>NC_052035.1:4620614-5342591 GCF_015832195.1 Motacilla alba alba | reverse complement strand
AGCACAGCATTCCCAAATATATTCTAAATTGCTCAGGAAGGAAACAATTTTTCTATCTGAAATTAGAAAAAAATATGATTCTGAAATGACAAATTTTAGCATACCCAACTGCTGCAGGAATTGGTTTGGATAAGTGAAAACAGTTCAGCTTGACTTTTAAAAATATTACTATCATTAATTCTCATATCAAGATGAAAAGTCATATTGAGACTACAGTAATTCTTTCATTATGAAAAAGCGTGGCAACAGTGAAAGAAGCAGAAAGAGGCAGCAAAAATCTTAAGCACCATGTAATCCACCATGATTTTGTTCAATATTATGTAAGTAATTACAATTTTTGGTGAGTGAAATGGTGCCTGTTGACATCCTTCTCCGTGTCCCCTGCACAAACCCAGACCCCTCTAAGTCACTTTCTCTCACCAGTTTCTGTAAAACCAACATCCCCCAGAACTTATTCCAAATACTGCAAATCAAATTTTTATGCCTGCAATGCTCGAGCTCCTTTTTACAGTACATAGATATTTCAGACTTACCACTTAATACAATTATAGTTCATTTAGCCAGCAATTACAGTAATAGGAAGACTGGCAACCACTGTCATTCAGACTGGAAAATCAATGTTGCACAGAGGTACTTTTATTCATTCTATGGAGAGCCTCCTTCATTAGATGCACATACTCTGGAATAGCAAGGAAAGTTTCAGATCACTCTAGTTTTTATTATTTTTTTTAATTTATCCACATACTATCAGGTTTCCAGACAGAAATATAGTGAATGACATCCTGAGGCCCTCTACAACCTGATTTATTCTATGATTCTGTGAATTATTGGTTCTGTTCTTTCAGCAGATCCATTTTCTATTGCATTTCACCTGACACAGGACCTTTGACAACCCATTTCTTAGCAGCAGCTCAAAATATGGCTGTCCATGGGCAGAGAAAGAGATTCTTTGGAGTTTTTTCTTAAACCTTTAGTACAATGTTTGCTTTTAGTCCAGATTCTATAAACTTATGTCCAGGAAGGCATTTAAATAGGTGTTTCAGTTAATCCTTAATTTAACAGAGTTTGGAAGAATCCACGTAAACATATGGCTACAGTTAAGCATATGTGCACTAGACAGGAATGAAGTGCTGAATTACAGATGTAGTGCTTCCAAGAGAAAGCTAAGACTATAACCATGTCTCCTGAGTTTTAAATCCTCTCTCAGTCACTTAACCATGCTGCAGCAAACCTACTTTGGACTGATGGCTTAAATAGCTGTTATATTTGCATTTCATTATGTGAAAAATTAGGACTTGCAGAGGGCAAAAAGGATCTGTAATTTTACCTGGAATATTCAGTCCAAAAAAGGGTGGCTAGTAATGGGAGGGCTGCCTTCGTTGTTCAAAAAGGAAAATCCTTAAATCACTGCAAGAAGTTGTTTCAGCAAGGAGAATAATGGCATTTTTGCAGGTTGCCAAACTTTTGCTGTAGAAGAGCCTCTTGGCAGCAGATCCACTTGATTGGATGAGCATTACTGAATTTCCTCGTTGATCTGTTTGTCTCTGCATGGTGCCATCTTTTGACGGTGTTACATTATAGCCCCTTGTTCTTATGATAAATTATTTTAATCCATCATCAGAGCACACTCTTGCTCTAGTGATGGATTAGTGCTATGCATCATCAGGGCGAGGAGCATTGATAATGTACCATACAAACCCCCACTGACAGTGGAAAAATCTGCCAAAAGAATTAGTTTGCACTGCACCAAACTGAGACCAGAGATAAATATCTTATTACATCCCACAGGAAAAATTCCATAACTGGGATAAGGATGCCCTAAGGTGTAGGAGTGTTGTGGGTTCAATGTCCCTGCATGGTGTCACAGCAGCTCACCCTGGTGCACAAGAGTATGGAGAGACCTGAATCCGTTTAGGGGTGTATAGGAAGCCTATAGAATCACAGAAACACAGCATGGTTTGGGTTGGAGGGACCTTAAAGATCATCTGTTGGCACTTAGTTGCCATGGCAGGGACACCTTCCACTATCCCAGGCTGCTCCAAGCCCTGTCCAGCCCTGGCCTTGGACACTGCCAAGAATGGGGCAGCCACAGCTGCTCTGGGCACCCTGTGCCAGGGCCTCAGCACCCTCACAGGGAAGGATTTTTTCCTTCTGGTCTAACCAAACTCACTTTCAGTTGAAAGCTTGTTCTCTGTCTTCATGCCCTCATCCAAAGTTCTTTCCTCCTTCTCTTGGAGCACCTTTAGGTACTGGAAAGTTCTATAAAGTCTTCACAGAGCCTTCTCTTCTCCAGGATGAATCTCCCCATCTCTCTCACCTTACAAGAGAGGTGCTCCAGCCCGTGGACCATCTTCATGGCTTCCTCTGGACTTGCTTCAACACCCTGCTTACATCCAGGGCTCCAGGCAGTCTGAAACTCTGCTGCCTGCCTCACAGCTGGGTGCCAATCCTCAGTGCAGGTATCCCCCACTGAGCTCCTTTCTTGTAAAGCCATACCTTATGTAAGGGATGTGATGATTAACATCAAGAAAACATTGAACATCAAAGAAAACACACAATAAATTGAGCAGACTATCACTCACCTTCAGGTAAATCCATAATATAGAACATTAAACAATATTGGCATCATCAGAGGCGAGGCTCAACTCATCCTGTAATTTCAGCAATAAAAGGGAATGAGCCTATTGGCACCTGGGTTCTCTAGGGACTGCTCTGCACATCCAAGAGTGTCTGTAAGTGCCTGGATATTGTTCTCAAACAGAGAATTTTCCATGCTTTGAAAGTCAAACTACAGAACCCCAGAATGGGAGTTGAATTTGTGACCCCTGCAGAGGAGGCTGGTCCTTTTGGATGCAGCCATCTGCTTCTTTCTGTCAAAACCATCACATTTGCTCTTCATTCCAGCTCAGCTATGTCAGCACTTTGCCTACCCAGTTTTTCTAAGGAAGGTGGAAAAAACTCTATAAACAAGCACTGGTGGAGAAATCCATGATTTGCCAGATTTGGGGACAGGATCACTGTTTTAGAATGAGTTTTGGCATGGAAAGGCAGGTCCTGATGAACAGTACTACTGAACAAGTAGTTCTGCATTAAAGCCAATGATTTGCTGTGGTTTTGGAAGAAGAAAGGCTTTCTTCTCCTTAATTACCTTTGGCACATGGACTGGCCTACCCATGGAGGTTACTGAAACAGGGAAGGGTGGGGATATGTGTGGGAAGAGCAGCTGTTGGGGCAAAACCACTGCCTCCATGCTGCTTGTCCCAAGCAGATATTGAGGACTTGGGACCACTGACGACATTGAGACTTTTCATCAGCTTTGCTGAGCATTTCCTCACCTTACTGAATCAGCACTGTGTGTTTATCCCATGTCACCTTCGGGTTGGGCAGAGAATGATCCCAGGCAAGCACCAGGATTGCAATTAATTATTCATGTAGTGCACTAATGGATAGTCGGTCTAGGAACTCAACTTCCTGAAGTATATAATAATAACTACTTTTTTTTTAGTGCATCCTCTGTAGAACAAGTCTGAGCACATCTCCTGTCTGGCATTTCATTTGTAGTTAGTTCCTCAGTGCTGCCTTTGACCTGACACCTGGAGAGGGTCCAGGGGGAGATTTGACCATGAAGGGGAGTATGACAGGGAGCCTTCTTGACTTCTGATTGAAACTCCTGTGCCATCCATCCCATGAATATGCCCCAATGGCTGTGATTTATTGCTGTGTTATCATGCCTGTCTGCCTCATTACAGACTTTGAATTTTATCAGGCAGCTTGTCCTCCAGTGTCTGGTAACCAATTACTGTGGTCTGCAAAGAAGCCTGAGGTACTTTGCCAAACACTGCTAATAAACTGGGAAAGAGCCTGAGCACAGCTTCAGGTTGCCTTAAGGAAATTCCAGGGAGCTCTTTCCACTTTATTGTCTAGTTCACAGTATGAACTGGGAATTATCTTGAGGAGTCATTCTTTACACAGAACTAAACTCCCCTTTAAAGATCGTGCCACACTGGATTACTGCTCATGGACTTGCCTGCATCCAAAGACTGCTGAACTCAATAGGAGTCTTTCAAATGACAACAGTGAGAGCAGGACTCAGCCCACAGTTTGAAACCAGATACTTCAGAAGAAAATTAAAAAAAAAAATCCTTTATTCCTTCCTTTTTTTGATACTGTAGCTAAAGCTGGAAGGAAATACCAGAATGGCCAAGTATCTGCACTACAAGGGCAACATGAACCTGTTGCTCCACACTTGTGAAAAAAAAATTAAATCTTAATGGCTAAAATAATCAATAGTGCTTTTTGCAAGTCCTCTGCAACAAAGTGAATGTCATATGAAACTGTAGTATGTGCTTTGTTATATATATATATATATATATATATATAATATTTTCTTTTGAGGCTGGATTGCTCTAATGATCCAATGAGGAATGAGCTGACATTCGTCCTGCAGAAGTGACCACCAGCCACCCTTCCACGGACAGAAAAATTCTCTTAGTCCTGCTTATTTCTCCAGCACTCCAAAGGGCTTCACCTGTTTTCTGGCAGCTTCAGATGGCTTGGTGTAAAAGCAGACTGGGAGTCCTCTGAGAAGGCTGCTGGGAACTGCAGAGCTGCCCTGCTCACATCCCCATGGACACACAAACACACAGAGTTTCTCTCTCTAATTTTTACTGCAGGGCAGTTTTCTAAAAAGTTTTTTCCAGGTTGTAAAAGACCAATTCCATAAAGGAATGGCTTAGTGCTACAATGACATGATTTGTGGCTTCCAGGCTACAAAGCTGTAATTTATTCAGACAATTAGCAGCAGCCCTGTATTCTTGACAAATTCTTCACTTGTGTGCAGCTACTACACAACAAGGTGCTTTTAAGAACTGTGCCTTATGGATTAAAAGACTCCCCCCTCCTTTTTCCTCCTTATTTGACGAGTTCTTTTCACAGTCAATGGAAATTAATACAGCAGGTTAGAGAGGTGATCTGCAATAATCCAGCCAGCCAAGAAAGCATTGTCTGAAAAGAGCAAGTAGAGAGCCTACAGGAATGTTCAATACACAAAAGGGAACACTCCAGCATTTGCCTTTTGGTGAAGTTATTTCACTCTTTGCCTCACAAAATCCTCCAGAGTTACTGTACCAGATGTCACCGTGCTGCTGTTAATAAGTGTAAATGGCATTTAAGTGTGGGTTAGCTGTCCAAAAATACAGATCTGAACGCCTGCCCCAGCACTCAGGTGGCTTTGCCTGGCCCATAAAGCAGCCAGAGCATCAGCTGCCTGAGCACAAGGTGCCTGTGCAGAGCCCCCTGCACAGTGCTGCTGAGACTCACAGAGGGGCAATAGAAATCCACCCAGAGCCCTTCTCACACACAAGCCTGCAGTCAGAACAGAGTTAGAAAATCCAGCCCTGCTCTAAATCCTGCCCTCCTCCAGCCTGGCTGGATGCAGGGGTTGGGTCAAGGTCCAAATCCTGTTCTAGCTGAGACCTTCCTCTTTCAAGAGCAACAACCCTGCTGGAATGAGGCCTCTGCTTCCAGGCACAATGTGCTTTTTTTTTTTCTGGGGATCTGTTAAAGCTACCACATTACTGTGAGGATGAGCAGCCTCTCCTCCAGCTCATTCTGACACCAACCTCTTTCAGAAAAACGAGGAAAAAACCAGCAAAATCATGGTGGACTTGAGCAGAAACTCTTTCTCTTCATTGCAAAAATCCTGAGATGGTACTTGGACTAGTTTTTGGGGTGATATTCTCTCGCTCATCTCACTCCAAAAAAGTTAGACATGCAGTGAGACCTCTGCAGAGGGCTCTTCCCAGCCTTCCTTGTGCTGTGGCACAGATGGGAAATGACATTAATGATCTATACTACCAATTTCACATTATGCTATATAAATGCCAACAACTTGGAAAAAAGATGGGGGTTTGGCCAGACTGAAATTTGTTAGCATGAAATTTTGAGCAAAGTGCAAGACGATAACAGATTTTTTTTCACTGACTGTGGGCAGAGAAAAGGAGGTTTAACAGGCCAAGTATTCATAATAACTGATTCATCTGGAGCTCAGTTGCTGATGTGAATGGGTATCTTAGAAATACTTGGAAGGTTACAGAGATGTCCATAAAATTTGCAGGACTTGGCCCACTCTTAATTTTGCTGTGAGTTACAGAGCATTCAGTTCAGTAACAGCAGAGCTACACTCCACAGCACAGGAAAATTCGAAGTATTTGGCCTCATGTGACAAAACAAAGTGTTTGTTCAGTGGAACTAACCTAAGCAAATTCCTCTTAATTAATAAACAGATGTATTTTCTTTCAACAAAAGCAAGATTGCTATTGAAATATAACAAAGATCTTTTTGAAGATCGTTTTGAAGACCTTGTCTTGTTTAGCAATGGATTTTTTTTCACTACACTAAAAGGGAAAAGGTACAATAGAAGAATGATTGAGTCAATAGATTTGTTAATTGTAAATAATTTGGAATGGTGAATAAAAACACATTTTGGAAAATTGCATCAATAAGTTAAAAACTTGAATAAGGTAAAAAGAGTGAGCTGTGGGAAGAAAAGCACATTGATGCCATAGGCTCTGGTGCTTGTCCTGGCTTTAACTCCTCCCAGGGATGTTTGTGCTGTTCCTGGGCCTGGATCTTGTCTAAGTGGGTGTAGTTACACTGATTTTAGGGAGTTGTGCTGATTGACACCTGCTGGTAATAATACAACACCTTGGTGTTTAACCCTCAGGTGTTAATGAGGCTCACAAAGGAAGAACAAGCCATTTTCCTTGCAAAGTTAATTTGTAAAGCTACCAGGATACAGGATTTCAAAGTGTTTGTTATTTATTTAGGAGCCCACTTGAACCAGCTTCCTTTTTCTTTTCTCTTTTATTTTCTTAAAGAACAAGTTTCCTCTCTTGTGTTTCATCGTCTCCTTTCTCAGCTTCCACCTTGTTTTGGGTAAATTTCCCTAAACAGAGACATAAATACCATATCAGATTTTCTCTTTCTTGGCTGCGAGTCAGGCCTGCTGTGCTGTGAGTGCCTGCTGGAGCTGCAGAACCTGTCTCTGCATCAGCAGCTGCACTTTGCATTTCGAAAAGGAGGCAGGAAAGTCCTACCTTTTAAAAATTTTTTACTTCCTCCAACCCTTCATTAATCTTATAGCTTAACTAGGAGAAAACATAAAAAAAGGTAAAACAAATCAAGAAACCAAACCAAAGGGAAGGAAGGGGTGGGACGAGCACTTCTAACTTCTTCTAGCTTGCAACATGTCTTTATTCTCTCAGGTGAAAAAGCCACCAAAGACCAGGAATGTATGTTAGAGAGAAAAATCTTAAAAGACAGCAGTGAAAAAAGTCTTGAGAAGATCTATCAATTATCAGTGCAGCTTTCTGGTGGGACTACCAAGGAATGGAGTACAGGTTTTTTTTCTTTTCAGGCACTGGCAGGACCCTCTGGGCAGCATTTGCCAGAAAATAGGGAAAGGGGATCTTATTCAGGAGTAGTTTTGGCATGCATTATTAAAGCAGAGAACATTTCATCCTCTGCCTACCCCTGCTCAGAACCCCCCAAAAGGCAGTAGAGCTCCTGCTGTGTGGACTGTTTATTTTCTGCTCAGTTGGAAAGCAAAGGTCCTATTACTGTTACAGGGAGTTACAAGTATTCATCAAAGAAAGAAATGACCCATAAAGGCAGTTAAGTTAGTTTTATTCCTGCTGCATAAGTCAACCTTTTTTCTATATATATAATGATGGGGTTAGAAAAGGATATTCATCAGGCAGATCCCTGATTTGATTGGCTGCACTTCCCCAAGTACTTTATAATTTGCAGTTATAAATAAAGATGTTTTTAATAATCAATTGGTATTTAAATAACATACAATAACTGTCTTATTAAATGCCACTTTTTAGAATGAATAAGCAGTTATACATTAAAGACATGGGTACCAAACAGCCTCAGAATTTCAGACCATTTTCTTTTTCACAAACAAGCCATAAATATCACTATGGAATTAGCTGGTAAGCCAAGGCCCTGGATGAAGCCAGCAGAAGACCCCACTCTCTGATGTTGCCTTTAAGTGATCATATGGGCGTATACTTTTCTGGTAGGATGACTTTTTAAACAATAACCACGTTATTTTCTTTGGCCACCTCTTACAGGTCAAAAGGGGCAGCCTCAGACTCCAGAGTTGAAGTAAAGTGTCCTCAAACCAGAGCCCCAAAAGCAAGGAGCATCTAATAGCAGGTTTGAGATGCTTGCTCTCAGCTGGGTCTGCAGCATTTCCAGCAGTCAAGTTCAGGCAATGCCTCAGGAAGGGGGGGAAAATTTCCTATTAATTAAAAGAATACACAAAAGTGATTGGTTTTGTCTTTCTTTGAAGAGGATGCACACAAATACAAACATTTATATTTTAGAGGGAACAACTGTGCGCTGGTCTGTGTCCAGTCCTGCTGATCTGTCAAGGATTTGTCTGAACTGGGGATGCTTTATCCCTGAAATACCCTGGTTTTCCCTGAATGCCTGCTGGAGACAGACACCATCCTGCACAGTGGTGGGATGGGAATTCCCTTGGGAAGCAGCTGCCAGCATCATGCTGATGGAGTAATCCCTGTGTTCTAGGTTGTCTCAGCCACCCCAATTCCCAAACATCATCCACCTCCAGCCCCTCACATCCCTTCATGTGCCACAGGAACAGGCTGAGGTGGGGTCTGGGCATGGGCTCTGCAGGTGCAAACTAGGGGAAAAATCCAGCATGTCTGAGAGGAAGCAGTTTGTAGTCTGACCTCTTCTTGGTTAGAGAAAAGCACAGAGTGAGTGTTGGGAATTGGAACAGTTCCCTATTCCCGTTCCCAAACTGCATTCTCTCTCCCTGCATTCAGCAGAGGATGGCGCAGGTCTTTCAGGTCAGGCTGATGCCAGCACCTAAAAACCTCAATTTCAAGCTGGACTTGAGCTGGATGGGAAGAGAGGCACTTTTGGTGGTTGTGAAGGGGCAGGTGTGGGTGTGCTGGCTGTGGGTCCTGGGGGCAGATGTCCACAGAGGATGGGCCATCCTGGGAGTGTCCCTGCCTTCCTGCCCCTAATCTGCAGCCAGCTCCTCACACCTCCTGCCTCCAGCAGCTCACCTGACCCTTGTCCTATTCTTCTTTCCTTTTTTTTTTCCAGTTTAGTTTTGTTTTCATTTTGGGGTTTTTGTTGGTCTTTTCTTTTCTTTTCTTTTCTTTTCTTTTCTTTTCTTTTCTTTTCTTTTCTTTTCTTTTCTTTTCTTTTCTTTTCTTTTCTTTTCTTTTCTTTTCTTTTCTTTTCTTTTCTTTTCTTTTCTTTTCTTTTCTTTTCCTTTTAAGCCCCTGCCTGAGCTGAGATTAACTCCTTGGCCCAGAGCCCCTCTAGAATTTATCACCACTTCACTGTACACAAGGCTCTGGGGCTGTGCCACTGGTTTTCCATACTGGACCATGCTGTGCCAGCTCTCATGTCACCTGTGTCCCCAGCAGCCCAGCCCAGCAAACCTGCACAGCTCCCAGCCACCACACCCTCCCTCTGGAGGACACCACCAGATCTCACATAAACTTTACCGGCATTCTTGCTCCAATAACTTTTCCCATCACACTTTTTTTCCCCCAGTTATTATTTTTTCAGCCCCCCTCTCATCCCCTTCCCCCCTCCTTATTTTATTTTAGGCGCCTCTGAGAGTTCAACTGTCGCCTGAGGCTTCAAACTAATTTTCTCTTCAGAAATGATTGCAGAAAGCCGCATGCATAATAAATCCCGTTATTGCTCTTGTTATTAAAATAGGTTGTTAGGGATGTGGACTTGGAGGCCTTTTTGTCTGATGACAGCAGTTCTTCTTAGCTTGGTGCTTATGGCTTATTGACTAAGGCTGCCAGGTTCAAAAAAATAAAAAAAAAAAAAAGAAGAATAAGCAATGAAAATCAAAAAGAGAAGGAGCTGTAGCTGCTGTTTAATAGTGAGAAAGTTGGGATGATTTGAGGCGGTTCTTTTAATCATGTCCATGGGCCCTGTGTGAAAGACAGTGAATTTCCAGCAGCTCCGAGGCTGTACTGAGGGCCCACAGAGAGTGTCTGTGGTGAGCTCTTTTCTGGAGCAATGATTAATTAATATTTATTTGGCATGATTTATTTGAATGATTAATTAATATCCTGTGACAGCCAGGACTGCAAACCCTCACCATGCTGGGCAACCAGCAAGTCCCAGTGAGAAGCAGAGCCTCTGATGAAGAGTCTGGAGGGATGAACAGGCTGAGGGACTGCAAGGGAAAATGAGTAGGGCTGTTCTTTTTCAGGTGAGGAGCTGACATGCAAGGCAGCAAAGTGACATGATCAAGGGCACCCAAAATCTCAGTCTCAGGGCTACTTAAAGTGTCAGGCTAATTAAAGGGCTCGTAAGTTCCTGTGTGGTATATTGACCATCAGCTTGTGTTTCCTCACCTTTCCTCACCTGCTTCAACAAACCAGACATTTAACCAGAAACCTGGGAGCTTTGGCAAGCCAGAGAAGAACCCCCTTAGAAAGAAATCTGCATAAAGTGGCAAAACTCCTGTGAAAATAGATTCTTTTAACAATGAAAGGTTTTCAAGCAGGTTTGATAAAGAGAAGTACACTGCCCAATCATTAAGTGGAAACATTTTCTGGTCACCACATAAAAATATGCTTCATAAATCACTGTTGCCCTGTGAAACAAAAATCTAATCATAGATGGGGCCATGCACTTAGCAAGTTTCTTATGCATGGCAGCTATGAAGCAGGCTGTGTTCCTACCCATGGAACTCAAACATGTCACATCCATGGGGGACCCTGTGCCAGGACTGGCAGAAATCACACAGGGAAAGCTCTTGCTGGAGGCACAGGGGAATGCACACACTGCCCAGGAGCACAGCATTTCCCAGACCCTTCCAGTGCAGACCTGGAAAACACAGAGCATTGGTCTGAGACCTGAAAAACAGTGCATTGCCTGGGCTGTGTGCTCTGCAGCAGCTGCTGGCATGGGGTGAACAGAGGGGATAAATCCAACAGCCTCCCTGACAGTTTGGTGCCAGTACTGATTCTGACATCTCCCTTTAATGTACATATAGATGATGTCATGCAGTGTTTGAAAATTAATTATTATTTTATCATCAGAGATATGTGGGTGATTTAAATAATTTTTTCATGCCCAGGGTCAGGATAGCTTTCATACAGTAGCACCCCCAAGGAGAAACCTCTGGGGGTTTTGCTGTCAAAACTGTGATACCAGGCTACTCCAGGCCTTGCTCCAAGTTTCAAGCACTGGGACATTTCCATTCAACCAGTGAGCTCAACCTCTGCAGCAGAAAATTCCCCAGGATAGGTACCAGCTCACAGGTCAGATTCATCCTTGGAACAACCAGATCAGGTCCTTTGGCTCTGAGATATGGAACCACACTGCAGGCTCAAGGGAATGGGGTTATACCATCTCATTTCTGGTGCCAATGGGCAAAGATTTTGCTGGGAACTTCAGCAGAGCTGGGACTTGGCCTGTGCTTCTCAAGAATTGGGTCACTGTTTAGATTATGTTAAAAATAGGTGCTATAAACTAATAAAACAACGGAATGTAAAAGCACAGAAGAAGGAAAAAAGCTTAATCTAGGAAACTCTGTTACCCAGAGAAGAAATATGGGCACTCAAAAGCTGTCAGGACTAGCTAAATTCAAACACTCCTCTAGAAAATACAGAATCCATTAGAGAAAATACAGACCCAGCTGCATATTTAACAGGTTGAGAGCTCCAGTTTGCAATTCTCGATCAATTAATTTAAGGTATCCATTTGAGTGTGGAAGCTGGCAGTAGATGTGAGTAAATGAAGTTGGACATTAATACTTGAAATGCCCAAATTAAAAACAACATGCTTGGCTTCAGCGAGGAGAAAGAAATCATGCAGAGTTTCCTTGCCCATGTTCCATTTCTAGGTGGATTTTAAAGAATGCAATTCATGCCCCAGCAATACAGAAGCAATTACAGAAATGGAAAATGACCAAGTCATTCTCAGGTATTCATAGAAAATTGGCATCTCCTGAATATTGAATTGTAGTGGGTTCCAGCTTTCTATAAATACAGAAGATCAATAATTATCAGGGAAATGCTTTGCTAACGTCTCAAAGCTGGCAGGACTGAAATAAGAAATGCCATTTACGTGCTGCTGCCTGAAAGAGAGAAATAGTCTTTCCCGTTCTCTTGATGAATACTCCACTTGGCCTCGTGATGAGGAATAATTATGGGCTGCTCCATTTGCACACTCAGAAAAGGAGAGAATGAACAAATGTTGGCTACAGCTGACTCGTCCTCCGTGATGAACATTAAAGAGTTCCCAGCCTTTAGGGCCTGCAGGGCTGCTGCACCTCACACCTTCCTGGGGAGATGGTGTGCTAAGAACAGCTGCTCTTGAGAACTGGAGAGTCACTGAATAACAGAAATGTTTATTGCTAACCATCCAAAGGTCTTGGGGCACTTTTCAAAGCAGATAACATCACCAACCTTATTATATAGGGAAAGAACTCACTGAAGCTTTTAGGAACAGGGTAGGATATGAATTAGTGTTGATGCCTCTGGACTCTGAGCTCCAGACTCCTGCCTGTTTACTTTTTTTGCTTCTTTTCCTGCACTTTCCCCTCCTGGGAATACTGCAAAGGCAGCTGTGCAGTCCAAGGACTGCAAGTTCTCCCTTCCCAAACTCCAGCATCTTAAGAGTTTTCTTCACAGCAGTAGACTTCAGAGTTTGGGAGACTAAAGGCAGAAGGGAATAAATAAGATAGAAAACATATCATCATCATTACAAACATAAAAAGCTACAAATCTGTCACACTGCAGAAACTCTCACTTCATTGTTACTGTGATTTATTGGGGAGCTAATTTTAAACAAGTTTTCTTTTCCAAAACCACAACACAAAAACAAACTGAATAAGCAAGCCAGAGGACAGAAGCTAGTCGCTACCGGACAATTTAAGCAATAATCTCATTTGCTTTGTAGTATAAAAAGCAATAAAGGGCTGTTTACTGAGTGAATAAACACTGAATGAATCACAAAAAGCTCTTTATTGCGATTATACTCCAAGGCAGAGGAGATTATTGTTATTACACAAGAAGGCACAATGTGAAAATTTAACTCAATGCACCAGATTTTCAGCCCGTTTCAGTGGTACAATTGTGTTGGGGAGTACATTGTGTCTAATCTTAGCAGGCTGTTTTGACAATTCTGCATGCAAATCAGGTGGTGGGGTACAAATGCATTTAATTAACTATTTACAGCCAATTTATGCAAGCCTGGTGGCTGGACACGTGTTTTGCACAAGCAATGGCATGTGAACTGGTTGGAGAATCAGTTGCCCTGTGTGATACATTCAGCCCTGCACAGGACCCACGGATGTTCTGCTGCAAGGAGCTTCCTGCACGTTCAGCCTCAAGGTGCACCATGCATCCTCCTCATGGGGCCAACTTGCACAGCTCACATGGAAAACTAGTTTTAAGGAGGTGGACAAGTGGAGTATAAGCTGTAAGAACTACACTGATGCATAGAACGTCTTTCTCTTCTTTTCCCGTTGTGTGTTTTTAATATATCTTTTTTTTTTTCTAGTCAGTAGTTTTGACTTGCAGTCCTGAAAATGTGGCTGTGCTGAGAAAAGTAAAGTTAATCCATGCATATTTTTTTCCCCTTAATTTTCCCTACTGCAATCTCCTCCTGCTGTCAGATCAGTAAAACTTGAAAGAACTCTGAAAATCTGACCTCTGTCAGGGACAAACCCTGGTGCGGTTGAGGCGTGCAGTGCTCAGTGCTGCAGGAGCCAGCAGCCTTTGAACGTGTGTGTGCCAGGTGTGTGTTCACACTACAGCTCTGCCTCGTGCACAGGGACATTGCTCAGTCTCTTGATGTGGCCCAATGTCTTCTGGGGCCCTAATCTCCTCTCAGCTGACACAATGGACATCATCACCTTCAGATAATTACCTTTGGGTGATGGGGTTTGCTAATTCTCCACTGAGGCCCTTTGTGTCCTCATCCTACAGAAGGCTTTGGTGAGATGTGACCTTTCACTGCTGCCTTGTCTTCCAGGGAAACCTGCAGCCTTGGCCAAGGCATTGGCATTGGCACTGGGAAATGGCAGGAGAAGATGCTCCCAGTTACAGAAGATGATCTTAATTGGAGAAGTTTTTCCTGCTGCGACTGTTCCAGATTGAAAACTTGTAAAGCTCATGCACAGAGCTGGATTATCAACACTTGATCACCAAGCTGTTATTGAGTGGGAAAAGTGAGTTAAGCCCTGATAATATGACAACTTAAAGCTTTATTTTCCTTGTACATGGAGTTGGGAAGCTGCTGGGAATCATCTCCACTGTGGCTTGGCTGGCATGAGAACCAGTCAGGTAGATATTTGAATTGGCCTTTTTTTTCCTCCTGGTTTCCATTTTTAAGGTGCTCTGGTGTTTATGACTGGCTGTAACCACTTATGGGCATGGAAGAAAACCCAAGTAATGTAGGGGCCTTTCTGTTGTGTCTTCATTAAAATAAAAGAGAAAAGGCCCATGCAAAAATAATATAGCTTGTTAGAGAGGAGACACAGCTAAAATAGCTGGCTGGAACTCCCTTTCAAAATATGCTTAAAAAGGTCATTATGGATTTTTTGTTTGGTTTTAATTGCTCTTGGTTTTTGTTTCCCCCTCCTCCCTACCTCCCAGTTGGAATGCTTCAGCCACACAAGGAGGGAATAGAAACAACATAATGTGATATTGGCAATCAGTCCCATCAGACAATAATAATCAAATCCAACTACTTGGATGCAGCAAAAATGCTTCATGATTTTTTCCAGAATTGTAGGTCTGCTCTGTATATTTGGTCTGATTTCTGAGATATTCAGTAAGAAAGGAATGAGCTAAACTCACAAGAATAATTTTGAGCAAATATTTCAAATTTGCTCTGGTATTTGCCCAGTTTAGGGGGCAATTAAGTAGATCCTGGGAATTGAGTTTTATTTATTTTTTAATGAAACTGAACAGCTTCCTGATGACACCCTTTGTGAAGCTCACATTGAATTGTGCTAACAGCACAGGGAACAGGCACTGTAGAAACAGCCTTAGTGTTGATACTTGAAAATATGGCCTTTTGGGTCTATTTTAAGCCAAACATCCCATGTGGAAAAGAGGCATCAATTGGGACCTCTCAGGTAAGGAGGAGGAGTGTAGGAGGTTTTGTCATCAGTATTTCCTCACCTCACCTATCTTATTACCAGTATAATGAAAAAGCAAGGGCTGTAATTGCCAGCAAGAGCAAATGCTGGTTAAAGTAAAATAACAAAAGGAAAAAGAAAATATGGAATATTGTGGAAAGTGTACATGGAAAAATAACACCACAGACCTTAAAAATATCAATTGCCTGAGCTCAAAGCAATGGATTTATTTTTTAAATTGTTAAATAAACATGGGACAGGAACGGAGGGGGCTGTCATGGATGAGAATGGAAAGTATTTTGTTGCTGATAGTTTTAAATCTCCTTTGAAGGTTTATTTTGTGAAGGCCAAAGCTTTCAAGATCCTGAATTCAATTCCTTTGGGCTCCTGGCCTCTGTAAACACTTTCATGGACTACCAGTGCAGGGAGAGGAGCTCTGGCCCTGGAGGACAAAGCCTTCATGTTCAAGACACGATTTCTGTGAGTAAGATGTGGTTTTGGCTGTTCTGTTGAAACCACTTACACCTGGTTTACTTCAGCAGTGCTGGGCAGGATATGGTAAAAGACTTGGAGCATTAGGACCAAGCATACCAGATCTTCCTGCACATATATTCCCTGTCACAGGGAAACTCCCAGCAAAGCCCTGTCCCTTTTTTCATTCCCTTGACCACAATTCAACAATCTAAACAAAACGTTATTTTTGAAGTATACGTAATTTTCTTCTTCCCCCTCTGATTCCCATTACCCTTCTGACCATGTCCAGCTTAGCTTTAACTCTCCCTAGCAGCAGGGCTCCTGAGTTGTTAGCATTTGCTATGTTGGATAACTCCTGGAATGCTTTTTTCCATTCAAACCAAGAGTTCTCTTCTCACAAAAGTCAGGGATGATCACTGCCCACCCTCTTTCCAGTGGTGATATGAAGGTGTGACAGCCCTTCTGGGAAGTTCATCAGAAGCAGGGCCTTGCTTGTGTGTGCTCGCACCAGGACATAGGAACATGGATAAAACAGCAGGGAAGGAAGGATTTGCATTTCTGAACAAAACCTTGTCAGGTTAAGTAGGGGGAAAGCTAACATTCCCAGTGGATCTGTTTCAGGTTTCATGCTAGTTTCTCTTGAGACAGGACTCTATGAATATCAGGCTTACAAATCCTCAAGCTGTTCAATAAATTTCCTTTAGTAGGTACAAACCAGTCTGTTTTGAAGACCCAAGGAGAAGTAAGACCTCCAAGCCTGACTTAAGTTCTCTTCTAGATCAAGAAAAAATGATAAGCCATAGAAACAGATTTAAAAAATCCATTAAAACCTCATACACCCTTGTCAGAGCAAGTGTAGCATCACCACCTTCAAACTGCCTTTTCCCCAGACCAGCAGAGAAGCTGCTTCAGCTTCCAAAGTGTTGTGACCCAAACTATCACAGCTACACAGGGACAGCAACAACTCGCTGAGGAGTGACTATGGTTGTAAGAGAGGAGCTCTGACCTGCAGGACAGTGATGGTTCTCCTGTCAAAATGAGCAGCACAGAGGTACAGACAGTCCATAGAGCTTCAAACCTCCAAGAAAAAACAATAACAGCTGGCACTGAAGCTGCCCAAGCTTATTCTGTATTACACCTTCCTACTCAGCAGAACATGAGTGGATTGTTACTGCACCTGTGCATTTCAAGATTTTTGTCTTTTTAAGATTTTTAAAATCTCTTTCCCTGGCACCAACTTCTACGTGATCTTTAATTGTGATTAATCTCCGGTAGGTGAAACTTGCTGAAGTTATATTTAAATGGAGAAAGAGACAAGCTGAAATAGAGCCAATATTTCCTGCTCTTCACTTTTTCTGACTTGTCCATCTCTTCAGTGCACACCAGCCTGCCCAGGTCAGGATTGTGTGATATCTGACATTTTCCTATTGGTCTGTAGATGTTGCACCAAGCCATACAAGCAATATCTGTCAGTGTTTAAATGCTGACATCTGATGTTCACTTGTTGAGAATTTTATAAGGAGAAAAGAAAAAACAGAACTCACTTTATATGCAATTTTACATGTCACAGTTTTGTTTTTCATTCCCAAATATCATCCCTTTCCCTCAATTAGTCAGCCTTCCGTTGCATGAAATGACTGTCATCTTGTGAATGTTGTAATTGCCTTTTGCAAGATCAAAACCAGGTATAGGACTAAAAAAAAAAACCCAAAGCCAAACCACCTAATGGGGCAAATGCTGCAAATATAGCACACAGTGCTTTTTTAACTTCAGAGGTAGTGGGAGTAGACTGGCTTGAAAGGAACAGACTCTGCTCCTTAGCAAACTGTTATTGTAGAAAAATATTTAGGCCCTGCTTTGTGATTTAAATAGTAAAATCCTTACACCTCTAGAGCTTTATCACAAGTGATTTCAAAGGCCTTCGTAGCACAAGCAGAAACTCTTCTGCTCCATCCTGAACAGCAGCCAGCCCTGGGGTGAAGCAGCAGGGCTATTTAAAAGTGATTTACAACATGAGGTTAAGAGGAGCATTCGATGCAAATGAACTCACTGGATGGTTTCTGATGGCTAACATGCCATTAGCCTTCCTCAGATCAAGCCAACATCTCAGGCTTCTGTGAAAACCACCATGATTTTCTTAATAAAAGAAAAATAGAAAAGCTCAAAGGGCTTATCCAGGTGGAGCTGGGAGGGTGGAATTGAATTTTCTTCATGAGGCGCTCTCCAGGTGAAATTTCACTTACAAAAGAAAGCAGTTTAAAAAAAAAAATAACCTGTCTGGGTGGAACCTGGCAGAAGTGCCTAGACAGGGGACTTTCCCTGCTGCCCTGCACTAACTTGTTCCATTAATCCTTCTAATTTTGTGCATTCATTTTTACACAGCTTAGCTTGTTCGCTGCATGCCAGTACAAATCATGTTTTGCTCCCTCTCCTCTCAACATGCTCCTGTGTCTGACAGGGCCTGGCTGCTGCTGCAGTAACTCAGGAGCTCTGTCAGCTGGGCCACGGGGATGCAAATCTCTTCTTGTCCCCTTGGGGTGCCATCGATACTTTATTAAGAGTTTGCATCCCTCTTTATCCACTGAAGTGATGGACTAACTGCATTTTCCTTCCTCTCTAGTGGTCTCAGAGGACAATAAATAAATAGATATTCTCAAAAAACGTCTAGTAAAGAATGGCTGAAGGAGAATCAGCCCATAATTTATCTAGGTTTTCTTAAAACTGAAGTTTGTTCTAAAAAATGTATGTTTCAAGTGTCATTTCCCCTCTCATTTTCCTGAAGACATGTCATAAAATAAGTTAGTGATACATAACTGAGATTTGTTTGCACTGAGTATCCAAAACTGTCTCAAAATCCAGTCCATCCACACACCAGATTGTGCAAATATAATCTCTAAATTATATTCAGCTGGGGACCTGATTTGGATGTGATGAGTTCTCCCGTCTGTGGGGGATTCTTGGAGCTGTGATTTAACTGAGTGCCAAGTTCTAACAAACAAACACCTGAAGTTTCACCAAAGCTTCAAAGCCAATAGCTTAAGTTCACCTAAAGGCTGGCAATGATCAGTTTGTGCTTCATCTGAAGTAAATGGCAGTGAAATCCCCAGAGAATCTTCTCATTATATGCAAAGCTAAACACACACTTTGCCATTCTTCTGAAAATACAGGAAAACATTTTCCTGAAGCCACAGCAGCACCCTGAGTCACTTGGGCACACGTGCTGCAACACAGCTGGTCACCCACTGGTTTTCTCCAAAGCCCTCTCAGTATTTTGAGGATAAAGGTCAGATGCTCTCTCTGAAAGAGCAGCTCCTCCATATTCTGTTTCCCCTGCCTAAACACAGGGCCCCATGCACTATATATGGCACATCTTTCAAACCCTTCATCAAGTACAGAATTATTCATTTCCTCATGGGCTTTTCAATAGGCTCATCAGGACAGCATCCAAATGCTTCTCAATACCCACGGATGTTTCCTCAGAGCAATCTGATGAGGATGGGAAAAGATGAGGTCCTGAAGGAGGAAAACTAGGACAAGTCACTGAAGTCCTGAAGGGTGAAGACCAGGATAAGTCATTGTGAGTTTGATGTGTCCAAGGTGAGATAAGGGAGACACGTTATTTTCAGAGCTGAAGTTACTGGCACTTCTTAGCTCAAGGCCTGGCTCCAACACCTCCAGGCAGGGGAGGGCCCAGCACCCCAGTGACCTCTCAGACCTGCACAAAATGAGCTCCATGGCAGAGGCTGGTCCAGGAGTGCATGTGCTGCCTTCTCTGGGAGAGCTGCTTCCCCCCTGTGCTGTTCACAGCCTTGTTCACTCAGAGCTTTGTGGCCTTATCCAGGAGAGGAGCCTGGGGCCCCATGGCTTTGTCCTCCCAGTTCTCTCGGTAATGTTTTTGGCTGCAGCCCCCTCACTGGGCACTGATGGGATGTGGCTTTGTCCACTCTGAACTTCTCTACTATTGGCTCTCTTTATTCTGATGGAAGGTACTCTTTCCCAGAATTGGCTGTAATTGTTCCCTATGTCCTAGTTTCCCCAAAAATATTCCTGGGTCCATATTCCTGGGTCCATATTCCTTCAGAAGCTGCTATATCTATAAAAAGAGTCACTGTCTTCACCAAAGAGTTCACCCTGTTTGTCAGTCTCACCTTGCTTCACTCCTCCATCCTTCAAGACTTATGAATGGGTGACTTATGAATAAGAAAGGTTTGTTTAGCAAGTTAAACTCCAAATTACTTTAAACAGAAGGCTATGAATAAACAGAAGACACAGCACAGGCATTTAGCATGGCAGCTGGATCACTCTCTAATTGCCTTGTCTTTGTCAAGAATTCAGCAGGTCTTGCCCTGCACATCAGAGTGCACACAGACACGTTTAGGAGATAAATGCAAATACTCAGCTTGAAACCTGGTGTTTCATGATCCCCTGCCACATGCCCATGAGGGTGAAGGCTGTTCCATTTCCTCACATCATATTTTAAGCAAATACTTCCTTCCCATCTGCAATCTTCTGGCTTTGTAGATCTTGTTTTCAGCACCCCATTTCATAGACACCCAAAGTTACACGCACCGTGTTTCACATTAAATTAGACTAATTTAATTTCCTACTGAATTTCATGAGTACAGTGACCACAGACTTGTGTTCCACACTACTCAGGGCTCCAGTGCTGTGCCCCATCAGGGACTCTTGTCCCAGCTTTCCCAGCTGCTAAGGAGAGTTGCCAGTAGTTCAGGGCTTCTTCCACACCTGCAGGCTGCACATGCTGCACCTGCCAGCACCTTTCCCCTGGGCTGGATTCTGGCACTTCACAGTCTCATGACCTTTGTTCCTTTTGTAGATGGAGCCTGGAGCAGGAATATTTGCTGTGAAGAGGAATATTTCCACTTCCTCCAGAATCCCTTTTGAAGATTGCAACTGAACACCCCCTACACCATCTCTTTTATTTGTACATGAGCACACATCAGACACAACACCTTAAGACTCTTGATTAGCCTCTTCCTAATTGCCTTTACCACAGCACTCATGCACCAGTAAAGTAGGAGCAACAGTGGATGTAAATATACTACAGAAGGTTCAACTTTTACACTTGTAACTCTTATCTCAGTTTCTCCAGGCAGTATTCTCTTTGAAGAGTAAAATGCTCTCTCAGGCTCACTTCTGATACTCCTATTTAAAACAGAGGAGTCTCACTTTTCTTTTAATTACCAGTAGTTTCCTCAATGCCTTCCCATCCTCATAATAAGATGCAGAGCTTCAGTTCTGGACAGGTTTAATGCAACCTCCCTAGGATCTCAAAAAGCCACTGTTCTTTTGTAAAAAATCAGGAGAACTTGAGACAGTAAAGAACAAGTTTGACAACAGTTTGATGATGGAGCCAATCCTGGCTTGAGTCACAGAGAACTAGATGACATCTTAAAGCCTCTTCCACCCCATTGTATTATAAATTTTATTTTATCCAATTAAAGTTAATCAGAGAACATATTTTCCACTGGCATTTCCCAGCTTTTGAGCATTTGCAATCTTAAGAATGTTCTTTTAAGGGGAGATTCTTGCACATATGGGCACCCTTAATGCAATAAAGAGAAGACAAAGTTGTTTGAACACTGTCCTACAATCATTCCATCTGTGACAGGTTTGTATGAGATGCTGTCAAGCAGTGCTTGGAACAGAAGGAGAATCACTGAGTCTCTGCACACTGAGGAACCCCACGGGCCAGCAACTACACCCTGCTACCCACACCGTGTGCCTCGGCAGCGAGGCAGTTAACAGAACATTTTTGTTCATGTGAAAATACAAAGCAGCTGCTTAATTCTACACTTGGCAGAAGCCAGCAGCCCCCTCTGCACTCCTTGTCTTCTGCTGCTCTTGGATCATTGCAGACCTAACCAGCTGTTGCATTCCACATGCCAGTTGCACCAGTTTGGGAAAGCAAGGGCAGGGAAAGCTGTATGGCTGCACAAAAAGGAATGAGAATAATACACTGCTGAAACAGAAAGGAAAATATTTATATAATAAACATTTTCAGGAGCATAATGATTCCTTTGTCGTCAAAATTTTGGAATAGTTAATTGCACACATGAGAAGTGCACCTAATCCACAGGCTCAGGGGCAGTTAGTGAGCTCCCAAAGTGGCTGTGCACTGCAGATCTGGCCATCTGCACAGCCCTACCTGCACGAATCCTCACAAAACAGGGTGGGCGAATGCACAAACACTTCGGAAAATAAAGTTGCGTGTATGAAATGCCTCATTTTTCATGTCTGTGAATATGCAACTCAGGGGATTTTGTTTCCAAGTTTAAAAATAACGCGCTAAACCGTGCACTGAGGGTTTATTGCAAAAAAGTTCATCATAGTTCTGTGCTGGAGAGGGTGTTCAGGTATGAACTGCAGTTTGGTCTTGAGATATGGTCGACACAGTCACAGGCATCAGCAGCAGACTGAGATTCTGAGTCAGAAGCTGTCTGCTCCTTCAGATGGGACTGAGTTCTGTTTCTGACTCAAATTTAGAGCAAAAATCTATGTGAGTCAAAACAAGCTTAGTGTAAAAACTTTCCTGATACTCAGTCTCTAGGAGTCGATTTCTTATGTTTGATTTCTTGGATCTCCAGCTTGTAGCAACATTTGCCAGTAGTGCAAGTCCTCAGTGGCCACCACATGGATTCCCAAGCTTTTTTTTTTTTTTAATGCAAACTAAAAATCTTTAGAACAGGGGAAATACAGCCAAATGTAAAACCAGCCTTAAATGGCATCCAAGCAAATGGTACTTGAAAGAGGACGGAAAAGATTTTTTTATGTTCGAGACTTCTTGAAATTTCTGAATCACTTCTCTCAACAGATTTTTGTTTTAGAAGGAATTATCTGAAACCTTTTCCTCTTGCCATAATAAATTTAAATTATACATACCATAATGATATCATTAGGTCAATAGAGACATCTAAAGATTTAGAACATTGCTATTTCATAATTGGACTATTTCCTATCTAAAGAAAAACTATTCCATCTTCAAATTATAAAGTGACTTTCAAATCAGAAACACAGCTTTCTTTATGAAAATGTTGAAAAGTCCTCGTTCAATAATTTCTTTCAAAATTCCTGAGTGTTCATAAAAGCCAGCATTTCTCAGAGAATTAGGTAGATTTCACTGAAGTAACAGTCATGTATTAAACCAAAATCCTTGAGCAACAGCGAAACGCTTTATTAAAATAATGAAAAAAGCCTTTTCTTTCCTGTACAGCTCAGGAGGTGAGAGTGAGTGAACATAATGAAGTATGGTGCATGGTTGTCTACTCTGGTTAATTTGTTATATCCTGTAATGCACAGAGGTTGGAAACTTGACTTGCCTTCCAAACAGCTTTCCTAGCACCTTCCTCCCCCATCCAGCCCAGGGCACAGAGAGACCTCAACAGAAATATTCCTTCAGGATACCTCTGCTGCTCCTGGCAGTAGGGCTGACTGGGATGCTGGAGCTGCTGCTGGGGGTGCCCCGCTGGGGCAGGATTAGATATCTGCAGTGAGTGCTGGGTGCTGGGTGATGCTCACCTGGGAGCTGTTCTTTGCAGGCTGTAGGATAATGGCGTGTTGGGTCAGGCATCCCATGTCCAAAAGAACCCTTTTTTCTTCATGATGGAGTGAAATGTTGTTTTAAGCTAGTGGTGTGTGGGATTTGTGTTAATGGCATTACTAACTAAATTAACGATGCAATGATAGTGCCAGGCTGCTCATTAATCACTTGTAAGGTGCTTTTGGTATTCAGCTCTGCTGTGACTGCAGAGATTTGGGTCTCCCCCTAAAAAATTGTGCCAGGGGAGATTTAGATTGGATATTAAGGTTGTCAAGCACTGGAAAAGGCTGCCCAAGGAAGTAACCAACCCTGAAGGATTTAAAAGACGTGTGGAAATGGCACTTGGAAACATGGTTTAATGTGGCCTTGGAAGTACTGGGGGAAGTGTTGGACTTGGTGATCTTAGAGTTCTTCTACAACCTAAATGATTCTACTCTTCTGTGAATGGCCCTGCACTCACCAGCAGTGGGGTCACTTCAGCAAGAGCTCTTCTGAAGGTTATCACTCCTGCACAGCCTTTCAATATTCTCTTTTAAAGAAATATTCTCAGTTTTCAGAGCTACACATTGAGTCCTTAAACTTGGTTGTGCTTCCTGAAATAGAGGAAATAACCAAGAATCCCTGCTCAGTCAGGGCAGATCTCTTTGAAACCCTTGCTTTACAGTTTGCATGAACACCATGAGAGCACAGAATCCCTCACTGATATTTTTCAGTGCTGGTTTTTCTGTGTAAGTAACCTGCACTTTCACTGGGACTGGGACTGGAACACAGCTCTCCTTTACCCAGGGCTAGTGGTTATTCCAGAATTTATTCCTCTTTGACACTAGAAACCTCCCCCTTTATTCCAAAAATTTGTTTCAAAGAACTGACATTTTCAAGCCAAAAGACTTTTAATGACAAAATTCCTGAACAGCTGTAATTATACCCTATGGCTCAGTCTCAGGGATAATGTTGCTATCCTCTGTAAAACAGCCCTCCAGCATCCCATTATGTGTCCCTAATCCCCAGGAGCCTGGAGGGAGGAGCATTGGTGAGAAGCACAGAAATTTGGGGGGCTGTTAGGCGAGTCCACGCTGCTTCTTTGGATAAATTAAACCCTGGATAAATTAAACCCTACACAACTGCTGTGGGAACAAAGCTGGCAGAAAATTTTTACAAAAGCAGCTGTGCACACAGTGGGAAAAGAGACAGACAAAGGATGTCCCCTCCTTACCTGTCCAGTCCCAGCTGAAGGCAGGTGAACATCAGCCTCCTGCTGAAGGCAGCAGCTCCTGGGGCTCAGGCTCCAAGTGCTCCCCAACACCAGGGTGATGTCAGGGGCTGTGCATGGGCAGCGATTCCTCGGCACATCCTCCAGCTCTCCCACCAATTTTTAAAGCACATCACCAAGTTTTGGAGCTAAGGTCCTAATGAGGATAATTATTATTATTACATGCACATATATATATAGACATAAAACCCCCAGATCCCTGTGAGGTTTCTTCAGATTGTCCCAGAAAGAAAACATTTTCATTGTGTGGGCTGTGACTGGGAACACATGGACCCGCCGCACCCCACTCTGGGGCTAATTACAAGGGGAGCAGAGCCCGGTGCAGAGGTTTCTTTAATTCCTTGGGTTTGGAGCCTCAGCAGTGGAATTACCTGAGGAGGCTGGAAGGTCTCTGGGGTACAATCAGTCATGCAGCCTTTGGGTTAGGCCAGGGTGGGTAATATATACACGCTGGCAGCATTGTGCAGCCACCCAACTGGGGAAAGAGGAATTTCTCTTAATTAATGGCATGATGTATGACACGTTAGCAGCACAAACTCTGTAATAAACCCCGATGCCTCCTCTCACAGTTCACACAAGATGAAAGCTCGCTGGGATACCTGCAGGAATGGGGCATTCAGAAATGCTGGCAGAGCAGCTTGTGGTGAGGGAGCTTTAATAGCTGCACATGGAGCTTTTGATTCCAGAGTCGATTTTAGACAAAGCTGCCTCGGAGCAAAGGAAGCAAGTTTCACTTTCAACCTTGCCCAAGGCTGCTACCCAGAGATGAAGATACCAGTGAAGACGACTGAAATCTTAATTTAATTAACTACAATTCCCAAAAGGACAAGCTTGGGAGGTTTGGTTCAGAGCATGTTTACCTGAGTCTGAGCTAAAGTACTGGCTTTCCAAATTCCAGTTCCAGTTTTTGTTTGGCACAGGACTGAGACACAGGCTAGATGTAAAGCTCAGATTCACTCAGATTTGCCCAAAGTATGAGGGTACTCAAATTTTCAAAATACATGTTTACATTTAGAATAAATTTGCCCTTTTCCCACACTAAAAGCTGTTTATTTAAACCTCTCATTTTGGTCATGTCTTTTCCATCTTATATTTCTTAGACTGCTAGGTCAAGAAGTGAGTAAATAGGTCAAGTGTTTCATAGAAAATGGAATACAGAGGCGATGTGGCTAGGACTTGGACTCCAGAGCTGTAAATTAAGCATATTAGCAAAGGCTGCTATGAATTACTATTTATTCTTATGCTCTTTGATGTTTTTTTCCTCCTTGAAGACCAGTTTTTGGTTTCAACCAAGAAAGGGTAGGAAATGAAAATGTCCCAGCTCTTGGCAACTGTGGAGATTGCTCAGCTGAGATCCTGGAGGCACAAAAACCTCAGAAAGAGAGAGATGGGGACAATAAAAGCAAAATATGAAGAAAGTAATAAAATCAGGGCCCACCAAATTCCGCAGAAAAACCAGGCATGACCCCTATGGCTCAGAGAAGGGACACGGACCCCAGGCTGCAGAGGGGACAGGAAATTTCATTAAAACAATTTTAAAAAGCATTTCAGGACTCTTCTGTAAGAAACTTCCAGCATTTTGTGTCACTACATTTAAAAAGGGATTACAGATGTGTTTGACCTGAGAGCAGGACCAGGGTGGTGTGTGACACTGCCCAGATCCATGAGATCCGTGATCCATGAGCTCCAGATCCATGAGATCCGTGCAGGGCAGCCTGCAAGGAAAGACCCACAGAGCAAACACAGAACATTGGCCTTCTCTCTGCATCACTCACCACAGTCCCTTTGCCTTTCTCCCTCTTCATAAAGGTGAGAAACTCATAAGGCTCTTCATAAAGGTGAGAAACAACAAAACTCTCCCATAGGTAAAAAAATTGCATTCTTCAAAAAGGAAAGGAAAGAAGAAAGATCTTGCTCCAAACCTGCTGCTTCATTCCAGTACAAAACTTTCTTATTTTCCTTTTTTTTTTTTTTTTTTGAGAGAGAGAGTAATTTAGTGTGGCAAATAAAAGCCCAGCTAATTTTTAAATCACCATGTAGCCAACTCAGCCACCCAGTAGCTCTGTCCTTGGGCAATATTATTGAAGCACACACAATCTATACTAAAGTGATCAGCTTCCCTCAGGCCTGCCAAGGGGATGCGTTAGGTGAGCCCAAAATATGACAGAAGGAAATTTATGTGCAACTTTTACACATAATATCTCATTATGACTCTCCCCAATCTTTCAATTTTAAAAATAAACGGCCTTTGTAATGATTTTACCAGGAGCATGTTGGAAAAGAGATTGAAAAAGAGAAAGGAAAGTGGCTTTGGCCACAGTTATTTCTCTTGCTCTTCTTCTCTCGGGTTTTTCTTTAATTTTCCTGAAGACGTTTCCACTCAATTTAGGAAGAAATGGAATTTCCCCCTCCCTGCCATCACTCTTTTTCTGTTTTGCCCACGTTTTCAAAGAATGGAATGGCTGACATAATGAAGCCTATGTCAATAGCAAAGTCATTTTGACCAGTTGGTAAATAATGAAAGTTTCCACTTAACGTGCAAGCCAGCTCACCCAGGGGACGAGGGATTGGTCCCCTCCCAGGCCAGCAAACTGTCATCCCTTGCACGGCACACACGGCTGAGAGCTGTGCCTTGCAGCAAGGAGAAACCAGAGTCCAGCTGAGTCCAGAGCCAGCTGCTGCTTTGCCACGAAGAACATGCACTTTTGGACACCGGAGTGCTGATTGCACAACCTCTGGCAGGATCAAGCCCAGAAGGGAATGGAAATAAAAAGCTAGAATAAATAAGTATGCACAAATAAGAGGGGGGAAAGCCCCAGTGATGATTGATCTGCCATATACAATTGCCAGAGCTGAGCTCCAGGACTCAGTTTGATAAAGAAAGGGCAATTCTGATACTTCTCCCCTGAGATGCCAATCCTGGCATGATTTTCTACTGTTTCATTGTGGGCACCAGCAGGAATGGTGCTGCTCATACTCCACAGACCACAGCTTGGGAACCCAAGGGAGGCGCAGATACCTGAAGTGAGAATCAGTTGTAAGCATTTTCGGGAACAACCTCCTCTGAGTAGGGGTAAGGAAAACAAACAAAGCCAAACTCTCACAGCTTCTGCTGGTAGCAGAGTGGGATGTTCTCAGAGTGGGAAGCAGAATCACTGCCAATGTACACTGACTGGTGGAGAGAGAGTTCCCACAGCGGGCAGATGGGCAAGGGACTATTGTCAGACAGAGAGAACTGGAGCAAATGTAAAAAATATCCCAATCTGTACAAAAAAAGCTTTCACTGCTGCACAGTACTGTACTGTGTTTCCTTCGCATCCCAAATATCTTCTGAGGAGACAACAGTCCTTATGTCTAATTCCTCTCTTCCCTTCTCTGCAGGCCACGTGCTGGAGAAGGTCCTGATTTTAACCATATTTCCTTCATCATTCATACATGGCTGCTTACTTTTCTGTAGGACTGCACACTGCTTGGTTCTCATTTTTGATGCACTTGTGAGACCAGCAGTAAAGTTATTAGAACCAAAGATCTGTAAATATCTTCTGGAGGACTCATTATTCTCCTCATCAATCCCACACCCCTCCGGTGTGTCCGGCACTGACAGCTCATCAATATCTGCCGTCCTGGAGTCTGTGGGTGATCCCCTCCCTCAGGTGGCTTCAGCCACATCTTTGCTCTCAGGGATGAGTTATGAATTATTTGTGTAGTTCTGGGCAAACCACAAGAAATACTGAGACTGGGTACTGAAGTAAATAAGAAGAATGTGTATATATCTATATGTGTATATATATATGTGTGTGTGTGTGCGTGTGTGTGTGTGTATATAAATTTTCAGTTAATGGCCGTGACAAAAATAACATCAGACAACACAGACAGTGGAAGAAAAGATACACATTTTGACAAGAAGTCTGTGTATTTGCATTGTATTTATGATGTATTAGTTCTATATTTGAAGGGATCATTCCATTTAGGCAGGAAAATTTTGCTTTGTTTACTCTCTTAAAGACAAAAAATGACAGAAATCAAAAGGCTGATCCTCAGGAGCTTATTCCATATTACCTAGTACAAAACAACTGGAGGTAAGGACTGAACCTAGATCTCCCCCGGGTGCTTTTACAGACTAAATGCAGCTCTTTTAACCATCCCACCACAGCCTGGAAAAAATGTAATTCATAAAAGTAATCTCCCAGCAGACGGATGAAACTGGACATACTGAATTCAGAAATATTTAAAAGCAATTTACCAGTTAATGGTGGTCAAAAGCAGCATCACTGCAATATTTGTTTTGTGAGGGAACAGCTGCATGAACTTTGGTACCATTAGTATTAGTGGCACAAATGGTCATCAGGTGAATAGAATTTAGGAGAGAATGGCAGAAGATCATCAGTCTTGGAGTTCCTGTGGGCATAATGCAGTCAGTGAATTCTCTGGACGTCACTTTTCCCCACTGTAAAACAGGCACAGTCCATTAGGTTGGTGAGAATTCATTTTTTCTTAGATGCTTCTTTGAATTTGGCATCTGACATGGACACACAATGTGTGTGAAAAATGGAGGAATCATAGAATGGTTTGGGTTGGAAGGAACCCTAAAAACCTTCCCATCCCAACCCCCTGGCCAGGACACCTTCCACCAGACCAGGGTGCTCCAAGCTCCATCCAGCCCAGCCTTGAAACCTCCAAGGGTGGGGACTTCAGACTGAGCTGATCTTGGACACCCCTGACACAGGCTGTACATGAAATACCTGGCAGTAAAAAACCTGAACACTGAGCATCCAGAGGAGAATGCTGAGTGCAGTAGAAATGTGGAATCATGGAGTGGTGTAGGTTGGAAAAGACCTGTAAGATCAGGAAATTTTTGTTATACCATAATTGCTCAGCTTGCAAATCAAACAGCAAAACAATTAGCATGTGCCTGTACTTCACACACCTGAACATCCCCCAATCCACTGAATCCTTTATATGGAAAAATTTGCCTCTTACTTTAAACAGATTTAAATTTGCCTCAGATCTTTCCACATTTGCCACATTGCCAGGTAATACCTGGCAGTGCTACTGCTCTCTCTGAGCAATCTGAGGCTAAAACCCTTGAAGTGAAGGCACCTTTGTTCCACCACTGGATTCTTTGGAAGTACAAGGCATTGGATACATCCCAAACCCATTTTTCCATTTGTAGAATGAAGAGTCTTTTCTACTGAGTTGTTATAACTGGATCCACCACTACAGAAGTTGGGTGTATCTTTGCCATATTTTCTACGTGGGGTACAAACACATATTTCTTTCCAAACACGTTTATTTCCAAAAGAACAGACTGACTAGAAAACTCGGAATTTAAGAATACTAAAAATGACAAGAGGCTGGGAATGAGGAGAGCAGAGTACACAGCAGTGGGATTATTTCAGCCTCATGTTCTTTTTTGGAGACCTCCTGTCCCAGACCAATGTCACACTTTTGCTCCCAGGATGGTGACCACAGAGGAGAGGACCTGGTCTGGCCACTTGGTCACAGCTACCTAAGGCAGCCAAAAAGTTCAGTGCCTGCCTGTGGTTTCAAATCCCAGAACCCGTAAAGCACAAATACAGGTTTCAAATGCGAGGCTGTGACCTCTCCACTCACCAATAAAACATGCCCAAAGTCATAATAAACAAAACATTACAATTCAGGGTGGCAAGGCATAAACCAGTCATATATATTTTCTTTCTGGCCACTTAAGCAAATCTTAGGCTTTACCAAAAACTACCTCGGTGAACTAAGTTAGCAAAACAATCCTGATTACACCATAGGTTAGAAAAAATAAGTCAAATAAACTTAACCTAGAGTTTCTCATGGGATGTTTTATGTTCTTGTTGTTGCAGAGTGGAATGTGGGCCAGGGTAAACATGGAAGGGACACAAGTGTGATAATATAATGACACCTTTTATTGCTCAAAGACGAAAAAAAGAATAACAGAACTTTAGATAAATCAAAGGTCTTTTTCCTTCACTTTCAAGATGCAGAAAGGAAAAACCACAGCTTGTATATTCCTGACAGGGCTCATCTTGTCAGGAGCATGAACCCACGTTGTTGGTTTTTCATGTCTGTGGATAGCCAGCGAGGGAGGGGGAAGGGGAGAAAAAGAGTGGCTTTGTAGGACTTGAAGGAACTGACATCTGGTCATACAAGGATACAAATTTCCAGGTCATACTTAAGAGCACGAATAATAAACTGCAAGGAGTTGCTGGCTACTTTCAGAGTGACACCGTGCTAACCTTGTTAAGCTGTTTTTCCTGGGCTACCGACAGAGCCCCAGCCCATCGCAGTCAGGGCAGCAGCAGAGGCAGAATTTTAGGAAATACTTTTGCAGGAGATAAAGATGGGCACTCCTGTGTATCTGGGGATTTTCACAGAGGGGAAAAGATTCAGAACTGCTGGATGGAAAAGAACCCAAACCAAACAAACACAAAAAAAAAAACCCCAAATAACACAAACAGGGCCCAAGAGGAGATAAACCCACAGATAAAAGAGATGTGCTGGCAGTCTGGTATCTGCTGGCTATTATCAGAGTTGGTGCTGTGGATTAATGATTTCTTTTCTGTCCTCTTACATCTTTTTGAGCCCCTGCCATCATTTATTATAGCATCCTTACTTTGCAGCTCAGATTGACAAAAGGGGAATAAACTTTACCCTGCAGGTGTTTTCAGGAGAAAATACCTTTTCCCCAGGAACTGGATACTAGATTTAGTGAGTAATAGCTATTCTTCTCAACAGTTCAAGACACTGTAGTAGCAGACACTTTTTGCCTGGGTATTTCAGATATGCCCACCTATGTCCTAAACAATACTGGTCTCCTATGAACACACATTTTTAAATGTAGGAAGTATTTTAGAGCAATAGGCTAGAATGTGTATTAAAAGGTCTATGACGTTGATTTTAAAGGATTACATTTTGACATCTTTGATGCATTCACACCAAGAAGCTTAAAATGTATTTATCACACAAGAACCAGATTAAATCCATTTTACTCTTTCTAAGTAGATCTCAAACTTCCTTAGCAATAATGGCATTTTTTTCAATTGACTAAAATAAAAAGAGGGATTAATGGGATTTAGGATGACTGGAAAGAAGAAGCAGTCTCTGAAGGAAATTTCAGAATACAGACAAGGGAGATGGAAAGTGGGGGCTTTCCTAACATGTTTCTTGTTAATACCCTTCCACCTTCATTTAGTGCAAAACTACAAATCACTTATTTCCCTAACTGTTAATATACAAATACAAAATACCTATGTAGTTATTATTTATTACATATGTCTATGGCTGCAGAGATGCAAAGAGGGAAAGCAGGAGGAGCCTAAGAGGAGCTCTCTGCAGGGAGAGGCAGCCAGAGAAAGGCTGAAGGAACAGGAGAGAAGTCATCAACTGATCAGCTCTATCAGGAGCCAAGGATGGGTTCAGCAAGTGTTTGAGAAAGGGTCAGGGAGAGAGACTGGCCCCATGCAGGGGTTGCAGTGGCTGATGGAGCAGCCACAGGCCTTGGTTTGGGCTGCAGCACTGGCTTTTGACCCCATGTGTCTGCCAAGCAGCTTCTCATGGAATAAGAGACACTGAATTTTTTAATATTTGCTCCAACAGCATAACTCTGAAACACAGAGGCACAGTAAAAAAAGGAGAACAAAAATCTGTATTTATACCAGGAGCAGTTTCTGCATTTTCCATAGAAGAAGGAACCTCTGGACAAAGTGGAAGGGCTGGGGATGTCCCCATGGGGCAGCCCTGGGAGTGTGTATGACTGCACTGCAACCCTGGGCTCAGACCTACCGAGCTCCAGCACTCCAGGAAAAACCTTGATGGATTTTAAAAATGGCTGGAGAGGACAAGTTCCATCTGCAGGGGTTGCCTGGAAGCCTGGAGTGTGGCACAGGAGTCACCCCATTCCCAAGGACTGTAGGGAGGATAATTTAGCTGGTGCTGGGCGTGCCCTGGCTGATTCAGAGATACTCAGCCAGCACCAGGGAGAGTGCCCAGAGACTGGGAGAGAGAGGCCACAGTGAGCTGTTAGCTGCAAGCACTGGGGAGAGAAACACTGCTAGCCATCAGCTCACTCCCACCCAGTTGCCCCACCAGATCCCTAAAACTAGGAGAGGGAACCAAATAGCAAAAAAGCATGCCTTTATATCCCTTAAAATTGCTTTTCTGCATTTCTCCTGGTCTCCTGCCAACCAAGCTATTGTCTGCTGCAGTAGTAAGCTGACTAAAAATTCAATCTCTTTAGGGTTATTTTTATGGATTATACAGCTTTTCGTTAACAATTACTCTGCCACTAAGGTTGACACAATTTAATGTTCTATTTTTTGGAAGAGAACAAACTGGCACATGGACTCATTGAGAATGCCGGGTTGCAAAGCACCTCTGATACCCAGTTAACATCTGGGCAATTTCACAGGACATAGTCCATAGGCTTTTTGTATTTCTTTGCCTCAGGAAACTTTGGAGGGTGAATGTCTTTGGAGACAAGGCCTAGAGAATAGGCCAAACAACATGATGTAAACACATCAGCTTTACCTAAGTGTGCTGCATTTTTATCCAGGCCTAAATTGAAATATTACTCTTTGCAATAAGCATAATGTAAAGAGAGGGAAACCCATTTTTTGCCAATTTTGGAAGGGCAAGGGTGATTTCTACTGTATCTGTCTATACATGGCTGCTTAGACAACAGCTGAAATTGGCCTTGATACAGGAAATGCAAAAGAAAGCGAAATGCATGAGTGATCCATAGCATTATTTATTGTAGCAGCTTTGGGTCATTCCACAGGTCACATATTTGCTTTATTGGATTAGAAATGAACACATGTGTGCATCACACACACAGAGCAAATTCTTCTCTCTTTTGGTCTGATTTTTGGCTAGGTGGCAAGAAAATACCATTTTTCCTTTACCATAGTGAAACACTGACAGAAAGCTTTACCCCAGCACCTGCCAGCCTCACCCCAAATCTCTGCCCAGCTCTCCTTCAGCCACGCACAGGTGTCCCCTTCTTGTCCCAGTATGGTCCCATTAACCTGAGCTACTGCTTCAGCCTCCCCTCCAAGCCATTCATGCCTGTGGAGTGGGCAACTGGCTGCCAGTCACAATCCTGGTTTTGTGGAAATCAGACAAATCTCCCATTTCTGGAAGGAGTAGTAAATCTCCATCACTGGTGCAGCTCTTTAAGAGCACAGTAATTCTCCACCAAATTGAATCTTCCCTGACAATTGGCAGCACATCAGAGACAATTCACAGGCATATTTTTTCCCCTTTCCTAACAGGAAATAGGGCTTGTGTTACATTTACAGTGACCTGGAGCTCCGGGGGCAGACTAATATCTCACCTAAACAAACAGACAGTATTTCTTCCCCGATACAGGCAGATGGGCTGAAAGGGAAAGCTGGCTTGGCTCTGGCCTTCCCAGCTCTCTGCAGCAGTGTGGGAGGCACCAACAACGTGCAAACCTGTGAACACCAACACAGGGATCCCCAACGCAGTGCAGGATGATAGCTCAGAAAGTTTGGAGCTGCAGGTCAGCCTTTGCACTTGGTCTTTGTTTTTGTTTTTATGAAATGACCATTGTCTCATCTCCTGTGGACCTCAGGGGGGGTCCCTCTGATGGTGTCAACTCGGGCGTTCATTGCTCAACCCATGGTAAGGCAGAGAGGACCCAAACAGCCTCCTCTGCTAAACCTCTCCACCTCCTTGCAGTCTGCAGCATTTCCCCAGGAGGTTCCCACTTGCCTTTGTGGGGACAGAGAGATAATTCTGGGCTTTATTTGTGGTGGACTTGAAAAAGCAAACTCCAAACTGTGTAAAACGACTCTGGGGGACAGTAACTTACAACAGATGTCACGATTGTTCAGTGTCTGACTGACGAGAGAGCTCTCAGAAATAATAAACGCCTACATGTGCTTGCAACACAAATAGTAGTCAGATACTATTTTTCTTGGATTTCCCTGCCCTGATGGGCTACATGTCTGCTTTGCCCCGAAGTGATAGCCTGTTCAATCCTTGTAAAAATCAGAGAAACAAACCCAAACTTGATGGGGAAATCTCCTGATTGCAAAACTCCACACCATAAGTGCATCACACCAAGCTTGCACACGAAAAGCAGAAGTGAAAAGATGTTTCACACCCATTAACTCAAAAACCCAAATGCAGCAGAAAATCCTGCATGTTTCAATGGCTCACCCACCCCAGAAATGGGATTCACCTCTCTGCTGCCCACAGCCTCACTCAGCTGAGCAGGAGCTGCAGCTCTGGAATAAAAAGGCATTGCTTGAAATCCTCAGCTTCCCTCCGTGTGCACAGGATCAGACCTCACAAAGTTCCCATGCCTGTAGGATAACCAAGGAAAGCACAGTTTAGAGATGAAGGCAACATGTCTCCCATATCTCAAATATTTTTTGCTTTCCAAAATACCATGGAGAACTAAAAGCTCTGCAGCTCCTCCTCTGCATGTCTGTCCCCCATGGCCAAGAGGGAGTCACAGCAAGGTGGAGGCACTCCCCAACAGCTTGGGGTGAGCATCCATGTGAGGGAGCCCCTCTGTACAACACCTTCCTGAGCCTTGGCCCATCCAACAGCATTCCTGTCTGAATCCAGTACAGGAAAAAATACACTTCAGGCTGCTGAGAGCCAGACAAAGTCTGTCTTTCTAGACAAAACCAGAATAGTGGCAGGAGGACTGAAATCCAAAGTGGGATAAATGTCTGTAGCAGAAAATATTCTCTGAGGGAGCAGCAGAGAGACAGTGTCAGGGGAAGGAGCGATGCTGCTGGAATGACTGGCTTTGAGCTGTCATGTTGGCTTTTCAGTGAAACCACAAGTCTGTTCATGTTAGGCACAGAGCTCTCTCTCCCTGGTTGTTTCCAGGAATCGGCCAAGGGCAGTTGACAATTAGAAGAGCAGCGTGAGAGCTGTGGCTGCCCGGTCTCTGCAGGTCTGAGGTTCTTGTTTCACTTTTTTTGCAAGAGAAACAGCTGTTGACCTTCAGTTTTCTGTGTCACTCATGGCCATGGTGTCGGATAGAGGTATTTTAGGATGACCATGTCTGTTTATACCAACGGTTACAACATAACCCCTACAAATCTCACCTTGTTGGGTGGACGAGCCATGTGCCAGCCAGGCATCACTCCTACTTGTGTGGATACTCTCTAATCATCCCCTTCTCTACTTCTGCTAGGCCAGGGCTGAATTTGGGAAAGCAACTGAATTTTAACTCCCTTAATCTATTTTGGGGCCTCCAAAACCTCCTGCTGAAGCTTGGTGAAACCCTATGCCAGCCTCAAATGAGTGAGAATTTTCTGTGACTGCATCCTGTGGTTTCAGCTGGTTTTGCAATTAAGTTTGTGTCCTAGTTTCATTCTGAATTTCAGCTGATGCCATGCTCAACTCAGATAAATCAGAACCTTAAAAAGAAGTTCAGCCCTGTGTGAGCCTCTTCTCTGAACTAACTGCTGCCCAACACTTTTCTGTTTTGTTGTTGTTATTCTCTTTTTCTCTCTCCCACCTCACTCCCAGTCAAGTCAAACTCTCCCCTAGTCACTTCTCTTTCCTTTATGGCATAAGGAGTTTCTCAGGGTGTTTGGAGGTGGCTACTGGGCTTTTCCTTGCAAGTGCACATTAATCAGTGGCTTTGCTTTCAGCCCTCACGCATTGCTGAAAATATAAATGCAAGCAGCTCTGTTCTCCATGGATGAGCTTGTGCTGATGGGCTTTGAATACTGGGCTCAGTGTCCCCCAAAAACCCATCTGGGGTGCACACATGGGTGACTGCTGCCTGTGCATCAGGGGAGCTTAGCAGATATGATAGTGTTTGTGTGGCCTGAGGAGCACTTTTCTGCCTTGTTAATAGTCCAGAGCATGAAAAAGCAGGAAAGATAAACAAGCATTAAAATGAAGACGAGTGGTCAAGTGTCTCAGGTCTTTCCAAGGCTCAAGGGCTTCTTGTCCTTCCAGGAGTCTGAAGCTGAGAAGCTGAAATCTGGAATGTAATCTAAAGCTGAGAAATGAGAGGTCAGGGGGAGGAGGCCACTTGTATGTGCTGAAGGTTGGGAGATGCAGTCGTGTGCTTTTGGTTTTGCAACCAAACGTGTTTCCTCCATCTGTGTAAACAAGGAGCAGAGAAAGTTAACATTTCAGGGGAAATACAGGAGAGGGAAAGAGGGCTGAGCAGGTTATAGCTACCCAGCAAAAAAACTGATGGGATTTCAGCTTCAGCTCAGTTGTGTCTTCATTTTCCAATACAAATCATGAAAAAAGAGCAAATGGCCAACAAAAGGGAGAAAGGGGAAAGACCTTTTGAGGACTGTACCAGCCAGGCCAGCCATATGAACTGTGAGAACTCAATTTGGTTTTTATGTGGTGGGAAGTGTGCCTAGGACTCTAAATAACACTGCTTTGTCTGGAATGTTACACAGAGTCCCAGTTAGTTGGGGTCCTGAGCCGACACAACTGGAGGGAAAACTCTGCAGGAGTCCCATGAAAATAAATAAATAGATATAAAAAATTCAGCGCCATTCAGATATTTATAGAGGTTTTGCTATTAGGTACATTAAAATAATCCCCAACAGCCAATGGAGTCCTTAGCTGTGTTACCTTTGTGTAATTAGTGATCTTTTAGGTATTACCTCTGTATAAATGCATAAATTTTTGTCTGCCTTATCCTGATCTGCCTTGCTCTGCTCAATATTCTCCAGCCTTCCCTTTTCTCCCCATAACTTCTTTAGAGAGTCTCTTATATATTCTTTCAGGTGCATCTAATCTGCTGGATAAGACACTGAATTTGTTCATTTTGCTCAAAATCTCCAGACAAAAAAAAAGAATTTGCTTAAAGCTTGTCATGTATTAGTAAAAAACTCTTCCTAATCTGGGTTGTAATCAGAAGTGTCGCACAAAGATTTAATAATGAAATTTTTAATAAAGCAATTTTTAAAAAGTCAGATCATCAAATCCCATTAAATCTGTGAGTATCTCAGGATCTGGCTGGATGGCAGAGAAAAGGTGCCCCCCTGCAAGCCTTGCATGCTGGGCATGGTGGTGCAGGTCCCTGTTGGAAGTCACTGCAGATCCCTTCTGGCCTGTGTTTCCTTAAGTAAAACCTGGGTGTGAGTGGGCCAGGGAGAGCTCTGCTCCAGCAGCAACTTCCACCCAGGAACTGCAGGGGCTGGGGCTTGCATCTCACCCAGGGCCACTGGATGAGCTGCAGACTCCCACGATGGAGTCTGGCCGACTGGAATGAAAGTAAAATACCAATTTCCAGTACTTTTTAAACTGTATGAAGGACATATTAATGATGGACAAATAGAAAATGTATGTAGTGACTAGAATAGAATGATAGAAAAAAACCTTAGAAGCTCTTACAAGCAGCTGGCATTGGCCCAGGATGTGTATTCATTCAGATACTAGAAATCTTTCACCAAAAAAATTAGAAATAAGTCTGTGGAAAAGCTGGTAAAGTTTCCTTTTCTCAGCTTTGAGTGTGGGCCCATAATACAGTTTAATTTTTATTTTAAACTGTCAGATAATAACAGATGCACAAAGCTTTCCCTGTGACCCTCTCCCTGTCACAGACAGCCCCCAAATCAGATCCAAACCGGATAGTGTGGGCAGAACAATGGGAAGCAGATTGCATCTGGTGCTGTAAAACTAAACACAAAAGAGAGGAAGAAGAAGAAAAATCACACACCAAGTGCCTAAGTAACTGTCTCCTTCCCTCTTCCACCTTGTTTTTTTTGTTTGTTTGTTTTTCTGGTAACTTGATGGAAATTCAAATCTCAAAGCAGATCTTCGGGGTGGAGAGGCAGGGCAGGAGAGGAGGAAGGAGATAACTTGCACTTTCCTCAGACCAGGCTGCTGCCTTTTCACACAGGTAATTTGTTGAGAGGAGCTGGGCAATGACTTCTCTGGGCAAGCCTGCACTCCCTAAAATGAAGAGGAACTCCTGCTGCCATCCATGAACTTTGATTCCACACTTAAGCAAGGTTCTTTACTATTCTATATTTAATATTCAATATCAACAGCACTTCTTATTTTTCTGCTTCAGAATTGTCAGGCAGTGAGTCACAGAGCAGAAAAAAAAAAAGGGATGTGATTTCTATGATCCATTTTGTACAGGCAGTAATATAAAAGGTGTAAGCAATGTATTATTGCTGTCATTTCCTGCTGGCATATTATAAAGAGCATTTAGGAATCCACTGGATTCCTCTATCACATCCCAGTACAACATCTTGGTAGAATATACATAAATTGTGAAAGTACTTTATTTGATATCAACTTCAGGTCTTCTTTCTCCTATTTTTTTCCTGTGTATCAAAAAAAAAATCAATCAGTCAAAAAAAAAAAAAAAAAGAAAAAAAAACCTAAACAAAACCCCAGCAGATTCAATGAAAATGCAAAGGCAGCTTCTGAAAAATCAGAAGTCAAAATGAGATTAAATGTTTCCCTCCACACAAATATATGAGATTTGTTCTGCCAGCCTAATTACATGAGGAGCCAGCCCTGTGCTCTACCCTTTTTATCCCTCTTAGCTGTGTAAACTACTCAAAACTGGAGGGCACATGTCACTTACACTGACATGCAAATCATTACTGCTTTGTCTGCCAGGAAATTTGTGTAAACCAATGCTGAGTTCAGGTTCATTATATTGACATTTTTACCAACAAGTAAATTGAAAGGTTACATTGTTGACATACCAGATGTTATGCAAACTGCTTTTCAAACCATGGTTTCCATACATCTCTATAAATAAATAAATTAGACACTTACAAATGGTGTGTGAATCAATATATGGTAAATCACCAATTTATAAACACATAGCAAAAACTACTGTGTGTAAACCCCATATTTCACACAATGTCAAAACCTCCTTTTCCACCCAGTACTTTTCATTTCCCTGAAAATAGCTGTCATCTATGTAAATGTTTTCCCTCAAGACCAACTGTTCTTCATGGTAAGAACAGTGCATGGAAACCTGGGTGCCTGAATTAGCACATGGTGTTATCAATGAGAGTTAAGAATCCAAGTGAGAGTTGGGCTACAACACAGCTTTAAGGTTTTGAGTTTATGTAGCTAAAAGAGTAGATTTGCATGTGCTAATTTCAGGAACACTCATTTTTTTAATATGGATTTGCTCCAGTTTGGATTTAGCCTCGGGGTATTTTGACCCCCTCCTTCTGCATTCTTTCCTCCCTTGACTCAGTAACAAAAATGAGCAAAATGCTGTTCGTCCAATGAGATACTCATTTGAGATTGTTCTCCCTTCTTGGTGATGCAAATCAGTGCTGACCTTGGAAATTCAGGCTCTATGAAGCACATGAGGTTCACAACAAAATCACAAGGGTTGATGCTGTGATTTTAAAATTGTGCTTCTTTCCCTCCATTTCAGGACTAAACTAAGAGGGGCTGCCCCAGCTTAGCTTACAAAGGACTTCAGGTACCTCAGGCTCTACTACTGCAGCAGAGAAAATGGAGTTTGGTCCTTGTTTGGTCTCCCACTGCAATCACTGTTTCCCTAGAAGACCCCTGCAGTGCCCACGATTTCTTGCTGTGCCCAGTTTTCAACATATGAATTTACTGTGGTGTAAATCAGGGCAAAACAGATTGATATCTTAAATCTCCAGCTGCAGAGAAATGAGATTTCTTGGAATGATGGTGCTGCCTTCTGCCAGTTGCCTCATCTCCTGATCAAAGAAATGTCATAACAAATCAGCTTTTATGTAGGACCTTATATACATTCAACATGCAGACACAGAATGGTCTCAATACACTCCAAAAGGCTCCTCCAAGCTGGAAGAAGCCTTGATCAGTGCAGACCCTTCTCAACCAGCTGTGACACAGGACTGTGTCTTTCCCACTTTATAATTCTTTGCTGAGTGCTCATACTGAAATTGTTTCATAACCACATGAATTTGGAGTTTTCATTTTGCCCTTGGAAGAAATGTAGAGCCTGGCACACTGACAAGTATAACAGTGTGTAAAAGCACAATTAACTTATGCTCCCACCCCATTTTTTTACATTTCTAAGGAAGCCCTGAGATTTCAGAGTGATTGTTTTCACTTCAGAGCCAGCAGCACACGATCACTTCATCAGCAGTGCCGTGCAAAGCCGGCACGTTCGGCCACTGGCATGAGGAGAGCTCACAGCACATCCTGCTCCTTCCCCCAGCAACAGGCTCCCCTAACCAGGGAAACAGTAATTAAAAAGGCCAAGCGCCAATTAAATATGGTGCTAACAGACCTGGGCACCATAATCCCTAGGTTTTGTCTTAGTACAACCAATTTTTATTTTCAAAATGTGGATTTGTCTATGAATAAACAAGTAGCAACCTTAGAGACTAAAGATCAAACAACATTTTTCAGAATATTTAAGTCAGTTTATGCCCAAAGATGCTGAAGTTATCTGCTTGCCAAGTATTTTGAGATCCTGAATTCTCAACTCACCTTGATGAAACACAGAGAGCTAAAAAGAAAATGGTTTCGGTCACTCCATGCCAAGATCCCAACACTACCAATGTGTAGAACTTTGGTATTTACCTGCTTTCCAAAGACAGCTTGGGAGAGCAGAGTAATTGCAAATGTTTGCAGAATGCTGTGTGACTGAGACAGAGCAGTCTGTGAAAGTGGAGCTTACTGAGACAAGAAACTTTTTAATTATTTTGAAGCTGTTGAATGAGCAAGGCTGAAGTTCCCTGTGCTGAACATGGGTGCTGTTTCAAACCATTGCTCTGAATTTTGTTCCCCGATGAATTCAGCTTCTGTCACTTGTTCCCTGAGGTCTCAATGGCACCATGTAAATCATCTCACTCGCATTTCAGCTTCTACCTGAGAGTAGACTTCCAAAACTCTTAAACTGCTGGTTTTACAACAGATCTTAGCAATTGTCTATTTTCCTTTTAGTCACCCTGGTATTGACCCGTCTTTGGCAGCTACATGTAGATATCTCACTAGTAAGTGGGTGCTAACATAGATCAGAGCAGCTTTCAGATGTAATCACCCTCCTAATTGCCTTAAAAATCTCAAGTGAAAAAAACCCCAAACCAAACTTCCAGAGTTCATCTGTCTTAAATTCTCTTAGAGTTTCCTTTAGATACCCACCAGACCTGTCACTTCTAAGGGGAAACACTTTAAACCCACTATCAAGCTGACTATCACTTCAGAATCAGCATCCCTTGGACCATAAATGGCACGAGGCTCCAGCCAGGCCTCCCATTCCAGCAGCATTTGATAGATCTGCACATGCTCTGCCTTTACCACCAACCCCATACAGGCATTCTGCCAGACACAACCATCCCTGGCTAGCCTGGCAACCTGCAGGCTCTCCCAGGCACATGGTCTGGAGAGCCTGGCTGTCACAGAAGGAACAGCCAGCTGCAGCAATGGCTAAAATTGCACCTAAAAGCAGAACAGAACAAAACACCACGAGGCCGAGCCTCTGCGATCTCTCTCTCACAAGCCTGTGCCCAGATCTGTGCAGGGCTTTAAAACTCTGTTTAAATACATGGATAAATCAATTAAAGTACTCTGCCACTCCCAAAAGTCGCAAGGGTCACAAATTAAGAGCAAAACACACATTTATCCACCCAAAAGGCTAAGGGGACTGGTTAGTTTTATATTGTGATGCTTTGCTCTGTGGATTCTGATTGTTTTTTTAAATTGATTGTTCATTTTTAATGGAGTTCTAATGAAACACCCTTAAGCTCTGCAGTGGTTTGCATCTATGGTTAGCAAGCCAAATACCAGTGTGTTTTGTTTCACAAGTAGCATTAGAGATAAGAGAGGGTAAGATCGTGCCCTGGTTTTACAAGGCTGTAAGAGGCACTTAGGGGCCATACAGTCTCCTGCTTGGCTGCCTAAAGCCTACTCTGGTCATTAAATAATGTGAAAGGCTTATAATAACAGCTGGTGACTAATCTATTCCCTTTGTACAAATGTTTTACATTTGTCACTATAACCATTGTAGAGAGACAGCTCTGCTCTCCTGAAAGCTGAATCTTGCCCAGATTTTTTTATTTTTATTTACTCAAAACTGCACCCTTACAAGTAACCACTTGCCAAGTATGATCACATCACGATGAGAGATTACATTCTGTAGTAGGTATAATCTGAAGATTGTAGTCACAGGATCTTTATGATACTTACCAAGGTAAGATAAAATATTAAGCAGGAAAAAGGAGTGGGAAAGATATTAAAGAAACTTTTTCTTTAAACTAATTGATACCACACTTTCCAAGATAAGTTTTCCTCAATCTGCAAATGAAAAAGAACCCATTGGTTTTCTGCAAAGTGAGAAAAAAAATTTAAAAACCAGTAGAGCACTGGGAGTTGAGATGCACCACAGATGCACCACAGCTAAAGTTCTCTATTGTGCCAGTCACAACTGAGGTCTGTCAGACATTGACTCTCTGCTTTCCAGACACACAGGATCATTTTTTCCCATATTTCATGGTTTTAACAGATCACATATGAATTGCACATGAGAATCACACACACCAAACATGCCTCTCTGCTGGTCCAGTGCCTCTTCTCTCCTATTAAAGAAATAGTATTGCATTCTTGGACATCCCATGTCATCTGTAGGTCATCCTAGGTGAATGGCAAATTATTTCACTGAATGACTTCTCCAGATGAGTTTGTGACTTACACGGTGAGGTAGAGCCTGACAGTGAGAGTGAACCTGGACTTGACCCTGATTTCCTGGAGAAGGACCAGCAGCCTCCTTGTTCTAAAGAAATTTTAATTGTTCACCTTCCACTCTGTGTGATCATTTATATCTTTTCTACTGGCCTACTTCCAAGTAAAGGTCCAAGTATTAACCTGGCTTCCAACCCTTCAACTGCATTTCTCAGGAATATCAGCCACACACTGTCCCGTGTATTTCAGAGAACACAGACTCCCTTTTTTCCTCAGACCCTTTGCCTTCCTGGCACCACTAAGGACACTTTCATATTATAACCCCTTAAAAAGTTAAAAATTCCAAGTAACAGATATGATGACACTTCTATTTGCACAGGTCAGCTTAAGACCAAAGAATTTTACAGCCCTTGTCTTGAGTGAAGCCATGTCCTGTCTCTGCTAGTGTCTTTGTATATTCAGGAAGGTAGAAGAGACAAGATTGATGCTTGGAGCTTCTCAAAGTGTTAAAAGCAAAGATTTCACCAAAATCTCATTTCTCATCAACCAAAATGTTCTTCAGCTCCGTGTAAGTTGATGCAAAATCTTCATGTTTAATACTTCTCAAACTATAAAACATTCAAATGTTTAGTTTTCAAGTTTTCAGAAGGAAATACCTGCATTTTTCATTAACAGTTGAAAACACTGATTTTTTTTTTAAATTTCAAGCTTAAAAATTAAATTGACAAAATCAATTAAATGAAAAAAATTAAATTCAATTTCCCATTCAACCCCAGAAGGAGCTGACAGCTTTTCAGTTCAAACACTTTTTGAAGACAGATTTTTTTGAATGCACTCGAAAGTTCTTCACAAATATTTTGCTTCATATTTTCAGAATTGTCAGAACATTGAAACAGCCATGGCTGCACCAGTAAATTCCATGACTGTGAAGGACACAGACTCACGTGGCCTCCAACAGCTGTATTCCATCTAATTCTCCGACTGCAGCTTTAGTTTCCCATTGGTTTGGCAACTCTGAAGGTCCATAATATCTTGTGGATAACATTAGGCACAAGAACATAGGTAAAATTTACTCTGCCTGGAAACAGCAGTGAATTAATGGACATTTTCCATCCACTGCTGGTCTTTCAGGAATGGTGCCACTCTGGCCTTCCTCTTTCTCCTACCTCTGTGTAGGACTGTTCCAATGGTACCTTTGTGCTCTGCAAATGCAAAAAGGCACCACAGTGGTGCCAAGAAATAAAGCAGGACTAGCTTCAGGTGAAGGGAAGGAGAATCTTGCCAATGGAAAAGAAACCTGGGAGTGACGAGTCAACCAAATTCTCAGAAAGTGAGGGATGGGATGGGATGGGATGGGATGGGATGGGATGGGATGGGATGGGATGGGATGGGATGGGATGGGATGGGATGGGATGCTCTGGTGACAAAAGGAGATGTGACTCACAGGAAAGTCATATGAAACATTAATGTGTTGCCCAATGCTCTCTGCCATGTCTGGGGATGGCTAAATCCTCACAGAGGTATCACCAGGAGGAAACTCTGCTGTTGTGTGTGGTCGCCTCTTCCCTGAAATCCAGAATCAGAGAATGAAAGAGGAACTAAACAAGATTCTGCAAAATTTGTGCTTTTTTGTAAACCTTTCCTAATGCTGCACTCTGCATCAAGCTCAGCTGTGGAGCTTTCTTTTGTGACTTACCCTCAATATCTATTATCATCAATTGGTCCCAAATCAAGAGCTCCTCTGCAATAAATCTCTGACTGTTGGAACAATGAAAGCCAAATCATGCTCTGTCCAAGAAGCTTAATATCTAAATGCAGGACAAGAGAGAGACAGAGACAAACAAAAAAGAAATAAAAGAATTCTGAAAGAGAACAACTGTGATAAACAGGAGTCCCAGCACATCTTGTTCCCTGGCATTGCCAGCTCCCTTTGTAGGCATCATGGCAGGAGGAAACTTTATTCTCTTGGTCCAAAAAATAACCTATATTTTGAGTGTTTTGTTATAAATCTGCTTTGATCAGATATGGGATCTCTGGAATGAGAATAAACATAGGCTATCTCGCCAGACAACTCATTGGGTGGTTATCTTTAAGCTATTTTTCCCAAACAGTTTTATAATCTACACTCACACATATTTAATTGTATGCTTTACATGAAATGCTGTGCCTTAGCCTCATCATGAAAACACATTTTCTGGATAATTGAGATATTTTAATTAAAAAAATATTTTATGACTTGTAGTGAACATGATCTTTTAGCAGTTTCTGGCTTGTGAGGTTACAGGGATCAGGCCTGTGCTGCACCTCCTGTGTTAGGAAACAAAGACCTTTCTTATATGAAAATAGGTTAAGGAAATCAGCAAAGAACCACCAATGGTTCCATCAAAATTTATTTCTAAGATAACCCAGTCCAAACTAAAGTTGGTGGAAATACTCCTAGAACTCATTGTGACTTGCTCTGTTCCCACACACAGGAAGCACAGATAGTCCAGCCACAGAGGAAGAGGTAAATTTAATCTATTCAGTGCCTTTCTCATCCAAGTAAAGAGTGGAATTACAGGGGAGGAAATGAGGCAAGCCTCAGCTCAGCGTGCTGCCAAGAGCATCTCGGGCTGTGTGGGGTAGGAGACGGGAAGGCAAAAAGGCCTCCTGAGGTTAAACAGCCACCAGCAAATTACTGGCCTCCCTCAAACTGGAGGAAGCAGCAAGGAGAGGGATTTGAAGGGTACTGAAATTCCTGCTCGAATTAGCAAAAGGATGATGCAGTTTAGATGTTACCTATCACAGAACCTGTGCAAAACCTGGGCACAACCAGTGGACACAACATACAACACTCTCAGGGACAGGGTGGGATTTCTGGGTTCTCCTGTGCAGGGCCAGGAGCTGGACATTGATGATCCTTGTGTGTCCCTTCCAAATCAGGGTGTTTTATGATTCTATAAGTTATGATAACCTAGTGCAGAGAAATCCAAAGGCACCTCAAACTTTTTAACTTAGGTCTGCAGATAGATACGGATCTGAGAACTTTCACCTACCACTGCAGTGAGCTGAGGCTATTTTCAAATAGGACAGTAACTCCCACCCAAAATAGAGTCTCTAGCACCAAAACCATTATTGGAGTTTTTAGTTTAACTCTCTATAATCTGTAGCTCAAGACACTAAACCATTTCCACTATGTAGCTTGTCCAAATCAGGCTCTGAAAAGCAGTGAATTACCATCAAATAATAAGAGTTTGGTGACTGAAATAAGCTGCCAGTAGCGCTGATGAGGCCTCAATTAGGCAGAATTCAGCTGCACCACCAGCATTGCCCAAAGCAGGATGGAAAAGGACTGTCTGACCACTGCTTCCCTGGGGACCTCCAGGGAAATGAGATGTATCTCATGAGCTTCTCAATCAGCAGAAATTGGAAGAAAAACAAATAAAACAGTTGGTGGTCTCAACTGTGTTTCTTGTGGGCAGTCACCCATGTTGCAAAAGCTCTCCTTGTGATGGGCACTAATTGCTCTCCCTTGTGAGAGATCTCAGTCAAGAAGTCAGAAGTGAAATTACAGCAGAGTAAAGGTCAGGGTGACAAAAGCATTTAGGTGCCTTGCCCCAAATAAGGAGCCAATGAGAATGCTGGTCCCTGTGTAGGAAAAGCCACCTGGACTCACCTGAGCCACACTTAATCAAATGTAGGGAATCAATAAGTTGCTGTTTCAGAGTTTTTCTATGAAGTAGGAGGAAAGGCACCCCCAAAATTTGATCAGAGCTTCTGTGGGACACACAGCTTCCCTGAAGGTGCCTATTTCAAACATCAATAGAATGAAAGATCAGTGCTAAAACCTCAGAAAACTGCCCAATCTGAGGCGTCCTGAACCTTGGCCTGTGTATCTACAGCACTCTGCAGACCAGCCCTGATTGCAGGATCTCTCTCACCTCATCCTATTGCCTAAAATACAAGTGTCCAGTTTAAGCTGGTCTTCCTCATGCTCCCTGTTGGGAAACACTTCTCCACTGACCCAGATGGACCTTTCACCAAAATTTGAGGTTGGGAGTGTCTTCAAACGGAGCTTCCTCTTTTCTCTCCTCTGCATGAATTGTGAATGAACCTCAGAGCTGTTGCCAGGTTGGAGAGGAAGATCTTGAATTTTGGATTCGAGGTCTTGATTTCTGAATCATTAGTGAGTTATCGCAGTTATCAGAAGTTGCCAGGCTGAGAGAGGGACATGCCCTCTTTGCCGTGAAATCCATGGAGAAGTGAACAAAGTGTGAAAAAGCAGTTCTGAAACTGCACATTTTCAGAGAAACCAGATGAAACAGGCAGGCAGTGATTCTCAAACCCAAATGTTAGTTCTCTAATCAGAAAGCAGGTCACTGCGTGTTTCCCATGAACAATATATTTGTGGTTATACAAACTGTATAGGCACAGTTCCTAATACAAATAGAGTACTGTCATTGCTAGTAAGCTCAGTACATACATGTGGGGTTTTTCAGTTAAAAATGTATTTTAAATTGCATAGCTAATCTTATTTTTAATAATTAACATATAGCCTTGTTTATAGAATTGAGATTTCTAGAAAAAAAATTGTAGGAAATACAATTTTTTTCATGTTTATCCACACATATCTAAGAACAGATCCTATATTCTTCTCATTACAGAGACCCTCAAAACCTTAATTTTAAGGAGTTCCCAATCACAACCTTGATCTTAAGGGATCATGAGGAGCTGTCAGAAGGTTCTCATGAAAGACACTGTGAAATGGTACATACCTGCTGGCAAGAAAGTGGCATTTGGTGTGATGTGGACCAGCCCTTTAAGTCAATCATGGCTGCAGCTTTTCCCCTCTGAGGCATGGTCCCAGGTTTTATTCTTCTGTGTGTTCTCTGCAGGACTAATGTAGAATGGCAAATCTTCAGGCAAGAAAATTTACAGGTGGGCTATGTCACACAGTGTCAGAGGATGCATTCTAAAGGGTAAAAAAACCAGAAAACAGAATCAAATGAAATATTAACAGTCAGATTAGATGTGACAAAACTGGAAATATGGAATTTTATTGAAATAAGTTTAATATTTCTAAGAAGGTATCTGGTTGGTATCTGGTGGGAATGATTTTGTAATGTGATATTTCAGAGCTCAGAAATGCCAAATTTTTAAAAAGTCACAAATGGTGGTGTTTCAGTGGAAAATGTTGACATTTTTTCACTTGAACATCACTGATTCTTGGGGAGTATTTCATTCTACAAAAGCTTTCCAAGACACAGCCAACTCTACATACATACTCTAAAAAGGAGAGTGGTAAGGGGGACATTCTTAGCAGAGCAAATGGAGTTTAGGATAACAGGAGCAATTGATGCTGAGTGGGAAGGTGAGTGTGTGCAGTAACTGCTCTGATCTGAAATGCAATGTCCAACCCCGTCTCCTTTTCAACTTCAGCTCAGAGCGAGTGTCAGATCCCAATGTAAACTTTCCCATCTGTGTTATTCTATTAACTGAAAGGGAAAGGGATTAGCATGTGTACTTGTCACATCTTTTGACCTGTTGCATGCTGAGACCCAAGGTAATGTTAAAGCAAACAGCATTCTTCTCCCTCTGCCAGGATAAGCAGGGCACGGGGCTGGTGTTTTGTGAGAAGAAAAGAAAGCCAGACCACGTAAAACAAAGTATGTACCCTGTGCAAAAATAAATCTTGGATGTTGAAGATTTCCAAAGGGTATACCTTAAACAGGGTGAGAGAGAGAGGGAGAGAGAAAACATTTGAGAGGAAAGTTCCCTTCCCTGCCAAGCAGCAGATGGAGGGCCTTCCCACGGAAATAGCTGCAGAAGACAGATCGCTGACAGGAACCTCTGCCAAGAGAAGGGGGTCCCACTCACTGTGCTGGTAAAAGCTCAGTGCACGAGAACAGAATCCTCTGATTAAAACTCCCTCTCCAGAGAAAGGGGGTTGGAGTGTGGCACAGAGCTCTTTAACAGAGTGGCCCACCCCAAAAAGGAGACGGATTTTGGAAGGATTACATGGTTTGGGGTTTCATTCCTTCTTTTCATACGGATCTTGGTTTTGCCCTCACTGTGAGTTTATAGAGCACATGTGCACACACACAGACATGCCTAATGGCAACAATAATCTGCTTTGCCTCTCCCTTCCTTGGCCTTTTATTTCCACAAGGCCTTTGCAGTGACTGGGACAAGATGAAGTGTTGGATGCTGACACTGATAGAGAATCCATTTGGGGATAGAGGGTTTAATGAAGCTGGGCACCAAAAAATCTCTTTTTCAAACGTTTCAGTTAACTTGGCACTAAATTATTCATAGAAGAAGAAATTGAGGGCTTTCTGCTCCTTCTGCTTTTTTTCCTGGGTGTTTCTGATTCCTTTGTAAGAGTCCATAGGAGTGCATGTACTTTGTGAAAGAAGAAAACAAACTCAGCATCTCCAGGACAAACCAGTCAGTTCAGCAGTGAGAAGAAAGGCAATTAACTGTATTGCTATCACAGAGAGCCAAAGGAATGGGACAGGATGACCTGGCTACAGTGTGTTAGGAGAGAACCTCTTCCAAGCAGGCCTAGCAGGTACTTCCTGATATTCCCAACATTTGAACCAGAGCCATTTTATTACTGTTATGGCCAAGGCTTGAGTATCTGATGTCAACAGAGTAGACAATTAATGCAAAAAATTAGCCACAACTGAGGCCCAGTTCCACTTTTGGATCGTTTTCTTTGCTTACCCTGCAAGAACAACACCAACAAATTAAATTGAGTCGAGCAGTAGACTATCAAGATAGCAAAACACATGAGGAAAGGATGAGGGAGGTGAATTTATTCAGCCTGAAAAATACAAAAGCTAAAGAAGGGACTATAACTGGTTCCTGCTACTACTGATAGATGGCTACACAGGAGTTTGAGTCCAACTTTTCTCAGATACAGTGAAAGGATGAAAGGCAATGATAACAAGTTGCAAAAAGACAAATTCCTACTTCATTAAAAAATAAATTGAAAGGAGGACAGTTAAGTTCTGGAACAGGTTGCACAAAAAGATGGTAAAACACCTAACCTTGCAGATTTTTAAAACTTGACAGAACATGGCCCTGAGAAACCTTAGCTACCTTTGAAGCTGGCCCTCTTTTAAGCAGGGGCAAGTTGATCTACAAATGCCAGTTTCAATTTGAACTAGTCCATGATTCCGAGAGTACCAATTATAATTTCTGCATTGATATAGACAATCACCTTCTGAAATCCCCAACTCTTATCTCAACCCTAATGTCCTCCTCTAAATGAAAACTTTTTCTTTTACTCCTACAAACCAGAAAAGCTTTGCTGGAAATAGAGTCTGCACCACCTGCCCTTTGTGCCTTCATGGCAGGGTTTTTAAATTCTCTGTGAGCATCATCATCATCTACGACAAAGAGGTCTCCAGAACAGTGCAGCAATATTGGCAAAAAATTCCCCTAAAACACAATGCATTTGTGCTCAGTGGCAGAGCCATAATGGTAGGAGTCTGTAGAGAAGACCACTAAGGGTGACACACAACTTTCCTGCAGTGACAATAAGGGGTATCAAAATAAATAAATTTATCAGGGAGAGACAAAGAGGATTGATATCCTGATTTTCCTTTGATCATTTTAACAGGAAATATTTCCCTGTATTTTGCCAAATATTAGCTGGGTTAAAGCTGTAGAGAAACTCAAGGGAGACGGAGCAGGGAGTGCAGGGAGCAGCACTGAGCTTGTCCTGTGTTGCGGGGCACCAGATGAGATCCCAGACTCTGCTGCTGGGACTCCTCACCATGGCTCATGGTGCTCCCAGGGCAGGATTTACCCCCTCTCTGAAGAGACTCCTGGACCACAGTGGAGGCAGACTGTGATAATAACTGCAAACATTTCAGTGCTGTGATTGGAAATGTTTTCAGGGTGTCGTTTTTGTCTGAACAAAGAAGGCATTTTCTGGAGGCCATGTGGCCTGGGTCATTGTTTTGCTGCAAGATAAAAAGAGATGAGAGCCCTCACACTTCACGAGAGTTAGTCTTGTCCCTTCTCATGACTGGAAGGACCCAGGCTGACAGTACAGGGCAGTGTTATCCCAAATTTCCTCATACAACAACATTACCTCCTCATTTTCTTCTCAGCTCCTGAATCATCTTTATGAACTTGTCTTAGAGCAGTACATAAACTGCTCCTTCCTCAGGCTAAGGCTCCACATGCTGTGCAAGCACAGGATGCAACCTTGACACCACTTCCATGGTGCCATCCTTCCAGAAGAGGTGTATACAGTGGGATTTGTAAAAATTTATAGCCTGATGCCTCTAAAATGACATTTTCTAAGTTCATTGTAAATGCACTGGCTGACAGAATAATTCCAAACTCAGAGTCTTGACAAGACCAGTGTAGAAGTTTGTGGATTTATTAATCTCTAATATTAGATATCAAGAGGTCAAATTACCCAAAGTCAGATGTGAAGGTGCCTGGGTTCTAGGTTTGATATTCACACAGACTGTTCTTTTTCAAGTAGTCTCCTTTTTTATAGCTGTGTCTAATAATGTACATGTAAATATGTATGCACATAAATACAGAAACACCCACATGTTTTTGTACTGCACACTCCAGATAAAGAGGAGCAGGGATGTTTCATGATCAGGGCCATGTTTCACATCACAAACTTCCAGTCTCCTGAAACACACAGATAATACATGTTTTTTCTAGGATTATTCAATCTGTGCACCAAGTCAGTGGCTTTAAAAAGACCCCCAAGCTTTCAATTAGGACTGCTCAGCAGATTTCCACTCTAGTTCTAGAGTTCTAAGTCCTAGAAAAAATGATCTGCATAACGCATTTTTAGTTATGCAGATTTAATTAAATTTTTCTTGATTTATTTATTTTATATTTAATTCTGTCTGAAGAGAGTTCAAGTAATCGTAGGCATTTGGTGGTGTTCTGACACCAACATTCCCAGCCCAGGTGCTGAAAGGCAGAAGGATGCACACACCTGTGTGTACACACAGACAGGCACACACGCCCCAACCCTGCCTTGCTCTGTGTGCAAGAGACACTTGATGATTTGTCCTTGTTTAGTAGCTGCAAAGTAAAAGGAAAACATGGTGTGGGACATTTTAATGCCTTAAGGCTTTCTATTTACTTGTTTAAATAATGTTTCAGTTTCATAAATCAGGATTGTTCAATACCTAATTTTTATTGTCTATTTAATTTAACCATAATCCATGTCTTCAAATTCTCACTATCAATTCTTATCATCTGCTTTACGTCAGAGCTGGTGGGGTCTGAGGCCTGTATAGGATGGTAACATTTCTGATAAGAAAATCTTCAATATTTTATTATTTAGAACAGGTGAAAAAAAGGATCACCAAAGCATTTTTCAAAGTTGTTACAAATATACAGAGCTTTCTTTACATGCAGAAATTTAGACCAAGTCTCTCTCTAAAATAATAAGTGATGGTAAATGGCTCTGGTCATATGGCTTAGAAAAACTAAGTTTTTTTACCTAAGCTGTGAAGAGCAGCAAACTGCAAATTGTCCACTGGCTTCAGTGGAGTTGGGGTTTTACTCTGAGTGTTCTGAAGAGCAAAATATCCTCTGGTTGCCTAAGTGAGAGCAGTATCTGGTTTGCACCTGATCTTCCCTAATGGCACTCATCACCCCCAGCCTTTGGGTACCTCTAAACCCAGTGTAAACCCTGTTCTGTCACTATGCTCCCTGCAATCAGTGCTGTCCACACACTTCACATAAATAGTAAATAAAAAGCAAGTGTACCAGTGAAAAATAATTTCAGATTTTTCTGTCTACCTTATGCGGATAGGGGTGTGAATAACACAAAATAAAAGTAGAGTTCATTCAGAATCAGTTTTGAACCATGGTACATCATGGTCTAGAAGCAAATTACTATCACTTTGCTGATTCCTTCCCATTAACAAAGTCTATCTACACGAACACAAAGTCCACAGAGAAGTCTCTAAAAGGGAAAAAAAAATCAAGCTAAATCAACTCTCAAATTCCCATGTAAACTGAGTTTAAGAGTGGAAAATTTCTTTTACCTATTCTTTGGGTGGTACAAAAATCTAAAATTCCTATAGCCCTGCTTCCCTGGGCCAAGTCAAACAAGGATATTGTCCTTTTAATGTCTTAAAGGCTCTGTTTTCTTGTAATGCCAAATGCAATATTTTTTTGAAAACACTACACCAGAAGTTTCCCAGCTGAGAAAACAGGCTGGTGAAAAATGGTTTCAGAAAATGAAATAAACCATGCAAAAGCTGTTCAGGGTGTGTGTATGAAATGAACATCTGGATTTGGCTTGTTAAACTGCCTCTTTTTTTTACCTCTCTGCCCCCACCCTTTCTTTTTCTCACAGCTGTTTGAAAGAGTCCTAAGGGCAAAGAGACAGGTCAATGGGCTGGGTTACACCTTTTTTTCTTTCCCTTTTTTTTTCTGAACCTCTTTGCACCTACGCAAGGAATCCAGGCCACATGTGTGTTTAATAAGTAGGCACAAACACAAGAGACTAAAAAAAAAAAAAAAAATCCCAATTCCTGTTGGTTCTTAGGAGAGACACTGAAGGAAAAATAAACTCCGGATTTCAAATTTTCTCTCTCAAAAAAAAGAAACCTTATGGTTCCAATAAAATATTCCTTTAAAAACCCAATGGATTTTTTATTTTTTTTTCAAATCATGGTCTTTGTGGAATAGATCTTTTTCTGTCTTCATTTGGAGAGAATAACAATGGGTTAATCCCTCACCTGCTGCAGCCAGAGAAAATGATGAAATGCCAATGGCCTGGGTTCACTGAACTGAGTCTTCCTACAGACGAAATTGACACATACATTTATATTGAGTGGGTTCTTATTTAATTTCAGGCTGCAACTTCCCCGGTCCAGAAATGAAACAGAGAACAAAAGGAACTGAGAAATTATCCGGAGGTGAGATTTTCTGAGTAGCAGAGAACTCCCTTCCTCCTGCCAGCATGTCCCTGACACTGCTACAGCCATGGCCAGGAGCAGAGCATCTTCCAGCTGGAGGAGGCTCCCTCACCTGGCTCTTTTAGCCAGGGTCTGAGAGTTCTGTTAGGTCTAGCCTTGAGTCACTGTCTTCACCACATATCTCAACCACCAGCCAGTGCTGCTAAGACACCTCCAGGCCACTGACAATGGCCTGCCTGTAAATACCCCATTCCTTTGAGCCACTGGAGCCTCATGGAGACACCCATGGAATGAGGCCATCCGACCTGAGCAGGCACAGACAGCAAATCACCCAGATCCTCTCATCTGGAACTTCATCTTCTGCCCAGCCATGAACAGTTTCGGTGCTCCCTGTGCACACAGCCACACATAGAATGATGGAATAGTTGGAAGAGACCCCTCAGGGGTCATAGAATGATGGAATAGTTGGAAGAGACCCCTCAGGATCCTCAAATCCAGCTCCAGGCCCTGCACAGGACACCCCAGGAATCCCACCCTGTGCCTGAGAGCGGTGTCCGAATGCTTCTAGAAGTCAGACGGGCTTGGGGCTGTGACCACTGCCCTGGGGAGCCTGTTCCACTGTGTGAAAACTTCTTTCCTGATATCCAACCTAAACCTCCCCTGACTCAGCTTTTCAGCTGAGACAGAAGTATTGCACTTGTGGGTTGATCTATATAAATACCCACCTCCTGCTGCTCAGAGCTTTTGCACACACAGGTGGAAGAGTTTATGACCCTTGTAGCAAACCTGAACCATGAATATTTACTCCACTTCCTTTTACTCCTCTGAATTCTGCTTGGGGTTGGTTACAATATTGCAGTCCAGTAGGCACAAAAATAAGTCCCCAGATCCTTGAGTTTGTTTGAGGAATCTTACTTTGGATAGAAAATTGATGCTGAAAATTAAATATCTGAGTAAAAACCCTTTGCAAAACACAAGTGCTGCTGCCAGGAAAGAAGCTGTATTGCTTAACGTTAATGCTATAACTGAGACAAGGCAGTGATAGTTCCTGGAAAAAGCCTTTGCACAGTAGCCTATATGGAAAAGCCAGTGCTTGGCAATAGGGGCTGCATGTACAGAGCAGATGAAACACACAGCGACTGTGCTGAGCTCTGGGAGGTCCTTCCACACAGGAGAGGGCAGTGCCTTTTGCTGGTGTGATGACCCTGGATTTGAGCTACATAAATATGACCAAAACAAGTGAACAACAAACAAACAGTACATAGAAAAAGGATCCCACTGTAGCGCCAGTGCTGGCTGTGTGTCAGTCCTAGGTCTGCATGGGTCCATGGCAAGACAACTCTAAATCTGAAATAGAAACCTACCAGTGAGTCATTTTACAAGGAGGAATGGCTTCAGACTGAAACAGAATAGGTTTAGATTAGTTATAAGGAAGAAACTGTTCCCAGTGAGGGTGCTGAGGCCCTGGCACAGGGTGCCCAGAGAAGCTGTGGTTCCCCCCGGATCCCTGGAAGTGTCCAAAGCCAAGATGGATGGGGCCTGAAACAGCCTGGGATAGTGGAAGGTGTCTCTGCCCATGGCAGGGGTGGAACAAGATGACTTTTAATGTCTCTCCCAACCCAAAGCATTCTGTGATTCTGTGATGGTTCTATGATTCTTGCATTAAGCTGGTCCAATGATTGTTGTAGGCCACAATGTTTGGTCAGCAGAAACTAATTTGCTCATATATTCCAAGTTCATATCTGCTTCAGTAGGGCTCAAAACCAGAATTACCTGAAAAATCCAGCTGAAAGTAAAGTGAATTCCCCTTCTTTTCTCTCCTACTGTATTTTATTTTTTTAAATGAAAGACCGTGAGAAGAGCATGGAAGTGAATATTATTTATGGAGCACCTAATAAAAATGCTGTGGGGAAATAATTACTGGAAACATCTGACTGTGTGACTGTAAATGCCTGGGCCCCAGCACACTGATTTAATGGACCACTGCTCTACTCTGTTATGCCTCGTGCTACTGACTGCAAGCCCCCTGCTCTCCTATTAAACCCCTCACAGTGCTGGTAGGTCAGGACTGGATTCTGCAAGGTTTGTGGCAATTTTCCAGAGAGGGATAATGCGAGCAGGGGTGACTCTGTGTTCACAGAGAGGCCTGGAGCCAGCCCTGGGAGAGAAAAAATGCTTCGTGAAGAAATCACAGTGAAAACCTGGATAGTTTGTGGTTCTGGGACTGAATAATGTTTCATAATCCAGACACCAGGTGCTTTAGGTATTTCTGAAAGACACTGGTTAGATGTTAACTCTTCTTTTTTTTTCCTTTCAACCCATTTATCATTCACAAGCCACCAAAGATTTTCATTTTTGGCTGTTATTTTCTCTTTAATATCCCTTTAGGACCTCCTGAACCCAGTAGTATAAAGCCATGCAGCCTCCCTGCACAAAGGGCACTTCTTACTCAGAAATACTTCCATCCCCTCCACTGTTTCACAGATAGATGCAAAAATGTTAAAATTCACAAGACACCTTGTAAGTGATATAGAAAACAGAAGGATTTGAAGTTCCTGCTTTCATTTGCAAAAACAGTCCTGAAGAAAGACTGGAGGGCTATCATTTAACTGCTGCTGCTGACTTGCTAAATGAAGAGGAGAAAGTAAAAGGCAGCTCACTGCCACACTGACAGCAAGAACAAAATCACATCCACTCCTTCTGAACCCAGCAGTTAACACGTTTTTTCGGGGTTTTTTTTTTCCCCTTTCCTTTTTTTTCTTTATTGATGGTTTTAATGTAATATTTAAGTTGGAGCTAAAACAGACCATGGAACATTAAATCACTACCAAATGCAAATTTACCTATATATCTGAACTCCATTTTCTCCTACATTTACAAAGCAAAATTCTACCATTTGAACTGCAAGCTCCTATTGCATTTAATGGGAGGCAGCAAACTCCAGGCATTACTTGGAATATACATGCACTTATCTTGTTGTTACAGGTCTCTCTCGCAGAACTAAAAGAGAGCTTTAGTACCAGACAGTATCTCTCTGGGGTCATACCCAATGAATAGTGTTTTTTGAAAGGATTATTTCAAAGGAACTCTGAAAAAGAATCTAATGACTTGCAAGCTACAGGATTGCAGCATGGGAGGAAGTAGATAATGGAATATGACAGCAATGCATTTTTCATAAACCCAGTGATTTCTATCATAACGAGAAGCCCATCTATAATTCGGAGAACTCCCCCCCCCAGAAGGAGACCTGCGCTGTTGCAGAAAGTGCACTGGAGTACGAAATGAAACAATAATGATGATGATGTTACTGATGAGTCCCACAGCTCTGTCTTCCCTTCTGTCTCGCTGAGGTTCAGGCAAGAGGAGCCGTTGCAATCCCCCTCTGCCTCGGCATCACTAACCAGGGAAGCTCAGAGCACACATCAGAGACCTCCTGATAGATGCGAGGCCCCAGAGAAGAGGCTGCTCTTTATCTGCCGAAAGTTAAGGCCTGCATCTGCTCTCAATTAGCAGGCAATTAGGGAAAACAAACTTGTTTACATTGGCTATGAAATCTAAAATAATTTGTGAGATGTCAGGGCAGGATATTAAGATGTTAATGATCTTGTTTCTGTACTTTGTTGCGTGCGCTGTAGGATCACACCTTCCTTCCGCGGCTCCGCACACAGTGCTGGGTTGATTGGCTTCTGGGAGGGAGAGGAACCCCCAGAGGCTGCTTTGGATGGGAGGAGAAGTTCTGTTTACAAATAGTACGTTATAGGAGACCTGAGGACAAGGGCTCCTTTGAAAAAAAATAAGGGGAGCTGTTAATTTGTAATTGTGAAATAATGTCATGTCATGGATTACAGCCTTCAGAGGTTTCAACCACAATTCCCATTGTGAAGGCCCATGCTGTAACCTCCTGTGAGTGTCAGAAACAGCGACTGAAAAAACCCAAGAAAGGCTGTTTGCAACCCTTTGCTGGGTTTATTCCCCCAGCTCTCCCTCCACAAAAGCCCACCCAGGCAGGTGACTGTAGCACAGGGAGGTTTTTTGCCCCACTGAGACATCTAAGGACAACTGTGACCTCTGAGCTTCAACTTAACATTTGAGATAGGGTCCCACTTATTTCTGTGTCACTTCCTTACAAATATCTATTTACACCATTAACTCTTCCAGAAGAAAGTTTTCACCACTGACCTCTCATTTCAGCAGCATCACCAGGGAGAGGTTGCTTAATGTTCAGCTTCTTGGCTTCACTTGGGTCATTTCTGGGCAGCCACATGAAAAAAGGTTTGCACAAACATTTATTCTCCTTGGGCAGAAGGATGAAAAGCAACATCAGCGTCCTTTGTTTCTGAAATCACAGAATTTGTTTCCATCAGCACAATACAATACAAGAACAGAGGAATTGATGAGGAAAGTGCAGAAACACCTGCCTGGAATGTGCATTTTGTACCTTATTTAATACAATCAGTACATTCTTACTGGCTGCCCACATTAATTCTGTCAAACTTGCAGTGGGGCTTATTGCCATATTGACCTTATATGACACAGTCATCACATCTATCTTTCAGCCACCAGAAAAAAATTCTAGTAAATAATCCACTCCAAGTTGACAAAATTAAATTTTTACTGTTCCCACTAATGAACCCTGTTACCGTAATTATTTATGTCATGTAAACAGAGCTCTGAGCTCAACTTGCCCTCAACAATTCAAAAAGCCAGAGAACAAAAAGTGCACCACAGGTGCCACTGTGCCCTCTTGTGTTCTCCTTTGGGCCATCTCCTCTCTTGACCTCTTGGCTTTTTTCACCATACAGTATGGATCCAGCTCTAATAAGAGCCAGGTGCTCAAGCCCCCAGGCTACAAAATAGCTGTAATTACAGTATTAATAGCATTCTGCTAAATCAGAAAAAAAAATCCCAAATAGGTCAGTATTTGTGGTTATATTTTTCAAAGTCCTGGTGATTGTTTTCTTTCCAATTTTTTGTTTCTTACTGGTATTTATGATGCCTAAGAGACATTCCAGAGGCCAAAATAGAGGCGATCTGATCTTCACATGATATTCCTAACTTTCCACAAGAATAAATAGCAGGAGAAGATCAGATCTACATTACACCAGCCCCAGAGGTACACCCTTGAGTCTTGACCTCCTTAGATGAAAAGCAGAAGAGCTCAGTATTATTAGTATTTATTGTTTTTATCTTAATTGCTACTATTATTAAGCAGCCCATGAAATATATTAATATAAATAACACAAACACAGACATTTGAAAGATGAATTCAAGCACAAAGAAAAGACATATCCTATTTACCAAATATTAAACTACATTTCTCTAATACTTTCCATTAACAACTCTTGCAGATGCATACTGCATGAGTCAGTCAATACTAAAGGTTAGGATGAATGTGGACAGTATGGGAATGCCAGCTGAGCTCCTTGGTGGAAACTTATTGAAAACATTAAAAAAGGGGGGCTTTCTTAAAAGAAAAAAATATTATATTAATGTAGATTCTGTCATTAACATTCAGATCAAGGCAGTTCACTTCAAAAGTTGAAAAAATCAAAACTGTTGCTGGTCCATTTGCAATAGGGCAGGAGAGAGCCTCTCCTGCAGCAGGGGGAGAGGGAGCCCTAACCTGACAATTCTGTTCCATGAAGGCTTGGAAAGGCTCTTCTGTTCTTCAGGGTGTTGGAAAGAAAACTTTTGCAGAACTTTCCCAGCAGGAGAATCATGGCCATGGGCATCACAGCTCTCCTGATTGTGCTCCCCTCAGGCAGCCCCACCATGGGGCGCCAGGCAGGGACCCCTCCTCTACAGCTTCTTCATCCCAGACAAGGAAACCCACACCTCAACATCCACTTGCCAAATCATGTCCCTTCTGCTGCTTCCACCCCTCTCACCACCAGCAAAACCTGGGCAGGCACCACACCCATTGTAAGGAGCCTGGCCTTGTGGAAGGTGTCAAGAGAGGGTGGCAAGAGATGGTCTTTAAGGTTCCTTCCACGCCAAAGCTTTCCATGATTCTGTGATTCAGCTGGTGACCATGCAACGAGCTCAACACTTTCACTCCCAGCTCTGTTGAGTCCTCAGTACCAAGAGTAGTAAAGCATGTTTTTGTCAGTAAACTACAGTGCTGTGACTCAGCCCCTGACACACAGGGTGCAGTCACCGTGTGTACAGTAACACGGTGCCATATTTAGAGTTTCTGACCATAACCACACTTGCAAAAAACTGCATTAGATCAGCAGCCAGTTTCCCGGACTCCCACTCCTTGTTTCTGACTTCAGGAATTCAGATTATTTGTCTTGTACCAAATAAAGTTGCTTAGGAGATAAAACAGTAAGAAGGAAAAACAGAAGGGCCTAACAATTAGCTTTAATCTGTTCTGTCTTGAATAGATAATGCTTATAGAGGAAAACAGCAGATAGTAAAGACACAAAAAATTGTAACAAATTGAAACCTAACATGAAAATAAACCTTTCCCCTTGATTTTTATTTTTAAAGTTTGAATGTTATCCTTAGCAGCACATAAGTAATTTGCAGAAATACTGTCCAATCCTCATTAACTGTATTTTTCCTCCTTAAGGATGCCTGTAAATATCAGCATAGGCAGAGCAGAAGACCCACAGAGGAAGGTGTCTGAGTTTGCACTGTGGCTACTGCTGCTTTCTGCACTCAGCTCTCAGGAGGGAATGCTGCAGCTGGCTGTGTTCAAGGGGTTTTTTTCCCATAAAGAGCAGGTTTGCTGCAGTGTAAAGACTATCTTACTTAGTTTTCTTTCCATTGTTGTTATGTTTTGTTTTGGTTTTGCTTCGGGTTCTTTTTGGTTTGTTTAGAGGTTTTTTTTTTTTTAATAACTTCAGGTATTGCTTGTAGGATGAAGAAAGTCGAGAGACTCAATCACACAGGATGTTTTGGGATTAGAGAGGATCAGAAGCTCATGCTTTCGTTGCAAGAGAGAGTGTTTAACAGTGAGACCAGATGAGATCAAAGATACCTGTCCTGGGAAAAGAAAGGCAGATAAACATTGTCACTTAGAGAAGGTGATGAGTGCTGGGAGAGGGGATCCGGGACATATCAGATAACTCTGACCTGGGTCCCAAAACATCCCCTGTCTGCAAGGAGTGAGAGGCCTATTCAGGTGTATTTATTATTTTGTCTACACTTGTTTCTTTCCCATGCTATTTCAGAGAGAATCACCTGCACACAGCTGCTCCCAGGGAATTGCAGGGATAACACCTGCGGGCTTGGGAGTCTAAGAAAAAATCATGGACTTCAAGTGCAAAAGGTCACGGCTGGTCCTGTGGTTTTAGGGCAGCTGCACCACAGAGCTTCACTGCCTCCAGTGCACTGCCAGGCACTGAAGGAGAGAGTGTCCCAGCAGCTGAGAGCTGGCACAGAGGCCAGGGGAAGTCCAGAGTCTGGAGAGCTGCCCTGGAGAGCAGGAACTGAAGCCACACGTCCATTGCTGTGGGCAGAGGGCACAGCACTGGCGCCCCCCAGTCAGTGCAGTACTGAATGACCTCTGCAGAGCAAAGACTAAGCCAATCCACTCGAAGGCAAAACTGGGCTGGAAAACTGCTCAGCATATTCTTTTCTTTATTTTTTTGTCATTCTTTCAATTAATATGCACAGCCTCTGTGATGATTGGGTTGTGTTCTGGGTTATTGGTTTTTTTTTTTTTTCATTTTTATAGAAATAATCACAGAATGGTTTGTGTTAGAAGGGACCTTAAAGATTGTCTTCTTCCCCCCCAGGGATGTCACCCGATAGATCAGGTTGCTCCAAGCCCCATCCAGACTGGTCTTGGACATTTCCAGGGATGGAGCAGCCACAGCTTCTCTGGACAACCCGTGCCAGGGCCTCAGCACCCTCACATGGGAGAACTGTTTCCTAGCATTTGATCTAAATCTCTCCTTCTTAGTTCAAACCATTGCCCCTTGAAAACAAAAGATAATGGTAAAAATGGTCATAAAGGAAATTGGCTTTTGACCTGTTTGGATTTGTTTAAATGCTGGGTTTGAAAGAATCCTTTTCTATCAATAGCACTAATAGATCCTACTGACCTCATTTCCATTTCCAGGGCAGGGAAAAGTTGTGTCTAGCCATCCAACTGAGACTGAAAAAAGAAAAATATCAGAACTGTGACAATTGGAACATTTAGCAATATTGCTATTGTACCACAGACCCTGGAATTCTTTAGGTGGGCTCTCTCTCCTTTCCACCCTCTTCTCCATTACAAAAAGCCCAGAATGGCTGTGGGTCACCCGCCAGCTCTCTGGAGGCTGGCAGCTCCAGGAGAGGGGGCTGGCTGGCTCGGCTCTCTGTTTATTTTCTGGGAAGTCAGGCCTGGTCAAGTGGAATGAATCTTGTGTTCATTTTAAGAAAGTTTATATTTGACTCTGGTAGGGCTGGGGAGGAGGTGAATGATAGGAAGAGGAGGGAAGGACCAGAGACCTTGTGGGGCTGCCCCCACAACACCACAGGCAGCCCCATGGCCAAGGCTGCAAGAAAATGAAGCAAAGCTCCAAAATCAAACATGGTCTGATGTTGTTTTTTCTTTCTTCAAAGCTGAGAGATGACTCTAAAGCTAAATCCAGCTCTCACTCCCCAACTGACCTTGTAACTCATGAAAAAAATGTAAACTAAATCCTCTGCTTTTAAAAATCATCTTCCAAACTGTGGACAAAAAAACACTTCCCAACATTGCAGCACAACCTGACTCATCCTACAGCAACAATCTCTTTTTGCTACCCACACCTTGTGGAACTCAAAGTCTCATCTGCCACTGCTGCCTGCAAGACAAAGCAAGGGGATGCTTTTTCATGCAGTTCTTGGAGCAATTCTGCTGGGAGAAGGCACAGAGTGGAAGTGGAGAAAGGAGCTGAACCAGCCAGGACTTTCACACAACCTTTGCACAGTTGCATGAAACGCTCTAACGTTTTTTAGGCTGTGTCCTCAAAGCAGGATAACAGAAAGAGTTGATGCAAATCTGTGGCTTTGCATCTTTTGCAGGGCATCATTCCCTGCCCAGGAACTGTGTGGAGGGAGTGTCAGCAATCCTGCCTTGGCTGCTCACAGAGGAAGCAGTAAATGGAGATGCTCTGTGCAGACTCTGCGTTCCCCATGCGGTGTAAACCAAAACCAGTTCCTGCAATTCTCTGCAATAATATAGAAGGTTTGCTGGCTACTTCTCCCATCTGTCTCTTGTGGGTATAGACTCCTGGCCTCTGAGGAAACCAAGAATGACATCCTACTAGATTTATAATCACAGGGATTTATAAAATACAGTGTTGTTGTTATGTGCCTTGAAGTGAAAGGGGAAAATAAATAAATAAACGACATGGGCGTCGCCACTGGAAAAAATAAAAAAAAAAATCTGATCTCAATCAACCAACCACATTTACTACTCTGCATCCATGGCCAGGCTCACTGCATAAACCACCCCTGTCAGCCCTTCATTCTTTCCAATACTTCTTAGGAGCATCCATCTTCTTCAATACAACATCCCTGATTTAAAAAGCCAGACACAAATTAATTCCGGGAATCCTACGGCGGGGAGACATTAAAACCCATTTAGAGGTTTCTGTGGAAGGCTCTCTCCGTGCCTATTTCAGGCAGCTCAGCTCGCTGGAGCCAGCCTGGAGGAGCAGGAGGTCACAGGTCTGCGGCGGATGCAGGGACACGCCAGCCTGGGATGAGGCACCCACCGAGGGGATGTCTCTGTGGAAGGCTGGGAGGAGGACACTGGGAGGCTGTCTGTTGTAGGGAATTAAATTAAATATTTCTCATTTCTTTTTAACTCCTTCATTCTAAGGCAAAGCATTAAATCTCACAGGTTTCACTTGCAGAGATCAGCCGCCTTCAAGATTTCTGCTACAGCTCTCCTTGGCTGGGATAAAGAAATGTGGTAAAAAAAGGAGGGGGAGTTGAGCTTCTCTGTTCAGAAGAAATGTGTCTAACACATCTCCTGGGGTCTGAAGAAAGAAAGAGACTTCCTGTAGATTTGGAGGGTTAAATTACCCCTCAGGGTTAGGTGTTAAGAAGCATCGCTCCTTCCAATATTTATTATTAAGTATCTCACTGGTTTTCCTTTCAAATGGCTGTGTTAAGATGTGCAAATGGCACATCTGGAAGGACAAGGACAGGGACCTGTCCCCTGGCTCACCTGGCCTGCAGTCAGGAGGGTCCATGGGTCACACATCAGCTGCACCGCAGTCACTCGGCTGCACTTTAGCTGCTGGCACAGAACATTACAGCACATTTTCTTCTCTCTAGCTCATAAAAATCATGCATTTTGTCAATAACCCCACCTATTTTTATATTAATTTTATGGGGACTTTTTTTTTTTCCGGGTATTGTCAAACCTTGCTTCAGACAATCCATGGGTAAAATAAACATTTCCTGAAGATACATTTCCTTCCTTTGTGCTTGAGAAGAGGAAGAACACCTTGTCCTAAGCGGATATGGTGAAAGGTTTGGGCTGTTTCAGGGAATTGACCATCATTAGGAGCTAAGCTCATGCCTTCATTTGTGACTCACCTGGTATTTTTAAGAGCAGACAAGAGCACTCGGTGTCATGTCCACCTTTTAGGACTGGTGTGATCAATACTCAACAATTGCCTCAAAACTCCCTGGATCCACATCTGCAGTGGATGTTGGTGAACATCCCCCATCTTCAGCAAGGACCAACCCAAAACCTCAGCCCTGCTGACTCCCCCAGCACTGGGCTATGTTTGATTATATTGGTTTACTTCAGGAACTACAAGCTGAAGCCGAAGCGGTCAATTGGCACTCAGGGAAAACAGTTGGTGATAAAAAGAGTAAGTTGTTGTGTTACCATTGACATCCTCCTCACATCAACAGCCAGGATTTGGGATGAAAGTGGCAAAACTCCCCCGATATTCAGGTGTTGTGATCAACAAGAAACAAAGCCTATTACAGCCTTCTAAGGGGAGCCAGTCCAACCACAAAGACACAAAGGAAAATCTGAAAAAGGACATAAAAACTTATATTCAAAGGAGACTGGTTCTTATCAGTATTTCTCCTCCCAACTATTTATATGATATTGTAGTTTATATGATGTTTGTAGTGACAGGACAAAAGGGAACGGTTTTGAAACCAAAAGAGAGTAATTTTAGATTAGATATAAGGAAAAAAATTGCTCCCTGTGAGTGTGACACATGGTGCCCAGAGAAGCTATGGCTGCCCCTTGATCCCTGGAAGTGTCCAAGGCCAGGCTGAACAGGGCTTAGGGCAACCTGGGACAGCAGAATGTGTCCCTGTCCCAGGGGGGTGGAGCAAGATGATTTTTAAGGTCCCTTCTAGCCCAAACTTTTCTGTGGTTCTATGATATTTCTGCATTGTGGGAGTCAGCAAAGTGAGATTGCAAAGGGCAACACACTGATATTTTCAGTCCAGACAACAGCAGAACAGAGTTTTTTTACGGGTAGAGATGGGCAAAAGAGTATTATTTAGAACCCCTGGAGGTCTAGGATTCAGACAGCTCATTTTAGTAGTTTTTAGAGCTCCATTACTGTTTTTCTTTGTGATAGTCAAAGGACAAGACCTGTTCTTGCCTATTATAGAGACCTACAGCCTGCCTTTGGCAATCCCACTTCAGCTGGTTGCACCTCAGTTTCCAAACTACCCCAGGAGAACAGAGAGAGCGATCTGCCTCCTTACACACCTGGGGCCAAATGTTTTCTGACCATAACAGACAGGAATTGCTATTAGAAATCTGCCTTAGACACAGATCATGTCTATAAATGCTTGAGAAGACAGGCTCAAAAGCAACATTTCAGGGAACAGAAACTAAATGCAAAGGAACAGAAACTAAATTCCTTGAAAGATCTATAAGGAAAAAAACACAACAGACACATTAATTATTTAGCAAAACTCAGATGTCCATTAATGGCCACTTAGACAGCGTTTTGGCAGGATATCCTCTTTACTGTGCCACTCTTGTATCCCTGTAGCTGCCCATTTTGCTTTGGTGTGTTTGTGAGTCATTTCTGCTCCTGTCAATGAGCTGAGGCTCTGCAGCTCCCCAGCTTGTTATGGCCACTCAATATCGTGCCAGCTCCAAAAGCCAGCACCCAAAAAGCCTTCCATGGACCAGTGAGCAACAAAAATCAAGTCATCAGCCCTGGGATGAAAGGAACTGTGGCAGATATTTTTTTTTTCAGCTGTAAATCAGCGCAGCCTCGTTTTACTAAAATGTGGGATCAGATCCTTGTCTCTGATCCCCAGCAAAGTTTTGTAAGGTGACAGAGACCAGAATTTGGCCAAGGAACACAGAAAGCTTGGAGAGGTCATATTCCATGCTCTTGGGTGCCGCCTGCAGGCTTTGGAACTTCAGGTTCCTAACCCACATTGACTGTAGTCACTCGTGGAATAAAAAGGGGACTCGTAGCATTAAAATTCTAGAGAAATCAAGGATTCAAAATACGAGGTTTTTGAATCAGTTTTGGGTAAGCAGAAGCTGAGATAGGCATTTTATTCTAACAATGAATCTTCACAATGATTTAAACCCCAAAAATAAAATTTAATAAACAAGCCAGAGAGCCGTAAACTCAAGGAGAGCAGCTTGGGAGGAAACACATCCAGGAATACCCTCAGATGCTGCTCTCTCTAACACAACATTGTGCTTTGATGAGGCCTCACAGACTTTCAGCCACCTAAGTGCCTTTGAGGCTACTCATTCCAGCCCCAAAAGGTATTCCACATACAGGGACTTAGAGAGTTGCTGCTATTTTACAGCTCCTTTTCCCTTTTTTTTTCCCATTCATTTTTGTACTGCTTCATGCTCCTGGACTACAGAAGTCCAGAGGCTCTGGCCTCAGTGTCCACAGACAGCCTCATCAGAGTTGTGATAGCAGAGCAGGACAGGAATGTGCCACCTGGTCACACAGATTGGAGCTACCTGCCCATGGCCAAGGGCTCTCCTGGAGGTCTGGCATCATTTGTGCCTTCCTGCACCTCTTTGTTCTCTGGCTTTTTCACCAGACCTCAGAATGGTTTCCCAAAAGGCTCAGCATTTGTTCTGGCAGCTGTCCATATTTTGCTTCCTCACAGTCCTCTGGGTCTGAGGCTGCTGCTCTCTCCCCTCCTGCTCCTGTCCCACCACTTCCTCCCCACGTCCCGTGCCTGAGGTAGGGCTCAGCTCATAATGACCCAGTTAAAAAAACACAGGTTATTTGTTTACGGAGCACATTGCACTCTCTGAGTCCAAAACAGCTCAGAGGGGATGTGGGGGCCCCTCCTTGGGTAAGTAAAAGTCGTTTCTGAGCCTCAGCAGCCTGAGCAGTGTTGGGGTTGTGGGATTTGCCCTGGGGTTGTGTGTGCAGGGGCTGTAGGGGATGGCAGAACCCCCTGCTCCCCAGGAGTGCCCCAGGGGATCCATCGGGGACACAGAGGGTGTGGGGAGGGTGGCCGAGCCCCTTGCTTGGCCCTTTGTCTGTTCTGAAGCAGGTGGTGAGTGGAAGGCAAAACCGAAGAGGAAAGAGTCAAAACAATTTCAACAGGGGAAAAAAATTGCCTTTTCTGATGATCTCAGACCCAGCCAGTGTTGGATCCCGGCTGTTTTGACCTGTGATATCAATGGCCATTACAACTTAGCTTTCAAATTCCTATTTTCTTATAAAAACAGAGGGTTACTCTACCAGCCCTCCCCTAGAAATATTACCCATTTCTATAAAGAACAGTAGATTTTTTCAAAATAGATCCATAATGGCTTTCATGTTTTTGCCAGCTCGATTCAAACTGAAAATACTGATTTGGTTTTAAAATTTATACAATCATAATAAAGTCTGAAAGTTACTGGTTTACTGGTTGTTTGAGTTTTTTAAACTTTTTAACTGGGAGTTATATGTCTTGTATAAATATAAAAGAAAAATGAAAATAATAAAAAGAGGGAATAGGAAAAATCAACAAGAAATACACAAATAGTAAGTCTGTAAAAAGACTATATTAATTTTAAATATTTTTCCCCAAAAAAATGAAACCTTTTGCTACTCTAAGAATTTTTCATGGAAATTGCTGCATTGTCCACCCGACTATACTCAGCTTAAAAAAAAATTGTACTTCAAGAATACATTTTAACCATCACTCATAAAATAGAGTCTTTTCTCCTTCTCAGTGCTTTCTCTCATATGTCAAGTCTCTGCCAGAAGTTCAAGGCCCTTCTCACTGAAGAAGAAAAAAGGGAATGAGGCAGAAGCGAGAGTGAGTGCAATTGAAAAAGGAGGAGAGAGAACAGCCCTGACACAGCAGAACTGGGAACAGCTCTGTGTCCTGTTGCAAATCTCCAGCAGGAGCCACTGAAATCCATCAGTGTCCCGAGTGCCTGGCCAGCTGGGGTTTAGGGACACACGGACACCAGCTGGGCAGGGAGCCACTGGCAGCACAGCGGAGCTCCCAGGGATGCTGGGCCCAGCATTGTGAACAGGCAGGAAACAAAACCAGCAGCAGGAACCCCAGTGGTGCAGCCCTGAGAGGGGCCAGCTGCACCTGTGGATTTATCAATCCCAGGGCTGGGCAGGGAAAAGGGGGAGGAGATGTCCAGCTGGCAATGGCCAATTAGCTGTTAGATTTTAATTGGGGTCTGAGTGATATGCTGCTGGTGGTTTGGGCTGAAGCTTCTCTCTCACTGCTTCTTCTTCTAGAAAGAAAAAACCCTAGCCAAAACTCTCTGAAATATGGCCATTCTTCTTATGAGATTTTTCTTCTGAAGTAGGAAGAACAAGATCTAGAAGGGTTTTAGGGAAAGCATCATGATTTCTTTTCTCCTCTCACAGAAATCCTGAAACTTGAGTGTTAATATCCATGTGAGAATGTGTGGGAGCAAAGAACATGGATTAAAGGTCTATCTTGATAGAGTATTTTCCTCATCCAGAGGATCCCAGGGGCATCTCCACCACCACTAACACTAATTTTACTGGAGGGCTATGAGCCCACAGTGAGTAAATAGGCAAGACACCAAAAAACAAGGTCCAAGGAACCAAACAGTGCCAAGAACGCCAGTGGGAGGGATCTCAGTGGGTAAGTGCAGACCACCTGTGCTGGCTCCAGCAGCATTCCAAGCAGTGCCCAGCCCTGCAGCTGTGTCAGCACAGCTGTGAAGCTCAGAGCCCTCAGAAAGGGGCAGTGCCATGGCACAGCCTGCACAGCCCCTGGCCCACGGCTGACCTGCCCCAAAGCCCCCAGTTCCCTGCAGAACCCAGAGGCTACACCCACACAGCCCCCAAAAATGTCACTTTGCTTTCCTTTTCTACCCACAGCTCTGACAGAAGGGCCCATGGGCTGAGTCCCACAGAGGTGCAGCTCCCAACCTTGTGCAGACTCCAGTGATGGGCTCTCTCTGTGCCCAGACCTGTTCCTTTAGTGACAAAAGTCTCCCTTTTACCTCAACTTGCTATGGATCTGGTCAAGCCTGGTCTTCTGTTTCTTTTGAGATCAGCAGGAAATATCTAGTGTGGGAGAGGATCAAATCTATTTCTTTGTCTCCAGCTTCTCCTGACTATCCTCACGCAATGCAACCTGAAGGCTTCCACTCTGACCAGTCCCGTTCCTTCAGCCACTTGGCTTGTTCTCTGGTGTTTGTATTCTGGAGTCCCAGCAGCAGCAAAAACAGCTGCCAACATCCTGGGAATATCTGCCTTGGAATCTCAACTACTGTGTGAAGCTGCTGCTCTTCAGTTTGAGATTTGTGTTTGCAAAGGAAATCTGTCCAACAACAACATCGAGAGAGGAAAAAAGGAGGAAAAAGGGCTTTATATAACAGAATTAGCAGAGCTGTTGCAATAGTAACATGAAGTTAACAGGCAACTTTTCCTCTTCCTTCTCTGCCCCCACCCCAATCTCCTCCTCTAACAGCAGTTTAATTTGTTTTTGTTTCCAAGCTTCTTTTACTGGCCACTCACACAGCCCCGCTCCCTTTGTCTAATTTGGATCTTGAACTTCCATGCAACAGACTCTTGCTGTAACTGTAAATCTTTTTATGGCCCTTCTGCCTCTGAACTGTAAAAGCAATGCCACTGTAAGCTGCCTAAATGGGTCGTAAATCCACTTAGTGCACTGAATGAGGAAAAAAAAAAGATTTTAAGGGAAAGAAGAAAAAAAAAAAAAGACAAACTAAGGTGGCTGGAGGGACACAGGGAAAAAAAACCCAAGAGTGAACTTGCTAAATGGAACCAAAATAACAAGAGTCAAAGGGAAAATATGAACACTGAGGTGGGAGAAGGATGAAATAATGCATCTTGGTGGTAAAAACAAACAGCTTCTGCAGGGCTGCGCAGTTCATTAACACCCAGCGATTTACGGGACGATGCTGGTTTCCCTCTCTACTCCTGTTGGATCCACTGGGACCTGGGAGCACCAGGAGGCTCTGTCAGCCTACTGGCAGCTAATAGACTCTTTTTCCACTGGGTGGTCCAGGGGCTGGTATCTGGGTCTAATTACAGCTCTTTTGCACTGCCATACTTCCAGGTTTAGCCACGGCTCTGCGTCTCAGTTTATTCCACTTTGTAAATGGGAGATGAAGATATTCCCCTTGTTTGCAAACTGTTTTGAGAGCTGCTTAAATGCCACCAAGGAAGGGGCAGATCCAATTCCTGTGGCAGTCAATAGCAACAGTTTAATTTGTTTCTGTCTAAGCAGAGCTAGCCCAAAATGGGCCACCTTTGTCTGCGTAATTTATTGCATTTATCACCATGGTATCTGAGCTCTAAGAGTATTATCCAAATTCCACTGAATTCACTGAGTGTCTTTCCACTGCTTTCAATAAGTTTTGGATTTGACCCCAAAGTCACAAAAAAACCCAAACCTGAGGAATATGTCAAAAGAATGTAAGTGGGTGTGAGCTGAAATTGAGGAGTTTGGAGACAGGAATATGCAGAACAGTAGCTATTTAAAGACCAAGCTCGCTACTGAGTGTTCCCTTTTAATAGGGTTATATAAATACATTCCCGTCTCAATACATGTGGAAAAACAGGCAGTGAGGTGAGACTCTGTTGCTTTATTTCTTATGGGAAATATTGTGCATAGCTCAACTCCCACTTCCCCTTTCCTCACCCACCACCCAGAGTCCCTGGAAGCCTTCAGCAGCTGTGTGCAGGGTGAGGAGGCACATCCGGCAGCCCCGAGAGAGTTAAAAACTTCACAGCTCTGCCCTTAAAATAAAGGCCCTGTTTTCACTGCATTCTCACCTTGCCTTACAGACTTGATCTGAGTTTTGGCACTCAACATGTCAGAATGGGAGGGGAGACTGGTTATGCCTTTTATTATTATTATTTTATTGGTCTGCTTCTTTGCAAGGAGAGGAGGAGGGGGAAAAATGTTCTTGCTTGGCTCTCTGTGAAGAGAAATGAATTTCAGTACAGTTCCCCAGGCCTGGTGTGCCCCCCACTGAAAGCAGCTGCCCAGGTGGGCACCAGTTTGCATCTCAATTCCCATTCTCAGGGCAAAAAGCCAGGGATAAAAAAGAACTGAGAGGTCAAGCCTCTCATTTTTCCCCAGGGCGGTACAGTGGCTGATAGCTCAGGTCAGGAGATGCTGATACTATAACTTAAAGGAATACTATTAAAATGATGGAAATCTTTGACTATGAAAAGGTGGAGACTGCACCTGGATAGTAATTATGTTTCAAAGGAAATCCATCTGGTATTTTATTGCTTATTTTCTCCATGCATTCTGTGTACAAGAAATATACAAGGGCTGGAATATTTTCTATCCGGAGATTTCCAAAAAGCTGTTTTCTCTGGCAGGCCAATAAGCTACACAGACTTTTACAATATTATGTCAATTAAGGGTAACAATTGGAATATACTTTTTTTTTTTTTTTTAAAACCCCTCCTATCAGCACTGATACAGCTCCTTGGAGCAGGCAAACTCCATCAAACTCTGAGGAGTTCACAAACAGAAAAAGTAGTGAAGTCTTCAGTGTCTGGAAAGTTTTACAACTACAGCTGAATTCAAGGGAATTTAATTTTTGCCATCACAAGAGCTGGAGAAATGTGCTGCACTGAGGACTGAACCCTGTCTGCATGGGGGCAGTGGGACACAGATGTCCCAGGCTGCAGCACAGGGCAGCTGGGGGAATCCTTTGGCCAGGTGAGAACCAGCTCCAAGATGAAGACTGTTCATGTTTAATAACACCAAGCTGGAGCTGGACTGGGCTTGTCTGCATGCAAACAACCCTGTCTATATGTTACAAAGAGCATGTTTTAAAAGAAAATCTATATAAAGTCTATCATTCTTTAATCACACTAAGAATGCAGCAACAGTCTTAAAATAAAATCACATGCAGGCAGAACGACCTGATGACAAGACAAACTCTCCTTCACTGCCAGCTCAAGTGATTTTGTTAATTCCTGTGAATATATTACAGGTCTCAAGATGACTGATGCTTTCATTACCACCCTGGCCTCAGCCATTAGGTGATTGTCATGAATCTCAACTTTCATTTTCAAAGTTTTAGCTGTCACTATTTGAATAAATAATGAAAACAAAACTTAGAGGGGAAAATGTAAGGTAAACCCTACAGAAAAGCAAAACACAATTAAAAATTATGATTATCTTAAATATTTCTTACCTATCTTGAACTTTAAATGATGATGTTTGATGGCTAGACTAGAGGTTACTGGCTAGCTGACAACAGCAAAGTTACTGTAAATGAAACCCATGCGACAAAATTTGGCTATAACCCACACTTGCTTTAAATTTGTGCAACCTCTAGTACAGAACTAGGAAACAGTCACAGATTTAATTTACTCTTCACTTCTGATGCACTCTGCATATTGTGGGGGATATGGTTTTGGCAACGAGTTTGCATTTATTAGCACGTATAAATATACCAAGAATGTTTGGTCTTGCTGTTAAAGCTCAGATCTAGAAGACAGGAATATGTCAGAAGCTGAGTGTCATTTTTAAAAGCAAGCTTCAAATCCATGTATTTCTCTTTAAATACTTCACAAGTAAATCAACTGCACTCAAAAGAGTTGAGAAGGCAGAAATTAGACATAACCTGAAATATTCTTTTTAAAAAAAATCCATTATTTCTAATATTTGGAAAACTGATTCATGATTTCTAAATAGTTGGAATTGCAAATACTGCCATTAACTGCTTGTCATTGTTTCACATAACACCCAGGTGCAAGGACAGATTTCTGTCTGCCTAACTAAATTGGAGAGAGAAGATTTATTGAAATAATGTGCAGAGCCACACTCCAGCAGCCCAGGTTCAATAGCAGATGCTGACACTGGGTGTCCCTGCCCATTCCTGTGTTGACATCCCTGCAGGCTTTGCAAGGCCGAGCATCCCAGGGCACTGTGAAGTGTTTGGGAAGATTCAGCTGAGAGATTTTGCTGTGAACCATCCTGTGTAACCCTGGCACAGGCAGGGCCAGGTCCCTCGGGAGAAGGGTAACATCACACTGGAGACACCAACATGGCAAGAGATACTAAAATATTCTTATTTCTGAAGTTATCAAAAAGCTGTTTAGAAGTGTTATAGTTCAGAGAAGCCCTTTCATTCATTGAGCAGGTTTAAAAAACAAAAGAGATTTGGATGAAGATTTGTGCCTAGCTCTGAACTGTTTCTTTATTTCTGCTTGCTTTGTTTTACTTTTCTCGTCAATGTTTAGGACGAGAACAATTTATTTTGGGGTCAGCCTCAACTTTCTTGTTCATGTCAGTTTACTTTGGATCAGATTCCTAAATCCATTTACATCCACACAGAGCCTACTCACAGTATTAAAGGGAAGAAGCTTCCTCTCATCTTGAGGAGAACCTGCTGCCGACGAGCTCCTTCTCCTCTGGACATAACCTTTGACTCCTCCTGTGGGGGAGAAGGGAGAAATGCAATCAGGTGCAGAATTCCAATACGTCCCTCCGGGGTGCCAGACATCCAATTTCCAAGCAACCATTGGAAAGTCCGTGTGGAATTTCATTTTTAATACGAAGCAACAAGGAACAGGAAAAGCCAGGGGCGAACACATGCCATGTGTTACTCCTGCCTGGGGCTTGGGACGGGCTCTGAGCCTTTCCAGGTGCTCTCCTCTGCACAAAGCACGAGCTGTGGGGAGCTTCAGCACACTTGGGGTGCTCTTACATTTTATTTTTATTATTTTAACTAAGAAACTAGCTGCTTGGTCCATTTGAGGAGGGTACGGCTTTGAGACAGATGTGGAAATAATCTGAAAATTTGAGAGTCAGGCAGTGGAACACTTCCAAGATTATATGAAACATTAAGCAAGTGAATGGAGAACATTTCTTTCCCACTTCATATACACCCCAATACTGGGTTTCTCAGGCTTATCTTCATATCTGCATTATAACTGAACACTAATTGTGTTTCCCTCTGTATTTTTTCCTGTAGATCAAAAAATTTCCAGCCTAGATCCTCCCCTTTCATACCAAAGAGTTGTTTTTCCCCACCTCTGGCACCAGCTGAGCAGCCAGGGGCTGGCTGCAATGCCAGAGACACTGATGGACTGCAGGGCCACGCTGCAGCCCGTGGACCTCTGGAAATGAAGATGAAATGAGGCTCCGTTGTGTGCAGCACATTGATAAGATTTTGGCCCCCATTTCAGTGTGACCCAATAGGTTTAAATTGCTTCATTTCTCAGCCAGCCAAGAGCAAATGGGTGGTAGATGTGATATGGCTGTTCACTGGAAATCACCCTTGATTGATTTACCTTCTCCTCCTCGGCAGTGTATGGGCTCAGTGTGTGGCTGGGGCACATAAATTACAGAGAAAAAACCTTTTGTGGTTGTGTATAGTCTATATATGTTGTCACCCCATCAAGGAGAAGCTTTTATGAAGTATTAGCTCTAAGTGTATACAGAATAGAAATGATAATTTTTATTTGCTTGTCAGAAGCTAAGTCACATTTCAAAGTAATATTTGTGTGTTTAAAAACAAATAGAACCAAGTAACTTTGATTTTTTTTTTTTTTTAGTTAAAGAAATAACAAGAAAATGCTGCTGCTGGTTATAAAAAACAAGATAATTTTTAGGAGATTTTTTGTTTGTTTTTTGAAAACTAATAAGAGCAGTGAAAATCAAAAGTTTTCAGTTTTCATTAAAAAATTTCAACAATTTGGAGTTTGCTTTTGCCTTTTTGAATGATGATATGAAGATGTTTCATTTTAATGTGTTTGCAGAAAAAAAAAAATAAAAGAAATTTCTACCAGTGCTGTTACATTCTTACTTCTTGGGGCTGAGTAACCAGAGATTGAGAACTACTCCTAAGAATAATTTGTGTGATTTATACATTTCACTGTGATTGGAACACAGCCCTCACTCCAGACTGCAATACTCACACTGCCACCCCCTAGCATTGAGAACACTCACCTGAACCCAGATTAAAAAGAAGTGGGATTAAAATCAGGGAATAAAGACAAGGGTTTGGCTCAGGTTTGTGCAGCACATGAAAGCAGGGTCCTGATTGCATTTCCCAAGGACACGGCCCTGGGAATTGTTCAGAGAACAGCAGGAATGGAGCAGGGTCTCTGCTCTGGGACACTCTGGAGAGATGGGCTGGGGTTGGGAGGGGCAGCTGTGAGAAGAAAAGGGAAGAAAGGATCTTGCAGGCCTATGCTTAACATTCATTAAAATTGGGGTTTAGATCAGCTGAATATGGACAAACACTCAGGGTGAGATTTTTAGATTCTTCATCTGAGTATTCTAGTTTTTAGGATGCCTGAATTCCACTCACCTCTAACTAATCTGTCTCAAACTTGTTTTCCTTATGCTCAAAACTTCAAAACTACTCCAACTGGGAAGACTTCTTTTTGTCCATACCCACACCAGCTCCCTCTGAAGGCAGTGATCCCCCCCACACCAAGGTTTAGATTTACAAGATTCAAATCTATTTTAACATTTTAATGTCCCTTTGGAAATCTGCCGTGCTTCTCTGGTTACTGCGAGGTAAACAGTGCAAAACTGCTGACTGCAGAAACCCTGGAGAAAGTTACCATCACAACATTTGGTAATTAATAGTTACTAGCAAAAATTCCACCGTTCATATCACTTTGGTGACGGAAGAAGGGAAATTGATATATTTTAACCATAAATTATTACCAATCCAATGCAAATAAACTTCTGCAGCATAAAGACCAACCCGGCAAACCACTGCCAGAAATCCCTGCCAATCTGCCAGGATCCCAACCAAGGCCTGCCCACTTTCCCCAGCCAAAGCTCTGCCCTGAGCAAAGCACACCTGCCATAAATCCCCGAGCATTACCAGCTCTCAGCACCGACTGCTAAAGCTGTGGCTCGGGGTGATGTATGGGCATGTCACCAGCTCCCTCCCCTCCTGCACATGCCCCTTTCCCCTCCCACAGGCATTTTTATGGGCTCCAGTGTTTCGGGCATTGCAGCTCTCTCTCCCAGGCCTCCAGCTGGGTGACAGGAGCTGGTGGCAGCTGTCCCCTGCGGCCGGTGGGGACGGGAGGCAGCAGGAGGGAAGCAGGAGCCGGGCGCAATTAACGGGACAATCGAATGGGTTATGCCTCTCTGATTTTAATTGACCCCTGAACTTTGCAGGGACAAGATCTCTTGGTTACCAACTAACTTCAGCGAAATCCAGATGTGATAACTGGTTTATCCAAGGTCTCAAGGTACAGGGGGATTTGACCAGGCTCTTCCTAGATCACTTAATGCTCACTGAAAGAAAAACTGTGGGGCTGAGTATTTTATCAGAGCTGGCGTTTGATTTGTTCCCATTTCAAATCAATAATGGGAGAAAAATTCAGTAAAACCACGGAGAAATATATTAATGGCATTAAGGACACAGGCATTCAAAGCTTGCAAAACAGATTAGTGTAAACAGTCAGATAAACAAGAAAAAAGATCTTTGTTCAAGAAAGACTGAGATAAGCACAGAGCTGACATCAGAGAACAAACCAATCTGGCTATGTAAGGAATAGAGCTTCCCATTATTTACTCATGTATTTTAGAGAGCACTTTTCAGTTTTAAAAAATCAGCACAAAGCTTTCGAGTTTCAATACAAGAGGTTCTCCTAAAATCATCTATGAACTACAAAGGTTTCTAGCTTACAACAAAGCTACAACTAAGAATTAATATCTCTCAAAAGAATGTTTAATTTTAAAAATTTGCATTCTTTCTATTATTCAATCTTTTAAATTCAGATACTAAGGGGAAAAAAATCCTGGTTTTGCTGCCTTTCTTTTCAATATAATTTTGTCACTTAAACTGTTGACCTTCTTTGGTCATTGGAATAGATTTAGTTCTGCAATCATTAATAGGGCCACAATGGGCAGAGGATAAACTGTTATCACTTTGCCTATTGGCTTAAATTAATTTGTTCTTAATACTAAGCAGTTATAAATGAGAAACTTAAGCAGTTATAAATGAGCAGTTATAAATTCAGAAATATCTGAATTTACGACAGGAGACTGTGCATTTTTGTGCAGTTGCAGTTACAGCACCAGGTATGAGAGACACACAAAGGTGTTGAAGCAAAACCAAAAGTTAGAGTGCAAAAAAGATTATAAATACCAGAAACTGTAACCAGACTCAGAACATCTCAAACAGATGTGTTATCCCATAGGCAATTTCAAGAAAAACTGAAAAAAATCAGTGTGAATGACTGGATAATAAAACTCAAATACATTAATAGAAATAAAAGTTTGAAAAGCAAAAAAATGCAGAAAGATCAAAAAATTTATTTTAAAAATCCTCTGATTGAACAGAGCAGACTATTGTCAACCACTATTAAGACTTTGTTATGCAGTTCTTCACAGCTTAAATACCACGATTCATCAAATTAATTGCAAGCCTGCAAATTCCTTATTCATAACATTAAATAACTACATCTATTAAATAACTCCTTGCAATGAAAATCTCATTGCCTGGGCTGAGATCATGGTGTGTTTTTATCCTAATGGATTTAAAACACCTACACTAAACAAGAGCCAAAATTCAAAGCTTTTTTAAAGCAAAATAGAACATTTTAATATGTGAAAAAATTCTTTCAGACACTTGAAGATGCCCATGTCAGAGCAGACTTCAGTTCTTACACATTCCTAGCCCTATTAATAAAGGCTCATACCCCAGTGAAAGAAGCATCTGGCTCTTCTCCCCTAATCAATAACATTCAGGAAAAGTCCCTTCTTCCAGCAGCAGCATAAATTACCAGATATATGCAAATAGACTTGCTAATGTTAATTGCCAGGGCTGATTGGTGATTAATTTTTTGATTATGATCAATCATTCCACAGGAATTTTAATAAGACATTCCAGGCAATCTGCAAATTGATAATAATTAGGGATCCCAACCGGTAACGCATCCACAGCCAAGTAAAACACAACCCTGGGACTGAGCATGTTCCTGTAAAAAACAGGCTCTGGCTTGGGAGAAGAGAAAAAGAATGATCAAAAGCTCCAGAGCCTGCTGGAACCATGGTGTCATCTCTAACAAGAAGTTCCTTTTTTTGCCATTTTTAGGCAAGATGGGCTTTGGTGTCCTCTAGCACAACTGGCCAGCTTCTTTGTGTGCCTCAGATGGCCAGAAATTAACAGGAGGTTCAATTATGTGACAATACCTTGGAAATATCACCTCAATTTGCAGACTTCCAGCTGGGAAAATAAACACAGGATCCCAGAAAAATCAACCAAAAAATCTCAGAGCAGTCCTGCCAGACCTGCAGGGAACATGGCTAAAGGCAGGACACAAATAGATTTTCAGGCCCTACAAATTAAAAAAGGGCCAAACAGAAGTTCATACAATATCTTTTTTTTTTCTTTCCTTCTAGTGCACAGAAGCACAGAATTGAGGCAGAAGCACTAAATTTTTAGCAGCAAGAGAAATGTTTTGCCTGTGTGACACTTGTTGGTGTACTTTATGGTGAAAGTTCAGACATTGCTGTAAATACAACAGCTCAAAATGCAACATGATTAATAATATTTCGTTTTAAAAGGAATTCACTGGCAAACATAAATATCCTCCTGCAACACTTTCCACCCAAACACTATTGTTGTGTACAAAGCAGAAAGTGCAAGTGACTGGGAGAGGACATTAAGTTTTCTAAACTTTTAGAGCAAGTGTTTGACTGCTCTGTATTCAAATTGGGCACTCAGACCTTGACACCTGCAAAGAGGAGCTTAAAAGGCATCACCTGTTGTCAAAATTGAGTGAAATGCAACTGAGAGATATAGAGGAGAATAAATTAAGGGCACAATATATCTCAGCACTGCCCTGTCATGTTCAACTAATACTCAAAGCTTTTGAAATTTCTGTCTCCGTGGCCTAATTCTGATTTGCACAAAATACTCCTCTTAAAGTGTCAAGAATGGTGTAAAGGAGTTTGAATATAAATGAAAATAAATCCCTGAGGTCTACAATTCTTTCTGTTCTTTCCCTGCTGCCAAATGGACCATTTTATGATGAGGTCCCACGTATTTGCTCTTTTATTTGAAGAGCTTGAAGTTAGTACAGTGTAAGTAGCTCAGCTTTTGCTTTTATTAAAAGGACAGAGTAGGATTAGCCCCAACTTTAATGTTAAATTTTCTGACACAAGTTAATTTTCAGTTGAATGTTATTTTTTTCCCAGGAAATATCTTCTTCTTGAATAAGTTAACTTTTCATCAAGACACCAAAACACGATTTTTACAAAGTGCAGTTTTAAGTGAAGCTTTTAAACAAATAGGGAAATATTTTCTTTTGCTCCCAACAGTTTTAATAGGAAAAGAAATGCCAAGCAGTAAAGAAGTGTGGGCTTGCTGTCTTTCTCATAGAGCAAATAAGAAAGGCTTTCAAGCAACACATATTCCTGTGGGTTTTAACTATAAGATTATTTTTATCTAGGTGTTTTTAAAATCTTGGCTCCATTCTTGCCCTAATCTTCTAATTCCTAGCCAGCTTCAAGAATTTTAGGCACTTATAGAGGGAATTTACTGGCCACAGCAAGCACAGATAAACACAAGGAGTAAAAATGAGTATGTACCAAAGGAATTTACCTTAGACAAACCCAGCCCAATTATTTTCCAGTTTTTCCAGCTCAAGAACAACTCCTCTATAGTCATTTACAATTCCACTGCTAAATTGATATCTTTGATAAACATATTAGGTCCTTAATTTTTAAATCAACATTCCATTAATTTATTTTTTTTTAAATTCTGCATATTTTCTTAAACCAAATAAATTAACAAACGTTTAAGTTCTCTGTTCAGCTGGGGTTCCTCACTGCTCCCTTTATAAATCTCTCTCAGGAAAACTGAAATGCTGACATGTTCCTTGGATGTGGCCTGTCATTCCTCTCTAGCTCCTCGCACTTGTACAATTCACAAGGTCACGAGTACAAAATGTGCTTGTTAACTTACACAAGAATAAAGCTGTCAGATGGGCTGAGGACTCCTTGTGTACCAGTTTGGTGAAATATGATTATCCAGGCTGTAAAATGGATAAACCTATTAAATTAATAAATCTGCTGCCCTGAAGACTACGACTGATGTCGTTGCCTTACCTACAAGGCACCCTTTCTTAAATTAATACTTGATAAAGGAGTAAATCTTCTAAAGACACACACTAAAGCTTTGCATTGAAGAGTTATCTTTTGTGTTACAAACTGTAAGTACTTTTTACTGCAATGGATGTAAGTGAGAGGAAATGAATTCCAGGGAAAAAAAAAAGGAGTCTTAGAAAATGTTATTACCCAGCTAACGCTGTGGGCTGCTTCTTATCTGTACACAACTAATCACATCCCTGTTTCTTTTTTTATTCCAATGTGTGAGTGGATTTTACTGCTCATGAAAGTGAAGGATAATTAGTAGGGTAGTGGATAAAGTGGAAGGCCACTGCTTTATCAAAGGCAGATTGGGTCAGCTACACATAGGCAAAAGAAATCATGATTCTCTTCTTTCAGCTGCTTTGATTTATTACTCTCAAGGTCCAACAATGAAGTTTCACATCAGGGGAGAGAGAAAGAAAAAGAGTTTCAAAGGGTTCATCCTTCTTGACTTCTTAGAAAGCCTTTAGCATATTGTGTTTGTTAGGGCCCAGTATCACTGTTCTTTATGATTATTAATAGTCTATCACACAGACAACCTCCCAGAAACAAAAAAACACTCTACAAGGCACCGACCAAATATAGGCCAAGACAAAATATCTGTCGCTGAGATTTTACAGTCTAAAATAAAAACCCTGAAAAGTGGAAGGGAAACGAGCACACACATACAAAAGGAGCTGCTTTAAGATCACATAGCAACCAAGCAGCAAAAATATGGAACAGAAAACAGATTCCCTGATCCACCCCAGGACCCACTGATAAACTTATACCGCAATAATGTTAAAAATGAGACAAAAATAAAATCTCTGTGCATCCAAAGGCATCCAACATCTTGCTCCAAACACAAAAGTGAATTTGTAAAAGGAAACAGGAAATGAAAACTAAAGAGGGTTGACATGATTACGGGGTGTTAATAAGAAAAGACATAAGCCAGGGGCCTTGATGTACAACTAGACAACAAGAGGTTACGTTTGGAGTCAGGGCTATGCTAATTTGCAAACTTGGGTCCATTTCATTAAGTGAGCTGAGAGACAGGCTGTCTCAGTCCAGCAGAGAGGGATCTCATTATCCATGTAGGGAGCAAGAGATAAGAATCTTTTAATAATTGCTGGGAAGTTTTTTTTTATGATGATATGGAATGCCAATTTATGCCTCTCCACTCAATGTGGATACAAACCAGCCTCCTTCACAGTTCAAACCAGCCCCCCTCTGGCTGTGGCCATTAGGACAGGGAGGGAAAACAGAGACTAATACAGAGCTTGCCCGGGAGACCAATGCTGCAAACTCCATTAAATGCACTTCATTTTGGGAACATGTTTGTTTATGGTGCTTGGAATACTTTGCCAAGGCTTTTTACTTAATTTTTAATGGCTGCAGGATTTAGGGCCAAATCCAAACCCCAGTGTAGCCAATGGACAGGACTACTACTGACAAGTAGCCTTTGGATCAAACCCTTTACTCATTCCTTCTTAAGGAATGGCTCTGAATTGCCATTTTGGAAAAAGTTGAAGAGCTTCTATTACTTTGGCAAAAGCATTGTTTGCAGTGCCTTCCCTTTGTCCCTCTCTCCAAAACACAACCATGGCAGCCATGAGAAAGGAGCTTTCTAGCAGGCAGAAGTTCGTGCAGCTACTCCCTTCCCTGCTGTGAGTACTCTGCCTACTTCAGGCTATGCACAGCACAGATTTTGTGATAGGGACAAGTTTATCCTATGAGGGACTGATTTTGATAGACTTGTGCCTTTTACATGACAGTACCAAGCACAGTTCTGACCACCTCTAAAAGCATCTGCATAAAAAAGCAGAGGTAAAGTTAGACAAGGTGTCATGCTCCCGTTTTACTACATAGTATTTGCTGAAATCTGAGATACAGACACAAAACCTGAGCAAAATCACACTAATAGCATTAAACCTTTAAGAGTAAACTTTTCCCTCTGCACAAACTTACACTGCAAGGAAAGGAGGAAGCTGAACTGTTCCCACAGCCAAATCTATTCATTTGCTTGAAGTCCCTGGGTTGGACTGTACATTAGTGTTGGAAAACACTGTCCAGGGAACTCTGAAGCTGTGCTTATCTCTAAAGCTGGCTGCAGGATTTGTTTTTATGCACTGGGTCAACCGAAGGACTACGTACAACTTATCTATCTCCTCAGCAGGAACTAAATTATAAGGCTCTCTTCAGCTGACCTTGCCTCTTTTCCCAGTTTCTTGCTGCTCATGAACCATCTTTAATTTCCCTCATGCCCATTTGCTATTGGAAGTCATTTGGCCAATATCTTTTGTGAAAGGCACTGCCAGATTTCACTTTGCAGACATGACTGGAGACAGGAGGATTGACAAAATAAAAACTGATTTTTTTTGATAAAAATTTCATGTTCTGGGTCCTTAATTTGATGGGAACAACACAAGAATTGCCTATGTGGGCACAGATACTCACCCAGGATGACAACAGTGCCTCCTGCAAGCATGTAATGGTACTTACATTTAAGGAAAAAAGAGAAGGAAGTGCTGGTTTAAGTGTGCTCACAAGGACAAAGTTAGTCAAGGGAAACCCAGACATCTGGGGAGAGGAGCAGAGGGCAGGAGTGGCTCAGTAGGGCACACATTTCTCCCTGGAGACTGTGTGGCTGCCCTGGGACAGCTCTCAAGACATGTCAAGCCAACAAAAATGTCCCATCCCAGCTCTGAGATTGATGATGCTGCAGCACAGCCCTTCTCTTCCTCACAGCTGGAAGAAGAGTGTGAGATTTACACAAAGCACCTTCTCACAGCCTCACTGAGAGGGGCCTGATGCAAACTGGCTTTAAGCAGCTGCTGTTCAGTCCTCTAAACCAACAGTGCCCACCACCATTGTCCCACCCCTTAGGGCTGTGAAGAAATACAGGCAAAGGCTGCAGGAGATCGTGCCCAGCCATTAAATGGCTCTGATGGAGTTTACACAACACCAATCATCTTAAATGACCAGATGTTCCCTGTAAAGACCCAGGGACACTGACACAGAAAGTCTTGGTCACTGGCCAGCATAAGCACTGACTGGTAGCACCAGCATTGTGCTTACAAAACACCTTGAGTTCTTGATATCTTAAGACTTATCCTATAAAATGATGTTTGCAGCAGTCTCTTCTAAATATTTTTAATGCAATGGAAAAGCCTCTGCACTAACCATGTTGTGTGAGCTTTCATTACTTGTGAGCTGAAGTAACCATATAACATAGTTTCAGACTTGGAGAAAATTTCGGTAAATATTCATCAAGCCAATATGCAAATTCTTTCACTTTTTCAGCTTTTTTTTTGGCCCACATCTATGCAATTGCTGTATTGTATCACATTTCACCCCAGGCAGCAGTGAGATGATGCACATCACCCATCACTTTCGAAAGTTTCCATCTCCCAGTCCTCCTAGCTAAGGGTATTCTAAGCCTTGTTTTGCCATCAAAGACCTCATCATGGTAAAACATATGGTGATCTTTCCAAGTGGAGAAATGATTTCCACTAGGGGCTTGTGTGAAACCACTGAACTCGATTTTGCTTTTGAATTAGGTCACCAAATTTCAGCCCAGGTAAAGAAGAAAAAATAAAATTCATAATGTGACACTCCTGAGGCTTCACTCTGGTTCCTCTGCTCTCTTCTGTCTACTGCCCACAGGTTCCTGTTTTGAAGTTAGGAAGTATATATCCAAGTTACCTTGGCCTGAATTTATTTGCAGCGTACTGAGATAAAAGTTCAGCTGTAATATAATTGGAATTAAGTGGGGTAATATGCTCCAGATTTTTTAAAACATATTAAAAGGAGATCTCTCTTTCTCTCTGCTTATGCCTCATAATTACAATATGAATTTAAGGCACCATAAAATTAATAGAACCCTGACTGGTGACTGAAGTCTCCTACACAGGCAGACAGACAGCCTGTCCCTGCCTGTGCCCTCCAGCTGTGACTGTAACCCTACACATGATAACAACAGCTTTACCTCTAGGCAATCTCATTTATTGACCCTTTAAGAGGGATGTTAAAAGACCAATTGAAACTAATAATGTGTAATGCTTTCCGTGAGCTCAAACCTGGACCATACGCAGAAGATTTTAAATTACTCACCTCATTACATGCCACAGAAAAGCTGTGGGAAAATCACCCTGTACTACTGATATTTTATATATATATATATATATACACACACACACACACACACACACACACACACACACACAGGGAGATTAGCAAGCTGGAAGTGCAGATATGGCAAATTCACCTTTATTCTATGATGGGTATGGTTTGATTTCATGTTTTAGGGAAGTTTTGGCAAATTTGAATAGTAAAACCAGTTCCCTTGTCTCATTTCCTTGCAAGATATTTTTGACCTGATGCTGCTGTCCAAGGAAGTCAGGGTAAAGTGGGCCGTGGTCTGCCATGGAGATGTCACAGCCACTGTCCCATGGCCCTGAGGCTCTGAAAAGGATGCATTGTGCATCTAGGTCCACTTAGGAAAAAAAATCTTCTGTTTTTAGTGCTCTCATTTCACAAATAGGTGTGATCATAGCTGGAAGGCAGTGGCTGCGTGTTCTGAATGCAAGAGGGAGGAGATGGAAAAGAAGGCTCTTGTTAGCAGCTCGAGAAGATGAGCATTGTGTCCAGCCATGTACCTGTGAGATGTACAAGTAAACCAGGTCTGTACACACAGGCATATTCACTCAAATGTGGGATATGATATAATTATAGCCAATTAAATCATTTTCCTGAAGATGCTTTTTAGAAATCAAGTTGTTACTTATTCATCAGGCTGTCAGTAAACACAACTCTCTCACACACAACATGTTTAACTTCTGCTCAGGTTACATTACTTGAACACAATCCTCATGGTAATTAATGACAGCTCCATCAGTTCCCAGCTTTTCCAGACCTCTGCAAACAAACAAAAATAATCATTGAGGGGATTTTCCTTTACCCATTTGAGAATGGGAAGGCTTGGTTAGTGTGTTGGGTTTTTTTTACTTGCTATTTCTATATTCAATACAACTTCTACAAGTGGGGGGAAAGCTGCTCTGACCCCTGTCCTGGGAATCTCAGTCATGCCAGCACCCTCAGGTTAGGGAATAGATCACAAACAAGAATTCAGAAGTTCAGTGTTACAGAGTTCAAGGCTTGCTATGCTATGTGTGCATTTGAAAGTGTTTCCTATTCACTTCACAAATATATATATATATACATTTGGTTATGGTTCACAAAACAAGCACACTTATTTTTGCCAGTTTATATATATATATATATATATATATATATTTATTTATTTATTTATTTATTTATTTATTTATTTATTTATATATATGTGTGTGTGTATAAACTTATGTGTCCTGTAAACACATACAAGTGAGCCCTGGGCCTGCAGCCCAGCTGATTGCAGATCTGGAGGTTAAGTTAGTTCTGGCTCAGTTTTCTGAAGTTATGTCTACAGTTTTCCCTTGCATCAGGCAGCTCTTTCAGAGGCACTCTGTGTTTCAGCCACAGATGAATAATGATGCATTGCCTGGTCCAGAAATGTCAAGTGGAGTAGTGAGAAGTGCATTTTGGGATGTTCCTGGCAATGGCATCACTAAAATCCAGTGTGCAAAGCTGAAAGTCTGTCTTAGCTCCTCTACAAGCTGGGCTTGTCCTCAGCATCTACCAGCTAGGTCCACTTCACTTCATCACAAACAGCTTCTGTCTTTATCCTAAAAAAGTCATGGAGCTTAAACAATGTTATTTAACCTCCCATGCCCTCTCCCCATATTTCTACTAGCGCCAAACACCCGTAAACTCATTCCAAAAAGCCACACGTTACCCAACCAGTGCTGCCTAAGGAAAGCATTCAGGAGTGTTTATGGGGCAGCTGAAGTGTAATGATTTAGTAGATGTTTATAAATGTTTATACTGTACAGATTAACATTCCCCAGGGGGCCTGTAATGAAGAGAGTGCTCCAACTGGAATCAAACCAGCCTGGGCTGAACGAGCATGAATGAATCCTGCTGGCCTAACCTCACGAGCTGTTTACTCAGTTTGAACGGATTTCCTCCATCCATGCTCCTTCAGCATTTTATTTTGGGAGAGGCAGTACAGGAATCTGGTGTCAGAGGGAGCACAGTTTGGAAACACGTTAGAAAATCCAGCCCATCACTTGGGTCATAGGAATTACTCTCAAATTGCACCAGACAAAAGAACAAAGAGCCCAACCCCTGGGCTGTGGAAGTGGAGGCTGAAACTCCTGTTGACTTCAAAGGGAGCTAGGTCTCACTCTCAGAACCTGGATTTCAAACATCATTTCCAAGTGTAAACACTGGCAATCACATTGAAGCAGCCAAGCCCTGCTACTGGGCCTTGCCTTGTACAGTTAGTTTCACATTAGGCCACTATGGTCAAAAAAGGTGACTGCAGGTAGTGAGATGTTGTGCTGGAGAATCCCAGAAATGGCTGATGAGAGAAATACTGAGTTACTGTGGTGTGCAGCTTCACCAAGTGTCTCCCTGAAGGTGATGGACAACTTTTATTCAGAGTAAATGAAGGAACAACTTCAGTTTGTTCAGCGATGGCTCAAAGAGTGAAAATATCTGTTCCTGGTACTGTCAGCATGAAATGGGGTTTCGAATTGCCATGGGTTTAACAGCATGAGCACCAAACTCAAAAATTTAGACTGGGAGCTGGTAGATGAAGCAATAATTCATGTGTCTCAGGAAGCAATAAGCAAACAGGTTTTAAAAGATGCTAATAGTGTAATGACCAGGACAAATAAGAGTGGGAGATAATTTCTCTTGGGCATGGTGCCGAGTGGAAAAGAATAAGCCTTTGAAATCACAAGTGAAGAAACAAACCCTTCTGGATTTCTGCTGTGGTCAGGAGAGTAAGATTTTTGTACATGACACATGTATATATTCAGAGAGTGAATCATCTCAAGGGGGCCAGGGAAGGGTGGGAAGAAAATAGAAAGGACCATGGCATGGCCTTAGTCAGCATGGGCCAAAAAGAGTGGCCAGAAACACCAAGCAGAAATCTCTATCTTCTGCTGCCAGTGGATTTGTGCAGAGGGCTTTTGTCCAGTGGTGCTTTTTCTTTTGCTGCTGTGATGAGATTTCTCAATTCTTCAAAAGTTATTCTGCATCTGCCTCTGATAGTGATGTGCCTGCATAGGACAAACAGCAGCAGCATGCACTTCAGGTGTTCTCAAAATCAAATACCAGGTATTCCTTGCAAACTCAAACCACAGCACTGGAAGCTGAAAATGTGTGCTGTGATTCTGAAGGCTCTCCAGTGGGTTAGAGAGATGAAGAGAGCTCAAGACAAAAAAGAATTACTTTCAATGGCTAAGATGTTTTTAAAGGCTCAAAAATAAGTTTGCTTTGAATCTTGAATGGACACAGTGGACAAAGGCAATTTTGTTTGCAGTGGTTTATTTGCCCATCTCATGAAGCTGTCTGAGCTCATTACAGCTGTTGTCAAACACTCCTGGTACAAGTTTTGTGCTGCAACCCCACCTGGGTCTTTAGAGCTGTGGAAAAGACAGATATTTGAAATCTTCTAGAGCACAGTAACCATCAGGTAATTAGCTGTAGCAGATTTACAGAGTAGGAAAGGCTCACGAGAGCTCTGAAATGAAAGCAAAAAATGCCTCCTGGAACTAATTTTAGAGTGGCTTGAAGTATTTAATCCTGCAAATTATTGCCAGTGAGGAAACATCAAGGTACTGCTGGATCTTAATAGTGGCAAAGCAGCAGGAATGGTTCACCCCAAGCTGCCTCCTGCTGAAGACTAAGCAATCAGACACGCTTTACACCCCTCACAAGGTGCAGGGGCTACGTTTTGCTCCCAGTGACTTGCAAAGTGGCCTGGAATTGTTCCTTCTTTGTGTCTGGGAAGGATCCTTTATCAGAGAAGCCATCTCAGCCCTACTTTGCAAACAGCAGAGAATAAGGAAGAGCAGAGCAAACACTGGGGTATAGACAGCATCCTCCACTGCATCATGCTGGACCCCTCTCCCATGGGGGCTCTCCATCCTTCAGAAAGCAGGGAAGGGTTTGTAGAGGGGCAGAAAGAGGCAGAGCACTGTACTCTTTCATATCTAGGACCTGTCTCATGTGGAAAGATGCCTTTCTGATTCCTTGCTCAGCTCATGAGTCCTCATGAATGAAGTTGAAGAGATTGCATTTATTCGTTCATCCCTCCAGAAGCCAGTTTCTCCTGTGTGGAGAAAAGAAATGTCAACCTTGTGAGGACTGCTTTTAGCAACAAGAAATACCAGATATGAGACCAGAAACAGATTTCTTAGGGTCTTAAGTCCTATTTGCCCTCACACAGATCTTCAGATCTGCAAACCGCTTCTGTATTTTTACCAGACATCTTGTGAGGGGAAAGAGGAAACTCCATGTTTCTTCCCAGTGGGAAGATACTCAAGAATGCTGTTGCTGTGATGGTTAAAAACTCTTTCATTTACATTACAGACAGAATTTATTCATTGCCTATTAATACTCTTCTGTTCTTGTGCCAAAATATTCTTCTATCTCTAATAAGTACCCTATCTAGCTCTGTGAGAGCTCTGCACTTGATTGCTTCAGGACTTAGGGGTTCCCTCTTCCACATGCCATAGGAGGAAGAGTTCATAACAGAATGTGCTGTGGTTCCCCATGCAAATTTTGCAGGAGCCCATGCAGGTACATGCAAGAATCCAAGCACTAATCTCAAAACTATTTTCACTACCAGGTCTCCCAGCTGTAAAGCTTTTCTCATAATTTAAAAACAAAGGAGAGAAAATGAGTTACACTTCAACATTTGCTTGAAAACTGTTTCCCAAAAAGGAGAAAGCATCTTTCCAAAAACCCACCAGACCACCAGAAGTATTTCCTTTGCAGAGACCAGAATGAAGATCCTGCACATTTCATTGAACAAGAATTTTTGAACTCAGATTTTGTTTCTTTTTAGGCACAGGTATCCTTTTGCACATGCACCCCGTATATCTGCAAAACCAAGTGATCAAAACATCAGAACTAAGGTTAACCATAAACCCTTATTCATTTGCATTATGAGTCATTCTTTAAATATAGGATTATGCCTTGTTTTCCACAAGATTCTACCTCAGGATGGACAGTGTTCACTTAATAAGCAGATATTCAATATTTTGTTACAGTGTCATTATTCAGCGTGTGGCTTGGGGCCTCATTTACCACATACTAGTCCAAACCTGCTTGGAAGACACAATTGCTAATTTTCTTGTGAATTTTTCTAGGGCTCTTATCAGTATGGCATATGAGTGCTTCACAGCCCTCGTTTCTCCTAACAACACCCTGTAAGACGAGAGGATATTATTATTCTTGTTTAACAGATGGCAAACTGAAACACAAAGAGATTCAGGTCAAAACATTCTGCTAGAGTTGGGTCCCCAAACTGAGATGTCTGGGAATTGATTTCTCAGAATGTTTAACATTGTACAGCATCATATGTCAGGAGAAAGCACTGGCAGTCTACTCTGCAAATGGAAACATGGAAAGCAAAATAAAATTAATAGCCAGTTGAGAAGAATTCAGTGCAATTCGACTTCTCTGAGACTGGATGAAAGTTTTGCAGGATTCAGATGCCTGAACCATGAGATTTCACATTTTCCTTTCAGTTCTCTGCCTTGCAGTGTGCTCTCCCTGCTTCCACAGCAAAGCCAGGCAAAGTACATCAGGCGTCTGCCTTCTCCTGTCCCCAGCTCTGACTCATGTCCTGAGCTACTCCACCTTCTGAACTGAATGAGACCAGGGTCCTCTGCTAAATATAGCACATGGTCAAGTAATTAAAGACTAGACCAAGCACAGGTACAAAAGGAAGCCAAATAAACATTTGGAGGAAACCCTAATTTCATGACTTCCCGATACCCATTCCTAAATAATAAGCTTTTCAGAGAGAACAGTCTCCCTTACACATATGTATATATATAAAATATAGATTTTATATACAAATGTAATTTTAAATGAAAATAGAAATGCATTTATATATGATAAATATATAATAGGATAAAAATGTTATTCTATATGTGTAATAATATAAACGTATGTATACTTATACTCTTGTGCCTGATTCATAATCAGTCAAAATTTTCCAAAGGCTGGAAAAGGTACCTGGCATGGTATATTATGCCCAAATGATTAAAGTTTTCAGTTTAAAATTAAAGGCGAACAAAATCTGCTCAATAGGTTTCAGTTCAGCCTTCTGACTGTGTCTTTCTGTTTCAGGAAATCAGGATACATGTGCCTGGGTAAATCAGAACCACTTGTATTTTATAACATTCTCTGCTGAAGCAGTATGTAGAAGCAGAACTCCAAATTTCCATTATTCAGGAAATTCAGTTATTTCATAATTTCATTTCATTTTGAATCATGAGAACACCTATGCCTCCCTTCCCTCCAACTTCCAAATTCCCTTAAAATTTTATTTGTGTTGGGTTTAAATTGTTTTAAATAAATCAACCAGAGCTGATACCAGCACTGGAAATTTTAATGTGAATATTTGGAGCTTGACAGAGTTACAAGGAAATAAAGAAGCCTGGAAAGTTTCAAGCAATCCTTGTTACAAGTACAACACCAGCTATTTCTAAAATACCACTGCAGTAGCATCTACATTTTGTAATAAAAAAAACTTATTAAATGTGCTATGTGTTATTTTCAATACAGTGATAGTCAGGAATATATCCTGATTTTCCAGGTACTTTTACTGTCTCTCCCATTTAGAACAGAGCGAGGAGTGGAGCTCTGTTCTTTCCTCACACACAGGTCTGTCACATTTCATAGACTCATGAAAAAAGACCCGAATCTGAACTTTTTTAACCTAAAGGATCCACCACCAACTTGTGTAAGAAGGAGCAGCAGGTCTGAGTTTCCATCCAGACGCAGTGACTGCAGTGGGCAGAGCTGGCCCACTTCAGCTACCAGCACAGAACACACACTTGTGGCCAGATCAAGGGGACTTTTCAGAGATGAACCTGGGGTTTGGGTTAATTAAATGCCATAGAAAGTTAGACAGCCTGGCATTTTCACTGATTAATATTTTGCTCATTGTTTTCTTATCAAGGGGACAGGCGATTTGACTCAGTCACCTTTGAAGGACGTGCTGGGACTTGTGTGAGCCTGGGCTTCTCCCAGTTCTCAAAGGAGCAGTCATGAGAACTGTTTAATCAGAAAAAAAAAAACCCAAAAGAAACAAAAAAATCCTATGTCAGGATCTTCTATTTTGAAGGGAGGTGAGCAATCAGAATTCAGCCCTCAGCTGAGAAGGGCTCTTTCCGTAATGCTCGGGCAGTGGAAACCGCTCAGCGCGGCCGCTGCCAGCAGCCAGCGAGGAATTCCCCTGTCATGAGGGCCATGACTCACACGTGCCCCTGCTGCTCCTCTCCCTCAGATCTAGGGCCATACTTGTGGTCTGGGATGTGTCAGGAGAAAGGACCTGGCAGAGCTCTCCTCTGTTACACAACGCCGCTGTCCCTGCCCAGAGGCACGCTCCACCCAGGGCAGGGAGCTGCTGCAGGTGGCATGGGCTACAAAATCCTTTTGCAGCTGACATTTCCTTTCTCTCTTCATTTTCCTTAACCCTCTGCTCCTCTGGAATAACCAGAGTAACCCTGTCAGCTCCTGAGCAATCACAATACTGTTGTAAAAGTCATCCCATAAAAAAGGGATTTTTAGCATCGGTTTTAGCAGTGTAAAATGAGGCTCCACACAGAGCAGAGCTGACACAGGTATGGAGATCCCTCATCAGTTTTGCTCAATAAATTCACAGCAGAGCTGCTGCCACAGCAGCATGAGCAGTTTGCAACATTTGTATTTGTCCTCTGGCTATTTATTACTGTGTTTTTCACAAGCCCTTTTAATGCCTCCAGGAGTAATTTATGGGGACAGAATAGCATGAAAAGAGCAGATCCCACTTATTTAAATCTCTGGATGATGAAAATCACATGAGAAGAGCAGGTTTCACATTGTTTCCTCTCCATAAATGGCTTTCTGAGGCAGTAAAAGCCATGTAAAAGCAAACATAAACACTGTACAAACACCAAGATATTCAGGTTTGTTTGGACTTATCCAAACACTGCCCAGAGATTTTCAGGTTTTTTTTCAGATTTGGGCTCTGTTTGTTAACTCATTCAAAATAAAACATTGCAGGTTATAGTTAGTCTTAATATAACCAACTAGATATATGCACTAAAATTCTCTTAACTAATTTTACTGCACAAAAGGTAAAAACAATTCTTAGCATAAATCTTGCTACTTTTCTGATTGATGACTAATGTGTGTGACTGTAGTGTTTCTTTTTTCCTTTTTTTTTCCTCTTTATTTGGCAGTTCTCACAGCTTGTGCTCCAGCACATGAAGCAGACTGATCCGGACACCCAGGATGATCCAAGTTTCCAGCAACTGACATGCTGGTTATTAATTTTATAAAATAAGCAAATTAGTGAAGCATGACTAACAAACCTTTTTTTAATGCAGTGAATGCTCATTTGTGCAGTGATATTAGGAATCATAACCTTTTAGCACTGAGAATAAGGCAGGGACATGGAGAGGCCACCACATTGCCTTCCTAGGCCTGGGGGTATAATTTTTGGAGGTATCTGCCACACACAAAAGTTTGAATGACATGAATTTTTTTAAATAAGTAGCATTTCCCTGTAAAAGGTAAATTAAAGAAGTTTCTTTGCCCTGTCTTTTTTCATTAATTAACATTCTGACTCCCTAACTTCCAGCTAAAGTAATAGAATCACAGAATGGTTTGGGGTGGAAGGGACCTTAAAGATAATCTCATTCCACACCCCTGCCACAGGCAGAGACACCTTCCCCTATCCCAGGGTGCTCCAAGCCCTGTGCAGCCTGGCCTTGGACACATCCAGGGATCCAGGGGCAGCCACAGCTGCTCCGGGCACCCTGTGCCAGGGCCTCAGCACCCTCAGAGGGATTATTTCCTAATATCCAATCTAAACTTGCTCTCTTTCAGAGTAAAGCCATCCCCTCTTGCCATAGGATACAATGTTTTCCACTTCAACTCTACTATATTTCATGTTTTGCCTCATGAGACCAAATTTATTAGAGTGAGTGATGTAATTTAATAGTATATTTCAAACAACCACTAGCGTACCTACTTGGCTGCTCATTTTTCAGAAAGTCTTTCCAGGAAGCATTTAAACTCAGAAGACTGCCCCACAATTTGTTTGAGAATTTCAGGCTTCATGATTCTGGAAGAGATAACAGAAAGTTAACTTGAGATTTTTTTCCTCTGCTGCTTGTCCCACCAAAATGCAGGCAGATCCTTTACCTGTTTTCCCATAGGTTCATGGAGAGAAATCTCAACCTAATCCTCATCCAGCAAAAAATCCTGCACTCATTCTCACCTTCCTTCACTGTTACCTCTGTAAAATCAGAGGAAACAATCCTCAGTGCACAAAGCAGCCATCATGCTCAAAGTCTTTGCAAAATCCCAGCCCCTCCAGACCTGAGCTGTGCAAAGCCTAAGGATTATTCATAATTTCACCAGCCTGATTCAGCAGAAAGAATGTGGAACCATTTCGAGTCACATTTAAAGCTGTTTATGGGTACGGGGAAAAGTTGTGTCCCTTGATCAAAATGTAGCTTTCTCTCAGCTTCATTCCTGGGTTAGAGGAGAATTAAACTGTTCTGGAACTTGCTGGGAAGAGGGGGAGCAGGGGGATAGAGAAGGACAATTTATCTCTAAATTACATTGCTCTTCAGAGTAAACCACAGAGAGCTGTAATGGGACAAGTAATTTTTTTATATAGTATAATTAATTAGAACCCATAAACCCCAATTAAACAGCACTTTTGAGACTATCAAGTGGTGCATGTTTGAAACTGCAAATATGACAGTATAAGTACATTTTTATAGCTGGGCACACTCCTCAGGATTATTTTCAGTGCTCTACTAAAATGGGAAATGGCACCAGTTAGGCCCCTGCTAATAAATCGCTTGGAAACAGGCGATATTAATAATCTTTATGGGGGTAGGATGGAAGCCAGATGGGGCAGGGAGGGGAGTGTGAAAGTGGCATAATATATTGGCCTGGAAAACACAACCCAGGCCAAAGCAGAAATGTAATCTTGGTGTGTATCAGCGAGGGCTGGGAATAGAAAAGGAGAGGTGATGGCTGAAAGGGGAGATCAGGAGGATGATTTCTGAGGTAAGGAAGGCAACACCCTACAAGGTGAGCACGTGCATGGGCAAGGAGGCAGAGGAAAGAGGTGCTCCAGGGGATTCAGCAGCCCCAGCAAGGAGAGGGCCTTGTCCCTTGGCTGGTGAATGGGTGCAGCGCCGGGAGCTCCGCTGGCGTCCTGCCCTGGGGGAGCCGTGCGTGCGAGCCATGGGACGAGTGTGCACGGGCTCCATGCGCGCCCAGCGTGAGGAAAAGCTCCCCCAGCCCTTGTTTATTTACACAAGGCCCCAGTTGTGTTTCACTTGGCAGGGGGAGCCCTGTGCTCGTTCCCCTGCCGGCCCTGGCGCACACCTGACAGCCATTAGCGCCCAGGCCCGTTTTGTTCTCACGTTTCGGGCACTGACCCGCAGCCATGGCTCCAGCAGACACTCCATCACCTCCCTGTCAGCAGCTCCAGCCCAGCAGCCCCTGTCCTGCCAGCCAGCACCGAGTAATGAGGGCTGGGAGAAGCCTCCACCTTCAGAGAGACTCCCCTCTTTGCACAGACACTCCACAGAGGCCTTCTTGCTCCTTAAATTATGACTTTGTTTGGGTTTGGAATATTTTGTCCTTCGGAAAATAGCAATGCAGCGTGGTAAGTGAACAACTGGTGACAGCTGAGCCTTGGTGACACAACCAGACACTAAATTCTGGCACTCCTGTTCAGCTGTACGGCACTCCTTGTGCAAGCTGCTCCCAAAAAGGGGCATCTTTATCTTAGCAGCCACTCAGGAAATTCCTCCAGTCACCCATCAACATAAGGAGAAAATTTAATCTAGAAATGCAGAAAAATATACTTTCAGGTGAAGGAGAAATGGAGGGAACAGCTTGTCTGGATAGAAAGCATTGTGGGGAAAATCCCAACATCCCTGGGAAGATTTGAGGAGGACTTAAGAGCATCAAGGAGATAAGAGCTTTTTGCAGAAATGCTTTGCACTACATGTTATGATCTGTGGAGGTCTGCAGAGTGCTGTCATGTGTTTTATATACATGGGGAGGCTACTCAGCTCTTAGTTTTTAAGAATCCATTTACTAAATTAGAGAATCTTATAAATATTTGCGTTTCTTAAGCCTTGAGCCAATTTATGTGCACTGAGACCCTTAAGCTTTCTCACCAACATAAATTATTCTAAGACCTGACTCCTTAGCAGCTCTAAATACTGTCATTTTAGTTTGATGGAGACATATCTTTCCTTTCTATTTACTTTGTGCACAATTTTCTCTATTTATTATCAATAGGGACTGAGACTGACAAGTCAGCCATCAGTCTTAGGCTGCAGACAAGTTTTGGACTAAGTCCTTATGAAGTTAAAAGGAAGGAATGGAAGACTTAAACCACTGGAGAGCTCCAGATTTCCATGAGAGAGAAAAGCATTATATTTTTTTTTTCTATGCCTGTCGCAAGGCAATGGGTGTTTCAGAGATCCCTTAAAAAAATTTATTTTTGAAAAAGCGAAAATTCCAAACTAGCAAAGGCTCATTTTGGATTTGTGTTAGAGGCTTTTTTCCAAAGCTCTCTGGAGCCAGCATTGTTCAATGTGTGGTAATTTAGCACAAGACCTTATAGTCAGATCTACAGTTGTAGACCTAATAAAATACTTACACCATGTTTTCAGACATTGCAAAAGCAGCATTTTACTGAAATACATTAAGTAGATGCTGATATTGACATTTTTTCCTAAGTCTGTGTGGCTCACATGTAGCTTCTCTACAAGCCTTGTACTTAAGGTCTCACTTCTTTGTTCCTTAAACTGTTGGGCTTTTTGGAGGATAATTTCCCACTTGAAAGTTGAGGCACTTGTAGACAGGATATAAACGGACTGAAATGAAAATGGATCTAAGCATGTATAAGCTGGGATGATTTAATGTAAAATACTTGAGGTTCTTGCTCCAATAGCTGAAAATATAGGTTTTATTCCTAATATAGGTTTTATCTTTCTTAATCCAGCAAATAAAAATGTGTTCAGCATTGTACAAGGCATAGTGAGATGAAGAACCCTCTCCTCAATTTGAGCAACAGGCATGGCAAGAATAATCTGTCTGGACACTGCAGAACTGGACGTTTAGTAGAGATTCATGAAGGCATAAACAGGGTCATCATATAGTGAAGGAAGGACAGAAAATTGCTTTAATCTTAAATCCTGGTTTAGATGTTTCAAGAAAAAAAAAAAGCACATTTTAAGGAAATTGGAAAGCTCTGACTGCAGCAGACTCATGGTCTAGTTAGTTAGGGGGTAGAGGCACAAAGAATATCAGCAACCATCAACAGGATGGCAAATGCCATTTGAATAGACATGTGTCATTCCTGTACCGCAGCCAAGTGAAACTACAAACACTATTAAAAGTATAAAGAGGCTTTAATTTACATTCCTGCTAAGGCGTCTTTCTGTTGCCAGAATATTGCTAGTGGGCTTGGTATAAATGAGAATCTGGCCTTAATATTCTCAAACAGAAAAGTGAAATACACAGACATATTGACTTGGATTCATGTGCTCTGTTCTGTTAACCCAAGGTATCTGCACGGACCAAAACTGGCAGAAAGAATATGAATCTGTACCTACAGCGCATAGCAGCTTCAGTGAGCACAAATGATCTAGAGTCACTTCCCATGACAGCAAAATCAGCCCTGTAGAGTCATAAAGGTTGGAAAAGACCTCCAAGATCATGGAATGCAACCATTAACCCAGCACTGTCTGGTCCACTACTAATTCATGTCCTGGAGTATGCATCTAAACATTTCCTGAACACTTTAATACTGGGAATTTCCTTTATTTTTAGCATCACACTCCCCAACACCACACAATTCAAAACACTGTTTACTTCATTTCCCCCCTGCCATGGCAGCAATCTTGGTACTGAAGTCAGAACTCCAACGTCCCATCTAAACACAAGCCACCCAGGAAGATCCAATACTTTGTAACAAGCTTCAGACTTTTAACACAAAAGACAAAAAGCCTTGAATTCCAGCCGTGCCTGGGGAGGAAGTTGTGTCCTTTGCTGGAGAGAGGCACAGCAATAAAGCAAACGACAGCAATCCCTGCCAATGTGACCAGGGGCAATACACATCAGCCAGGAGCTGCAGGAGCTTCCTTCTATCACCAGAAGCATCTCTGCACCCTGCCCATTAGCCCAGTGTCAGCTGTGGCCCATTCCAGATGCTCCAGAGGAGGAGGGAAGAACAAACAAACCCAGAGGGCAAGTTAGGCATGAAAAGGGGGAGGAAAAAACAAAACAAAACACCATCTCATGCCTGTGAGGAAGCCCTCGAGCAAAGGCATGAGATGTGTTTCAGAGTCTAAAAGAGCTTTCCACCAAAAAGAAAAAATCATCATATGAAAAACACAGGAGAGGAAAAGGTAACTCCAAACACATGCAAGCAAAATGGCAGGGGCTTGGAACTAGATGAATTTTAAGGTCCATTCCAAGCAAAGGCTTTCTATGATTCTATGAAAAAAGGCAAAATTTGGAGGTGTTTGAAATCAAGGACAAATCCCTCAAAATTTATTTGTGCCTAGGTTTTGAGGTGAACACATTTAAGTAGATTCCTACATTTATTTCTAAATAAGAGATGTGTAGCTCTTGAAATGTCTTCTTGGGATGTGTTAATTTTGATAGGAAAATGAAAGGTGCTAATTTGTCCCTGTCGCCGTATAATATTAAACAGTTAAATGTGGGCTGATTTTGGAAACAGTGCATGGCAGACACACTTAAAAAATAATTGAAAAGGTACTGAAAGAATAATCTTTTCCAAATCTGTCAACAAGATTCTATCCACTGTTCCTGGCAAGAAATCTAGCTTAATTTGGTAAAACAATCACTTTTGCTCTCTCAAACATTGTAAAGCAAGTGGGGTCATGGAAAGAAAAGTGGAAACATTAAAAAGACCCTTGATAAATACTCAGGACTGTGCTGCTGTTATCGTGGGGTAGTTCCAAGGACCTGCACAGGTTTTAAAAGTACAAGTAAATGAGGAGGGCAGGAGGGAGATCAGACTGCAAGGGCTGAGGACTGCAAATTCAATTCAGCGCGTGGTTTTGCTGTGAACGCTTTTCCAGCTCTCACACCATTACATAGGATGTAGTATCATAATGATGTCAACTCTTGGACCAAAGAACAAGCTGATTTAAGTTTTATGAGGGGAAGGATGAATACTTTCAAAGGAATGGTGAATCGAATAATACAGAAGTGGTAGGATCACAGTTCAGGGAACTCACAGTTAATGCTTTGAACTATTTTTGGAAAGGTACTGCAAGTTCAGGGATAGTTGGATGGAAAAGGCCTGCACAGCTCGAGCAAAAGCATTGACAATTTGCTACCAAATTTGCAGGATCAAAACCTCTCTTCCCTTTTGCTGAAGGTGACTGCTGTAGCAAGGCTGCTCTGTTTGTGTGTGTGTGTGTGTGAATGAGCATCAGAGGCTGTGCAAAGCCTTACCTCCCTGGGACAAAGGACAAACTCCTTGCCTTTGAATCAGAACAAACCTCTCTCTGCTTTCTTCAGGATTCTCCAAGGCTCAGGGTAGCAGGAGGGTGCAGGATCCAGGCTCCCTACATCCCTGCCTTGCCTACAGCAGGAGCAGCCCCTCCTGGTCAGTCCCATCTCTCCCTGAGGTGCTGTGACCTTGTCCTGCCCACCCGAGGAGGTGCTGGATCCACACGGTTTCAGCCCCAGCATTTTCAATCTATAGGGAAACAAAACCTCCCTGAAATTCAGACACTAAAGAAAGCACAGGTATGGAAGTTTTCAATCAAAGCCACTGCTGTTCCTGCAATGAGAGCAGGTCAATAATTCCTTCCCCAAACTCCCTTTGGAAAGTCACTGCAGATGACTTCTGCCAGCTCTTGCTATGTTTTTCCCTCCTTTAAATGCATACTTGAGAATATCCAGTTATTGCAGATCACCAGGAGCACACAAGGAATGGGTTGCTTTATAAACTTTACTACAATTATGGATAATGTTGGAAATAGATACTGTATATTTCCTGTATGGTGGGACGGCTGCAAGCACAGAAAATCCACATTGAAGGGGATTTCTATGCAAGCTATGCAGCAGATGAAGATTGTATTGCAAGCTTGAATTACTGATTCAAGCTGCTTCTTTGCCTCTACCCACCCACTTCTCTAATAGCTTTTAAACTTAAATAGCCATATAAGTTAAAATGTTCTTTTATAGGGTGAAATAAACAGATTTTATGGTTCAGAAACTGCAAGTTTAGAGATCAACACTTTACCACTAATTCATGCAGGTTCAAGCTAAGGAAATGGCTCATTTTCCTCTCTACAGTCTCTGAGACTTTTTTTTCCTCAAAAAATCCTAGATGCATTTTAAATTAGATGTTATGAAAGCTCTGGATGCAGACAATGCTTTCTCTTGACAAAGTACATCTAGGTTGCTACATTCCAGGTCCCAGATCCCATGAAATCAGAGGAAAATGACTGATAAAAAACTCAGATTTGCTGGAAATTGGTACAAAACTTTAGAATTTACTGTACACATTATTGATAGCACCTTAAAGGGCACAAATGGAAAACATCCAACAAAATAATATTTTTTTTAAAAAATGACAAGAAAGATTACATTTGCCACTCTGGGAATCTAAAACCTCTCATGACTGCAAATGTAATTTATACTTAAATTTCTTTTTAACTCTCAAAGTGCTGCAAAAAATATTTATCCCCAGTCCATTCAGTACAATTTTTTTCCAGTGGAATAGCAGGAAATACCAGTTCCAGCTGTCCTAGGAAAGCTGAGGAGAAGCAGGACTGACAAGCCTCATACCTTCTACAACACATTTCCATTACTAGAATTATTCATTGGACTTCATGGGTAACGCTGGCATTCCAGTGAACCAGGGGAATAACCATGACCCAGAGATGTGAATTCCACATGCATGCAGAAATAATTGGAGGGTACAAAACCCCAGGAAGATACAGCTTGGAAAGCTTGGTATGATCTGAATGTACAGAAAGTTATTTTCAAACCAAGGAAGAGCAAGAACTGATTCTACTGAGCAGTGGGAGACTCTACCCTAAATACTCTAAAGAAAATTTGTGGTACCCTGATCATTTTATCAGAAAAATTACAGTGATTATGTTTCACTTGTCCATCTATCTGTTTATTCAACCCTCATCACTGTTATTTTTGAGTGTCTCATATATCCAGTAACAACATGGGAGTATTTTTCTTCCCATTTATCAGCTACATTAACCAGCATTTAAGTGGTTAAAGTGGAGGTTTTGTTTCCAAGCAAAGATAATCCTGTTCCTGAGGACACCAGTAATGGTGGTATATGACAACATAATCACCAGCACCAGGATATAAACAACTCCCAATTATCCCAAACCAAAATTTTTGAACATCTTGTTACATTTTTTCCTTAGGCCTTAAAATTACTGAGTTGTTATGGTTGGATGCTTTGTGGTGAATAAATCTAGAATAATTCCCTGGAAAGAGTGAATTGCACCGAAATTCTGTTAGTGCAAAAGACCACAGCACCAAGCTTGCCCTGGCTTTCCCATCCATGGGGAAAAATACCAGACCATGTTCTCATCATGTGGGGACAGGAGATAAAGGGGGAGGAGCAGTGGTGATGTGATTTCTAGGAAGTGGGAAGAAGCTGCATGGAAAACAGGCAAGAGGGAGAGCGCGATGAGAACGCCGCGCAACAGTGGGATTTCTTTTCCTTCTGTCAAAGGGCCAAATTCCCTGTGCCTCCAGGTGAGTAACAAAACAACAACTATGAGAAAACCCCATTGCACACGAACACAACCTGAATGGAATTTGAGAGCATCCATGGGCACCGTTTCCCACACGGGGTGCACGGAGCACCCATTGTGTCAGAGCTCTCACAGATAGGAACATGAGATTCTGTGCTAGAAACAGAGATGTCACAGGACATGGCATCCAGATCTTAAGACAGATCAAAGTAACCACACTGAAAGCCAAGTCCAAGCTTGGGCTTTGAATATACCTCCAAAACATGGATGTTTTTGGAGCTAGAGTTTGGGTTCTGTCATCCATCTAATCTTGAAATGGGTGGATCAAAGATGTTCAGTCTGAGGCTTAGCAAAGTGCTAACAGATACTTTTGAATAGAAATAGTTCAGTGAAATGCTCCAAGCAAGAAATAAATTTGTTGGTGGGCAAGTCATGAAGTGAAGAAGTGAAACTGGCTGAGGAAATTGTTACATACCTATTGATTGCTTTGATATGTTACCTTGTGAGGTTGGATTTATGTGCAAAGGAGTGAAGGAGAGGCACAATGTGGTTGAGGAATTGGACCAGAAAGTTGGTAGCAATGCCAGAAAAGACTGGAAATTAAGAAGGATGCCCAGTGGTTTGAGCGCTGGCTTGGAAACCAGCAGCAATCATATGTTTGGTTCTCCATCCCAAATTTCCTGTATGACCTTGGCCAAGTCATCTAGTGCCTCAGCTTCCAGCGACTCAAATGGAGCTCATAAACCTTGTTAAAAAATAAGAAAACCTGTGGGCATGAAGGACCATCTCTCACGCACTGCATCCTCACAGCTTAGAGGTGGCTTGATATCATTAAACAAAGGAGACTGGATGGCTTGCTGAATTATTCCAAATAAAAACACAGACACCAAATTATAGAAAAGAACTGCCTGCAGAACACTTCAAGCTGTAGGGGAAAGCCTGGTTATAGATCTCCCAACATTTCCATGCTCTAAGGAAGCCACACTCCTGTTCAAGCTATAGGAAAAACACACAAAACATTGCACAGCTCTGGCTGGCGCAGGCATTTGCTCTGGAGATGGCACAAGTGCTAACCTTATTTTCTGCAATGTTTATGCCAATGGAAAGTGGAAATATGAATCCTGACATACATATGTGTGACACATCAACACTATCATTTATTCCAGAGCATGCATTTTCCTGGCCACCATTTTTCAGCCTACCTTAGTCAACTGCAATAACATTTTTGGCCAGTACAAATTTTTAACCTGATGTCTGTGTAGATCTGAAAGGAATTTCCCTTTCAACACACATGATCTTCCATTAAGCAAAGCCAGTTCCATGATTCCTGGAAGAATTAAGAGGTACAAATACCCTGTAACTCTGGATCCTTGCAGTTAATGCTTTGGTCTCCTTTTAAGGGACAACAAATTAATTCTTTCACACCTAGTGCTGGTGGGTCATTTAGGGACAGTCTTATCACTCCATGAGTAAAGGTACTTTCCTAAATAATTCAAAATCTTAGATGCTGTTTATTCTTCTGCTCTAACTGACCAAGGGCTATGCAAATTTTAGTGTAAAAAATATTCATTCAGGCTTGCAAATGGAATTACATCCTAGATGGGTTGCTGTGTTCTGGAGAAAACGAAGGATAGGAATTTACTAATCATGGAGACTTTTCTCCTGCTGTTATAGACATTCACTTCATCAATAGTGACAATCAGAGAGGACCAAGAATTTCTACTACTGTGTCATCCCAGCTTGGCCTATAGCACTTGCTGAAGAAGGATTTTTCTTGAGGAACAGATTCAAGGGAACAACACCCATGGGCAACTGTTAGTATAGAGTATAGGAAGGAAGCAACTATTTAAATACCTACCAAATTAGAAGCTGAATTTCTACTGAAAGCCAAGTGAATGTATGCATTAAAGGTCAATCTTGGTAAAGATTTTTGGGCAATGAAAGCAATGAAAATTACCAAATCAATCAGTAAAATCAGAGCAATGGCAATAATCAGCAGAGACATAAAAAAATTAAAACTGAGCTTACAACAAAATATGGATTTAAAAGAATTAGAAGTTGAAACTTTTCCTCTTCCTAAATATTCCTTCGAGCTGTGATTTTCAAACTTCCATTCAGGTGCTGCTTAAGCCTGATAGCTCTGAAACTTGTGGCTGTCTGGTACACCTCTGTTTAAAGTCCCCAGAAGCCTGCATGGTCCTTCACTTACAGTACACAACCGCTCTCCTTGGAGGGGCCAAAGCTGTTGCCTTCCTGCTGGAAATGTTAAGGCAAATTGTGGAAAACAAGGGTTATGTCCCAAACCTCACTCACTCATTGCTTTACACTTTTCCATTTTGGGAATGAAGCTTCCATTGATACTTATAATTGTGAGAAAATGCTCAGAGAAGATGCTCAGGTCTAAAACTTGCTATTTCCTGCTTTCTGCAGGAAGGTCACTCAGCAAAGATATCCAGATCCATCCATCTATCTCGTGTGAGGACATGGTATTTTCCTTTTCCAAGCAATGTCCAGCTGCAAACCATGGAAGCCTCTTTAGCCACAGAGACGTAAAGATGCATCAGAGAACATTCTCACAAATTACATGCATCTTTATGCAGAAGCAAAGCCAAAGTTAGCTGCTTCCCCCGTAGTGTAAAAATTCCTGTACAGATTATACACCTTATTAATTCTACACCAGTGAACTTTCCTCCTAGTTTATAATGAAGTGTTACATTATTAGTCAGGCTTCCCAGCAACTTTTGATAAAAATGGTGTTTTTATTGCCGTATAAAAAATACAAGGCGAGTTAAATGTTCAGTATTTTCTTATAAAATATTTAAGTTTATAAACTGTTGCAAACAGGCTGGTGTTTATATAATATTCACAGACATCTGTAATGCCTCTCATGAAAGCTAATGTGTAAGCTCTTAGCTACTGCAAAAGGGCTTTAAAGATGCTCTGCCCATCTTAAAGTATAATTCTACATAGTCTGAAGAGCTACTTTGATAACAGTTTGTTTTGAGCTTAATGTTTATTCCTCCCACTGCTGTCTAGGCTGAAATTTGCTTACTTTATGAGTGAGGGCCCCAGTGCATTTAAAATTTAAATACCTGACTAGGACACACTTACTCAGCAGAAAGCACACACATGCCTAATTTCAGGTACATGCTTATGTCCTTTATGTCTCAGGACTCAAATCATACGCCCACATTATTTAACAGACAGAAAAGCAGTTGGAAATACAGACATTTCTGAGGCAGAAGAATGTATTTCCCAAAGGAAATAAGCTCTAATGATTCTTTTCCAGGTATTGCCCCACTCTCTACCACTACTAAAAAAAACCCAGTTGTTTCAGCTTCTGAGTTGCTGTAAGTCTTGTTGTGTGCTCCTGTAGGTATTTTATTTTTGTTGCTAAAATCATTAGTAAAGCTACTGAGACTGCAAGCACACAACTGCTCCAACATCCAGCAAAAAGCCAAGCAGAAGTGGGATTCTTCCCTGCACCAGTAGACTGCTAGGTATCATATTTGCACCTTGTGACATTTTGATGTGAAACACCAGGAAGAGTCAAGAATATTTGTAATTATGAATGTCTTGTTCAGAACAGAACAAAGCCAGAGAGGCTCTCCATGGACTCGTCCTTCAGCTCATTTAGAGGCAGCAGAGCTGATGCAAGAAGACTGTAAGTCTCAGCCACATGTCCTGATGCCAACAGCTGACCAGCACAGTCTGAAGAGAGTCGTGGCATTCCCTTCAAACCTATTTCCACTACACTTCAAGTGTAAACTTGGATCAAATGTGGTTCTGAATCCAAAGGTTCACAGTGAGGATCTCAGGTTACGCTCATCTGGCTCCACTCAATGTCTTCAGAGCACTGAAGCCCAGCAATCACTTTATGGCTTCTGCAGATGGAGCATTTGCAGCATTTTATACTTGAAAAGGCCCAGTGGTTGGTGATCAGTACCAAACCACCAACCAGCTCCACTGAATGACAGGCTTTGTGCTCCCTCACACAAGTCACAGACTGAAAAACAGCAGTGCAAGCTCCCAGAGCAATGTTTGCTATTAAGGAGCAATTTCCATATCTACCTCCTTCTTCCCACAGCTACATTCTGTGAGTTCCAACGTAGCAGATTGCCAGGGGATGGTCAGAGCTGTGCTCTCACATCAGGGCAGGCACTTCTCACACATGCTTTGGGCTAGGTGAAGACAGTTACAAGCTGGATGGCAACTCCAGACCTGAGGAGCAAGAAAAAGCTGCAGGAAGGGAGCAGATGAACTGTAAGCAGGCAAAATTACCTGAAATGGGGACCACACGAGTGCCACACAAGTGGACCTCATGAAAGAAACAGCCCTGAAATTCTGTGAGATCTGTGAGTTCCAGGGTTTGGGACCTGATGGAGAAATACTGCCAGTATCTCACTGGATAAATAAGGTGCACACTGACCCTCTCCTCTGGTCCTTCCCTCAGCCTTACCCTGGCTGTGCTGGGACTTTGACCATCTAAATGTAATCACAGATGAATATGGTGGGAGTCAGTCGAAGTGCTACAAGAAAGTTTCAAAACTCACTTATCTCAGTCAAAGGACCGATGAAAGGAAAGCATGTCGCCAGACTATTCCTCTGGGCAGCCATACTCATAAATAAATATGGGTTGTGAAAATAAAGGAGCAAGGGCAGCCGTAGGATACACTGGAAGAGTATCTTTCCCTTCTACGTCACACAGTTGATTCCAGTCTCAGAGCTTTTTCTATTTATTTATGATGACTGACACATAGTTTGCACTTGATTTTAAGGAAAGTTACAATGAGGAGTAACATAATGTGCTGTTTTCCAGGAAACATGTGGCAGAGCTGGTATTCGTCAGTGTGGAGCGCATGTGGCAGGTTGTCTGATGGGAGAGGAAAACCTGCACTCGACACAAAGTGCATTCAGAGAAGACTTAAAAGAGAAACTAGATGTTCTTAGATCCCACTCTGTTACTCATACAATGCCCAAAAGTAACTCTAGCCTGCTTTTTCTTCATTACATCACCTTTCAAGGGTGTGGGGAAGCACTTGGCACCTTCTGTTGTCTGCATCCCGTGTTTATGGATAATCTGGAAATTTTCTGTTTTAACCACATTATATATAATGGCAAAAAATGTAGGGGACTGGAGCTGTCCTCAGTGCATCCCCAGCAGCTTTTCTCCTGTGAAGAGCACCAGATTTTTATGTTGTTCCCCTGTGCAATTTACAGGATCTGTGATCATGGAGGGGAAGTTCCACAGCACTAAAGGGCCTAAAGCAACCCCAGAACAAGAGCTCTTATCCTTTGAGAAACCTTTCAGAGCCCTTAAAGGTCTTTTTTGCATAGTTTCTACTGCTGCATTAGGAGTAAGCAAACTATTTTTCCCCATCATTGAACAGATCTGCCAAATTATGGGTCTGTGTCCTCAAGAAAACTCATCCTCTACATTAAATGCAGAAATACCTTATTCCCCCTCAACTCTTGCAGAATGACAGACAAAGCCAGTGCAGCAGATCATATTTCTGCTAAACTCACACAAGCAATAATTCCTTCACAGATCCAGCCTTTCTGGAGGATCCCTCTCCACCCACATCTCAATGCCCTCCCTTAGAGTTTTGCAAGCCAGGACTGGGCAAACTGACAGGTCCTTTCTGCTCTTGGTGTTTTGATATACAGTAATTTCATCTCTGGTATCTGCACACCAGAAAGGTGCCCACTCTTTTGGTAGGTAAATGGCATTTGATTCACAGAGCAACACAGAACAACAGAAATACCTGCACAGACAAACAGCTGTTCTCAAAGATCCTCTGTGCAGTGCTAGGGGCACTGAACACGACCTTCAAAGGTTCTTTGTGTGGTAAATTAACTCTCCTCAAAGCATGAATTTATAGAAGAAGGGAAAAAAACCCCAGAGAACATCAAGACTAAAGAGCTTTCCTTTCCAGGAGAACAACATTCTGGTAAATTTAAAAAAAAAATCTTTTGAAATAAATAATTCTAAGTGAGGAACAGCCTGAAAATATTCCCATCCCTGCCCTTTTTAATTTAATGAGGGGCATTAATTAACACTGCCAGTAATAGATTGTTGGGGTAACTCATCACTACCACTACAACCCAGCTGTAATCAGACAGAAAGGTATCAAGGGTTGGCCAGTGCAATCATTATCAGATTGAGATTATTCAAAGAAAGAAAAAAAAGAGCAAGAGGGTTTTTTAAAAAATGAACCTTTGTTTATTTGATTAACTCCTTGCCATCTATTTTAATTCTTCCCTTTTCTTCACGTAGTCATTTTCCACTCATCTCTCCCAGCTCCTCTTTGCTTTGCTTAGCAATGCACTTCTTGCAAGCACATAAAAACTATTCCAATGGTACCAATCATGCATATTCTCAAAAGGCAGGCTTACCCTAAAAAGCACTCAGAGTCAGAACAAGATGCAAGACAAGTGGATCCAGCAAATGAATAGGAGGCATCACAGTGAGACAATTATGATGAATATAAATAAGCTGGCGAAAAGAAATATCATTTCACTGAAACATGCAATTTTGCTGAACCCAAAATCATTCTTGGAGACAAATCTGTCTTCAGAAAGCTTTCAGGATGAGGATTTTTGAGGTTGCATCAGCTGTGATCAAAGGGAGCAACATCACAGATATTTAGACTGAGTCTGTCCTCATCCTGCAATGGCAAATCCTGAATGTGAGAATTGCCATTATCTGACCATCTCGGGGTGCAAAGCTCACAAGAGCCGTTTTTGGGAAGGTGAATGCTTTTAATGGAGTTAGTCCACATCCTCTCTTGCTCTTATTTAGAAGTCACTGTGCAGCACTAGGTAGAAATACCTAAGCTAATCCAGCAGGAAGCAGCGGGAGTAGAGAGAGCAACACAGACACACTCAGCTGCCCTGAGCCATCAGGTGGAGATCCCCACCACCACACACTGCAGTGGGAGCAGCTCGGGCAGGTACAGGGCTGTACAGCCTCCTCTGGACAGCCACAACCTCCTCTGGACATCCACAGCCTCCTCTGGACGTCCACAGCTTCCTCTGGACGTCCACAGCCTCCTCTGGACATCCACAGCTTCCTCTGGACATCCACAGCCTCCTCTGGGCTCTGCACACACCTCTCTGCTTGAGCCTGAACAGTCAAAGCTGTAGCAGCTTGTGGAGCACTGCACATTTCTGACATTTCAGACAAATCTGATCACCCAAACACTGCCAGTAACTCAGGTTAGCAATGATCTAGAGGACGAAAAACATCCAGCAAAATACAGCAGTTTTGAGGGGTTTCTTGTGGGTTATTTCTTTTCACCTTTTCTTTTTTTGGCTTGCAGCTCCACATACATTGTCAAACTGCTGATCAGCTGGTGGGCACACCGTGCTTTCCCAGCAGATATCTTTCCCAGCTGGATTTGCCATCTGAAAGGTCCTTCCCATTTCCAGCTCTGCAATCCTTCCAGGCAGAAGGGAGAAAAGGAACAGACGGATGCCTTTGCAGAGAGATGTAACAACCCTAGCAGGTTCTCAGCATGTCAATAACAATCTAATCAGGCTGCATTATACTGAGGGGAAAATGAGGTCTCTGACTTTGCCAGAACACTTCACACATCCGCTTGCTCTTACAAACACATACAACACACTCCAGTTTCCAGATGCAGATAAGGATAACCACAGTGTGGAAAACAATCCAAGAACTAGGCTAGCCAACTCCTAGCTGGACCTCAGCCTCTTTCCACCTCCTCTCCTTGCTCTGGAATAACAATTGCTGCCTGTAAATTTAATGAAATTTCACAGACAACTGCTTTGTGTTGGTGTCACAGACAGTGCCCTGCTGCTCTGAGCATACACAGGAAAGCTGCTCCCACCTTGCCTCTCCCCTGTCCTGGTGTAACCACAGGGAAACCTGCAGACCTAGCTATGCCCAGGAAGCAGGGATTTGTCCTGGAAGGGTCCTGATGGCACCTTGAGAAAGAACAGCTGCAAGGACCTCTCCTCCCTACAGGGAAAACCAATTGGAAGAACAGAATACAGAAATACAGGATACATGTCTTGCAACTCAACAAAAAATTTGGTACCCCAGGATTTTCTGTGCAGTCCAGTTCCTACCAGAGCTCCCTCCCCAGGCAGGGCTGATTAAAGACTGTAAAAGTGAGGGTCTGATCTTCAGATGACCATAGTTAACCTGAATTAGTCACTGACTTGTGAATCAGAGAGCAAAGAACCACCCCAGACAGCAGAGCTGCATGCTGGCTGCTTCTCCAGTGTGCTCCAAGGCAAGGACTCATATCCAGTAGCAATCTGCTTTTGTGGGGAAGAAAAAAAAAGAAAAAGAAATTATAAAACAGCAAAATAGGATTCTGAGTCCAGACTCACTGCCTTCAGGAAGGAGGAGATTTTTTTTTTTTTTTTCGTTTCCTGGCTGATTACCTAAAGGAAAAAAAAATAGAGAGAGAGAGAAAAAAAAATTACTAGCTCCAGTGAATGAAAAAGAACCTTTTAGTCCAAACTCCTCGGTCAGGCCATCCAAATTCCCGGTTGCCTTGATCTCTTTTCCAGCCAATGAGCTCCTCTTAAGCTCTGACTGATGGTGTTGTATATTTAAAAATGTGTTTATTCTGACAATTTGCTCCTCTTTTATGTAAGAGGACAGGGAAGCAACTCATCCCCCAAACCTCAAGGAAAGAGCACAAACCTTGGCTGCAGGACTATTTGGCTCCCTGAAGACTGTTGATTCTTGGACAAACTGTTATTCCATCCTTAAAAGATGTACTTACCCTGAAAAAGAAAATGCACACACAAACATACAACTGGGTATTAAGAGCTTTGGTAGATCTGTGACTCTGGCCTTGTGACTAAAGTGTCAGCTGCTTCTGCAGAAATGGACATGGTAGTGGAAAAAAAAAATAAATCCCAAACCAAAAAACAAAGGAAGGGTGAACACTGAGCTGCCCAGAGCTGGACTGAGCTGAACTTCCATGGCCAAGCCACTAACGCTGGGTTCTCCTCAGTGCCTCGGTGTCAGTGAGGTTATGGAAACCAGAGAGGCAAACAAGTGGGAATTTCTAAACAGATCAAGGGCTAAAGGAAGGGGAAAAAAGGGTGTGGGGGAGAATAGTCAGAGAACATCCGTTCTGTGGAGGGCTGTGTGTTTCTCAGGGTACCCAGGAGAAGGGGAGATATGCCTATACAAGAGAGGTCAGCGGGTATCAGATCACATCACCCCTTTCCTCTTCCCCTTGGCTGCCTCTTAACACTCCCTTTTGAGTGCATTTCCCTTCTGTTGTGGGAAAATCATATTCCACCAGCCCTCTTAAAAAGCATGTTACAGTGGCACTGCCTGAAATAAAACCAGATTTTTGCCTTTCAAGACCCCTGCCTTAGCCTCTACTGCTGAGGCCTGGCCTTCATCTGAGCAGAAAAGACAGGACTGGAAAGGTGTGCACGACCCCACTGTACCCTCAGAGAGCACATTAATTACTCCAAACAGAGCTGCTGGGGCTCCTTAGTCCCTTTCACTCCCTTTTCCTAATGAGTTCAACCCTGGTTTCAACAGGACTGCCTGCACAGACAGGGTGGAAATACATCTCCAGATCTGCACAAGCCACTGCATGCTCAGGGGTCAGCAGCCCTGAAAATGATGACCAGAGAACTCTATGATGAATGGAGCACAGGGACCAGATTAAAATGGACTTTCAAATTAAGTCCAATTTCAATAAATCCCTATTTCAATAAATCCCCCTATTTTTGTTACCATTGGCTAGCTTAAACTACATTTAGTGCTTACTCTTTGTCTTCTTTTGGCACAACCTATTTCTAGTTAGCAGAGATTGCCTTTAACAAAACCAAAAAGAAGCACATGAACTCCTCATCTTCCAGGCTGCACCCTCACTCTCCATGGCCTCATTCCCAAGAGTTTCCCCAGTGAAGGTCACTGCTGATATCCAGACCCTGATCTTCTGGGACATTACCCAGTTGCTGTCCTCGAGAGAAGATGGGCTGAAGGTTTCACTGATCAGGAGAGGGGACATGACCTCCATGGAGGTGGCAGAGAGCCATGGGAGCCCTGGGAAGCAGCAGGCAGGCTGAGTGAGTCCCTGCCCAGCCCCTGCCTCTGGCTGAGCTGCTGGAGGAGCCCCTGGCCAAGCTCACACCCTGCCCACAGTTCATAGCCCCCACCAGCAGGACCCAGTGCTCTCCTCCATGCCCACTTCCAGGCTGCTAATAAGAATGGACAAGGATAAGAAATCCATGCCTGGTTATCTTCAGATGGCATTGACATTGACTCTGGAATGCAGCCAGTCAACCATCCTGGACCAGTAGCTTCCTTGCAAAAAAATTTCCTGCAAATCCTCCTACCTGAGGCAGTCCTGCATTTCCCACCCACACAGTTTTTTCCCTGAATCTTTCCAGATGGGACATGTGGCACTTAGGGACATGGTTTAATGGCGTAATTGGCAGTGCTAGATTAACAGTTGGGCTCTATGATTTCAGAGTTCCTTTCCAACCTAAGCAGCTCTGTGATTCAGGCAGCACTGGAAGGGCTCGTGACCTGCGGGGCACTGTGTCAGGGCTGCCCAGATCCCATTGATCTCCTCCCTTTTAACTTGGCAGAAAGCTCAAGTTTTCACAAACGATTCTCTTTAACCTCTGTGAGGAAGGAGAGATCTCAGGGATTTGAGTGCTCATGGTCTTAACGCTGCGTTAGTGGGCGAAGGAGCTTGTTTGGGATTCTGCTCAGGGAAGGGCGGCTCGGAGGAGCAGGTCAGGGAATGTCAAAGGCAGAGCAACACTGAAGGAGATGGTTGTGTTTTTCAACGAGCTCTGCTGCTAAACATGCCAGAGAGCAGGAGTTAGGAGGGAGGGAAAGGGTGTATGGTGACATGGAGTAAGGGAGAGAAAGCCTTAGCCAGCAAGACAAGCATCCTGAGTCACGCTGCTGGGGAGGTGAGGCTGCTCTGCCAAGCAAAGGCTGACAGAAGAAGTCAGATGCCTGGAGTAATTCCACAATGTTATTAAAAAAAAAAATTTACAAAGGGCTGGTGCAATTCTAGCCACAACCAGAATGCAAAATCCCACTGATGTGGACACCAGCCACCCGCAGCTCCGACTGCCAGAGCTGCCCCTGTTTGTGTGTACAACCAAGGGGGTGAGCAAGGGGCTGGGCATGGTCTGTGCCAGGGGTTTGGATGAGCTGCATGCAGCCCTGGGCTTGTGCAGAGCAGCTCCTGATTAATCACCCAGGCATGGAGCAGAGAGAGCTCCGTGCACAGCCCCTGTGGCCATGACCAGCATCACTGCAAGCGTCGAGAAGAGCCGTGTGCTCAGCCCCAAACCCCAACGTGGGAGGGAGCCCGGTCCTGTGCCCGCCTCAGCCCCGCCTTGCTCAGCCCTGGAAGCACCACAGCTGTGAACATGGCCAAGAGGAACATTTTTAGATGAGAAAGGAGCTTGTTTTGCTGACTCATAGATGTGATTTTCATAAAGATGCAGGGAATTTGTTGAACTCTGGTTTCGCTTTGCTTAGGTCTCCAGAGCTTCTTTCTATGGCTACAATCCTTTTCTAACTTCTGTGTTCTGCTGCAAAACCTCCTACATTTCACTGAGCTTTTAATTAGAAATGCAACAATGAAAATCTGATTTTTTAAAATATATACCAGAAGCACTATGTTGCACACCAAGGCCATTGAAAACACACCAGAGTTTCTCTGCCAGCAAACCTCAGCCATTTTTTTTAACTGACAAAGTGTAAAGTGAATACAAAATCCTGAAAAATGAAAATAACGTTTTTTTCCATCATTACTTAGGCATTACTAAAGCACAACATTTCATAGTCCTCTGAGAACTGGGGTAAAGTTGGGACTGACAACAGGAGGAAACCATATTTCCATTTTTTCTTGTAAATATTTTTCTTGCACTGCTTTGCTTCAACACCAAGGGTCTAAGGACCGAGGCACAACAGTGTGTGTAGGCAGAAATGAGATCTTTCATTAGATGAACCGGAATGGCTGGGAAAATTAGATAAGTTTCCAGGTGCTTCCTAACCAGTCTCTCTTACACAGTCACTAAGACAAATCTATTGAAACCCCTTGAGCTGGAGAGCTCTGTGGGCTCTGCTTAGGTTTGCTTCCAGTCCTTGTTTCCAGAAGCACAAGTGCTTTTTACAGCCTACCTGACTGAAGGGCAGGATTAGATCTCTTCAGTTTCAGAGAAGTGTCTGCCCACTCCTTAAACCAGCCAGAATCACTGAAATATTTTAGTAGCTCTGCTTGCTCCCAGACTCCTTTCTTTTCAATTGTGAAAAGAGTGATTCAGAATATAAACACACAAACCCCATAAAAAAGAGCACAGGTAAAATAAATTCCCTAATATGAAATGTGGATATGATATATCCACTCTTAGTCCCTTCACAAGGTCAATTCCCACCAAAACCCATATCAGATAATGTTTGGTTGCTCCCAGAACAGGAACCTTGTGGTGTAGCTGCTGAGAGCAGAACAGATGCCAGCCTATTTCAATGCCCTGTGACCAAGCCACCAGCTCCATCTCAACTCCATAAACTTCACAGAGAGAGAGGAGGAGGTTAAAATACCCAGCAGTGTGCTCTGCCCAGGTAGCGCAGACCTGCCATTCTGAGAACTCAGCAGATACTGATGGAAATCACTGATGGAAAAACAGGACACCAGAGAACAGAGAACTCTTGGTGATCTGAGTCTCACCTTAACAGTGTGAGGGGCTTCTGTGCATATGCACTGAAGGAAAAGAGCTCTCAGTGCTGCTAAAAATGATCATAACCTTTGCAAATAAAAGCAATGATTGTGAAAGAGGTGACAAGGTTGTTCTGGATACTCTAATTGAAAAGTGCTGCCATTTTCCTGCCTCCTCTGAATATGGCACTGCAGTTAATCAGGATTCAATGATAAATAGTGCTGGGAAGGAGAATGGGTTTATTTGCTCTAAGCAGAGGACAGTCAGCAAAAAATCCACAAGGGGCTGTGAGGCAGAGATCAGCCTAACCTGGCACATAGACACATCACAGGACTTCAGCACCATCAGGGCAGCCACCACCATGTTCAGAGCTGCTGAGGCTCTGCTCACAGCTCAGCAGCCTGCAGAGCTCCTGCTCCCACCAGCAGACCTCAGCAATGGGGCTGAACTCAGAGGCTTTAGCAACAGGCCGTGCAGAAAGCCCAAAGGATGACTGAATATGAAGTTTTTCTTTGGAAGAACAATGGAAAAATCATCCAGCCGGGATCTGAATGAGTAACTGGTCCTGACACCTGAACTACCAGCAATCCCAAGGGCTGCTTTAAAAAGAGTAACAAAATCACAAGATTTGTCAGCAGATTTTCATTATGAGGAAGCTGAGGTCAACCATATTTCTAAATTAATTTTCTAGTACATCTTGGTTAGACTTTAGGTAAGAGTCCCTCCTCCACCCTCCCCCTCCTTTTTAATAAGTACAATTTACTAGAGTTGCATAAAAATGAGTAATACATTAGTTTCACTTAGATCCAATATGAAATGAGTCATTTCTTTCCAGCACATGACCAGGCTGTTATGTCTCTCCTAAGCACACCACAGAAAGATAAAGATGTTACTTTCTCCCCATAAACAGACACAGTAAATCATCTGATTCTTTGAAGTGACAATGAGTTCACCTCCTGAAAAGGTCCATTGGAAGTGCACCTTTCCCTGTCCTACCCACATCCCCACAGCTGTGTCAGGCCCTGGGAAAGGGGCACATACTTTGTTCCCAGACAAACCACAGCTATCTTCTCTGGCTGACAAGGAGGGGAGGAAGGTTTCTTTGACAATGGGGCCCCAAAGGGAATAAACATGGCACCTTTATTTATAGATCCAAGGCTAGATAGTCCAATCACTGCATGCTCCATCCCCTTCAGGCTTTGAATGTCCAGTGTTTATTCTTGCCCTGTTTTGGGCTTTTCTGCCCCTCTACCTTTGCAGCTCTCTGCCTCTCAGACACACTCCCTTTAGGAAGGTGCTGGGTTCTGCCTGGAACTATGAAGTGCAAGGTTTGTGGAAATGACATGATGGCACTGAAACTGCTTTTCTGTCTTCCCCAAGCTCAGCTTTGCCTTTTGGCTTTATCCCTCATGTTTGAACTAGAGGGAACTGCATAGGCCAGGAATTCCTTATCTTCTAATAAATTAGGCTCAACATAAGAGAACCTGGCCAACTAAACCAAGACAGTTGTTCTCTCTTACAACAGAGAAATTTATATTTAAAACCAAAAACTCAGCAGAAACAAGCTCCCCAGCACAGGGTAGAGCCCTTTGACCTTTTTGCCCTTCCACCCCAAAGCAAAAGAGGGTATTTGGCATCCACAAAGCTCTGCTGTGCTCCCAGGAACTCAGCAGCATTTGGGAGCCAGTCCCATCAGAGGAGCACCACATCTGGTAGTTCCAAACCCCAAATCACTGTCTTACACAATGGAGGAGGGATCAACCCTACCTTGGCTCTGTAGTGGCAACAACATTCCTGCAAAATCTGTCAGGTTACGCTGAAATTAGGGTGGATTAATTGAATTATTATTTTTCTTTGCTAAATTCACCTCTGACCAGTCCTTTGGTAATCATGAGTCTAAGTGAAACTAAACAGTAAACATAAGTGCTAAGCAAAGGCAGGATTAATGGTAAAAACAAAAACAGTTATTAACCTATTTACTTTAACACAGCCTGACAGAAACAGGTCATTGCATCCAAAATCTCACTTTAGGGAGGAGCTCCCATGTCCCTTTCACATCTTTTATATCTTCTCTGGCCTCCTTCACATCTGAATTCACAGAGCATGTTTTAAACGTGCTGGTGGACGCTCCCCAGTGCCAGTCTCATTGACAGCTCCAATCACTGTCAGCAAATGCACCCTGGCAAGTATCCCTGATAGAGTCTAACCCAACCTTGCCCTTCCCTGCCCTCCAGAAACCAGCCCATAACTTACTGACTAAAGAATTCGTCTTTTTCCTTCCCAAGGAAATCTCTTTACTGGACTAACTGACTTAGCAGGAAGAGACAAAACACCTTTCCTGCTCCTAAACCTGTTCTCAAGGTCAGGAATGGGAGTAGGAGATTTTTCATTTCCACTGGGGTATTAGTTTGTTCACTGGCTTTGTAGGACTGACTACAGCATTAACCATAGCTCCAAATCCATGTGCAACTTTCAGACCTCTTACAGTAGTAACTGATGAATCAATTAACACATTTTCTGTGAGGGATGTTCATCCTGCTCACAAATATCCAACAGCACTGAGAGTATCAAGCAAAGTATTCCCTACATTTATGCATAGAACAAAATTGGTGCCAAAAAGGACAATTCAGTGTCCCACTATGCCCAGAGATTTAAAGGTTTCCCCCCTGTTTAATCAATAAGAAATTATGGGAAAAGGAGAGAAAACACAAAAATCTTATTGTCATTTAAAGTTAGAGGCAGACACAAGAAGATCCCTTTTCACATTTTTTGATTTGGTAAAAGTAAGAATTCATTGGTTTACACAAGACAACTGTATTCCTCTGGATTTATACAAATGTGGCCAAGACCACAGTGCTGGTAAAAATTCACAAAAGCTGCTCTCCTGCCTTCACATCTGCCTTGCAGATCCCATGACACTCCTGCACACTCAGCTCCCACCCACTAAGCACTATCCATGGAGCTACAAATGGGTGACCTGAAGCTCCTTTTCAAATCCCAAATCCAGGAAGTTCTCTTGCATTGCTCAAAGTATGACCTGCCAATACTGAAATCACTTTTTTTAAAAAAATCTTTTTATATGAACTGTATATCACCATCTCTTCACTTCACAGTCTGAGCCAGTTTTTAATCCATTGCCTTCCACCACCTCAGTCCTGAGGGTGCACTGAGGTCATGTTTCCTATATTTTCTTTGAAATCATGAAACCTAGAGGGAAAGGGGGGGTGGGGAATAGAGTCTATTTTAAGACCTTCTGTAACTCAAGACCTGGAGCTATAGGAAAGGACTATGCATTGCAGCACTGATGATCAAATCATGAGCTGGCAAGACTGGGCTTTCATTCAACTGAACCACAAATGCACTTGAAACACTGACTTGCTTTTCTCCTTTTGTTTCAGATCTGCTCAGCATCTTTTCTGACATAAAATGACCAAGGTCATTTCTGCTCTGAATCAACATCAAAAAAGGGAAAGGAAGAAAAGTGAAAATATCACTCTCCAAATCTTCATCCCACAGCATATTCCAGAGGGCACAACTTGATCATACCTTCTCTCACTCTCCCATGACCTCTTGCAAAATAATCCCTCCTCACATGTAAGTTATAAAGCAAAGCAGTTCCTTTGACACTGAAAGTGCACACTGGCTGTGATGGCAAGATAAAAGTCATCCAACAACACACACAATTCCAGCTTATCTTGAGAAAAGTGATAGCTCAGCCACAAATGGTGAGGGCTGTGCAGTGAAGGCAACTTGCCCAAGGTTATGGGGGATCCACATTATGGAGAACTCAGCCTCTCCACCCCTAGGCTGATTCAGCACACAAATGAGGAGGCAAAAGGTCAGGCGCCCTAAATTGTGGATACTGAGTACCCACACAACCAAACTGCACAATAGCACTCATCCAAAGGAGCTACCTTCCCCTTCCAGACCTCAGGAAGCACTTGCAGGACGTGGCTGTGCTGTGCAACTGCCCCCAGACCAGCAGCCAGATCATCACACCATCACCAACACAAGCCCTACAGCAGGGTGACTCTTACTAGTCCAGGCTTGAGGCTGCTTCTTACTGCAGCCTGTGCAGGAGGGAATCAGCCTAGTTGGGACTGTGCTTCCTCCTCTATTCTCAGGCACATGGATACAGCACATGGGTGTAGGAAACACAGCATGCAGGGCCATGGCCTCACTGTAACTCTGGAAACCCCCAGCCCTAGGAAGTGCAGCATCATTTCCAGCCCAGGCTCTGCTCCTGGGGAAGCAGCCCCTTCACCACCCCCCTTTCCCTCAATACAATCCCACCTATTCCACTGCCCAGCAGAGAGGCAAACACCAAGCTCCAGCTCACCAAGGATATTGCGGGTTCATTTATGTATCAACTGCAAAACCTGAGCCAAACCCAGAGACAGCTTCAGGCTGCAGTGTGAATTCAGGGGATAAAGCAATTCTTGATCCTCTACCAAGGAGCTCTGCTTGCTCTCAGACTCTCATCTCTCTGATCACAGCTAAGGAGTGAGAGAGGAAGGGCATGTTGTATTTTTTCCCTTTAGACAACGCTCCAAAAATTCCTGTGTTTGACTATGGAAAACACAAATGATGTGGGTGTTTAAACTGATCACCCTGGCAGTGATTTAAAAAGAAACTACACAGAGCCAGGAAACCCCAGATTTATAGAGCTGCAGCCTTGTTTCCTCGTAGCATGAAGGAGAAAACCTGCCTGTATGCACATGTTTTTTCAGCCCCCAAATTTGTTATCTGTCCTGGTCTTACATCAGAAAGTATTTCTCAAAGATCTCTTCAGGTAAGCAGGAATAAAACCACAACCCCTTTTTGAGCAAGCCAAAATCATGAAGGCAGATAAAGCTATGGGCCTGTCTTTTTGCCTGCTCTTAGACACAAACATTTAGCTCACTGAGCAGGAGAAACTGTGGGCCAGACTCTGCTCAGAAACCTCAAAATACATTTCCAAACAGCAAATTGCACCTGAATGAAGAGCTGGCAAATGGGACAGGCCTGCTCTACTGCCATGGCTCACCAGCCACATGGTCTTCATCTCTTCACTTCCATCCTTAGCTGTTTTACTGCATAGTCATGCCTTTTCAAAAGGCATGTGCAGTGCCTTCTCCTGATAACACCACCCTTGGGAAGCCAAAGCACTCCAAGTGCAATGGCTGGCATTAAACAAGGAGAGTTATTGTTATGCTTCTTACCCCTAGCTAAGCTCGATTTGGGCATAGATTAGAGGTGCAGAACAGACAGAGAACTGCTGAAAGCAGAGAAAATACTGAAGTTTCTTGTCCAAGGCAGAAGAGGGGAGAGAAACAGGCTGGAGGTGGCTGTTCCTCAGCCAGCCTCTGCTAATCGAAGCGAGCCATCCTCATCAATATCACTTTGCTTTGGCAGCTCTTCAGGATGAAAAAAAAAAGGAAAAAAAATCTCACTCCCCCTGTGCAACACACTTTAATTGCTGTGTGTATCACCCACGAAAGAGGAAATCCAGGGGGGTAGCAGCAACATGATGAGCTGCACCACCTTTATTGCTTTCAAGAGAAAATTCTTGCAAATGGGGAGCAGGAAGGGGGAAGGTGCATCCCCCTCTGACCCACAGGGCACATTCTTTGCCACTCCATCTGCCACCCCCAGCTGCTAAATCCTCTGTCACCAGCACAAGGTGATCTCGGAGCAAAGGCACTGCTAACACATGAAAGGAAACAATTTTGGCTGGTTGCCTCCTTAAAAACCCTGCTCTCCCCACCCCCTTCCTGCCCTTCCTCCCTGACATGTTTAAAGCATCTGAACATCGAGGTACTGAGATATCACAGAGCGAGTTTCCCTTTCCTATCCCGCTCAGATGGCTCTTGTCAGCAGCTCCCTTCAGCCCTACTCTCAGCCCCCTGTTTTCCATGAGGATTTCCTTCCCTCCTGCTCTGGAGCCGCTGCTCTGGAGCTCACATTATTTGATTTCTTGGAGCCTACAGTCTGGAGCCAGAAAGGTTTGTCTGCTTCCCTGGGTTCAGCTAATAAATTGGGATCAGGGGGTCACACAGCAGGGGACTTGGAAGCCTGAGAGCCTCTGACACCATTTTTATTAGTTTTTACTATACATACCATTTCAGGAGCCGGGATGCCATCCCAGTGGGGCCCTACCCATTGCTTAGTAACTAAGATTTTGTAATCTAAGTTTTGACAAGGTCATTTTTTTCCTTGGGAGAGGGTGGGGGAGGGAGAACCCCCACATACATTAATTACACAAACACTGTGGGGACAATGCAAATAGGAACCCATTTCCCTTTTGCATCAGGGCCAAGAATGAAAAATCTTTTTACTACAAGGCTATTACAAGCCAAGCAGGCCACGATATTTTAAAAGAGACACTGATACAGCCCTGTCCTCTGCTTGAAGACTAGATGAGTGGATTTCAGCCTTTCTGCTGTCTATCCCTAAAAACAGCCCCATGCCATCAGCCAAAGTGAACAAACCTGGAGGTAGCCAAACAAACCTGGAGGTAGCCACAGAGCCCTGATGCCCAAGTTGTATTAAATGTCCCCATGCCTTTGCTGGCAGCATAGGGATGACCCTGATCAAGGTAAAATTAAGCAGTAAGACTTCCACCAGCATCAGCGTCCCTATGCTGGTGATCACCTGGTGTTTAGCTAATCACCCCACTGGGTATAAATGACCTTTTGGCAAGCTCTGGTCCCAAAAACAGACGTAGGAAAAGCCAAAACACCATGGTCCTTTTAGTCAACCACAGACGTTTTTTTTTCCCTGATAGAAAGTTTCTAAGCATGTCAGTGATGGGACAATTCCATGAGAGCAGGCACAGGTCACAGCCAAGGCAGCAGGAGTGCTCTGGTGACACTGCCACAGCCACAGGGAAATGGTGCTGGTGTGGGAAAGGATCTGCCAACCATCCTGACCTGCTGAAACGAGGCAAAATAGGCATTTTGGCTCAAAGATACACAAGATGATTTAGGGAAGCAGCCATTCTGCCTTCCCTTGTGCACTCCATGCTGCTCTTCCACTGCAGCTTTGCTGAGTTCGATAACCCTGAGCATATTTTCCTGGTTTTTACATCTGCTGTGATAAATCCACTGTGGAAAGAGGAAAACAGTCCTTTTGTCACTTCCACCTTTCCCTTACACCCTCTCCCCTGATCCAGAGCTGCGTGAGGTGCATGCCTCTGATGTGGTTAAAGTCAGACTGAGGTTGGTAAGGCTTTGAGGACCCTCGGTATGAATCTTGCTGGCTGCCACCATGACAGGCTCCAGCACAAGCTTTGAGGTTAAGTCACAGTGTTTGTGTTTTGGGCCTTTGTTGTGGTTCCTTGATATGTTCATGATGGCCTTGGCTCTGCCACCCTACAAGCAAATGCAAAATTCACAAAGTGGTGACTCAGTTGTTTTATCCACTGGCAGCAGAAGCAGCAGCTGGCAGAGCCTCAAAACAGATCAGAGAACAGGGCAACAAGTGTCTGCAAGATGGATTTCAGACAAACAAGGAAAAATGAAAAACCTGAAAAAGCATAGGGAGAAAAAGCCTGCCATTAAATAAAGAGACAGCAAAACAGCTGGAACGTCAACTATAGGCTGAAGGGATCAAAAGTAAATCAGCTCTGTGACAGACAAGGAGATGTGCTGTGCCTCAGGACAGGCACACTCAAAACACAGTGACTCCCTGGCCCATACAGATTGTTCCACTGGTTCAACTCAGCCTGCACGTCAAAAGAACTTGCTTTTTACTGCCAGCACTGGAAGCTCAAAGCAGAGCCTACAGATCAAGCTGTTTTCTTCCTGCTTGAGGCAACAGCCCTAAAAATAAAATGACCCTGGAGGACTCAAAGCTGGCTTGCTCGTTTGGCTGATAGAGTATGAAGTAGGAGAGCAAGGCTTGTGCTTGTTCTTCTGCAGTTATATGGGCTCTGTGGGTTTTCAAGTAACAAAATACATCCCCAGATGTGAAGGGGAACTTCACCATGACCTGGTTTTACATCATGGTAACACCTTCATGCCTGGAAGAGAAAAGAGTGATCCTCACATTTTCTCCTGGGCTGTCTGAGCACACAGTACCACAGGCACTTGCTCAGTGCACACGCAGAGCTGTGAGTAACATCAGTGAGCAATCCCTGCACCAGGCCACACGTCTGAGCTGAAGCTGTGAACCTGCCAATAAAAGCAAGACATCATGAGCTATGATGCACAGAAAAAGGATATTTCTATATCAGCCATGTTTCTGGCTGAACATATGAGAATGTATCACACATGGGCTTGCATGGTAAGGGACTCTATAACCAAATATCAAATTTTTAGAAGAGGAAAAGATGGCCTCATGCTTAAACACAGCAGTAGAATCACATCTGGATCCTGTCCTTGGTATGACCCATGGTCATCCTGTGAGACCTCAGGCAAGTCTTGTCTTAGCTATGTAGCAGTTATGAAATCATTACAGTGTGATTTTTTTTAAGTATTTTTTTTAAACAGTGCACAACCATTTACATTCAGGCAGCTTTACAACTCATTTCTGTGTGTTTGATCTCCATCCCCAACTTTTCTGGCAAAATAGCAATTAGAACACAAGTGCTGAGCTGGCTCTTTGTTGCTGCCTGTGCCCTATCAGACTCCAAAAATGATTGTGACTCAGTCACCTAAGCTGCATTCTGTTTATTCATGTGTAAACTGGGAATCATTAGAATTGCTTTCTAAGCATTAATTGATTATTCTTCATAGTACTACTAAAGAATTCCTAGAACAGAGATGAAGAAAACCAACACAAGGAACAGACAGCAGCAAAATTGTAAACTGCCAATAGCTTTTTGTTTACTTCTTTTCTCTTTTTCTGAGCATGGTGCTATGGGAAATTTGTTCCAGTCATGTCCTGACTTCCACATAGTGTACTGTGGTTTGCTCTGTGACTTTGGTCCATCCATCCCAACTTTCCTCTGTTCAAACCCAACTCCATTTTGGAAGTGAAACTTTGCATTCTTAGGGGGCTTCCTGATTGCCATGAAGACAATGAAGATATATCCATTTATATAGTTCTCTGTGTTTATCTGTCCCTGTCATTAAGGGGCAAGATAGTCAGATGGATTTCAGATGACTCAAGAATTTCTAGGAGCAGTTATCTCGTACAACTTCTCTGTGCATTTGTGTAACTCCAGTCACTGCTCTTATATCCATAACCATTTTCTCCAGCTGGTTGAATTCCTCCTAAAGGTCTACACATGTCCCTGCTTGTTGAAAAGCAAGAGGTTGGAAAGAAATTGTAACATACTCATCTACATATAAAGAAATTAATTCCCTTCCTTCCTGGGCCTGAGCTGCCTTGAGTGGAGTATGGATGGAGCAGCAACTAAGTGTCCAAAGCAGGTAAAGAACTCAGTGAGAGTGGCTGTAGGTGTGTTATTTGGGCAGATTACATTCACACCCTTCATCATTTCCAGCAACAAAATAACTGAAATAAAACACAAATCCAACTGCAAAGCTCAGGTCTAGTTTTCCCTCAGGAATTCAAGCCTAAACCAGTCATCCTTGGAATTCACATCTATGGAAAGAGGCAGGTATATAGTGAAGCTGGGTAATGCTAACAGTCTCTTTTTCCCTAATGGAGTATATGCTCAGCTCATAAAAATACTGCTTTACAGAGTCAGAGTTTTAGCTTTGTTTTTTATGCTGTTAAACTAAAATTATTTTACTGTTGTAGTTACTTAGTCACAGGTCAGTTAGTCACGCAACAGCAACTGCTGTCACAGAAGATTAATTGGAAATATGGTCTGCACATTTTACTCCTAAAAAAATTAGTATCCTCTCAGGTAACAACATGGAAATCTATTGAAAGCAAAAAGGAACATTCAAACAAGCTGGGAAAGATTCAGGCAGATATTCTCAGCTGTCTGTGAGACACTCAGAACTGTCCCACCTGAAGCCCAGAAGTTTCTCATGGAGGAGGAGAAAGTTATTTAGGAAAAACACACAAGTGAAAAATCAGACTTTTCTGTCAGCAGACAGCTAGCTGAACACTCATTTTTCTCCTTGGAGAAGGTTTTAATGGAAAAACTGACTGATTTGGCAGAGACTGTTCCAAGACAGTGATACTGAGTCATAAAGCAAAGCTGAGCTACCATGCAGCCTGATCCAATGGCCCTGAAGTCAAGAGGAAGGCTCTGGACCAGGCCCATACAAATTAAATAAAGTTTGCAGCGTGCCTCTTATTAGCTCAGACCCACTGGAAGAGCTGGCAATGAAGAACTGCTGCTGCTTTCAGAACAACTCTTCCCTCACTATTAGCAGTATCATCTCTGTCCGAGGATGTTCTGCAAATTGTGACAGGCATCAAACCGAGGAGTGTTCTTTGGACTTTGTTGTTCAAAGGGAAGGGGGAAAAACAGTTTCACAGCTGTAGGTTGAGCATGAAAAGTGTGGCAGGTGGCAAAAAGAGGGTCACCACGCTGTGGGAGTGTCTCTGTTTTACAGGGTATGGGCTTGGTTTTATATTATATTGTGTGAATTTAGTGCTGGCAGAACAGGGAAAAATATTAGTTACTTAAATCCTGGGATGAGGAGCAGCAGCAGCTGCCACTTAATAGGAAAAAACATTCTCCTTCAGATGAAGAAGGGAACGAAATCTATATAAAGGATAAGCAGTAACAGAAATCAGACCTGGGAGCATAAAAAGGGATACTAAAAAAAAGAAGCTTCAGAAGGGACACCGAACAAACCTAATTGATCTCCTGACACAAAGCACATCCCTTGAAGTCAAACATCCCTTTCAATCAGGGGTAAGGACCAAAAAATGACAAAGAACTATAATCTATCAATTCTGGAGAACAGAGAAGAGACAGAGACAGGATTCTATGCTACAGGACAACAAGGGAGCCCTTGACCTCCATCCCTCAGCTCTCAGTTTGGATGCAGGAGGGGAATTGCAGAGGTGGCAACAGCTCTGGTGCTGCAGTGGTCAGGTGTCACTCAGAAAGACCCCAGGGAGGTGAGGAGAGCCCCTGACCACCATCTACAAACTGCTGCACCTGTAAACCCTGCCCTTGATGGATTTCCTTTGGAGACTATGGTCAGGAAGGCACTGAATGCAAAGAGAGGATGAGAAGAAGAAATTATTTAATTAACTATACAACAATGCCAAAAGCCTGGGTAATAAACAAGAGGAAATAGAATTAGTCATTTATGAGCACTAATTTGACCTAGCTGCTGTTACTGAACCTCATAGAAAGATTTGCATGACTGAATGTTTAAATCAATGTTTATAATCTACTTAGATAGGGCCTAGATCTTAGAAGAAAATGAGGAGTGGAAAAGATATATTTACCAATAACCAAGTCATGGACAATTAAAAAAAAAAAGCTGTCCTGAATGAATCCTACTTGATGACCTGGGTGAAGCAGCAAGATGGCATGCTAGCTGTTATCCCTCCCATCCTGGTGGAAACCAGGGTGACTAATACAAAAAACTGGTTATTTGCGAGGTGTAGAATGAAAAGACAATCTAACCTCAAGGTCTCCCTCATGAGAGGCCATTTCTAAACCCTTTTAGAACTGCTAAATATCCCTGCTGTAAATGTGGCGAGGTGGCAGAGAAGTCACCAGGCTGGGGAAACCTCTACCAGCATAGTCTTGACAACAATGCAACAACCATAAGTACAATTCATTAGTCTTGACAACAATGCAACAACCATAAGTACAATTCATTATGAGCCCATCACTCTTGTTACAGGCAGCAGTACCAAATGATCTAAACTAGTAATGATATAAGCTTGGTGCCCTGCAAAGCTCTCAGCTTTCTGACACCGTTACAGGCAATTCAGTTGAGCAAAAGCATCTCTGACCAAACCTGACTCCAGGATTTGGAGCCACAAACTCCACATGCCAAAACCCAATAGCCAAGAGGAGAGATGGTACTGGTCAAATAAGTGATCTACACTAACAAATTGCAGAAAACCTTCCAAAGGCACTGCGTTTCTCTGAGGCCAGTTAATAAATATGCTCTGTTGGTAGGTCCCAATGGTGTCCCAAATCTGTGTTTGTTGATACAAAACAACCAAGTTTTTCATTTGGTTTAGGCCGTACTAATTTTTTGCTGCCATATTTTGCTCATCTCCAAAGTACACCCTGGATATATATTTTAAGGGTATAAAAAGCCAAGGGGATGTTATCACTGGTGTTGAAAGATCCTCCAGAAAGCAAAACCCAAGCCTTTGTGTAGTGCTGCAGAAACAGTGCTCTCTGCTGAAAATCATGGAGAGCAAGAAGGGAATCATCATCCACTGACCTTCTACCAGGCATGGCATGCTGTGACCTTGGCCTCATTTTTAACCTCTTCTGTGCCATGCCTTGATGCCAGCCCTGCAGGGTTATGCCAGCTGAAGCTTCAGTGATTATTTTCAAGTGACAGATGGAGTGTCAAAGCAAACAGCATCTGTCCAAAGGGCCTCAGTAGGTGATGCTTCTCAGAGTATCTCCTGAACATCTGCAGTAATTAAATGCTATAGCTGAACAAGATTTAATTTTTTGGGCTGTGTTGAATCAGATGTAGTTTACTGCACAGGGGTTCTTGATCTGCTCTGCATGCTTAGAAAATAGTTTTGCTTCTCCCTAAGCCCTCTTCACCCTGAACATCAGAATTATAGCAGCTTGTTTGTTCAAAAAATAGGTGTTTAGTGAGTAAACACACAATTTGGCATCCAACAAAGTTGTTTCCCATGTCTAAAAGGAGACTACAATCAGAAAAAACACAAAGAAAATGAGAAGCAGGAGAGGAAAAACTTATCCAAGTGGGAGACATTGGAGTTTGATATCCCAGTGCAGGGATGAAGTTAATTCCCTTCCTTCCCATCAAAGGGAAGCAGAGTTTTGCTAGTCAGTATCAAAGACACAACAGACACCATTTCATTTGCTCCCATTTACACATACATGAGCTATTCACCATTCCCTCCTTCCTCCCTCTGGCATTCCCAGCAGCTTGAATTGACATGCCTTTTAGCTTGACTCCCATTTTGAAAGATCAAGAAATACCTCATTTGGGAGAATAGTGATAAATCTGCTGATCTAAAAGAGAACCTGTACCCAGTAAAAGCCAAAAAAAGCAGCTGTAGAGTCAAGTCAAGAAGTCAGGAAGCAGGCAGGTCTGTGGAGAGGAGATACCACTTCTTCAAACAGATGATGCCTGTCAGACCAAAATATCAAGCCTAGCTGTAATACCATGGACCTTACTGTAGCCACAGCTCCCTGGCTACAGAAAAAAACACATTGATATGTCCTTTCCAAGACAGAGAGGGGCAAGGAAATGAAACCCTTTTGTACTGCATGGCAAGGAAACGTGATAACAGAGGGATAATTTTCTCAGAATCCTAAGTATCTGGCAACCCTGATCGTTGTAAACAGGGAACAACTCATAAGATAAATGTTCAGCCTTCAGCACCTGTTCCTCAGAGTGCAAGGTTCTCATATAGAGGTTACCATATAATACTGAATTAGTGTAAGATATTACCTTGCATTCCTGATCAGGGAATCAGAGGATTCCTTGATCACCTGGAATCAAGGTGATTCCAAGTGTAAAAACTCTAAGAGTTTTTACATAGGTGTTTATATCCATTGCTTTACTCTCCATAGTTTATATTTCCTTTTATCTATCTATTCCAGCACGTTTCTCAGGCATCTGTCACTTTGGGATCCTTTTTCTAGGAGCAGTAATATATTCCCTGCACACTGGACGGATGCACCAGTTACCTGCCAGCACTGATTTTCTCTCTCTCATTCTGCTGGGGAACCCTAAAAAGATGCACTGTTGATTTCACCCTTTGCCAAAAGCTGAGGCTGCTGAACTGGGAATCTCACATATGAAGAAATCCAGTTTTGCTCCCTCTTCTTACTCAGTGCATTTCCTTTCCTAGCGACAGAGCATAAGTCTGCAGGCCACACCAGAAGAGGGAAATTCCTTATTTTTTGTCAAATTTGAGGGTGAGTAGGAAATTGACTGAAATGACTGATCTCATTCTAAATCGTGAATTACATTTAATTCTCTGTTGGTATTTGTTCTTTGCTCACTAACACTAAACTGTTGACACATTTGGTGGTGCAACTTCATAGCCATAAATCATGGAATCATAGAATGACTTGGATTGGAGAAGACCTTAAATATCATCCAATTCCAGCCCCACTGCTGTGGGCAGGGACCCCTTCCACTAGACCAAGTTGCTCAGAGCTCCATCCAGCCTGGCCTGGAACACTTCATCATTGTCATCAGGGATTGCAACTGGAGAATGGGCAGAACTTGAACTGATGTTTGGAGTCCAGGCTGGTCCGTGCCAATCAGTCACACTGTGGTACAATCATCCAGTATTGTCCTTGGGATGCAATAATGTGATGATACTTCAAAACACCCAGCAAATGTTCTCTCCTAGATCTGACTCACTGGGACCCACAATGTCACTGCCAGCTCAAGTTTGTTAACTGTGAATTAAAAGCTTTTTATTCTGGACATAGTTTGCATAATTCTGTACTTCAAAAGATTATCAGGAGAGACTTCTCCCTGTGACAAACCCCAGATCCACTTGATGGAAGGCCTAAACCCTCTCATCAAATCCTGCACCAAATAGAACTTTGGACAGTCCAAGAAACTCAGGAAGAAAGGAAAGAGATAAAAGAAAAAGGCTGTGAGAAGGAAGGGAAGCTCACAACAGGCCTAATATGTGACTGGGGGATGGGGAAAGAGAAGACAAAATAAAGGCCATGCCAAATGACTCTGCTTTCCCCTCTATTTCATTTGGAGAGAAGATTAGGTTACTACAGTTCAACAGGACTCAGTTTGCTTATTGCTTTGGGCATTAAGAACTTAATGCAAAAGTAATGAAGTTAAACCTGTGGCATAGATAATGGTCATTAGCAGCCTTCTTTCCCTGTCATAAACCTGACCCTTGTTAACTCCCGTTTTATCTTTCTATGCAGATGATTCTGAATGGGGCAGGAAGTATTCTCTATTCTGGCCAATTTGGGAAAAGCATCAGCTAGTGGGTATGCACTGTTATTTCCAAAACTGGAGCCCCTCTCCCCCACATTACAGCCCAGGTTGTATTACAAAGTAAAGGGAAATACTGGGGGAAAAAAAAAAAAAAAGATGAGACTATGACAGAAAAAGCACAACTCATAGTAGGGCTGAGAGCTTCCAGAAGTCAGTTAGGATCAAAATCTCCTAAGGATGTTAGAGAAAAGACAAAGATTAAAAAGTTTCAGCAAGAAACAAACCCCATTTATTCTTTAACCTCTTTAATTTCTGTCCTCCACCTCCCAGATAATGGAGCTTATTCCCTGCTCATTAATTAAGTTCTTTTAGAGTTTATTGACTGAGGGCAAGATTACCCCTTCAAACAGATCCTTGAGAGCTGCTGAGTGTTTCTGTGCCACTGTTCTGACAAAGGGAGTCCTGTTACCCAGCTCTATCAAGGAATATCTTCCCTTGGTGAGACTCTTATTCTTCCACTATGAGACAAATATACTTTCGCCTGGGACCCAAAAGGAGCCTAATTTTAGCCAAAACAAACCCATTGTTCATGACTGCATGGGGAAAACTCTGTATCATACCCCAGGTCAGAAAAGATGGTCTAGTTCAGCTGCTTTCAGAAGCACAATTATGATTACTAACGTTTTTATGTTTGCCTTATAATAGTCAGGGTTTTTTTTTTCCCTGAGGTGCATGAAGAAACTGAGTTTACAAATTGAAGTGACCATGCCAATGCCTAACTACAAATAAAGAAGAGCTGTATAGCAACATTGACCTTAATGATAAATTAATCAATGTTGAGGCTTCACTGCCAAGTGAATCCAAATGCACCCAAAAGGCAGCAATAGGGCCCTCAAGCAAATTGCAAAATTGCATTACCTTCAAAGGATCATCTGGCCCTCAAAGTGAAAATGCTTCATAATAATGTCATCACAAGAGTTACACCTATGTTTGAGTAACAGGGAGTGGATTAGTCATCACTTGGTGAGCAAACAAAAAATGAATTTCTGAGTTATAGTCCCAGAGAATTATCTGTTTTCCTGTAAATTCACTAGAATAGAGGAAAACCACAGACAGAATTACCCCAAGCTGAGATTTTAGTATTTCATGCTGAAATGGGGTCTGTGTAGGACATTGCTGAATAGACAGATAAAACAGTCACATTTTAAGGTGTAGAAGCCAATATGACTGCTTGAATCATCTCACATCTCCTGTTCAGCTCCTCATCCACTGTATTTACACAGACATATGCGATTTTGTTGCCAGCTGGTGATTTGGCAATAAAATGTAATCTGAGCCTAATGTGCCTAGAAGATTTGTTTGGAAAAAAATAAACCCAAGATAAAAAAAACCAAACTAAGTAGTACTTGTTTATAGAAACATTACGGTACCTTTGATCCTTTCTTCTGTTCTGCTTCAATATGCTTGAGTAAAAAGAAAATACGCTGTAAATTTCAGAGAGCAGCATGGGGGCTCCTATGTTTGTGTTGCAAAGACAGACCGAAGCCTTTAATCAAGACAAACTCCTGTAGGGCAAATTTCCCAATGTGGCATTAGTGTGGTGGTGTTGCTAGGTGGATCCCCATCCAAGCACTCTGCAGCCCTTGGAGCTGGGCTGACCCACTTCTGTGGCAGGGCAGCCCTGCAGAACCACTTGGGGATGAGAAAGAGGAGAGGTGACACACAAGGAATAAAGACACAAGCAAATAAACACATAAATACAAGGAAAAATAATGCAGGATGCTTGAGGCTGAAGACACTGAACTAGAAGTAGCAAAGTAAAAAAAAAATCTTATATTATAGAAATATAGTTTCCCATACCCTGAATAAAAACACTAAGTCCCTTGACCTTTTTTATACATTCATGTGTCAGACAATAATGTACAGACTGCTCTTAAAACGTGATCTTTATTGTATCACACATCAAAGCCTAACTGCACATGGTCAGATTCTCATGGAATATTGGCACGCAATTAACAGAGGGGGAGGAATATGTCCTCTAGAAATCTCAGGTTGTAACACCTAAAAATACTGGGTACTTTTGTATATGAAATTTTTGTAGCAATTACACTTAAAAATTAGACGTGCAAATGTACCCTCAAGGTTTATTAGGACACATAATCTTGACTTTTTCATTGGTTTACATTTTTCAAAAGAAAACCAAGGGCCTTTCTACTGACTGTCTGAAGTGCATAAGGTCTATAGTACTGTGCTGTGCTACAAACTGAAGTACACTGAGAATTACAAGATAGCATTGAAATTAAAAAAAAATTAAAAACACAAGAGCATTTCCTTTAAAACCCCTGCTTTCAAGAAGTGTAATATATTCCTTTCTGACCAAAATCTTATCTCTTTTCTCAGAACAGCTGTGACTATACCCAACGGACTCAAATTCTCTGTGATCAGATAAATAGCTACTGTTAGAATCTCCTGGCAAAGACAAATCAGAAAGAACTTTAAAATGGCCAAGGGAAAGCATCATTTATCTCTGCAAGGATCCTGTGCATCACTGACAAAAGCAAATTAATTTTTAAATAGAAGTTAAAAATCATTACCCAAGCCTTGAATTATGGAAAGCGAGCAGCTGGGCTGTAACCCAGCACCCCTGTGCCCAGGAGCCATGGAGGGACATGTAGGGGAATGTGCACTCCTGAGGCTACTGCAGCAGGAAAGGGATTAATTTAGCTGCCTCCTCACATCAGCATGTTGGGGACGGTGTCAGGAAATCCCACAGAGGCACCTGATGTATCTGTGTGGGTAATTCTGAAGTCATCTCCACCATTCCACGTTTCTGCTAAGTCAAGCCTTTGAGTGCAGATGCTCCACAGAGATGTGGACTGATTTATGTCCTCTCAGTTAAGGGGCCACAGTGCAGGAGAGGCTGATTGCCATCAGTTTAGAGGCAACAGGAGCCTCATCCTCCTCCAGCTTTGTAAAGACAAGGCCATATGCAGCTCCCTGCAGCCATCCAAAGAGAGCAGGAGCTGAGAGGTAACTCCCCCATCCATGAGGAGTTTAATGCCTGCTGAGAACTTCCCTCAGCCAAATGTCCAGGCTCCCTGTGCTGCAGTGATTTGTGCAGCTTTCTCTATCTTTGAAACACGAGCAAGTTATTGTTGGCATACAAAGCAGCTGGCAAAGTGTCATCCCATGATTCAGCATATCAAGAAGATAGAATAATGAATCATTGTGCAAAAAGGTTGTGCAACAGGGACTGAAACAGGCCATATAAAAGCACTGTTGCATTGGAATGGAAATGGCTTTTTCATGGAAGATACCCAACTGCCAAAAAAAACGTATAACTAACGGTTTATGAGAAAAAGATCCAGAGGCAGATAGAGGCACCAGGGCCTACTGTGACACAGACTCATGAGGAGATACTTTGGTTTGCCAGGACAATTTGCTTACAGTTGTAACATCTGGTACAGAAGGTTTTGAAAGAGATTCATGAATTGGAAAGAGGAGAAGTGATGTCCTGCCTCTGATTTAAACTGCACTGTGAATTGGAGATAATCCATTGGAGACAATGGAGATAACCTGGCACAAAACCATCCTCGATGCTAGCAGAACCAGAGCCAGAGAGCATCAACGTGCAGAGTTTTACTGTCTTTCTTTATCCAGCCCATGGGGAAGTTGGCAATACATCAGGTTACCTCTGCTGTTTGCATGTACAAATGTCATTTCACCCCTATGGCACTGTCCAGCAGCCCCCATTCCCATCAATTCCTCCCTGAGTGTTCTGATAGGGTCAGTGCCATAGTAGAGGATGCCAACACTGCACCCCATGCCTTTTGTCAGTTACTCCCTCTCCTTCTCCCTTTGGGAATGGTTCTCCAGCCTGCTAACTGCTTTTGTTGAGCTGGTCTCCAGCAGAACAACAACCTCACACCTTTCTTCCCAGCCTTTCCTCCCTGCTGGCAAAAATCAAGTGTCATTCCTAGGTGAAAGGCTCCAAAAGACTCTTAGGATTTAAAAAAACACCCAGCCTTTAAAAACCCAACTCAGTGGGGTCTTTCTGCTGAAAGAGCTGATATCCTTAGAAAAGAAAGATCTTAGGATTTTTTCAGCTTACCTTAGGTTCATGGACTACTACTAAGAAATCTGGCAAACATGTCTAAGAAAAGCAAGTTCACACATCCCATGTGGGTGTTCCTTTGAGTGGCATTTCTAAAGGGGGGCAGTGCTGCCTATGGGTAAAACTTTGGAAAGTTTGAAAGGGCTTTCTCTGTTCCATCAGTTTGTGAACTGATGCTGTACAGCCACCAGCAGGATGCTCTGTCCTCATCTGGAGGATGAGCCCTTCCTGCGCTGGCAGCTGTGCCAGGTCCAGAATGGGACCAGCAAACATTTTTGCTGAGAAGCCACTCAGACTGACCCTGGCCAGACTACCCATGAAAAGCCAAAGGGAAAAAGCTCTTCAAACCATGAACAGCATCCCTCTGCATCCTTCAAGCTCCCAGCCCCCATCCTCTCCCTTCATCCAGTTTAGACAATGGGTTTCAGTGCCCTGTTCAACTGCCACTTTTCCTTCCTGTCTCCCTCTTTGCTGTTGCTTCCTCCCTGCTTCCTTGCCCAAAGACCTGTTTTGTCACCACTTTTCATACTCTATTTTCCTTTTATATCTGTTGCCTGCCTCAGATGTTATTAATTCTGTTAATGAAGATGAGAGACACAGGCAGTGAGGGAGATAATAATAGAAATAATATAAATAGATCAAACTTTCACCCTACGCACTTCAAATTATGGGAACCTAAAAGCAAGGCAGTAGTTAAGGGCCTCAGCCACTTGTATTGGCAAACCCGTCTTTCATAAGCATGCAATTTAGATTTAATAATATGCTTAATGAATGGTAATTAAAAACAAATTGCAATTAAAACACTATTTAATGAGGTTTAACAGTGATGTGATAGATATGTATCTATCACCAAGTTCAACTTCAATAAATATTTTCTTAATAACAAACTGGCATTTAATTAGTATGGGAAAAATGTTGCTGCGAAATCTAAATTAAATTAAAATATACTTAGAGCACTTACCCACTTAATAGTATGTGTTAATGAAAAATATTTAAAAGGCTTTTCCTTTCTTAAAGGAATTTAACTGATTGCAGCATGTGAAGGCATGATCCAGCCCTACACACAAACACTTTGTTGATTTAAGAGTTTCCTAATGCACTGTATTAGGCTATGTAAATGAACAAACACCCTGGCTACAATTTGAGTAAGATTTAACAAATGTGACATTTTACAAAGTCACACTCAAAATTCCCACCACACCTTCCCACTAACCTTTCCATGTCATTTTATGATCCCATTATCATAAATATCTGAGCACCTGCCAAAAATTTTTCAAATAGAAATAAAGTGTTTTCTTTCTTCCTGCAGATATAAAGTTTAAATATTTCATGGATCATTATTTGTTTAGAGGGAGAGGGCAGGAGAAGAAGTTTAGTACTTTGAGCTTAGCATATGTCAACTATTTTGTTTGAAACTGAGGTTTGTGAAATCTTTATTTCTCATAAAAGGTATTTAAGTAGCTTAAACCCTGATCCTATCTGTCTCCTGTGCTCCCAAGACTCCTTATAGTGGCTGATACTTTAATTGCTCCAGCACTCATTATGACTTGGACTAAATTCAAATAGAACATTTAATAGGCAAAAAGAGCTTTTAGGAGAACACAGCATTTTTTTGAAGAAAACATGGACCCTTAATACGTTCAGTATTTTTGATCAACTGATTGAAACCAGGAACGACTGTGGGAACACAAAATATAATCTGCAGTAGTATTTTATAACTCTTTTTTTAAACTATTCTTTACTGAGTATTTCAGGACAGAGACTGGGGAAAACCCCAACCCAAAATGCTCTGCCCACAGACACAACCAGGATTCCTTCTGTGTCTTCACAGAACTACCACAAGGGGTCTGGCTCACGAGAAGGACACAACACTACAGCAGAGTTAAAACATAAACACAAACGGTTCGCTAACGCAAAAAAAAAACCAAAAAACCCCAAACCTTCTCAATCTTCCACTTTGCAGATATTTTGTAATAATGACACTGTTTTATAGCAGCAGATGGGGCACATACAGGTGTGTTTCCTATGACCACTGACACTGTGATGTACCTATTTGCAGACAGAAACAGGCACGCTATTGAATGTGATTTAAATAAAAGAAGTAAGATTCATTGGGACAGTATTTGCCATGAATTCACTATAACTTCCTTTTCTTCTTTTCAAGTGGAAAGGACTTACAGGAACTAGATATTAGAGATACAATTTTAGCCCTTAGCTCTGTTCCTCTTGAAGACAACATCAAGAACAGGAGATGATAATCATAAACCTGGTCTCCCTGGACAGCTTCCCACTTAATCCCACAAGCAGCTGCTTGGCTCAAGCCTCCTTTTTTTCCTTACATATCACAAACACACCAGAATGAGGAGCACCAGTTTTAAATTTCAGTTATTTTCTATTGGACTAAGAGTGCCAATCTTGGTTTTAAGTGACTGGTGCAATGCTGCACAGTATTAATTTAAAAAGCAAAAGAACCAGCCAAAAAAAAAAAAAAAAAAAAAAAGAACAGATAAGCAATGTGAGAACGAGTTACTAAATATAGGATATAATCATATGCCACACATAAACAGAGAGAAATAATGTACATACCCAGCCAACCCATGATTGGTCCTGAAAGCTTGGAAATATTAGTGCAGAATGTGAAGGATGTTTTCCTGGCATGTTCCAGCTTCAGATATGATGCAGATACCACTTAGCATTAAACAGTGCTCCTGTGATTCCAGTTTTCAAGCATTTGACAATTCCCTGCTAAATGTGACATCCTGTATGAAACAAATGACTTGATTAAGGACTTATTAACATTGAAACAGAACCGACTTCATGAATGATGACAGGTCCTATGGTACATGTCACACTGCATCAGAGCTGAAGGCAAAGACACTGTCCTTCCTTCAGAAAAATGCAACTATTTAGTTAGGGAAATACCCATTCCTCAGCAGTAGGCACAGAGGGAGCCTGGTTCCAGCAGGCAGGACAAATTCACATCCAGTTTCCAGTCCAGTGTCTCCTAGTGCACAGTGGAGGCTGTTGCACATCTTGCCACACTCTTACTTGGATGAAACAAAAAAATATTTAAATTGAATAAAAATCTGGGCACCCTATAAAATTAATAGTTCACAGAATCACAGAATAATTAGGATTGGAAGGGACGTCTGGAGATCAGCCAGTCCAATGCCCATGCCAGGGCTGGCTAACCTGGAGTGGGCTACACAGGAATGGGTCCAGGTGGGTTAAACTGTTGTGCTTGGAAGAAGAAAATCTTCCTCCCCTTTCTCCATTTAAACTCTTTTCTCGGAAGACAGAAAGACTCAACAGGAACATCAGAAAAAGGATTTATGATATGGACTGTTCTATAATGATGGAAATGCCTCAGTATTACACCCAGGTTTGACAGCCAAGAGTCCTGCTTCAATAGAAGCCACAGCTCAGTGTCACCTGTCCCCAGACATTCCAGAACACCTCCCTGTGAGACGAACTGAGGATTGCCCTCTGAAAAGTGAGAGAAATTAATGAGGCTTTGCCTATGTTGCAGCAACTATGATGGCTCAGACAAAACTGGAAGTCAATCAGATTTGTCTTCCTAATCACTTGAAGACTTTTCAACATTCCACTTGAGACACCAGGAAAGAAAAAGAGGATGGGAAGCACAGACTCAGAAGCTCTGAGGACCAATTTTTTTAGGGTTGGCAGGACTGTGACAAACATGCTGCTCACTGTCAGCCAGGAGAGCTGCTGCTCGTCCCAAGGGGTGAGCCAACTACCATTGCTGATGCTACCAAACATCTAAGCAGTCAGAAACTACCCCTCCTCCCTCAAGTATTTCCTACCAAAAAAATGGCAGTGAGATGCTGATAAAGATGGTGCTTTAACACCCTCTGCTCGTGGCCAGCAGTCTGGCATCTCTGGTGATGCTCAGCTCAGGCTGAGACAAACAGGAGGCCCATGCCAAGATGCTTTGCAGTCAGTGGCCTGTTGCCAGAGTGTCATTTTTCACAGAAGGGACACAATACCAGGCAATCTGGCTGAGAATGAATAAAAATGTCATCTGTGTTCGCTCCACTTCGAGGGCGCGTGCAGTATTGTTCTCCTCATGTGCAATAAAATTCCAATTGATCCAGGAGACAGATCAAAAGATGTTTCTCTGGGACCTATTGGTCAGTCTTCCAACCTTGACAAGGAACTTGCATCAAACCATTACATTTTATAGCAGTGATTAAAAAGGGTTCATTTTTTTTCATGAGCTGGGGCTGGTTTATTTTTTGCCTACTGGAAATTTGTCTCTTCTTTCACCCAGCAAAAAAGCACAAGACTGAGACAATGAGACAGCATGGAAAAGAAATACGCTTAGCAGAAATAGCAAACCACCAGATTTCACATTGCTGGAGATACAAAAGGAAAGATGATTGAGAAAAGGCTGCAAAGCCAAAAAAGCACTGACAAGATTTATCTGCCATCTGCGAAAAAGAAAGGAGCAAACAGAAATAAACACACACATGAGAAGGCAAAAGGAATGAACAGGGGTTCATTATCGTGGGGGACCTTTCAGTGACTGAGCTTGAAAGACTTTGCTGGAACAGAGACTTGGTTTTTGAGAGTTTATGTGATTTCTGTCCTTGCTGGCTGTATATGCATAGGGAGACAGCCTCACCTTGGGCCCTATCCCAGTAAAACCATGCAAGAGGTACCAAGGAGCACAAAGATCATGTCTAGTTTTGATGTGCTTCCCTAGAGAGAGGTCTCCACGTTTTTCTGACTCTTTGCACATCATCAGCACGTGCTGGAAGGACAAAGCTGGGAGGCAAGTGTGTCAGGTAAAGAGGATCCTTTCATTTTTACCTGGTTAGGCTGAATTCACCACTTCTTGAGAGTTGTTCAGCCTCCTCATCTCCTAAAGACAGCCATGGATATTGGAGGTATTGAGTAACATGCAGAAAATCCCTGACAAATGGGCTGTGCCAGCTGGTACTAGTGGGAAACAGTAGCAGGGAGCTGGGAAAAGGGTAAAGCTCCCTTTGCCATCCCAGTGCATTCCTGCCAACAGCTCCTGATATGATCTGATTCTAAACACACCCCTCAAGACTAGATTTTCATGCTTGGAGAGAGATGAGGAACAGCTGACAAGTCTCTGTGAGCCATCATAATGAAGAAACTGTAAAATAACAGATCCAGCAAAACAGAAGCTGGCAGCACAGGAGAGCATGCCCTCCTCACCCATTCCTGAGCAGGGAACTGAAGTGATGGATATTTAAAATAAAGAGCTTTTCTCATTTTCCCATGAGAGGGTTCTCCATCCTCACTAGTGAGTTAAACATGTGCAAAAAAAAATTTGTGTCACAAAAAAAATAAAAAATATGAATAATTTCAGAGAATCCCAAAGAAGACTTTTGTGTTTTCAAATCTGAAGAATGCCCCAAAGTATCTATGCTCCGTAAGCCACTCCTGAACATGACTTGATAACCCCTGACTTCAAAAAAATCAGTACAGATTGTCCCGCCTGCCACAGCCATTAGGATTCTCCCCATCCATGTGAATGGACCTTCAGGGAAGATATCCCAGCCATAACTGTACTCAGTTCCAGCTTTCTCTGGGACCTGAAGATTTACCTGGCTGCAGCCTGGGAGAGGAGCAGCACAACAGCAGAGCTGCATTCATCCAAGGTGCACTGCACAAGCCATACATGTGATACATCACTTAAACAGGGGCTGCAGGAAGAAGTTACCATAAACTTTCCATTCCAAAGCACTAAAATCTTATATTTGCTTATTAAATTTCAGCTGGGGCCCCAGGCAATTGAACAGAACACCAGTCTAGCTACTGCATTTTGCTTCACTTATGACACGCAGCCATAACTCACAGGGAGAAATCACAAAGCTTAGGACTCTAATCTTGGCTAACCATCCCTTCCACCTCTGGCTGTTGGGGTAAAGCTGACGGCACATCTTAAGTTTGGTTTCCACTTGGGTTTCGGTTTTTTTTCTTTTTTTGCCTTCCTTTTCTTTTAAGAGCACTATGGGAGTGTGGAACAAAAGAAGAATGGCATATCCTCTGTTTAAGAGTCCCTGATTCAAAGAGCAGTTGAGACAATGGCAGGATCCCCATGTGTTTGTGGGCGTTTCAGAATAACCCAAGGAGTGTTTTTGGAAAGCCAGGACACTCAGAGGCCTGCTGGGGAATCTCTGCTCCCCCCTGCTTGCTGGTGCTCTCAGATGGCTGCAAATACAGAGGGGTGAAAGGACTGAGCCTGGAGAAATCCCCCAGCAGCCTGGAGCTCAGGCTGGCAGCATCTCTGAGTTGTGCACGCAAGGAGCTGGGTGCTGCTTTGGGGCTCTGCTCCTATGTGAATGCTGCAAAGTGGGGTCTGAGCTGATAAAACCTCTTGCAGTTGTGGCTCCTGCTCTTTGGCTGTCATTTTAATGGCAAAGACTTTGAAGCCCTTACCCATTCTCCTGTGGTGTTTCTATAATGCTCAGCACAGCAAGGAAGGACGAATTTTCTATGAAGTTCTATAGAAATCTGATCTTCCATAAGCTAGGCTTCAGGGGCTCAAGGAATTGGCAAGAAGAAGTGCTCAAAACCTGTAGGTCCCAGAAAGGCTTGAAATTGGCTTGAAAATCCTGAAAAATTATTAAGAAATACAGAAGATTTTTTTTATTTGGAGCCTAGGACTTAATAACCACATTGTGTCTTAAGCTTTCTTCCACCACATCATGAAGACCAGAAACAGAGGTGTGGGTTTGCACCTCTCTAGAAAAGCAATGTACTGGGGTGTATTTTTGGTATATTAAAAGTGTGAGTTCAAAGAAATAGCACAACTACAACTGCTCAGGCTTTAGGAAAACCCCCTGCATTTCTGGCAAGGTTCACAGTGAGATTCACAGCGATGCCACCAGGTTTGGTACCTCCATACTCTTCCTCCAAGGTCAAGTCTCCACTCACAGCTGTGGATGTCCTTCCCTCAGGCAGTACAAGTGTAAAGGGGCTTAAGCAGTGGCAAGGAGAGACCAACAACTGTGTAAAATATGTACTAAACAATCAGGGCAGGAACACCACTCAGCTGTTGTGGCAACCCCCTGAATTATGCTGGATAATTAATATACTAGCAATTCTTCAGTATTTGCTAATCCCAAAAGTTAGTCCACAGCTAAAACCAGTAACAGGCCAACTCAAATAAACACGCTTGGAAAGGTAAGCGTGGGGTTAAATATTTTACTGGATTAAGACCAGCTGAATTCTGTCATTAGTTTATTGTTATCATTACTACCATCATCATTACTACTGAGCAGGGAACAGTTCCTCTTAAAGCTGGCTAATCTTTTTCAAAATAATATTTTTAAGCAATTTATCCAGAATATAGTGGCATTTACACTTCTCAAACTAATGATTCAAAAGGGTAAGATCATTGTCTATCTGATTTGTTATGACAAAGCTGAGCAGGTCTAATAACTCCTCAGGTTTTGATAATCTGTAGCACCTTAAAAACACCAAATGATGGAGCAGATGTGCAACAAGTAAACCCTGGCAGGAATATTTGGGTACACAGAGCAGAAGGAGGGGAGTTTAGGCATTCCAATCTTGTTTGTTTTCAAACACAATGTTCCTGCTCTAAAGAGAGGGTTAAGAGCAGATGTTGACATTCAAAACCATTTTTCTTATTTAAACTACTAATACTGAATAATGTTACAACATAGGAGAGGATAGTGCCCCCCTAGAGAGATTAATCCCTTACATTTTAAAACCAACGGGCATTTCAGACGCTCAGGAACTGTGACTGCAACACATCTGTATTTTTATTTAATTACCCTTTTCCTAAATGAGGTTACAGCATGGCATGTGGTGTCTTTCAAACCAGACACCTGTAGTCAGAATTAGAAACTTCACAACTACCTCCCCTTAAGTTCCCAGGGGTTGAGGGGGTGGTGGGGAATTGTTCAGCTCAGACATGGGGAAAGCTGGCAACCTCATCAGCAACGTTATCAAGGCCTCTGCAGATCTGAATGACTTTCCTGTCTGCATATTTTTATATGTATGTATATGTATTTATTTATTCATTTTATTTTAAGGCTAGTTCCAACAGGAAAAAGGTAATAGAACAGTGAGAATTTCCTGTGACAGTATAACCAGAGGAAAAAAAAAAAAAGGCAGCCCATTAAATAAAATAAACCTAGACAAAGCTTTATGTGAAAATGAAATAAGGCTGAGGTACCCCAGGTGCAACATGGGTCAACTGTCCTTCCTACAGCTCAGGGCTGGAAGAATGCCCGGCTTTTGTGAAAGGTCCCAAAGCCACAGAGAAGGCTCAAGATGTTGCCTGGCCTTGGGCTATGCACTTGGCTGCTGCAGAGGAGGTGACCTTTGTTCCCGACACAGGGCCGGGATTAAATAAAAAATTATTATTTTTTTGTTTTCACCAGAGTTCTCCCTTCTCACAGGAAGAACTGCTCGGCAGCCTGGGTTTGCAGCCTGACATTTTGGCATCTGATTTTTTTTTTTTTTTCAGAGGCAAAACCATTGTTTGTTCTGGTTTCACGTGGCTGGCAGCTTCAGGAGATTCTGAGCTGGAATGCAGTAGCAGAGGGTGCTGCAAAGCCCACCAGGGTGCACGTGTTCCTGTCCTACCCAGCCCAAGGTACTGGGCACTCCATGTACAATGCCAGGCTTCTCCATGGAACAGCCCAACAAGGTAAAAGGAATGGAATCAGATGTGGATCAATGGCATTCCCCTGTCTCTTCTCACAAACAAACTCCAACTCTCTTTCTGAAAGTTCCCAGCAACGATTTCTGAACAGAGTGGACAGAAGACCAAGAAGAATTGCATAGTGCTGCTCCTACCACTTATATTCTTGCTTTTTAATCCTTTCCCTTCATTTCAGTGGTTGATGGAGCAATGAAAAGTGCCTGTGAAAGAGACGTGGAGTAGGGGTGGGAATTCTCTCCACCACATTTTTTCCCAAGAAAGTAAAACCCACCAACTTCCTCCAGGACCAATGCTTGCTCAGTGTTGCAGGGGCAACAACAAACACAGTGCTATTAATACTTGCTTTTTAAATTATTATTTTTATTATTATTTTATATTACCACAGCACCTGTGGATTCCCTTTGTGGGGCAGTAACCCACAGTGGCAGACACCATGCAGAGCCAGCACAAAGAGATGGTTCTGAACCAGGGAGCCTCCACACCAAGCCAGAACTTGGCAGCTGATGTTACACACCAGGGACACCACCTCTGCTCACACAGCCATCAGAGCTCATCACACAACAGCCCCGCTGCTCTGAAGGGTTTACAGCCAGCCAAGAAAAAGAGGGTTTGAGGAGAAACTGGGAAGAGAGTGGTGCAGCTGCCTTAACAGCACAGGGAAACGTGTGAGGGTGCTCTTCAGGATTTTAACGGCTGGGACCACAGAGTGGCACAGTGGGTTGATCAGAGGCCAAAACTGGCATCTTAACCACAAAACAAAAATACTGTATTGGGAAAAAGGTCCACTTCCTGGGGGGAAAAAACAAATAGATTATGTTTGATATGACCAAGAGCAGATGCTTGCAAGAGAGATGCAGCAACAGGAGTGACGGGCAGGAGAGGCAAGTGATTTTTTTTGGAGCATAAAGAACATGTGTGAACAGGGTGAGATTGGATTTGCCAGGGCCACAATTAGCAATATGGTACCAGTGATTGAGGAGCACAGTCATGATAGCCTGGGGAAGCATGTGAGCCAGGAGTGGGGACAGAAATGGCAATACTCTAGAGAGGCTACACAGAAACAAGTGGCCAGAGTTTGACACTGCCTGCAGGTATGAACCTAGAGACAGGAGTCAAAGATAACACCCACGGGTCTGAGTGACAGGCAGGACCATAATATTATCCATGTTGCTTGAGAGATCTAGGGGGAAAAGTCTTGTATGAGGCGTGTTGAGTGTTAGCTGATAGCTGGGCTTCTTCAAGGAGTCATTGTGGGGGGACAGGAGCACCACAGAAGTGGGACTCACATGTGTAAGCAGGTGGTCTCTGTGGCATCAGCACAGGGGCAGAACCTGAATTTGGGGTTGCAGAGAAAATTATCAAAAGATACGGAGTAGAAAATTAAGGAACAATGACCAAAAGTAAATCCCTTTCAGCCCCAAAGAAACATTAGGACCTATTCTAAACTCTGTTCTCCTTACACAGAGCTAAACTGCTCCCTCCTGGGAAGACCCATCTCTAGTGCTTGGAAAAGTACTTCCAAGAAAGTAGCAGTGCTCTCCCCAGCCTCCATGCCCTCCCTTTTCAGATGAAATTAAGCAACGGAAAACAGGACGACTTCTCCAGCAAACATGATTTTACAGCACAAGCCTCATCACTCATCCTTCTGCACTTACTATAATAAGAGTATTTTTGTTGTTTTAAATGGGGAAAACAAACAAAGGAATCCATTCCACAAAGCATGTCCCTCTACTTCACCCACAGAAACACTCCTAAAACACAAGGTTTGGAGCTTGTGGCTGAGAACTCCCTTTCATGTCAGTACCCACACTGAAGCCTTGGCAGGGCAAAGCACCTGAACCAGTGCCCACTCTCTGCTGTCACCCCAAATTTCCTCCTCCTGCCCTCTTCCTAAACATTGCCTCACCCTCAAAAAGTCCCCCCGTGGAGAAACAAGCCCAAATTCAACTTTGGCTTGATGTAAATTAAAAAGCAGAGTATTTGTATTTGTCTGCTCCCTCAGCCACCATCAATCAGCTCTTTCTGAGGCTGCAGGACTCTCACTGACGTACAAGAAGCGATTCTGAGGTTGGTGCTGGAGGCGGATGCTGCAGGTGCCAAAACAGACGTGGTGTGGTACCTGCAATTACCAGCTACCTGGTGCTCCAATTCCTGCCATGTTTTGGCAACAGACACTGTGTCCAGTTCCACTTCAAAGCTGCCTCTGTGCTTTCAGAATCACGGTTAAGTGCTCTCTTTAATTACTATGTGTTTCCTGTATGTTTTTAATCATCATCATTAAAGGATTGAACGCAACCCACTGAAATGCTGAAGTGTAAACATGAGCAATGATTATTCCAACCTCTTTGCTGGTTTCAGGTAATGATCATGTTATATATTTAAAGCTGTTCCTTGGTTTATATAATCTGTTTTAGGATCATAGGATCATGTTATCTTGGGCATTTCTAGTTAAGGGCAACTAAAGGTTAAGGTCTGTAGGGGAGGGGGAGGCCTGTTTTAAAATTATTTTAAAGGCTTTTAGCTATTTAAAGTCAATGCCTGTGCCCTGTTAAAAATCAGCAAAGATGAAGACATCTGCCTTATGATATTCCTGAGTAAACAGATCTGCTGCAGAACTAGAAGACAACTTAAAGTTGAAATTTCAGTTTAATTTATGGTAGACACGCCACTGGAATTTCTCAGTGTAGAAACAGTGCTGTTAGTTTTAATCAAGCTAACACGGGTAAAAGCACTCCAACACAGCAGCCCAACACTCACAGTTGTGCTAATATTTGCCCTAGTTTTCAAAAAACAAGTGGGAGAGGCAGGGAAGAGCTTGTCATTAAGGCATGGCTTTGAAAGGGCCTCTGAGGCCATCGGTCAGTCCCCGCTGACCAAGCCTCCCATGCAATAACTGAGTCCTTTGTTGTCCTCCTCAACCCCTTCTCCTATAAACAAAGTATAGGAGGTGCAGCTTTTCCCACTTAATTTTGTAGCTCCTGATCCCAGTTTTGGCCACACAGCTGACAAGGCCAGGCTGTGCAAAGATAAATAATCCAGAGCTCACCTTCAGCTCGCCTGCCTGCCGTCACAGCCATGTGCAGCACCCCAAACATCCACGTTGTCTTGTCCTGGGACTGTCCCAAATTTTACCATTCCAAATCTGATTCATCTGTCCTTCAGCAGCCTTCCAAATCCTTAGAAAAGGCTAGAGGGATTAAACACATGAAAAGGCTGCCCAAGTGCTTTCTGATGGATAATAAATATCTGTATATATCACTTAATGCACAGCAAGGATGAATGTGAGACAGATTGGCTGCTTTTCCTTTAACTGTTACATGAAAGACCTCACATTTGCCATGGATGCAAGCAGGAATGTCTGATTCTGTGTGCCTAACCCTAAGCTAAAACCTTTCCTGAACAAAACTGTTTGAATTGTTTTCAACAGGAGACATGTATTGTTTGGGGTTTTGTTGTTTGACTACTGTCTTGTTTGTGTTTTAAAAATATTTTTCCTTGATTTCCAGTGAAATACCAGACATGGGAAATAATTGTTGACATGGTTTTAAAACCTCGGGACTTTCTTCTTTAATTTATTTTTCTTGGTAAAATATAAAGGAACTCTCTGGCCACTGGAAAGTTTGAAATAAATATAAGATTTGCAAAATACCTTCTGAAAAAAATTTTTGATGACCTTCCACCAGACCCATTCCCGTTTATCCTTGCCTCTGATGTGGAGTTCTTGGGTGACCTCGTGACACAATTTTCTGTGCCACCATTCCCTATTTGTCGAGATAATAGGAATTCTAGTCTCCAAAAAAGTGATTCTTCATCAGAAAACTGACAGTTCATCAGACTGAAGGTTACTGCAAAAATATATCAGCTTTGAATAATTACAGTGTTTGTGGGAAATATTTCTCCAGTTCAAGATGGAGATTCCAGTGAAAGAAACAAAGAAAAAACACTCAATCAACTTTATCACAATAGTGAAAATAAAACCCCCAAAGCAGGCTATTTCAGAATATAGCAAGGCTTTGTTTTTCACCAGCTCTCTGGCAGAAATATCAAGCCAAGTTTTGACCAGGGTTGCAAAGGTGGATTTTCATTGAAAGCGCACCAACACCGCCCACCAGTCGTGCCCAAAACATCCAATATGTAAATGAAGATCATTAGGCATGGGCTGCAAGCAGGCTGACTCCCACTTCCATGGGTGCAGTCCAAGGCATGTCCCAAACTGCTGCACAAAGCTGGCAGCAGCACACAGAGCCCCATCCACCCCACTGCCCATCGGCCATCTGTGCCCACAGGTGGGGATGGGAAGAAAGGCAGGCTCCACCCTGTTCCCAAAGGATGAGTTCAACCTTTTCCCCCAAGAGAAAAGAGCTCAGCCAGGCTCACAGTCCTCAATTCATAAGTGTTCATCTATGAAATCGGATTCCCACCCCTCTCCACTAAGAATCTGCTATTTCAACGGAGCACAAGATGTCAGGATTTTTGCCAACATGAGCACAGCTGTCAAAATCTCATCCTTGGAAAGAATCCCAGATAGACACATGTTTTACCCCAGCCAAAATGGTCAAACTTTGCAGAGAAACATTCAGAGAGGAAAAAGGTTCCATATTGTCACTGCGATAGCTTGGGATTGCTCACAGCCAGACAACTGGGATGTGGTGTTTTAATAGCTGAACCATTAAAAGCAACAGGCATCTTGCTATTGACAGCAATAAGAACAGATTCAGTGCCTTTGGCACAGGAGTATCAAAAACAGCATTGCAGGAAAGGAAATAAGCTTGTTTGAATTTGGGAGACAACAAATGAAGGAGAAAATATGCTTGCAATTTTCTATTTCTCTAGCATGTTTTTCTAAATAACTTCAGCACTTTTGCCTGGTGTTTCCAAATGGACTCTGAGGAGTGTTGGGATTATGTTGTCCTTGGATTCATGTCCTTTCAAGCCCACCTGAAAATCCAAGCCTAAGAGAACCTTTTCTGTCCCGCCTGAACAGAGTAAGATTTCCAACCCCCTGAGCAGGGGCACATCAACCTATTTCTTCTGATCTGTGAGGAGAACAAATGTCTCTGCTCAGGTCACAGGTGGGGGCAGTGGCCAAGCTGGCAGAGGCCCAGCAATGCCCTGATCCTTCCTGCAAACGAGACCTGCACGTGTTGCCTTTCTTAGCATGGCCCAAGCAGCCCACAGGCAAGAGGTGAATTCCTACAGCTGGAGGGGTGGGGAGGGGAGGTGGCATCAGGAACAGCAACCATTATCCTCTTTACTGGAAAACGTGTATCTGAATGGCCAAATTTACTAGCTGTTCAAGATCTTTATGAGATTTATGAGGCTCAAGAAAAAAATTTATTAGAAAGACATAAAACTTCAGTGGTTTGAAATGGAAATGTTTGCAAAGGACTTGGGATCAGCTGGTTTCAATTGCAGGCCTGTCTGAAGTAGGGAGGGCTTCACTTCAGGGCTGAGGACCTCAAATTTCTCCCAACCTGACCCTCCTAAGACAGCCAGAGATTAAAGCTGCTTTGAGAGCCAATGCTCATCATCATAGGGAGGAGCTGTGGTACCCCAGATAAACGAAACACACAGATAATGGAAATGATGAGGAGCACATGGCAGAGACACTCAAATCTTCTTGTGCAAACCAGCTCAGTCCTGCAGGGCTGACCCTGAGCTCAAGCTAATGGTACCTGGTGAATCTAAACTGCTCCCTGATCCTGCTCCACCTCACCTGGGTGCTCCTCATCCTGCAGGTCTTATTAAATTGCAAGGAAAGCTAAACCTGAGCCATCTCTCTTCATTTACACCCTTGCTGGGAGCAGTACAGCCTGATCTCCTGCCATGCAGAGCTCCAGGGAGCACAGCCAGGGACACCTGCATGGCTTGGCCTTTTATCCCCAGTGCTCTCAGCACAGCCCTGGTTCTCAGCAAAGGCAAGAACCTCTCTGCTCCCTCCTGGTTCTGACAAAGCACATTGCCCCAGACAGTCCCTGCTTTCACAAAGTCAATCCCAAATTCTAGACTCCATGAAGAAATCTAGGCTCTGCACCGAATTTGACCCAGTGCAAAACAGAAACTGAATTCCCCTCCAAGCATAACAGACAGGACAACAAAACATTTAGAAAATGTTGGTTTTACCATATCAGAAGCCCAAAACCACATTACACATATCTCTTAATGAGGGTAATAAGCTTTAACTTAACAGCCTCTGAACTGAGCTCATCATCCACTTAGAGCAATCCTCCCTCTGGGATAGGTTGGCCAACATTTCACACCTTTGCATCTGCCAGCATTTGTTTCTGGCTCCTAAACAAACACAAAACACGCTGAAGATTTCCAAAGGGTATCCAGAGGGGGCCAAGAGTCAGTGCAGATGCTGCTGATGAGCTTATTGCAGTGCTCACCCCCCTTCTCACCTTACAGGATGCTTAATGACAACGGGCTTCAGTGGGATTCACACCTAGCAGCTCACAACTGTTCTGCTGAAAGGTGCATGGGGCTCCTTCTGCCTCTCTTTTCCCTCTGAATTACCAGAGAATATTTCCCTTCCTCTTGCCTTATCTGCTGTCCTGCAGACCAGGTGTGCAGCTGCCTGCCTCCCCTGGCTGGCAGATACTCGCTGGAGACAGTCATGGTAAGAGTTCCCAGTTCATAATCCTCTTCCCTGGGACTGCCTTCGACCCTGCCTAATTCAACACACCAAATGCTGCATTCTAATACATAGGACAGTTCCTTTATGCAAAGACCACAAGGACAGTAGTGCTGTTGGTAAAGGATTTCCCCAGCAGATCAGCTCACCTGCCTGAGCTCCCGAATCCCAGCAGGCTCATGCTCAGCAGTGCCACATCACAAAATGCACTTGTCCATATTCAGTGTTGCTGTCAGAAGAGGCAGAGTTTCACGTAATTCTGCTCACTCATGTATGTCTCAAAAAGTGGTTTTTGGCTCACTTTCTCTAGCTTGCAAATTACTTACAGCACTTACTTGTGTACCAGTGTTTAGAAAATCGTCTTGGTCTGTTTCAGGCATCCAATTTCACAGCTTGTCCTGATAGCATCTCCCTGGAGGAAAGTCCACAAACTCACCTTGCTCTGTAAAAAGACAAACTTACCTTTTAGAATGAACATCAGCTTTATCTTTGCATGAGCCTTTTCTGGCTCTGAAACCAGTTTACTCAGGTAGTTTCACTGAGCAATAAGGTTTTGAAACACAGAAACAAACTTCACAGTCTACATATAGCAGTAGTCAGGAGCATCTCACAGGCTGAGCCAATGCTTTTTTGATCAAGATTTCTATAGAACTGGGCAAACATATTTCCTCTAAAACATATTGCTTCAAAATCTGTAAGTTTTGATAGGGAAATGCAGATTTGTGCCTAGCTCAGAATACACAGAGTTATGTTTTCTGCCACCAGCAGCATCAATCCAAGCCATTGTCTGGAAGGAAAGACAGCTCTGGCTCTCACCTCCAGCTCAGTTCAGGACACGAAGCATTTGCTGTTCAGTCTCCAGAGGTGCAGCTCAGTGCACATCAGGCTGTAGCTGTGGTCCTGCTGTAGTTTCTCCAAAAAGGTAAATGATTTAGGGGTGCTTGCCAAGGCATTCTCTCCCCCCAGGACTCCCGTTCCCTTTTTCTTGTCTGTGATTTCAGAAGGAAAGTTTGCTGTTACTAACACAGTGTTAGAATTAGCTAAGTTATCTGCAATGCACTGGACTGTGAACTGCTTCTCATCACACAAATCTTAAAATCAATCAAGGTTCACTCCCCTGTGTCCATAAGTGGCCATCCCTTGGTCTGAGAAGATTATCACCAACTTTTTTTCCTCATTTCCTCAGTAATATGGAAACATGTTTTAATTTTTTTCCCCTCCACATTTCACTAGATTCGGATTTCTTAGATAAATTCTTTACATGAAGATATTTCAGCAGGTTGCTTTCAAACCCTCCACTTTGATTATTGACCACAGCACCAGGCATGATCCAGGGCAGGTCCTGCACAACTTCTCACCTGAGACATGCAGGGCTGTTCTGGTCCTGGCTTACAGGAGCTGTAGCTACACTTGGGAGGAGAGTTTCAATAATTCACAGGCAACTACTGGCTGGAGCAAATTAATCTTCTTTTCCGTGAATTTCCATTAAAAGAAAACTAATGCTGATATGAATAAAGTGGAAAAGGGATGTGACTATAGAAATTTTTGTCCTTGATCTTATTAATATTTCCCAATGAAAACACTCACACTATCTTCACTGTAGTATTATCCAGCCTATCAAGAGTTCAATGTGAATTTCCATTTTTTTACTCAAATATGCTTTTATGTTGTTTCAACATTAAAAATTAGAGTGCATTATAAAGCATGTGTGCATATTTATGCTTACCTGACTATAAGCTATCTTTATAACTTCTTTATTTTTCAAATACTGCATTCATGAACATCGATGCACTCAGCTCTATGAAAGACATTGCACTTCACATTTTTTAAAAAAGTTAATGCACTTCTATAATCAAATTTAGCCTCTTTTAACTGTTTTGTATTTACCTGTGTATTTTTCAGACCCTTGACTAAATGCCCATAGTTTATCCAATTAATTAATGAGCAATATTATTAGGAAGGAATTGCTATTTTCCACAAACCCGAGAAATTATGAACACTGAAATAAGAAATAAGAAGAAATAAGAAAGAGATAACCAACTTCAAGCCCTTTCTTAGTATTTGGTAACACACAGTGCTGTTAACATTATCTCTAGTATTATTCTTTCTCCCTTTATCTCCATCTCAGAAGGATTTGCAGCTCAGGTCACTGTAATACATTGCACTCTAACACATTGTGCCTGAAATTTCCAGTAAGGCACACAGCTCCTCTTGGCTTTCTACAGGCATCAACTGCTAAGTCTTTCAGGCCTGTCTTTAAATCTCAGCCTTTAATACTGCTGGATATCACAGCACAGATATAGATTTACTACTATAGGTCTCTTTAACCAACTGAAAATAAAGCACGACAGTATGGCATTGCCACTTTGGGGTGGAGGCTGCTACAAAGGAGATGGATGAGGCCTTGAAATTGATTGCTTGAAGAACACCAGGACATAGATAGAGGGAGAAAAAATAAGAGGGGAAGAGAAAGAGGGACTGATTTGTAGATGTAGACAGATCCTTCCTCAGATATCATCCAGGGTAGAGCTGGTTTTACTGGTCAGATATAGTTTGTCTAATGTGACTTCAAAATCATTGTTCACCCCTTAAAATACTTGGTTGTATGAGACAAGAGATGAGTCTCTAAGAGGCTGGCAGGGTGAAGAGAGGATGAGAAGGAGGGAGACAGAAAGTCAACAGATCAATAAAAGCACTTTAGGATAATGGCTCTACCTTGAGCAGCCCAGGTCTGGATTCCAGGCCAGCCCAGCACTGCCAGGAAATGTGGGTTTGCTTGAGTGAAATGTTGAATTCACAGTATCATGGCAGAAGGTGAGGTTCTGGCTCTGCCCCATCCTGTTCAGGGGTGTGTTCCCCTTCCCGCTCATCCTTGAGCTCAGGCTGAGTGTTCTTCCTGAGTGTGGTCAGCAGGAACAGAATCAGGGAGCCCGTGGGTTCGCAGCCTTTTGGAAAGAAAGACAGTAAAAGAAAGCACTAGGACAGAGGGCAGTGAAAAGCTGGGGCACAGAAGTATAAAAAGATTGTTTCCCCTTCCCCACCCTTTTGGTTTTTTCTCATGAGAAGTTACATGGAGGCAACAAAGAGCCTGAGTTAGGTAAGGATGTTGTTCCAGGAGTCAGCTCCAACGTACTGCATCTGGGCACCTCCTCCGAGAGTCTTCCCAACTCGATGGAATTTTATTATAGTAAGGGCCCCATCTACTGCCAAAAATTTGCAGTGAATCCAACCACATATTAAAATATCTTTTCATTGAAAGACTTTGATTAAATAACTCCCAACCATTCTACTGCACTTTTCATCTTTCACTGTCATCCCCACAAACGAAAGAGCATCCATGAGCAGCAGCCAGCTTCACCATGTTGCAACCGAGCACACTCATGATGCACAAGTCAGAAAAGGCTGCCCATGGGCCAGGAAAAGCAGAAATCCTGCAAAGTTTACCTTCTTACTGTACAACCTGAACTTAAAAACCTTCCATATAGCACAAAGATTTGGGCTGCTCAGGAGTTTCTAACAACACGTGTGAAACCCATAATCTTATTGACTGTGGCACAAAATAAAGTGTTGGAAGCAGAGGAACTGAGACATGAGTAGAAAAAGAAATACGAATTTCAAATGGAACAGAATATTTATACTAACAGAGGTGGTGAACTATGGGGGCAGGTCATGTTCAAGGTTTAATTTACACAGTTTAAGCTACTCTTAGGCTGGTGGAGTATTTTAGAAGCCATCAATATTTTTCAGGGGGACTTTTTTCCCCATTAGGTCAATAAAAACAGCCACACAAGTGGATGGCCCTGTAGGCTGATACCTAGAATTTCTGCTAGGTGCCAGCACTTCTGCAGGGAGTACCTGAATTCACTGCAAGGTGCAAGAGCCTGGCAGGCAGCAAATGTTGAATTCCTGCTGCAGAGCTGCCTGTGCAGCCGCCCCCACACTGCCCTCCCCACAAGAAAGCAGCAGCTCTATTTCTCAAGACCAGGTAAGGGAAGCAGAACAAATTGAGGAGAAACTGTAATAAGAGAAACATCAAAGATTGTTTCTTTTTAATTACCGTTTCTCAGTATCTTTGCTCATCAGCTGGAACTCTCTGTTGCTTTTTTAAAGTAAACAAAACAGTAGGGTTTTAATGCTGACCCACCTCACTCCTTTGGTCTGACTAATTGCTGAAACTGGCCATAAATTGTGCATTTTGTGACACTCTGAATAGCCTCATTTATTCTGGAGGGCACACATCTGTTTTTGTGTGCACAAACACACCCCTCTGTCCCACGGCCGGAGACGGCCAGTGTTCAATTTCAGCCCCATATTGAGATTTGGCTGGTGTTGGGGTCCCTGAGGCTGAAGAGAAATAAAGCTCTCAGAAGGGAAATGGCATGTAAACACAGCTCTTATGTTCCTCTGCATGGAAAATGTTTCCTTCAGACAAGGCTGGAGAAGGAATCACATGAGGAAGGTTGGGAGCAAGCTGCTTGCAGCAAGGTGGAGGGAAACACTACAAAATGCATCTGTGCTTCCTCCTCTTGGAGGCAACAGGGCCAGACTCCCACTAGCCTGGATAGTCAGCAAGAGGAGAGCACAGCCAGCCAGGGGAAGCCATGGTGCTGAGCCAGGCAATGGGTGTTCAGACCTTTGGTTCATGTTTCTGACATGAAAAAAATTGCACTTTGTACATATATCAACATTCTGTAAATCTTAATGAAGAAAAGTTCTAACCAGCCAATCTAGCTTCTTTTTCCCCCTTCTCATAAAGCTGAGTAACATGTAAGTAATACTTTCATCATCGTTACTCCAACTGCTTTAGCTGTAACAGTCAGTAAATAGGCTATTTCATTTTACTCAGCACTCTCTCTCATATGCGCAGGTCCCAACGTGTTGCTCACTTAACACCTAACCTATTTTTTTAAAATCAAACTCCACTATTTTTCATCAACACATTAATGACAGACATGGAGGAGGGGGAGGAATTCTTCTCTGTGTGTAATACACATTTCTGATGAACAGCAAGGCAATGGCCTTGGCTCTTGAGCTCAGTGGCAGCAGGAGCAACCTAAGCCCTTTCCCAGGGCAATTCGGAGCCTTTCCCCCACCTCCACCTTCTCCTTTTCTTCTCTGCTCCTGCAGGAGGCAGAGCAAATGGCTCAAAGAAGGAAAAAACAAGAAGGGATCTACATTTAAGTGCAAAAATTCAATGGGAAGATGTTCAGACAGCTTCACTCAATTCACACAACCTTTCATTAACACAGAAAGGAGAATTTCTCAAGAACTCTGACAGCACAAAACATTCAAGGGGTTTTATGGGGTTTTGTCTTTAGTTTTCAAGAGGATTTTTTTTCTTTATTCCTGGTGGGAAAGCTTGTGCCTTTAATTCTATAACTATAAACTAAATAATATATAAAGGTTTTTTGGTTGTTTTGGTTTTTTTTTTTTTTCTGTCAGGCACAGCAATGGTACTGAATGTATGCAAAGTTTCCACTAAAGGTTTTTGTAACTTAATTTTCCTCCAGAGATTAGAAGAAGCCAGATATTCTGTTTCTTGCTGGAACTTGGCTGGTAGCCACGCTGCGCTCCCTTTCCTTGTCATCCATCCCCAGCCCCCGGCACTGTTAATCAGATGGCTGTATCTTCCCTATATTTCTCCTGTCAAGCTATTAAGGGGATGGGGAAGAGAGAAAGAGGAGAATCAGCTGAGATATAAACCAGCCTGGGTCCCAGAGTGCCTCTCCCCCTCCTCAAGGTTGAGCTTGCTGTGTGACTGCACACCCTCCTGCCAGAGTGAAGGAGGAGTGTGCTTTCCTGCCCCCAGAGTACATGGCTGAAGTTTGCTTCCCAAATGAATAGGGAATCAGAAATTCTTCTGCACAGAGCCATCACAGCCCTGTAAAAACACGAAGCTGCAGCACAGAGAGGGAATAAAATATCAGAGCCTGGGCTGTAGGCTGGAGAGGTTCCTCTTCGGCCACGCTGTGCCCCTGCTCGCTTGGGAGGAGAGCAGCCTTGACTGAGGCTTTATGGATGTGATAGCAGAGAGTTATCACAACTCCCTGGGTTTTGGCAGCTTCCTTTGCTAGGGAATTCCTGGCACGTGCTCAGGGGCAAGTGAAGGTGGTTGGCTGGAGAAAAAGCTTTGTAAGGTTCACAAAGAACACCCAGATCCAAGTCAGGTTTAGGGCTGAAAACACTGATTTTATCGCATCGCTCCCTCCTCCTCTGCCTTTGAAGCAGAACACTAATGCTCAATCCAGCACACCCCAGGTCTGTGGAGAGCTTTGCCTCCCATTGAAATGTTCCATGGGGACCCTCTATCTTCACTAGGAGACAAAATTAACTCCCTATTCTGGATATCTTAGGACTTTGAAAATATTTGGATCCCAGCATTTTTGGCTGGGTCTACCTCCCATCCTTGTACATATCAATAAATGAGAAAAAAAAAACCTGGCTAACATGGCTCCCACACATCAGAAACAACAACTGTTGCATGATTTTGGCCTAGGTTCTCTCTTTGTAACCAACCAAGTAACAAATAATCAGGAATACCATGAAAATACCCTGTTTTTCTAGTAATTTAAGAGGCTGTGACTGCATCAGAGACTAGGCCCTGAACTCCAGCAACCAACTGCAAAGAGATTGATTTTATTTCAGGCAGGTCCACTTTGCTGACCAGTTTGATGATTTTAAAAAGGACTTAGGTTTTTAAGAGACACTCAGTGAGGTAAGGGCTTACCTGAGATGTTTTGGAAAATGCAATTTAGATGTAAAATGAGATTTACTTAGGTAATCCCTAAGTTCCTTTGAAAACAGAATGTTCATGTCTAGATAAACATCTCTGGATAAGCATGATGGCACAATGGGTCACTGGACGGATTGTTTTTCTAAATCTATGTTTAACAAAAAGGATCATCACATTAACTTACCAATAACCAAGTTTCTTATACAGGCAAAACGTTTACTCATTTCACGAAAACTCTCAGATTAAGAAATAAGATGATATCTTCTGAGTGCACCTTATTGATGTATTTAATCTAGCCACTCTCTAGCTGTGTTTGAGTTCATTTATTGGTTTTGGACATGCTAATAAAATCAGTCCCTTCTCTTTGGATTTTTTGGGGTTTTTTTTTTTTTTTTAATCTAGAAAAGGAAAAACAAAGGCATTTCTATAAGCAAAAGAACTAGAGAATATTTAACAGATATGCAGCTTGTGTTTCCAGATAAATGTTTGCAAAAAGTCCACCTAAAAGGAGGTGAGAAGGAGCACAGGAATGTGAGTGTGTGCCTGAAACAGCAGCACACCTCCACATAAGACATGTGAGGAGGAAAGGTGCCACTGAGATCTTCACACATCCTTCTACATTCCAGAGCAGCTCAGCTTTCCTGTTCAAACTCACCTGCTTGAGCCTCCTCCCCAGCCAGGCTGCCCTTACTTCAACCTTTTGTCTTTCACTCGCCTTTCCTTCCTTTATCTCTGTTCTATAGCCATTATCTCCATCAGCATAACTCCTTAAGATACACCTAGACATCATTTGGCCAATGAATGCATTTCACACAACATTAGTCATATTGTACTGTGGATAATTTTTATGATATTGCTGTGCCTCTCCTTGGTGCGTTGTTACAGTTTAATTTGTACATATTCTGCTGCTGATGTAGTGTCACTCAGCTGTAACCAGAGACAGCATGATGGGTTTGTATTATTGCAACAAATTTTCCCTTAAAAAAAACAGAAAAGAAAAGAAGAGAAAGAAAGAGGGAGAGAGAAAATGAGAGGGGGGGAAAAAAAGCAAGGGAAAGGGGAAGGAAACAAGGGAGGCTTTTTCTTGAGAGCATATTTGTCTGCTTTCTAGGATTCGTGAACTGCAGACAGGCTGTCCTGCAGAGTCAGTGGAGAGCCAGACCTCAACTCTGCCCTGCAAGAAAGGATTTAGATTCAGGGTTACATCTCAGGCACATTACATAAATAAGTATCTACTGCAAATTTGTGTTTTGAACCAATTTTCCACAAAGTTCAGGGTAAGTGTTTCGTATCTGCAAGAATTCTTCAGACCTTGTCCAGCTACTCATCTTTACCAGATGAGCTAATACCAGTCATCTGCTTCCCTTCCAAATGGTGATGCCCATTCTGTGGTTGCAGTTCAATGTTACAGATCAATTTTCAGCCCCAGGCATCAGTTTTACATTTAGATGAGCAGGGCAGCTCTGCTGAAGCCTCTCAACAGTTCTGGGTATTCAGCTGCCCGTATCAGCATCTCCACAAAGCACTGACCACAATGTTTTCTGTGCATCTGTTCAGTGATAGGGTTTCCCATATGGAAATGTTTAGTAAAAATAAGGGATTACTTGGAAAGACACTGGGCTAACCCTGCTGAGTATCTGCTTTTCTTCTTCTCAGTTCTCCAGCGTGGAACGTCACTGCTGGTATTTTGGACAGTGACCATAAGGTCATAAGACTGAGAGACTGAGACTCCCTCAGCTCTTTGTTTACCTCTGAAAGACAAAACAACTGATAATTTCACCTAATAAGCAAGAGTTGTGTTTAATTCTTTGAAAAAGCTAATTTATTTTGAAGCAGCTCAGCATGTCCCACATGTTTGAACCCAGTCTGACAGAATATGTTCCCTTGAGCAGTGACATCTCCCTCTTGTCACAGCCAGCCACAGTGTAAACCTTTTTTCACCCGACTAGAGCAGGGACACCTGCATGTACAGGTGGCTTCTCCAGGTGACCCTGACATCTAGGAGGCCAAGCCAAGGACCCTCCTGCTGCCCACAGAGTCCTGCGCAGGTCCCCTGCTTTATTTCAAGTGGAGAAATGAGTAGAGTAGAAGAAGGAAGGCTTCCTCCCAATATCTGTGACATTCTTCCACACAAGAACAAACCCAGGCCATGCCAAAATGTGTGTGTTAAAATGGCCATAAGCACTTGGCCCATATAGAAGTTCTTATCATGCTTTGCCCCTATGAATCAATCCTTTCAATTAGAGTAGCTGGGGGATATAATGATGTTTTTATTTGCAATTACAGCTTTAAATTAGGATCAATAGAAGCAGCTACAGCCCTGCCATGCCAACAGTCCTGAATGGTTCATAAGTTTTTAGAGAACACATTTCTAAAATAAATTCATTTTCTCTTAAAAATAAAATACCATAGGAAAAATACTTGGAGATTAGTGCAAGAGAAAAACTCGAGGAATCTTACTTGATTTTTATTTTGTTTTTAGGCATCAAGCCAGCAAGACCTCCATCCCTAGAGTTGCTTTCCCTGTGGACTTTCCATGGTCACATCTGGAATAATGCAGGTGGGCACCCAGCCAGGTCAAAGCTGACTCTGTCAGAAGAGAAGAGGAAAATACACAGCTATTAGCTATCAATTGTATTTCTGACTTCTTCAGTGTAAAATTGTGTTTAATAAGAAGCTTCTGCTATAGAAAACTTTTGCTTGAGTTTTTTTGATAGACTCTTCCAAGTAAGGACTCTGTATAGCAAAACATGCAATGCTTTCATCTTTCACAAACTGATTATAAGAAAAAACAAAAAAAAAAGACTTTACTAAATTTATATTTTAACAGTTTTCCAGAGAATTGAGGCTGGTTACCTTAGTTTTAAGAAACCAGTCAAAAAAAAAAATGTAAGCTTGTATCAAATGAGAGCTTTTCTGAGAATGAAATTGCAACAAAAGAACCTATTTTTCATGAGTTTCAAATTTCACAGCATATTTCATAGTTGTTGTACAAGTTGGGGTAATATCTGCTGTGATTTATAGAGGAGCGGCGCTGTAAGAAGCCTCCCTTCTAATTATAACTGGCTATGAGATACATCACTCATATCAGCCTGAAATTTACTTCCATCTCAAACACGAGCTTTTTTCCCCTGTTTATTGTCACAAACTGGCCACAGAAATGCTGATAAAGACATTACAGAAAATGCTATTAACTTAATCCCTTCCCAGCCGAGGTTCCTTCTTTTAATACAAACTTATTTTGAGTCTTTGTTTAGGCGTTGCAATGTGCCAGGCAGCAAACATTATCTCTCATGGAAAGTTGTGCAATGAAAGCCTTTCCTGTTCCATGGGCTCCATTAGGCAGAACTGACTTTGACAGAATGTGCAAAGGAACCTATAAATCCAGTGATTCCCTCCACTTTTACAGGCAGTGTGTGCAAAGGCTTCACACGTAGAGTAGATGTTTCATTTGAATGCAAAACATGCTAAAATTTGTACTGAAAAGCACTTAGACTTTAAAAACATGCCATAATTCTAAGAAGAAAAATGCCTGACATATCTTTTGGCTGATTTCAAATTCATATATATTTTAAATGATCTATAGAGCCTAAGCTGTGCATTTTATACAACAGAATGATAACCATTCCCATTCCCCTCCATCTAATCCACGGATGGTCTTGATTTATTAGCCAGTCGTGCATGGTGCACTGCCCCTCCCGAAATTCATGCTGTAATTTTAATTTTTGTTGTTGCTGCTGCTGCTATCTGGATGCAGGGCTTGCCATGAAGATAGCATGGGCTTACCCTGTAAACATAATTGATGCTATCGAAGATAATGATTTAGGATATCATCCATCTCCAGTACAGCTTGCCATTACGTGACTTGTTCTTGCAGGTATCTGATTTGTATCATAGACGAGCTGGCTTGATTGCTGTTTTGCCATGGAGTAATAGTTCCTTGGTTTCCACTGACATGCTGAGTCTCCCTTGATCACTCAGGTGATCAGTCAACACACGAGTTAATTATGGGTGAAGGGGTGTCTGAAGCCCAAAGATCAAAAGATACGCACAAGGTCTTCTCCAAGTCATTATTCACCTCCTTAAGCATCAGGCAGCCAGTTCAGGTTCCTACCTCCTGCACTGTCCTTAAATAAAGTGGTATAACAGTGGGGAACCTGAATTAGAGCCTCTGTAGGACACAGAATGAAACATTCAATTTCTCCACAAGAGAGAAAAAAGTCCACATGGGCAAAACTGCCTACATTGAGGAAGTCAGGAGTACTCTCATTTAGTAATCATTTTAAAATAAACTCATTTCAGTAATCAGTGGTAGGTGTTTAAAGGTAGAGAACCCAACAGTTTGGCAAAAGGGTCTCACCAGCTTCCCTGGTAAAAATTCTCAGGTTTCAGCTGGCATTTCAAGGAGATATTGTCATCATCTTTACATCCATGCACAAAGAAAAGAACTATTGGCAGAAGTTAGGAGCTACTGGACAAAATCATTAGAAGCCCTCCTAAAATGTAAAGGAAAAGCAGTTCTCTCTTTTTTCTCTATTTCAGCTGCCCTCAAAACTCAAATGCATGCATTAATATTTCCAGAAGCTAATTCTAATTATGGGCCTGGATCATCTCTCTGAGATTCACCCCGCTGGGCCATGTCCTGCATTGCTGTGGGGAATGGACACCACAGCTCCATAGTCTCCCTCCTGTTTTAAGACCCTGAGAGCCAAATCAACTTGTTGGACAAGTCTGTTGAGCAGGTGAGACCCACAGCAGCAAAGAGCTTGTGGTGTCGTGCTGCAGCCACAGGATTATTTGTGTGGGTAGGAAGAACAATCTCCCCAGCAGTAATTACCTGAACTCACTTGGGTACAAGCTCAACACCTGCAACACTGAGCAACACCTGTATTTGTCCTGCAAGACTGGTTTCTCCAACTCTGTGGTTTTCATGTCACTCTATTAAAGGGAAGGCAACTGAGCAATACACCTCAAAAGGTTTATTTCCTAAAATAAAATCGTGATTCCTCCAAAAAGTCACCCTGCCTTTATTTTGGAGGCAAAGGGAAGCAAATCTCGCTGAGTTGCAGGTTTGAAGAGATACTTTGTAAGGTCAAACCCTCAAAGGGCTTCAGTGCAAGTGTAACTCAGTGCACACAGTTCCACATATGCTTTCTTCCATATGCAAATAAATGCTATGGATGCACAGCCCACTTGCACGTATCTGCACATGCCAAAGGGATTTACACATGTTAATACTTGGAAAGCAAAGTGAGAATGTATATAAAATGGCATGCACAAAGTGCATTCATCCATGTGCATATCCCTCTGGAGGCAGCACTACTTGGATGTGTTTCTAAGTGGAAAAACAGTTAAAAATTGATATGTCACCCTCTCTCCAAAAACCTAATGATTACAGTCTGTTAATTGCACCGCATCTGCTGGAACTTTCAGCAAATAAATTGTGGACCTGATCTATTATTTACAATACCAACAGAAACTGCAAATAATGTTTTAAAGTCTCACATATGCAGAGTGGTTGCAGAAGCAAACTGTGCCTTGTTGTCCTTATCCTGTCACTTCCCCAAGCAGGTACCATATATTGTGACAAAGCTGCTATAATAACCTTTTCTAAATTTTACTTTCTGCAGATGGAGAGAAAGCAGTGAGAGAACACAGACTCACATAAAGAAAAAGAACACTTAAAAGATGTTCAAAATATCATGTACAATTAGTCTTAGAGTAGCTCTGCAATGCTCTAGGTCATGTCTTGCCATTGCTTTGAGCCAAGATTCCCACAGCCTGGGATTCACTCGTTGCTTTTGGATGCCCAACAAATAGGTCCATGGCAGGGTCTGATGGGGAGAGAGTCATCTTAGCACAGCCTTGAATTTAGGCTTTAATTGTGGCATCTCTTCTCCTGGTGTGAAATCCATACGGATTTGCTGACTTCCCATGATTTTTAAGGCATTTGAACACTGGTACAAATAAAGAGTGCTGATGTGCTCTGCCTTGCAGAGAGCCCTGAACCACAGCCCCATTTCCCACCACCTCCTGTTCTCTACAAACATTACCTGGTGTTACCACTGCTGTGGTTTCTCCAGTAGAACAATTCAGCCTTGAAGCAAATAACTGATATTTTTCCCCCCAAGAGCTGCCTCAGCAATGTAAGGTTTGAAAGTCAGGTTGTGTCCCCTCTTCCTTGACTTCCTTAAACCAGTAACAACATCTCCCCAGAGCAAATGGCAATTGTCTGGTGTAAACTGGAGCAGAATTGCCACCTTCTGCTGTGTAACAGGAACAAGAGCTTTGCACTCATTATTATTATTACTATGAGACCTGAACATTAGTTAGCTGGCCTCGTTACACAACTCCAGCCAGCCCACTTATCCACCAGAAAGCAAATAACACTCAGGCTGAAGTTTATGAAACTTCTGGGATTCACAAATGTGTTTCGTGGATTTCTGGCAGTTGTCTGAATGTTCACAAATAATGTGATGCCAGTAATCACAGCAAGTCAAAGCTTGACACTTCTATTCATAAATCAGGAGATGTTTTATTTTTACTGCTTGAACATTTCTGTTCCCAAGCACGATTGGATTTGAACCATCAAGCTGGAGGTGAAAGGACCTTTATTTAATGTATTTGTTTAGGTTTATATGAAATATAAAAAAAGTGTCTATGCAGGACTCTAGCCACCTTTACCATATATTAAAAAAACCAGGCCAACTCACACAGACAAAAATAAACTTAGTAACTTTCAAAAGGGAAAAAAGGCACAAAAAAAGCCTCTTGGGCAGAGACCTCAAATCTTTCTATATAAACCAAAACCTTTTGCAGACACTGTTTCTCTCATCTCCAGAGCCTGGGACATGAAGGGATGTGTCCCTCAGGTTAGCAGAATTGGGACTCTCCCAGGCCAGGGTGGAAAGGGAGCACTCAGTCATGCTGCTGCTGAGCAGATCTAGCCAGTATTCTCTCCTTTAAACCAAGAGGACTTCAGCCAAAATGCCTCTGTGGCTTGCAGCTGCAGCACTATCACTAGGGAGACAGAGCAATCTATTAAGCAAAGAGGTTCCAAGATCCAAGACTTGATGCCAAGAAGTATTTTAGCCTCCCCCGCAAGCCTGCAGACACAGGGCAGGTCCTGCAGCACCAGTGGTGACTGCTGGGGCTGGAAACTCCCCCTCAGCACCCCATGGGCACAGAGAGCATCCACAGCCCACCCTGCCCAGTGCTCCCCTCCTGACGCTGCCCCTGCCCCCCAGCCACCCCTGGCACAGGGATTCCTCCCACTCATACATTGTGAAGTCGTTTCATTCAACCAGTTCCTCCTTCCACAGTCAGAAAATAGTCAAGTTATCACTCAAAGAGTAGAATGTGGAAGAGAAAACCAACCTATCAACTTTGAAGCCTAAATTAAAATGAATCCATTAGGATTCTCTACCACAAGGTACATTGTCCTGGCAGACCAGGTTGTGTCCTTCTGCTGCTGGCATCAGCCAAGAGCCCCATCCACTGTCCCACCTAGCATCCTCTTTGCTTTCAGTCTCCTTTTGGAGTGTGGACAGCTACCTGTGGGAAGGCAGGGACAGAGGAGTGAGACATACCTTTATAAAACTGGCTTTTCTCCTCATGTAGTCAGAATGCAAACATCTTTTAGTGACAACTTGGTCTTTTCAGAGACAGTCCCAGTTCTCCTAGAGCCATCCCTTCCAAATTAAACACAAAAGTGACAGAGGATGAGCTCTTTACTGTTTTGAATGCTGCAGAAAGGAAGTGCCCAAAAGGTTGCAAACAGTTGTCACTCTGGCATGCTGTAAGTGATATTTTTCAAACCCTCTATGCAAAACCAAAACACCACATCTATGTTTTTTCACTCAAAGCTGACAACTTTTAGAAAGGTTTCAGTTCAATACATTGAGCAGACATTTCTCTTGGACAAGAATTGCCAGTAGGAGACAGGTTAAAGACCAACAAGCCTGTCCCTTCCATCCATCCTGCCTCTCAGCAAGAGCTGCATCCCATCAGCAGCTGCCAGGAGTGAGGGGAAGCTTCATGCAGGAGAAAAACTCCATCCCTGAGGATCTGCTCTGGCCAGAGTAGACTTGGATACGGATGAGGATCAGGATCCAGTGCAACAAGGCATGTAGAGCACAGTCAAACTTCCTCCCCTCCTAGGATCTGAAAAGACACCTGACCGGATTTTCTCCTGGACAGCTCAGCATTTGAATGGGCCACTTAATCAAAAGCACCTCCCGACTGCAATGACATCCTGCTGCCTTCTGACACTTGCCACTTCCATAACACCATTTACAGCTCCATTGTTGTAACAGGAAGCCCTGAGGAGGAACTGGCTCCTACAACATGTTGCCATCACATTTTAGCCAAGGCTGAATGTAGCTGCAAATCTCTCTACAAAATCCAGCGGAGATCTATTAAATGCATAATTTCCCTGGCACCAAAATGTTATTCTTTTAGCAGGTCTGCTTCTTCCCTGGGATTCTGAAGAACTGTGCTCTGCTGTATTATGAAATACACCATGCTTGGGTGAAATACACAGAAAACATCTTTGATTAACTCAGCTTATCTTTTATCGTGTCACTTTTCTATTGGATTTCTTTTCTGTACACTGGAAACACATTCTTGTGACAGTTACACTCCTTTACTGGGAGGCTTTGCTGTGTGACCTGCAGTGTCACAGGCAGGACCAGATCCTGCCCAAAAGCACAGGGTGGGCAGCTTGATACAACAGAAAGGAATGTGGAAAAATAGAGCACCAGGAAAAGCAGTACAACACTCCTATCCAAGTGGGCTACAGAGGCATTTTCCAGCCTGAAACACAGATTGGCAAAAAAAAAAAACAAACAAAAAAAACAACCCCTGAACTGCTATTTCCTGTATGATGCTCATTATTACCTTTCTACACGCTTATCAGAGTTTGCATGAGAGCTCGAGAAATCCGGGAATACCAGCAGCACCTCCACTTTGCTAGGAGGAGGCAGTGTGGTAACAAAGCACAAACCAACCCCGCCAATCTGGAGTACATCCCTCTCACAACTGTCACTCGTAATTTCTTCCAGATCCTTCAGAAACTGCAAAGAGGAACACATGGTAAATAAAACTGCTTGGCAGAGGAGGACTCATTTTTCTGCTTCATTGTGGCCTTCTGCAAACACCTGGCAGGATGAAGTCCCACGAGATACTTGCTCTGATAGCTCCCCACTGCTGCACTCAGTGTGGGGAACTGGTCCAGCAGAACTCTACCAAGAGCTGGGTGGTACAGAGAGACTTCTCTCTTTTGGCAGGGGTGAACAGAGTCAGAGCAGCTCAGCCTCTTTGCACAACCTGCCCTGTGGCTGCCTTCATTGGAAGAGGTAATGTTCCCAATCCCCAACCCTTTATGCATCCTTGTTTCCATCTGCAGTGCTCCCTGAGCAGCTCAGCATCTGGGCATGTTCCCACTTGAGCTGGGCTGCACACCAAGCTCAGCGCAGCTCAGCTTGGACTCCACAAACAGGTGTTCATCTCCCCCAGTGCCTTGCAGGAGCTGCAGGTGAGTACCAAGCGCTCCCAGGTGGGCGTGCTCCTCCCAGAGCCTGCTGCTGGGGCCTCCTCTGAGCCAAGCCACACCACAGAAATGCCACTGCTGCTTCACTGAGTTACTCAGCAGATCCTGAACTCTGGCAGAAATTCCACTTCTCAACCAGAGGGCTTCAAATCAACACTTCCCATACCCCAGAAAGATCCTGCTCTTCACCTCTCCTCCTGTCAAAGCCTTGCTTTCACAGGAAGGGTTCAAGTTTCATTGAGTGAATGGGCAGAGGAAACACCATGATTTTCTTTCATCTCTTGATGATGATGCTCTCTCAGGGATTCCTGCTACTGCCCCATGCTCTGTAAATAACATAATGTGAAAGATGGGAGACATTCTTAAGAAAGATGATGTCACAACTTATGTACCTTTCTGCTTTGAGCAAAGACAGGTTACCCTGAACTTCTTTGGCAACATCACAAACCTCCAAAATGAAGTATGGACTAAAGCTCCTTTTAGGACAGCCTAGAAAAGCCAGAATATTTTTTTTTTCCTGGATTTTGCCTCCAAGTTCCTTGTACTCAAATTGAGCAACCTGAGTAGCTGATTGAGGTCCCAAACCCTGGATGAAGCTAGGGGTTGTAGTGACAACATCATTGTTCACCCTTGACACTTTTGGTATCTGCTGGCGTTTTCTGAGCCTGGTGGCTTAAACCAATCATGTGTTTTCCTCATGTGGATATTCAGGAGGGGACCAGCATCTAAAAAGAACGTTCACCCAGTCCAGAGGCAAAACACTTTGATAGTACAAAAATTGGGCAGGGGGGGTGGGGGCAAAGTCAGGGCCAAAATTAATTCAGTAGTTGGTCAATCTTTTACTTCCCCCTGCATCTCGCTTGCTCCTAAGCAAAGTACACAGTAGATCACACTTTCAGGATTGATTTAGGGAAAAGTTTCATTAGAGGTAGTTCAGGTGCTTATGATAAAGACCAGGCAAGGAGCTGAGGCAGGAGGAAGATGTGTTGCAAGCTTCCTTCCCACACCCCTCAGCATGAGGGACTTTCCAAGTCCGATGTTGGATTTCAGATTCGTTAAAGCCAGGCAGGAAGAGATGGCTCATATGCACAGTGCTTTTCCTGCTGATCAATAAGCTTCCTTCCTGCCTGATAACTAAACCACTCATAACATTAACAGTGTTATTTAAGACCTGTAGAAACTCTGATTCAAACAAACCAGAAATATCTTGACCTAGATACTGGGAACAAAACAATATTGAGTAAACTTTGGGATTGCCCATTCATCTATCATTGCACTTGACATATTATTGAGGAGTTGGAGCAAAGCTATTTTACCTCAAATGTTCTTACAGCAGTATACTTATTCAGAGAGAAAAATCTTTTGGACACATTCCCCCTCTCAATTTAGATTAAAAGGGGCGCGTTTCAGAGTCCATTAATAAGAGACATGAACTGCCCTTTCAACAACTGCAAATAGCAAACACTATTATATCAGAACACATAAATGAGGCTCAGCCCTCTGTCCTTCTGAGGATAAAAGGAACATGAGAAAGAAAGAACACAAAGGGTATTTCCACCAGGTTACAAGTGCACAGGCTCAAGAAAGTGACCTGCACTGTAAGAGATAGTCACTGATGCAGAATGGTTCAATAAATGTTTTCAGAAGCACCATCAGGCTGTTGCTTCTTTGGGCTTTAAGTAATGCTGGGCATGTTTTGCAGCACCTTTGCAAATCAAGGCCTTGCTTTCCTCGGGGTCTGTACCAAAATTCATAGGTTTCCACAAGAAGGCACACCTGCACAGCTTGTCTAACACATCCAACTGCAAAGCTTAGAATGACTTGAGCACCCAGCCTTCTGTCCAGAGTTGGAGCCTCACTGGACCTCACAGTTTAATCTAGCTTATTTCTGCTTATTCCTTTTATCCATGCAAATTTTGGTGCTTACCTGTACATGTTTCAGTAGATGAAGCATTTCAAGTGTTTACCTACCTGGAAGACAGTCGGCTTTAAAAGTAGCAAAGGAAAAGAAGGACTTTCAGAAAAGATCAAATACATCATAAACTTGGCAGACACTGTAGCCCTGAAACAGCAGTTTGAAACTTGCACCATAACAAATCTTCTCCTATACATTATCTCACAGGAAACAACACATGATAAATTCTTAGCACAATGTGATTCCCCTCCTTCCTCCTCCTCCCCACTTCAGAAAGATTTAACATCTAATTCAGCTTTTGACGAGCTGCTTCATCACTGCGGGAATGCTGTTGATCTCTGTCGGAACCCTGTGGCCTTGGACAGAACAAACTGAAAGGGGAAAAAAAAAATTTTGGCCGTCTGTAATGATAAATAAATACATTACAGGATACAACTCTGGGGAATGGAGGCTGACACTGACTGAGCACCATGACCTCCACACAACTGCCAAGTCTCCACCGCTTAACAAAAGTCAACTTTTGTTTGCCTTCTCCCCCCTCAATGACAATTTCTTTAAGAGCAAATGCAGGATGGAAAAGGGAAAAAAAAATAAAACCAATAAAAGATAGAGAGCTCCAAACCCTCCTCATCTGCTGCCCAGAGGCACTTTGGTTTTGACAGAACAGTATTTTATTTCTTTGGTCTCTTGGAAATTGGGGGAAACCAGTCCATGCTGCATCAGCAGCAGCGGGACAAGGAAGCTGTGCCACAGGGAATGCTCAAATCCCTTTAAAATTTTTTTTGCATTTGGATGTGCCTGCCTTCAGGCTAGTTCTTGGCTCCAATTTGATTTTCTGTCTACTTAAGTCCCACTCACAAAATCAAATATGTATTTCAGCTGTTGGGTCTTCGCATTGATGGCAACAATAATTAAGTAGAGAGGAAGCAATTGGTTACCCTAACAGAGAAGCCACCTCCTCATCCCTGGAAGCCTCACCCACTTGTGTCAACCTGTTTCCTGGACTCTCCTTTTCCATATCTCTGCAATCTCTTTCCCATTTCTCTCCAATCATGCAGAAAGGTGATACCTCCTGCCACCGCTCCTCATTTTGCAGATGCACAAAGTGATAAATAAAGTGTCATGACAAAGTCAGTCAAGTCAAAAGCCAGGTATAGACTGCAAGCATTAACTCTTGTGTCTGCATTGTGCTTACCATAAGGTATTCCATTAACTCCATGCACTTTATGGGAACCACAGAGGACTCAGCCTGATCACAACAAGTTCATGAGTTCAAGCCCTGAAGACCCATCAATACCTTACAGCAAAGGACAGCACAAAACCCCCTCACTAACTCTGGGACAGCTCACTCAGCCCAGGAGCTGAAGCTGATCAGCCCCACTGGCTCGCTGAGTGATCCATCCCCGGCACAAAGCCAGTGTAGCTACACCACTCCTGCAGCCCACACCAGCATTGCTTCCAGAGCTCCACTGCGCTGTGCAGAGGCTCCAGCTCACCCCGAGCTGTCTCAGGGATACAAGGCACAGCTTGTTCCAAGAGCTTCTTCTGCTCCCCTCGCTCCCCTCAGAGATGTCTGCTGCCAGCTCACCCCGTCTCACTGCCGCCGACACCGGGCTCTATCTTCACAGCTCTGGGCTTGCAGATCATTTAACTCAGCTATTCACCAAAGCACCTATTTAATCCACTCTGCTCACAGTTGCTACTATTAAAATACTTCGTATTTCCAAATGTCCTGGGACTACTTATGCTTCATAATGTCCTTCTTATTTCCCCCGTCGCCTGTCCTTTGTATACACAGCAAAGTGGATAAGGGAGAGATGATTACGCTCACCCAAACAGTGGAAGACTCATGATTCAATCCCTTTATCTTCTGTCTCTTGTTGACATTTTTAATTTCTCAATCTATCTTGTTTCTTTCTCCTTATGTTTAGAGGATTTGAATGGTTCACTTTCAGCTAAGGGTAGGATCTCTCTAACATGTCTTCTTATGTTTGAATATTCTCCTGAACATTTTCCATTGCTTTGAACTTCCCTCTGAGACTAACTGGAGAAAAGTAGTTTTTTCTTCAGCTTCATCAATTCTCTAAGACTGTTCTGCTAGGGAATTCTTATTTCACATTAATTATATCTTTGGTTGTCCTTGTAGTTGTTCCCTGCAAGTGTAAATTGAGTGCACTACAGTCTCTGTTAGTAAAAGGCTCTTTGAGGCATTGTGGGGGCTGCACTAACAGACAGATTTCCATAAAATCAGGCAGGGGATCTAAGTGATGCACAAGCGTTCCCCAAAGCACCACTGAGCTCATGTCTTGACCTGCCCATCAGAACAAGACTGACACTTTCTAGGAGAGAGTGGATAAGCAGCAAAAATATCAGAAATAAATATGAAATCAATTTTCAAAGCTATACATCCCAAAGCTTTCATTTGAGTCAAATACACAAAAAACCAAAAAGCAGGACAAAACAGAAACCAACCCAAGTGCAGAGAAGCTCTGCCTCTGGTGCAGGTACAACAGAAACATGAGCCCCCCATCTCAGTCAACAGTTTTGAATGTGAATTCCTCCCTTCAGAAACCAAAGAAGCCTTTGCTGTACTCCACAACTCATCCACCGCAGGCAGCAGCAGCAGAGGGGATGTACTGTGACCTGTGTGTGTAGCTGAGGGGAAATGCAAAGCTTCTGCAGAAGTCAAAGCGGGTGGAAATCAGCTGTGGACATCTGGGTGGACATTATCTGCCAGCGCAGTCCTCTCTGCTGGCCTGCTTCTCCCTAGCTGCTGCACATCTCCTACGTGTGCAGCTCTGCCTGTGTGTTTAAACAAAAAGGCTGATAAGGAGTACTTGTCTGTCAGCAGTATCTGGAGCCCACGGCTCTTTGAGAGCATTTGGGTTTACTTGGCGGGTCATGCTGACTCCTTGTGAGCCATTTATCATGACAAAAAACTCCAGAGATTGGCACCACGCCAGTGTCTTCCCTTCTCTTCCCTCCCCCCACCCCTTTCTCCCCTCCTGGGTATTGATGCTACATCAAAACAAACCTCCAGTTCACATAGCAACAGAACATTTTTATATAACCCCTGCACAGGAACGCTGCACAAACCATTGGACAATCCCTTGCAAGCACGTTAGGTAATTCCAGGATATTTTGCTGGTTTTTGTCAAAAACACCCCTGACTAAATGAACTATAAAAAGAGAAGAGGATCTTTTGCACATGGGCCAGATTTGAAACTCAACTTGGCACCAAGGACATCAGGGGATTAGGGCACCTATTGGTTCCATGTTCTAAATTTTGCCATTTTCTATTTCACTTGGAACCAAACTGGGGAGTCCAAAGCATTTAAGCCAGTTTGTGCATAATGTAATTGAAAGCAAAGCAATGCTGAAGGGATCTGCTGAATCAGGGCTTTAATAAGACAAAGACAGAAATTTAGATTTTGGTGGACACTGAAAACTCCCATTGTTATCCAAAGCAGGGATATCTGTACAGACTGTGTAGTTGCACAGCTATAAACCAGCCAGGTCATCTTAATTTCACTTCTCTCATCCTATCACAAAAGGCTAATATTTTCAATATGGACATAATAAATATGCTACTTTAAACCTTTTTACAACATGCCCACCTCACCTTTGGATTAATCCCATCTTTCAGGTCTTCCACTACTTTGCTTCAAGGATCACAAAGGGGGAAAAATTGACTCTGAGGATTTTTACTGCTTTCCCCTGATCCCTATCTAGAACAAGGACACCAAGACAGGCAAATCAGGACCTACAGTAACATTAGACCCACTGTTTACCCATTGGGATATCTTACCTGTGTGCACTGAGCTCAGCTCATCACAAGATCTTGGATTAAGAACAGAGCTTTCCTCCAAACCCTACTGATAGCAATCACTCAAGATTTTTTGTTGCACTACCAGCATCCCAGGATTTCCTGGGAATTTCAGCAAGTTGCTTGTCATCAGCAGTACCCAGGCTTTAGGACACTGCTGATGACTTTGGCTTCTCCTGCTCTTTTCCTCTAGTCTAGCACAGCCTTTTGATCTTTTTCATTAGGTCTTAAGTAAGTCACTGGAAGCATTTTGTGGTGAGTAGGTGGTATGGGAAATATATTCTCTGGACCTTTCCAGATCAAACATCTGCAGCCTGATTGCTTCAGTTGTGGTGTAATGCACCGGTCCAGTGCTCCTGCACCATTTGGAGGAGATAATAGTTAAGGTGTATCTATCTATCTAGGTTATTATACAGTGCACATCATTAAAGGATAATTCATGCAGCAGCAAGAATACAGGTAATATATGACCAAAATAATGGACTAACTTTTGTAGCTCTAGAGAAACTCTTCCATGCACCATTTTCTTGACTGCAATGATAGAAGTGGAAGGATGTCTCAATTAAGGCATTCTGTCCCCCATTATCTCTTAATTCCTTTGGATCATTCCCAACTTCACTGTACCCCTTCTCCTCCCTGGATCAGGGAAGATCAGCAGGTCACTCTTGCAGCAGCCCAGAGGTTCTCCCCTCACATAAAGCCCTTACACCATGTGCTGGCCTTTCATGAAGAAAATTCTTTGGACATGTGTCTCCCAGCCTCAAACTGGCTCAAAAAAAAAAATCATCTGAAAGTCTCGAAGTAATTTTGCTGCCCCAGGAGCACTCATGACTTCATATGGGCTTCAGCTTTTTCAGTCCTTGCTCTAATGCCTTTCAGAGCCATACAGGATTGTTAGGAAGTGTTAATGGGCTGCAGTGGCTCTGTAAGCCAGCACTGGCTGGCAAATTATCACACCCCATTGTCACTTCATCAGCTGGCGGCCTGGGACAACTGGAACAACACCGGAGCCTCTGTGCTAAAGGTCTGCTCACATTGGTGAAGAGCCCAGAACACCCAAGACAACTCCACCCTCAGGGTCAACACTAGAATCCTCAATATGATGCGTAGTCTTTGGGTTTCAAGAGAGAATCTGGGTTTTTTTCCCCAACAACTTGCTCAGTAGTAAAGTCATCGACTGCTTTGTCAAATTTGCCTGCACACATATCTTGTCTCAAGGTTTCAAGAAATTCCTGTGCTTTTGTTTCAGGGAAGAAACTTGGAAAGTCTTTTGGGGAACTCTCAATTCCTTGCTTTATAGAGACAAAGAAAAACACAACCAGCGTATCTAAAAGGCTGACCACATCATCTCTTTTAGGTACATAACACAAGAGCTATGCAGAGAGAAACATCTGGGAGGAAATTCAAGGCCCTAAGACAGATTCTGTGAATCAGCATGAACAGCTCTCTAAAATGTAAAAATAAGGGAAACCAAATGTATGCAGCCAGCTTGGTGAAGCTCCATTGGCAACCAATTATGCCCCGAGCCTTATTTTCAGAAGCGTGTGCATGTAATGGTGTGTGCAAAAATGAACAATCAATAGTGTCCTTCATTTATATGACTTGCCATGATTGCATCCTGCAGCCATGGTAACTGTGCCCCCACCTGAGGGCTGCAGGAACAGATATGCAGATCTGCTGGTGGGTTTCCATCCCAGCTGCTGGGAACACCTCGTTTTAAGGAACCTCAACCCCCAAAGCCATGTGTGACAGAAGAATCTCCATATCAGCAAAGGGGTTTGTGTGTGTTTCATGGATACAAATGCACACGTGAGGGTATTTATATGTAAACAAAACAATGTGATTGACTTCTTCTGTTTCATTAGTGGTGACAGGAAGGAAGAGGCATCAGCTGAACACTTTGCACATGCTGCTGCTGCTGCTCACAAGGTCAGCAAGGACTCCTCTGTGCTCTCCTCCCCATTGCAGATCTATGTCCCCTCACGGGGACAAAGGGGTGACTCCAGATCTGCCCCAGACAAGGGGACAAGCAAGGCAGTCCCTGACTTCCATGGGGAACTCGGGAAGTGCTGGCAAGGCCAAACAAGCAGGTGTACAACTCTTCTACACAGCACGAGCATCCCTCAGGGCTCTGCTCTTGTTAAACAAGTTCAAAGGAGATTTCTGGAGAGTAAAGAAACCTTTTACTTTACCTTTTGTTAAAACAAGTATAAAAACCATGCAGAAACCAGATGTTTTCCTCTGACTTGTTTTACAAACAGTCTTGCCCACATTCCCAACAAGGAAGAAAGGTTGTCCAACCCAGCCAGTGCAGTTTTTGGAATCCCAAATCTCTATTGAGAGAAGCCCAAAGATATGATGGGGAGAGTTGAAATTACTGAGTGATGCAGACACAGCTGAACTGACCTTTTCCTTTTCCGCTGGAACCGGCCAGGAAAAAAGCAAGAAGGAACAAGAAAAATATTTATTGAGTCACCAAATGCTCCCTTTCTCCATGCAATGGAAACCCTTCATGCCATAGTCAGTGAAGAGAGGAGAGAGAACCCTGCAGAGCTATTTCAAGCCACAGCATCTCTGTTCTGGTGTCAACTGTTTTGAGGAGGAACCACTCACTGGGGGAATCCAAAGAGAGAGACAGGCACTGGGTGGGTGTCAGGAGCATCAGAAGTGGTGAAAAGGGATTGGAAATCACTGCTGCCTCCCTCACAGCATAGATTTTGTAGTCTGCTCTGCCCCAGAGTTTCTGTCCTGTGCCTTGCAAACACACACTTGGCTGGCCTTGACACTGCCCAGGTCACTCAGCTCCTCCTGGGTTTTGTTTATTGCCTGGTATTTTTGAGAACTTCTTTTGTGAAAGAAGTCCTAACAAGAAAAACAAAGCTTGTTTATCCAGTTTAACCACTGGATAAAGCCTACACACATTGGATAAATCATTCTACAACCTCTACATTCATTACCAATTAATTATTGAAAGGGTATCTATTGCGTGTTTTTAATATGCATAAAAGTAAAGACAATTCCAGTTGCCACGCAACTGGCTGAGGATCATGTAAACATAAATGTAGTACTTTCATTTTCATGAATAATCTTCTGTATCTGGAGAGAAGGGCTCAGCAGAGCCACCACAGACCAGAGCAGAGGAGCAGCATTAAGGCGCAGGGGAATTAACCACTTGGTATCTGTGAGCCTCCTTTCTGGGTATTAATTTGATTAGCAGTGTAGCAAGAAAGGCCAGGACCTTTTATCCATGGGCTGAGGTACAATTGTTTGGCCTCTGGAATTGCATCCTGAGAGACTGACATGGAATATTTATATACAATGCAATCAAGAGAGGTCTTATTGACAATCAGCCATAGCTCAGCATGCAGCTTGATAAGACTTGTAATTATACAGATGAAAAAAGAATTGACAAAAGATGTATGTGATGATTCCAGCTGATCTCTACTGCTTCACACAGACACCATCAATCTCTGCTTAGTTTGGTTTAAAGTACAGATGGTTCCTCTAAGCATCAGAGATTCCAGTACATATCCAGAATAAGATTGCATACTTTCTCTCTCCAGAAATTTGCTAGAGATGCACTTTAAAAAAATAAAAATCTTTGTGAATTCAGGCAAAATGTGGGTATTATTGTTGTAAATAAGAAAATTGTGAGTAAAATAGGTTTTTTTGATAAAATAGAATTCAACAATACATTTTTATTTCAGAAAAACTAAATTTAAAAATAACAAAAATTTTCTTTTCTACTTTTTCTTTGCATTATTCTTTCTATTTCCCCTGGAACGAACTTTACTTCTTGGCATGGTTACAATGAAAAAAAATTAAAAATATTTATTTGCCAACTGCGTAGACTGAACAACGCAAAACCAGCAGAAATATCTCCCACATTTAGAAGCAGCAAGTAAACACATAGTTTCGATTTTATTCCATCTCTTTCTCCAAAACCCTTTCTCCTGTAGTCTAAACAATCTGATTTAGTAATTTGTAAGCCTGACTCCTGCTTTTAAAGCTAATTTACAAAGTCCTGAGGTTGTTTGTTTTCCCTGCTCTACTCTTGCAAAGGCTGCAGGGTGCCTTATTCCCACAGAGACCTGCATCCTTCAGGTGATGTAAATGTTATTCTCTTTACCTGTTTCCCAAAGTTTTTTCTTCCACCTCACTTTTTCCTTTGCCGCTGACAGACCTGCCAGGGAGCACACTCTCTTAGGTTGTAATTTAAATTACAGGAGTGAGAACTTGAACCACGTTTGTGTGACTGATTGATAGGTTTAGCTGATATATTTTTTTTCTTAGGGTTTTGTTTGTTGCTGGTTTTTATACCTGCATACAATTAATTGGAGCAGGCAGTATAGTCTTAAACACAGTTAATATTACTCCTTAATACACTCAAAAGAAATGTTTGGCATTTAACTTTATAATAAAAGGTATCAGTTAGGAACTGTCAATGTTTTCAGTAGTGATATCTAATTACTGTAACTCGCTATAGGCTATCTTGTTAAATTCTAGTTGAATGACTAAGTATTCCTGACAAGTTTAATGCATTATTAAAGGTGTAATTACTTGGTTATTGCTCATGTAATTCTGAGTTAATTACATGACATCTAAATTCATCATTTTTATGTTTATTGAACTTTGGTAAAGTCACTTTTAGCTTTTGCTTAGTATTTACACCATGACTCTCTTCCACTCATTTTGGACTTAAGGAGATTGGAGCTGCATTTTCTCAGTGCAGCAGGAGAAACCAGGAAGGGGAAAGGATCTACAATCACAAGTCTAGTTTTCCTATCAGTTTTTCATTTTCCTATGCTTTCCTTGACTGTTGCCATTTAACCACATTGGGATTTGCTCAGTTTTCAACAGAAGAAAATGAGACTACAAGTTTTCAGACGGTGTGAAATGCTGATCCTACTGAAATCAGTGGCAAAGCTCTCACATGGAATAGCGACAGGAGTTTACATTTGTGAACCTCTGTTCTGGGGGCAGAGAATGAACCACCCCAAGGGCACAGGGACACAGGATTTCCTTGGAGCTGACATCAGCAATCAGATGCCAATGGGGTGTCTCTAAGAACCAGTCACTGTAATTTCCACTCACAGCACTCAGGAGAAATGTATAAATAAACAATGCATTTGAAATTGCCTTCTACTGTTCTGCTTCCTCCCTGTACAATGCCTTATTTCCCACCTGGACTTGCAAACACAGCCTCTTGTGCTTCACCCAGCTCATACCTCAGCCCTTTGCTCCCAGGGTCCTCACTGTGCTGACCCATAGCAGGTGGAAACGTAAATGCTGTCCATGCCATGGCTACCAAATGAAAACCTTGACAGGCTCAAGTGTCATCATTATACAGGCAGTGAATCCGAGGTTATAAATCTTACTTCATTCCCATTTGGAAGAAAGATCTTCAATTAAGCAGAAATTGATTTTCTAATGATTTTCTTTTTCCTGCTCATGATTGGTAAATTGTTTGAAACTGTTCCAGCCCAACAACATAGAGGCAGAACAATTATACATGTATCGTAGCTGACAGCAGCACTGATTTTAAGTCAGTGAATTGAATTTAGCCCTTTGATTTTTTGGCAAGAAGTGCACCTTGCAACAATTACAGACAAAAAAAAAATACTATCCTAGCTAACCTTTGCAACTCTCAAGCCAGTCAGAAAGCAAGGAGGAAATGCAATGGGGCTTGGGAAGTTGTTTCTGATCTTATGGAATCCTCACTACTCTGCAGTGCCTGTAACACTGAAGTTAGTGTAGTTTCCAATTAAATAAATTACTTAAGTAGTTTGTGATGACTGATATTAATGGAGGTTTGAATAAGTTATTTGGCAGATCAAATGCCACATTATCATTGTTGATAATGATACTTAGGGAATTAGGGACCCACAATCACAGTTTTCAAGGCATATCTGAATTTTATTGTTGATGGAAAAGACTCAAAATGGATCAATTCAAAGCCCGCTAAGCTTACTTGTAGTTTTTCCATTAATTTCAAAGCTTTCTACACCAAAATTTAAGGCATACTACTCCTATACAATAATACTTTCTGTGCACGGAGAACAATCAGAGTAGGATTAAAATCCTATTAGATGTGAATTAAGCTAACAATTTAAACCTTACTCTGTAATGATACGTTGACAGGCACTGGTTTACCTTCTAAACTCTCTAGATGTAGTTCTGATCCTACTAATTTTGTTAATAAGGTATAATTAAAAGCGAGATCCTTCCATCTACAGGACAACACTGAATGCAATTACTCATGTTGTGTTAACAATTAGTGGAGCTCACCTTGACTCACCGTCCCTGGAGGGATTTAGGAGCTGTGTGGATGTGGTGGTACCTGGGGCCATGGTTTAGTGGTGGACTTGGCAGTGCTGGGCTGGACTGGGTGATCTCAAAGGTCTTTTCCAACCTGAATGGTTCTGTGATTTCATGTCACGGCTCTGACAAGGAAGGTACAAGCACAGGACAAGAAGACAAACTGCTGCAGGAGAAGTTAAAATGTCACTGTCAAAGCAACAGACAGTAGACTCAGAAAAATTGAGAATGCAAAGAAGCTCAGAGGCAACACTATTTGTCAAGAAAGACAAGAGCCAGTAGCTCACTAGCAATTTAATCCTTGTTGTAACTTTGTGGGCATCCCAGACTTGAACAAAACCACTGGAGCACAGGCCAATGCGGAGGCAGCCTGCACCACAATCACAGTCATTTCAAAGCTGTACCATGGTATGTCTCCGGTTTAATCTTTTTCATCTGCAGATGACATTGGCCTGGAGAATCTAAACCTTGGTAGAATGAGTCAGTAAAAGTAGGTGCCACATTTCCTTGAAGCAATCAAAGTAAATCCCATTTTCTATCAGTCTAATAAGGAAAGTTTGGAGATTTTCAGCTTGCATTTCCTAGTATGTTAATTTCATCTTTGCCCACATATTATTCTGCTTGATCTGACCTGAATCTGACTTATTGCATTTCCCAAACTACTTTTCATTCAGCGGTTAATTAAAAGATTTGGTCCCTGACACACTGCTTACAGCCCTTATTGGCACCCATTAGCCCAGCTAGACTAATTCTCCTGAAAAGCAAACCTCCTTATATTCCCAGGGTCAAAAGTTCACAGACAATTCCCTAAATCTTTAACATTCACTATTAGTTCATTATTTGAACCTACTCTGCTGTAAGAGGCTGTATTCAAATGTAGGCATAAAAAGTCATTCAAAAAAGACAGTTTCTCACACAAATTCATCACTTGCCAGTTCCCTCCATCTCTGTCTGTACAGCAATAGGACTGTACAGTGCAAGAAATATGGATCTTTTTCAACTTTCCTTTGAGTACTTTTTTTGTCTAATACACAACCAACAAATAAAGTGCATGCTCTGACTTACACTAAGCAATTAGCACACACATCATGCCTCTAAATTACCCCAGCAGTTTGTTTTCCTGTGCACACACCCAGAGCATGGCAGGGCTTTTCAGGCTCAAATAGGACTAAAACCCATACATGGACACCAAAATACACTGAAAGCAGCAGCACCTGTGTTCTTATAGTCCCACTGAAATGATGGGAGTCAAAACTCAGGAGCAGATCTCAGCTGAGGCTGTAAATAATCACACACTCATATCCACACACACAACACCACGTTCTCTCACACACATGTATGTGCACACTTACAGACACATTGAAATTCACCCCATTTTAGAGATAAATGATTAACCAGAAAACTGAGATTTGGATCTAGGTGGTGGACCCCCAAAGCCCTGAATCTCTGACAAATCTGGCTCCTGGGCTTTGGTTCGAGCCCAGCTTTGCTGTACTGAGATGAAGCTGGAAACAAAGCCACTTGGGCAGGTGTGTGGGAAGGGAAAAAGGCAAAGTTTAATTATTAAAACTATGTGGCTGTGCAAGCATCCTATTTAAGTTAAGAGGAGTTGTCATTAAACTCAACCTTTCCCCCTTGAACCTGGAGTCTGGAATAGCTCAGACACCAACGATGACCTTATGTATTTCTTTTAATTATTCTGCAGTAACCTCCTCCAGCTCACTACAAGCCCTCAGCTACTTCAAGCAAAGACATTCTAATGATTTCGATTAAATCTTGGCCTCTCCCCAGCAGAGCACAAATTAAAAGCATTACTAGGAGGATACAAGCTTCAGCGCTTGGAAGTGTTATATAAAGAATGGGGAAAGCTGCCAAGAGCTTGTTGTCATTTCATACAGAGTGGGGGATGATTAACCCCTTGGTGGCTTTTCATACCCTGCCAAGATGACACATATCACTCCTGGGGGGTGTGCTCCTTGTGACCCTCCCCCACACTACACTTTACACCCTTTCTAACCTGATATTTGGATAATATATTCTTCCAATGAAGCACTGTCGCATTTAGGCTCTGAAATGAGCTGTTATACTGACAGAATTTGGTGAAAAGAGCTCTAGCTGGGCTCTACAAATCCCATTCCAGAGGTCTTTACCCTGTCCGATCCACGGCTGTGCTTCCACACAAAAATTATCATGGGTAAACCATGATGCATGCCCGAAATAAATGTACAAAGAATCTTAAGTAAAGCAATTTTCTCAAAGTACCTATCAAGAATGGGAGCTAGGCAAATGTGGTTTAGATCCTGGTATCATTATAAGCAACAAACTTTTATGTTTAGCCTCTCTCCAGTTTCTTACCCATTTTCTATATTGTTAAATTGCAAATAATAAATCTAAATGATGGAAAAGTATTTTTAGATATTTGGATTAAAAAAAAAATCAAAAGACAGATGCAAGACCAAACTGTTCCTAGAAAGGAATAATTGTCACATCAGTAAAAGCTCCTTTACCCAGGCTCCTATATGCAAAAACAACATAAACCTACAAATTCTGAATCTTCTCCTTTCCACGTGGCCACCAGCACTCAGGCAAAAGAAAAAAGCCTCTGAAATAGTAACCATCCATCCAGTCCTCCCACTTTGCACAGCACTATTTGAGTACCTTGAGTACAGCTGATGCCAGGCAGCAGCTGCTCTGCCCTCTGAGATGCTCAAACCCCCAATATTCAGACACACCACAGGCTCTCCTGTGCTATGCAAAACAGAGGGTCACAATTAATTAGTTTCCAGTAAAAACTTAGTGGGAGAAAAGATTGCTATGTTGAAGCTTTTGGTCCAGTATTAAACAATCAGAGAGCTAAAGCAGACCAGCAAAACCTTATAGGATTAATTTAGAGAATATATTTGGAAAGGTGGGTGAGATGAGACACTGCTCTGGGAGGTGACGTGGGGGAGCTGACACAGCCTTGCAATGTCTCATCCTCCAGATTTATACAAACGAAATCAAGGAAGCACTAAACCAGCAGGGGATTATTATCTCTAGAGATAACTACAGACAGTTTCATTTTGAAAACAATCAGCATCATCATCACTATGTATTTTCCATTTATTGAAACACAGGAATGTGATGGAATATGCAGCTCCTTCCAGAAGTCAGAGCAACATCCTCCCTAAAGAAAAATTTCCATAAAAAGAATCAACTCACTTCATTTGTTCTTTTTTTTTTTTTTTCCCTAAATGCTGTGCTGAGCCTCTGCTTGCCCCCTGCTTGCATCTTGACAGTCCTAGTCCTCAATGCTATTCCTATTTCCACCCTACACAGAATACATTAGCTGCACCTTGGTGTGGTCCAGAGGAGGCCATGAAGATGCTCCAAGGGCTGGAATACCACATCTATGGAGACAGAAAGTTAGGGATGTTCAACCTGGGGAAGAGAAGGCTTCAGGGAGCCTTAGAGCACTTTCCAGTGCCTAAAAGGGCTTCAAGAGAGCTGGGGAGGGACTTTGGACAAGGGGCTGGAGTGACAGGACAAGGGGGAAACAGCTTTAAACCGACAGTCTCTATTTAGACTAGATATTAGAAAGGAATCCTTCTCTCTGAGGGTAGGCATGCCCTGGCACAGAGCAGCCGTGGCTGCCCCTGGATGTGTCCAAGGCCAGGTTGGACAGGGCTTGGAGCAGCCTGGGACAGTGGAAGGTGTCCCTGCCCAGGGCAGAGGGTTGGAATGAGACAGCCCCTAAGGTCCCTTCCAAACCAAATCAGTCCATGACTCCATGATGTTAATTTCAAGGACAAGGATGAATTACCCAGATCACATAGCTTAAACCTACAGTAATGCTACAATACCAGATTCCACCCAGCTGAGAGGTGTGAATATTTCTTTGCACTGAATCTTTCCTTCGCTACCGAAGAGCTTCTCCAGTGTCCCTCTCTCTTCCTTTATCATCCATTTGTAATTTGGCATTGAAAAGAGAGGCAAAAAGCTGAAATTCAAAACATTACTTCAGTTTTGTAATGAAAAAATACAGATTGTCAACTTTTTACATGAACACACTTCATATTTTTCAACTGGCACTACTTTAAAATTGTTTTTAGAAGTTCCTCTTTCTCTCAATAGAAGCCCTGAAGCCACTTCAGAAAACAGAAGCACAGGGTTGAAGGTAACAAGAAGAGAGGGTAAAAAGATAATTAACCATGTGTAACAATCACAGCACAAAAATTTATGCTTAACTATGTCTCCTTTTTGTTTGATCTCTTATTTTTATCCTCCTGTTGCAATGCACCAATGCTGTTCTGCTGAGCAATTCAGGATGAATATTCCTTAATATAATAAGAAATCCCCAATCAATTAGCATGTCAAATCAAGAAATAATTCCCTACACCACATCAAAAAGACCCACTCCTACCTTTTGTCAGTCAGTGGGTTGAAATAAAGAGATAGCTGCACACAAAGCAAGCTGTCATGTCAAACAATACATCCTTCACTCACTCGAGATACAAACACATTAAAATGTGGCAGGAGAAGAAGAGTCAGTCAAAGCTATTTAATGGAATTGGCTAATTGGATAAATTACACTTTGATAATGATGATAATCATTGAGGAGACATCCTGTCCCATAGTTCTGCTGTTCAGAACTTGGCTTGCTACTTCCCCTTCTCACTTGATTTGTTGTGTTAGAAAATGAAGTGTAAAACACCTAAAAGACCCAGCTCTGATTGACTGAAGGTTTCATCCACAACCCTTTATGTAACCCAGGATTCTGGAGTCGTAAGGAACTCAATAATTTAGGATTGCAGTCGCAATAACAGTTCTCAAAACCAGGTTCCAACGCATGATGGGAAACTGAAAAATTACTTGCTGTGAATACACATCACTTTTCATGCACACAAAATTCCTTCTATGAATTCATATTGCTGGAGAACATGTGGGTTGGAATAAATAATATTAACCAGGCTGCCATTAGCATATGGCAGGCACACACTTTGAGAAAACTTTGACACTAAGCAAACATTTAATAATTAGTGAGACTATCCATTAATAGAATTGATATATACATTTAATAATCAGTGTAATTATCCATTTATGGAATTGAAATATTGCTTCTAAAATAATGTTTTTTAATAAAGCCTTTTTCCTAAAGAATCTCTCTTCCTTTTACAAGCCAAGGAGAAATTTAACAAATACATGATACAAACTACATATCTTTCACCATTGTGCTAATTCACACTCATTAACACTGCACAGAAATCAGTGCAGCATGAATGGGGTTGACTTCAAACTCTGACAAGATTCTTGAGCCCAAAGTACGAAGAGCAAGAACATTTGGAGGCATGAACCTCTCAGTTTCATGCTCCATTCCCCAGGGGTGCAGTCAGCATGGGAAACACCCACCTTCCCCTGCCCAGCATCCCCCCCGCCCCTGCTGCACTGCCAGGCCACGTTTAAAATAACAAAATACCATGTATTTATTTGCTTTTTACAACAGAAGCCCAAGCAGAACAGCCACCAAGGGAAACTTAAAATGAAACTGCAGCTTAGGGTCTGGAGACAAGGAAAAAGTGCTGACCTGGTTAGAAATGAAGATATTCCACCAGCTTTTTGCTCATATTCTTCATGCCCCAACCATCCTAAATGACTCTCAATCACAGCCCCATTCAGAACCAGACATCTCCAAATTGTACACAGAGTAAAACATTATGAGGAACAATGTGAATCCTGTTATGGGTCATTGGATTTTTTGTGATTATTAAGATAAACTCTGAGAGACAAAAGCACTCTGCAGAAAAAAGGCCATGTGATAATTGATTTAAGATGAAAATTGATCAAGTAGCTTTTATAAGGCATAAAAAGATGGCATTTTCAAAGAGTAATAAAAATTAAAAATATTCATTTCTCATATCCCCTTAAGACACATGAGGAGTAGTCAGCCAAGATGTCCTTATCAGATGGTTGGCACCATCCAACAGAAGCAGACTTCATTTGCAATTTGATTTGTACAGTACTGGGTTGAAATGAAGGCCAGTGAATTTCTGAACTACTACATTATATGCATCCAGCCTGGAACTCCATTTATCAGAATGTATTTTGTGGTCTAAAGTATCTTTTAGTCACACAATATTTGACTAAAAAGTGAATGGTTTTAATGATGTTTACTGCTACTACTGGGTAATAGTAAAGGGAAAGATGGTGCATGGGTTAATTTAGCCAGTTTTATTTTTCCTGTTATTTTGGAAATGTGTAGAAGCTCACGCTTGGCAAGGTTCATGGTCTGGCAGTTCTGCAAGATGCAGTCTTTTAAAATCAGGACTTGGGAGCACAGAAGTTAATGCTTAGAGGGAGGGAGCTATGTTATTTGGCACCTGAGGATTCCTCAAGATGCAACAAACATCTTGCCTCTCCTCTTCCAGCATCAAAAGCATCTCACACCGCTGTGTAAGAGCAGATAACCAAGATGAATGTTACACATAACACTATGGTGTAAGGAGACCAATACCCATGAAAAAGCAGTTGAATAAACAAAGCCCACATTAAAACCATGACAGTGTTCTAAAGTAAAGTGATTTGTCTTCCTTTCCCTCCTTATTCACAGGTGACTCGCTAATGAAGTGTCCAAGCAACACCACCTAGAATAAACTGTCAGACCAAATCTGTTTTTTCTTCCTTCCTTTGGCCAGAGGAGACTTTGCTCCTCTTCCAGCCACACATCAGTTGCAAGTTAAAGTGAAACATGTTCCTGTTTTCTCAGTTTTTCCCCAAAAGGCATCTCTTAAGTGACTCTATTTTTCCTCTTGGGTATTGTTTTTCCATCTTCAAACAGGTAAAACAAATTAGAGATCAGGTTAGTCATACTTTAAAATGCCTAGAGGTGGAAGGAGGAAACAGGCAAGGGAGGAGTGGGAAAAAAGAAGGATTCAACTCCACAAAATAAACCCTTTTAACAGGGTTGCAATTTCACTTCCGTTCAAAGGGTTGTGCACAGGTAAGGATTTCTTGGGATGATTTTCCTTTAGGTTCCCAGTGGACAAGTAATATTTCAAGGAAAGACAGGCTGCCTTACTAATATCCTCATCCTCTTTCCAATCCCCTCCTGACAGGAGGTGTTTGCAGGGTGCTTCAGAGAAACACAAACACTAATCCAAAAAAACAGTTGGGGAGTGGGAGTGGAAAATTCCTAAATTCTTAACTGTGCAACATGCAGTGTATCAACAGCTTTTGAAAACATCAACAAGCCATGCAGCTCCCAGCACTTTGCAAAACAAATGTACTCAGATATTAAGGCCACAGAGGTGACTTTTTCAACCAGCAGAAAACATGACAACAGCAAAGCAGGGAATGTGGGGGGACGTTGTTTGCAATTTTTATTATTGTCAGCTATGGAGATGAAAACACAGACAGAATTCAGCATCTACTCCCACAGGAAAATTGCATTCAGCCTGGAAGTCTACTTGAAAAGAGAAACAACAAATAACAGAAAATGAGCAGGAAAAAACAAAGGCTTTCGAGCCAATTTCTCCATTCCCTATTTGGCGCAAGTCTGCGAGGAGGAAAGAAAAATTCAAGTTTAAGGCATCTTTTCACCTTCTGTGCTCACCACCAGATCAGCTAAGAACAATTTAGCAGCTTGAGCTAATCCTACCCATGTGTAATTTAACCCAGACCCCAAAAAAGGAGGTCCCACTTCCCTCTAAGTTGGGAGGTGACCTGAATGAACTGCAGAACCCCTTCAATCAGCACTTCAGGGAGCAAAACCAATATGAAAATAAGCTTAATAAAGTATTTTCCTGCCTGAATTGCCTCCACTCAGGATTACAGTGGAGGAAGTGGGAGCTTCCCAAAGGAAGGGCAGGAGAGAGGATGGAGGGGGGCTGTTCCTGTGGGTGCCAGGAACAAGCTGCTGAGTCTCCTGGGTTGCAATGCCATGGGTACCCTGTTCCCTGTGACAATGACACTTCCTGGGGATGCCAGAGGTCAGTGAATCCCTGCCATGCCCTCTCACACCCTGCTCCTGGAGATACTCATCACACAGGAATATACACACTGTTCAAACACCAGCCTGGTTAACAGCTGATTTATGAGTCCAAAAATGTCACAAAATACTGCAGGTGGAACTTGAGGGTGATTCTGCTAGCAGCACCACCACTGCCCACACTTACCTTCCCTCCCACCCACAGTAGTTAGTGCAAGTATTTCTAAGGAATCACCATGAAGCATTGCCACATATAAATAAACTTCATAAAATGAAAAGAGGTAAGTGGAATGCAGACATTAGACATGATCACCTCAAAGATCTGACTCAGGGATCAGATCCACAAATGACTGTCAGCTAAACCAGGGGGAGGAAAGAGAATTATCAAGATGTCAGTGAGAGTGAGGCCCATGGGGGACACAACCTCCTTAAACCATCTCCTCTGCAAGCATCAGAACAGCTGCCCTGGAGAAGTTTGAGATGGATTTTTTACACCTCCCCAAACACTTCAGTGTCCATGCCACTAAGAGGATTTGTAAGTGAATCTTCTCCTAAACCCCATTTTCCTCAGTGCTTAAACTGCAGGTCAGCAGGAACAAAACCAAGTGGAAACTCTTTGCAAACATATTGTTTTAAACTGGGTGGGGAGAAACCTAAAAGGAATTTCAGTTCTTTGGGGCTAATAATGTTCAAAGGCAAGAGCAGCTTTTTGTATCAGGCTTCCATCTGGGTTGTACCCAGGATTCCCATCTTGAAGTCAATGAACCTTGCAACGTTTTATCTTATAGCCCTCAAAGGCAGTAGCACGTTGAGTATAATCCATGTTTTAAACGTACAAAACAAAGGAATATATTTTCCATATGTTTGTCACATGTTTCATTCAAGTCCCATTGCCAACTCTTAGCACAGCTGATGTGCAGTTCATTTGTAAGGCCTGACCTTGAAAGAGTTAGGTCTTAATTGTGCATTTCTGTTTAATTTGTGCACAGCCACTGCAACTGTTTCTAAGTACTGAGCAACCATACCTGAAAATACCTAGCAAGTGAAATCTAGTAAGTGTGTAAGTGAAATCCCATCATGCAGGATATGCTGTACAACACAGCTAGGAAAGTTTGTTAATTCTCTTTTATTCTTTTTAAAGAACATATGTACATTGAGTAAGGACTACAGACACTACCTACAGGGAAAGGAGTACAGCATTACAGATACACACACTACTTGTGTATGCAGCAACGTGGGTTTTATCACTGCAGGGTTTGAACTTTCTCCAATTAAACAGTTCCTTCCAAATATAAAAGAAATAAATCTTATTACTTTACATGGATTTATATAGTGTGTGGAAACGAATTCATGTTTTCACTTTTAGATTACTGAGTTTCATTCAACTGTGTTCTGACTAGAAGTATCTTTTCTAAAACCAAAGCTTGGTGGTTTTTACATAAATTATTTAGCTGATGAATTACAGCATATTCAAACAAAAAGTAGAATGCTGCTCCATACAATTTTTTTTTTCATTTTTCCCTAGCAAAATTCAGCAAAGGTTTTGTTTTTCCTTCAGCCTAAGAAGAGAAATTGAAATTCATCTTAGGTAAAAGGCAAAGCAGAGACACTTTCCACTTGGTTTTCATAGTTACCTTCCCAATAAGAACCAGCCTTGGTGTGAATGCCATTTCTAATATGTCTCTACTGCACAAACAGATCAAAACAACTTCCAGCCACCAGGAATCCATGCACAGAATTCTTCTTTCTCAGACTGTAAAAATAGAGCAGAAGCAGTAGAGAAATTCAACCACACTCTTTTGAGTAAGGAACAGAGCAGATTAATCCATGGCAATCTCCTCTGCACCAGGCTCCAGCACTCAGTTCTGGTTCTGCCACCAACGCTGCTGCAAGGTCTTGAGAAAGTCACATCAGCTGCCTTTTTCCCCAAACCTATTCCAGTTTGGGGTTGGATTTTCTGTTTAGATTGGAGGTTTTCCAAGTCAGGGAGTGGATGTCATGATAAACCAGTTTACCACTACCAAGTGTCGGCTCTCCACTATGGCCCCAGTTGTTGGGACAAGGATGGCACCACACAGGCATCCCACTGCCTTCAAATCTGGCTACAGAGAGGGCAGACCCTCTTGTACCTTTCAAATAATTACCTTCAACATGTCATGAGTGGGCATGGGCCAAATCATTTAATGATCCTGAAGATGGTTTAATCATCCTAAAAGGCCCATGGAGACCTAAGAGTGCAAAATTATCTTGGGCAGCCAAAGAAACAAGTCACTGGGCTTTTCTCCATCTATGAGTGATAGGGAGCAGGAAAGAAGTTTCTGATCATATACATTCAGGTATCTTCAGAACTAGGGACATTTCAGTTTGGGATATTTTGGGGGGAAAAAAATTACCTTTGTATGGCAAAACATTAACCCCAGGCTCCCAAGTTCAGCCCAAGCCTGCTCAGTCACACACTGCTGAGCTGGTTCCTCAGCCTGTCTGGGGTTAAAGGCAGTCATGCAGCAAACTCCTGCCTGGTTTGGTGTTTTCAAACCTCTGTCCCTTCACTACAGCCAAGAACAAATATCCTCCCACAATTCTCTGAAGACTCTGCCCATTCACATCACCTTTCCTGTTACTTAATTCCATGTTCTTGCTTTGGGTATAAATTCCCTACATAATAAAACAGTGTACAGCTGCTAACCTCATTAATTCTCTTACTGGTGAAACTTGGAATTCTGCCCCAATCAAACCAGAATATTCCATGAACCAGGGAAGGATGAGTTGTTTCAGGCCCTGCTCCAAAGGGTTAAGAACTTTAAAGGCCCTATAGGCAACTGCTGCTGAAGCACATCCTGTCTCTACAGATGCACTTCTGGTAAAGTACCTGACAATAACACAGCTCCCTTGTTAATCAGGTATTTTCTCTTTCATTTGCATATGCTTCAAGCTGCTGTGGATGCCAGTGTCAGTACTACAACTGCACACACAATCCTCCACTGCACCTCTGCACACCAATTTTTGCAACAAATTCTCATTATCACAAAGGTGGACACTCCACCTTGTACTACAAGGTCCCTGTGCAAGTTATTAATGATTAAAAGCAATTTCCTACGTTTATGTTCACATCTCCATTGCCCATGCACTTTGAAAAACAGAATCTAATACAAATGACATGGCTTCCAAAAGTTTCTGCTTTACCCCGGGCAAAAAACAATAAACACCTTGATGGAGCTTTTATCAATCAATTTTCATTTAGTTTCTTTCTATTAAAAAGTCTTAAGATGCTATACTGAACACAGAGAGCAACAGCAATGTACTTCAAGGTAAAACAACAGTATCACTCAAAACAATGTGAATGGTATGTTCTGCAATTTGTGGAGGTAGATCCCATTGATCAACTTTATTGCAAATCACAGCCTATCATGGGATTAATTTGTTTTTTCAAATATAAAGCAGAGGACATTATTCTGACTTGAAAGGATTTTATTTTCTATTAAGTCGGCAAAGTAGTAAATGCTATTTGATATACATTTACCAAGCAAGAGCAGCTATACATATTGGGCAGCACACAATGTCACAAAATTATGGCTCAATTTCCTGAGGGAGCAGCTATGAAGGTGCAGATGTCTTATTCTTAATAAAATTCTAATTATTATATAAATAGTCAAAGAAAATCAAACTCTGGTTCCTGAATTAATTTAAAAGCTTGACCTAGTCTGAGCCACCGGTGTAAATCCAGAGAAGTTCCTATGAAGTTTCTCTGGTTTTACATCAATCTGTTTGAAACCAGAAACTTGGCCCAAAATGCTAAAAAGCACAGAACAACTGCCTATTGATGTCTGCATAGATTTGAAAGCTTGATGCAACAGCATTAGCATATTGATTCTGTCCCCCCGAGGATTTTGCGAAAAAAGAAATAAAAATTCAGTGTTTGATCCCAAATCTGAACAAACTTCAGGGCTTGCTTACAGTTTGGTACAGAAAAACAAAGCAAGGGAGATAAGAATGTACAGATTTCAGCTCGCAGCAGACAGATACAAATGGGCTGCACTGACCACAAAGAAGACAAGAGGCTTTTTAAGTTAAAAGAAGAAAAGAAACACGGGTTGGAAATTATTTTCTTAGAGTGAAACATCTTGCAATGAAATGACTGAATACTGAGGAATCCAATTACTATTGTGGGGAAAGAAGCCTTTACAAATGGGCTGTTTAAACACAAAAGCAAACTTATTAAAGATTTCTTCATCAAACCTAAGGTCTCATTGGAATTACAGATCACTTAGGCACCAGTGTGACAGGCATCTAATATGGGGCTGACCCAGCTTCTACTCAAGTAAACTGAAAAAGTCCCACTAATCTCAAAAAACAGGCCCTGAAACAACCAAATCTGGTTAAAAAAAAAAAAATAAAAAATTTGGATTTACAATTAATCCAGCTGCTGGATTAATGGGAATCCATTGATTTTAACTGAGGATGAGTCCAAAACTGGAGCAATTCAAGGGAAACCAGTTTGCCTATCTCCCTTTATTTGAGTAGAAGCAGGTTCTTTTCTATTCAAACTCCCAGGATCTTTCAAAACTAACTAGCACGTTCACTTGGTCACTCAAAATCTTGGCCATACTTTGGGCTAGGGGGCTTTGAGGGGGCTAAATTCCCATATCCCAGAACTGGCAGTAGGGTAATTCTAAGATTCCACACTGAAAATTATGCCATGATGCAAGAACAGTTGGAATCCTTAGATTGTTCCTTCACAGCACCCCACGCACCAGAATGTTAGGCTTCACCCTAAGTGGGAAAATTACAAAGATAAAAATTCAGGGACTGGAAACTGCTCCTGATTTTTTTTTTTTTTTAATAGAGAGTGCAATGAAAGGATTGCATGACATAAAACTTTGTTTCTGCTTCTATGAGCCCAGATGAATCAGTTCCACAAATCCTTGAGCCAGTATCACTTGTCAGCCACAAATATCATCCACCAAGATGAAAGTTTCCATCCTGCCTCTCCTGTCTGCTCTGTCCCTGGCCAGGGGTCCCTCCCAGTCCTTTTCTCTCCATGGGCATTCACCACCCCCAGCCATAACTTGATGCAATTCTCTTACCTTATTTTTCCATCCCATACTTTATTTTTCCCTTAACACTTTACTTCAAACACAGTAGGAAGCAGAAGGCCCCTGCTCTGAGGACTGCAAAATGGAGAGAACAAACAGATAATCTTCCCCAAGAGACCACACCCTCAAAGTCACCTTTTGCATCCCAACAGATATTAAACTGTCCATATAAGATTTCAAATTTCTAGTCTTTTTTTGCTTTAGCCATTTACTCCTTCATCCCTCCTTTATCACCCCAGAAAATTGCTGATAATTGTTTATTTATTTGAATAAAAATTAGAACACATAAAAACACTTAGCATCATGTCCTTAAAACCAAACCAGCCTGGTCTGTACCTGAATAAGCATGAAACTGGTACCATGTAATAACCACAACCATGTGATTTCAAAGCTTTCTCTCATCACATACCCTGACTCTGTGCTGGGAAGAGCACTTCAGCTCAATCAGTGCCCATGGGAAGTGCACCAGCAGCTATTTGCTGACGTGAACAGAGTGATTAAAAATATTTTCCTGCTCAGTATTTAAATCTTGGCTACTTCTGAAGTCTACCCAGCAGTACATGGAGTGCCAGCTCTGAGCATGACCCACTGTTTCCAGGCATGGCTCTGCAATATTGCCTGAGGTTTGCAGCTCAAACAGCTCATCCTTTACATGCAGATACAGGCTGTGGTGAGGAATCCTGTGAGGTTCAAGAGCAGGTTAAGCTGTGTATGTAGACACAGATGGGTGAAATCCTCATCTTCAATTGGGAAGTTAAGCATTTCCTCAATAAATATAAGTGACAGCAACTGTGTGCCAGCTCCTCATTCTGGTACTGGCACAGGTGTGGAACTGTGCTTGCACCTGAGTTTTCTGTGAACTAGTTAACATTTCCACTGGAATTTTCATAAAAATAAAACAAAATCATCAGACAACTCTTCTAGCATAACTGCACTTTCCAGCACAGCTTCCAAAGCTGGAAACATGGGTCAACACTGGAAATGTTTCACATGGCACCTAACCAGTGTGGAAACAAATGCCAAGCATGATCTAGTGTCATCCAGATTAGCTCCTGCTGGTGCTTGGATTCAAATTAATGGGTTACCCTCCCAGCAAATGTCACAGGAAAAGCTTGCCAGGAAACAGCTTACAAAAAAAAAAGTCCTATTTCATCTTGAATGAGGGATTCCATTTCACTGAAGGTTCCTTCCCATAGCCTCTGTCTGAGCGCAGCTTGGGAAATACTTTTGGGAAATGAGATCAAACAGCATAAACACCAACTTACACAAGGAACCAAAGAGGCACTCGAGAATTCAAGAGTATCAAGAAAAATCCTGCCCCCTGAGCTTATTCCTCCTCTTTAATATTTCTGATTACTTTCAAATATTAAAAGCTATTACACACCTTTCAAAAAGGACAAAGTTACCACCAAGCACCTTTAAAAGACTTTGCCTTTTTCCTGTTCTACAGAAGGTTGAAACTCTGATAAACATTTAGGATGGGAGGATACTTCACACAGTATCTAAAAATTGAGACAATTTCCTGAACTTCTTACTTGCCAGAGTGAAAGGACTGTCAGTTTTTCTCACTGTACCTTAGCTGCAAAGCTTCCACCTTCAAACAGACAAAATGTCCATTTGAATTAGGTTTGTATACCTTAAGGTAGATATGTTTCCTCTTTTGGATCCAAAGGGCTAAACTGGTAGGGAATTGGTCTTTTCCCTACAGTATTCCTCAGCCAGTTTAACCCCTCGGCCTGGCTTCTCCCTCTCAGAGATATCAATATGCACCAAAAAAGGGGCAAGGGTGGGCAGGTGGGGTTGAGCATGGCAGGACTGACTCCTTTGACTGGAGCTGGGCATTAGAGTATCACACTCATAAGTGGCACCCTGAGCTAACACCCCTCATTCTTTACAGCCCAAACTCACCAGCTGGGTTTGAAGTAGTTCTGAAGTGATAACCTCACAAAGCCATTTGTAGACTAGAGCTTTCCAAAGGTGCCACAGCAAGAAGTAATCCTTGTCTGGTATGTTTTCATGGACATGATGGAGCTCCTTTCCCCACCACAAAATAGGGGAATTTAGATTCATTAAGTTAATTTCTCTTATTGGGAAGCCTGAATGATAACATCTTCTGTGTTTTCTCTATGGAAAGGAAAACTAGAAACTCCCTTTCTTTTTTTGAGTGAGATTTCTTGCAGAATGAGATTACAACAAAAGGAAAGTCATTAAATAATGCAGAACTCAATTAAATGGTATGAGCTCTAACAGTGCACCTTGACTACATTTGGATTACCCTAATAGAGCTCTAGTCTATGAAATCAAATGTACTGTTAGTCAACCATAATAGAAAAATTTTGAAGACTTTTTGATGAAATGCAGAACCTTTCTAGCTATTCTGAGATACTATTTCTCTGAACCAACACCAGGAATTCAAGCAAGTGGGTGCTGTAACCTTTCTGCCAGACTCTCCTCAGCAAAACCAGGAAAGAAATAAGTTTGGGTCAATGTGATTTCCCTCCCTGTAGTGAAATTCTGTGCCCAGTGTTACGAAATAACATTGGTGAAATGCTGCGGACCAGTGAGGCAGTGGTGACCAATGGATATTCCTCAGTAAAATGATTATAACTTCTCCAAGTGACACCAAAAATTGTGCCCAGAGCTGCCTGGACCAGTCCTAGGTATTCAGGACTACCCAGCTGCATCAGCATCACTTCAGAGGCCTGGCAGTAACCTTGGGAAGGGCTGAGCTCACTCATTTCCTCACTAAGCTGGAGCTGGGAGAAAACATGTGCACAGCCTTCTGAACAAAAATAGGAGACTTCTTCCTGCAAGGTGGAAATGTTACATTCAGATGATATAATTCCACTAAATATAAAATGTAATCTAAATATACTTAGATCTAATACATATAGATCTGAAACATACATCTAATAATGTTTATATTATTTCACTATATATAAAATGTAATCTGAAATTCAGGAATCAAAATTCCTTGGCTCTTCTAGTATTTAGACTGGGGAAAAAATAGTTAAAAAACAGTTTACTTATTATCTTTTCTGCTGTTTGTTTACTCCTGTATGCCAGATGGCTTGGACTGTGAAAACAGATCCATGAGATGACACATAATCCTGCAAATATTCAGTGCCTGGACCTCCAATGGAGCTCACTAGAAGTCCCATGCACATGGTGCCTGAATGACTATTTCATTTCTGTTTATAATCAGCTTCACTTTCTCATTCTCTCAAATTAACAAAGTATTGCCACATTCAGGCTTCAGATAAAGAATGTACATCCCACACGTAGCTGTTCAATAAATTGTCTTGAATAGGATCAGAAATCTCTGTTTATGTTATGGTTCCCCACAGCCCACTTTGCCTGTCAAACCTCTGGATTTTTTTTTCCTTTTTATTACTTATGAAATTGTTTCTAGAGGTGACTTCCCCTTCCTGGCTTATCTGATTTTCTGCTGTGAATTAGCAATGGCATTGCACGTTTGGTATCGCAGCGATTTCCATTGCATAGAATCATTTAGGTTAGGAAAGACCTGCTGTTAAAATAGATGGAAAGGTGGGAGCAGCACATCTCCCAGAACTGCCAGACACCCCTTTAGCACACACCAGCACCAGCAAGAAATGAGTCTTCTTCTTCCCTTGACCATGGCCCTTCCCAGCTCCAGGGATCACCTCAGCAGGGCTTTCCTGCAGCTCTCAGGGAAGCCTCACACAGCCCCTGCCTCAGTTTGAGCTACTGCTCTGCTCCTGCCCTCCTTTTCAGCTCACCCTTCCCAGAGCAGCCCTGGGCAGGTACCTCCTGCATGTCCTCCTTGGGGTCTGAGGACCCCAGCTGCAGTGAAACACCCACCTGCAGCAGAAGCAGCTGAGCTGGAGCAGCATCTCTGACCAAGCACGAGTGTGTGACGTGCTAAGAAACCCAAAGGTCACGACATCCTTCTGCACATGTTCTCCAGCTTCCCCCCCAGATGGGGCGAGGCCTCCCAGACAAACACCAGCAGCACTTCTCCACAGCCCTGCTCACCTGGATCTGCCTGAGAAAAGCTTTGAGCAACTTCACAGAAAACCTAAATCGTCTGTAAATAAATTCATGCTCCCTCAAAGCACTAAAGGAAAGGGGGATTTTCAAATGGATAAGGTACAATTAAGCACCCAGAGCTCCACGGTCTTTTAAGCCACAGTGGTATTTAATTCATCCTGTCTGTGGCAAATTAACAAATAGAAAAGTCTTCCTTGAAGCTGCCTCCCAGGATTTCCCTATGGGGGAATCCCCTCTCCTTGTCTGCCCACCTGGCATTGATACTAAAGCAATTCCAAAAGTGTCAGACAGTGTCAGGACATGTTCAGTGTTGTATAGGCAGAGGCAGGCATCACCTCCCTGCCCAAGGGAATATTGCCTTCTTTATTTTCTGAAAAGCACTGAATTATCAGCTGAGGATGTTTGATAACACCAAAAAGAGAGTGCATGTGTATCCATCATGCTGCAAGGATACACTCAGATTTCCTTGCAACTACTGTGAAGATCTACAACTATCAAAAGCAAGAGAAAATAACAGAACAGGAAACAAAATAAACCAAAAAACCCCACCTACGGGGCAGGAAGAAGACACTGAGAGTAATTCCGAGGTATCTTGTAGGTGTAAATCTGTAAATCACACTTAATAGCATATTAGTTTTAAAATTACATGCCAGCTGCATCTATCTAAATGTATCAATGCCTAATGATGTCAAGGCAACTAGAGTTAAGCAACACCATTTTGTAAGGTAAAACTTTTCCTTTCCGTTACTTTATCTGCATTTAACCTCCTAGAGGCTTCAGCCCAGCACAAGCCCACAGAATTAAATTCATTATTATTCATTATTCAAACACCATCCCTTTGTTTTCTGGAATAGCTTTGTAGCCTGGAGTCAAATGAGCTAAAGTAAAATTATGTGACTTGGCATTGAAAATATATTACCTCAGCTGCCAGAACGGATTTAGCAGAATATGTGCGCAGTTCGTCACTTCTTCCACAACTGCCTTCATGCACACAAAGGGGTATGACAGCCCCTGAGTTATGAGAGGCCATTCTAGGGGCTGTGATGGATTAGATTGTTTCATGCACTGACTTAAGATCTCATTTCCTGCAACATTCACAAGTGCTTTCTCCACGGCTGAATAGAAACCTGTTCTGTCCTATGTATATTGCCTTCCCTTGTTAGCCAGGGAAGCTATATGTGGGGAATTCACTCCAGAAGAGCTCCCACTTGCTCAGGGACTCAGGCACAGTCTCCAAACAGGCTGAGACATTTAAGAAGTGACAAGCAGGTTCTGCCCGTGCTTTTTATTGAGTCCTAATCGATTTACTCTAGAATAAGGGCAACAGTGAGTTGCTTGCAGTGAGAACAGAGTGGGAAGAAAATTCTAATCACAGCTTTGACAGGTCTGACTTTGCAAATCTTAAACTACAGAACTCCAGCTATTAACAGGGGGACAATGGGATGAACTCTTCATCTAAGGCTTTCTGAGCATTGCTAAACTCACTCTTACCAGACCCTACAGTCTGACCAGGTGTAAATGTAGTTTGAGGTGCAGTACTACCAAATCAGGAGTGCCCTGACACAATACAAACTTAGCTGGACATCTGTGTGGCATAGACTCAGAGAATTGGAATGGTTTGGGTTGGAAAGCCCCTTAAAGAAAACCAAGTTCCAGAGCAAGCTGTGGGCAGGGACACCAAGGCCAGGTTGCCCAGTGTAATGTGGTCTCACTGCGCAGGTCCAAAATCCTACAGTTCTCCCTGGAGCCTACAGGCTGGGAGGAAAACAGCCCCAGGGTGGCTTCCACTCTGCAGTCTGGTGAATTTGTCAGAGAGAACAGCACTCCCTCTGCAGATCCCACTGGAGTCTGTGCCCTGGGTGATGGGGCAGTGTGTGACAGCAGAGAGCCACGCTGCAGAGAGCAGCATGTGAAACACAGCGAACAACTGCCCTCATCCCACCACTGAGATGAATTCCACTCAATAAAGCATTAGCAATTGAAACAGTACTAACCTGACAAATATTGCTACTAATATTTTTTCAAGTCCTAGAAACTCTCCAACTACATCAAAAGAAATACAGATGGGAAAGTGTAACTCAGAAGTGTGGCATTCAGGGTAGCTAGGACAAGGATGAGAGATGTGAAATTTTGACTTTATGTTTTAGAAGGTTGGTTTATTATATTATGATATATATTTTATTAAAAATGTTAAACTAAAAACTGTATTAAAAGAACAGAGAGAAAGGAATCACCAGAAGGAGAGACAGGAATAGAATGGAATGAATGACAAAGGCTCGTGACTGATTAGAGAGTCTGAGCCAGCTGCATCCTTGATTGGTTACTAAGTAGAAACACTTAACATGGATTAATTAATGATGCACTTGTTGCGTTCCACAGTAGCAGATAGTTATTGTTTACATTTTGTTCCTGAGGCCTCTCAGCTTCTCAGGAAAAGAAAATCCTAACAAAAGGATTTTCATAAAATATCATAACTACACAGAAGTTCTTGCATCACACAGTGACAACCAACCAAAGACCACAAGCACAGGCTAACACATAATCACAGGCTAATCAGCTGGATTTTCCCCCTGTTCCCTTTGCTTGAGTAATATCATAATAGAATCTATGAACTGCAAGGTACATGGTAATTAATCTTTGAACTACTTGTTAACTTAGACCGTGAGTGGAATATTAAGTCAAATGTGTTTGCAATCACTGTCTTTAATAAAGGTGTGTAGAAAAATTACCAACAGAATGAAGAAAGGAAAAAAGAAGACCCAAAACAAAACACACAGCATCATCCTCTCCCAGCCCAAACAGGGGGTGAAGGGGGCTAAATAAAGTCAGCAGTAAAAATAGTCTCTTGAGGAGTTCTAGGCTTAATTTAAGCCAGTGCATTGTTAGCTAGACGTGCCCTGCAGTAATACAGTTACAAGAAGGCCTCCAAAACAGGCTTTCCCTCTGGGGAATTCACTGCCTGCTCACTGCAACCTGGCACGTGAAGGAAGGAATTCTTTAAAAGTGTCTTCTTCCCCCAGCCTCTGAGTTAGATGAGGAAAGGAGGAAGGGAGAACACAAATACATGCAAACTTCTCTCTCCTTCATGCATTTTTTAGCGCAAAGATGGCAACAACAATATTAACAAAAATTAATGCAGGCAGGCGTGGGGAAAATAAAATACACTGGGAAAGAGATGCTCAGGGAAGCCAGGCTAGTTTTTAAAGAGGAATCTGGAAGGCTGAGCAAAAAGAGACCTTGATAACTATTTTTGTGGAACATGAAAAGTTTGAAGACTTTTTTTATTCCCCCCAATTCTGAGCAATGCTGGAGACCAGAATGCCAAGCTAATGTTTACTATCATCAATATGTCTTTCATATGTTTCTAGTCCATCACTGCACTGTGCATGTGCCACAAGACAGACTCTGAAACATGTTTGTAATTTGCATTAACAAGAGCTCCATTCTATACATATTCAATAGCCTAAAAGATACCACATAATCCAGGCTCATTTTAACCCACCTGTTTCCCACCCTCCCTCTCTGCCTTTCCACCACATTTTTAAAATATTTAGCTCAGGGCTCATTGGATTCAATGGAAAGTTTTCTATATAGTTCAATGAAGAGCAGGTCCAACCATAAGACAAAAGTTAATCAGTTTGTTTCTAGCTAGCATGCGCTTCATACTGAACACATGTGCAACAGATTTACTGAAAAGATAGATTTAAGCATGGGCTTAAAGGCCTTCTCAAACTACAGCCTAGAAGAAAAAATCCTAAAATGATGCACAACTACCAAAATATTCAACTGTTTCAACAGGCTATTTGACACATACTTGTTAATTCTGAACAGAACATTATGAAGCTATTTGGTTTTATAATTAAATGTCCATCAGTATATGGTTATGGTCCGGAAGCATGACAAAACTGTATTATCCAAACATATTTGTGCACATCTTGGTAGCAGGATATAAAGTTCTGGAGCTGGGACTATCAGATCAAATTTGTGGAACAATCAGATATTTGGTGGGACCTATTAATGAAATGGTTCATTTATTGGTCACAACCAAAAATCAGAGACTTGTGCACAAATGCAGAAATATTGTGTTTACACACAACTAAAAGCACAGTTCCAATAAGGATTGATGGGGTTGGCTGTCTCTGTTTCCAACAAGTGTTCCCATATCTGTCTTCTAATTGCTCCCCTTATTTTTCTTAGTCCACTTTCTTTCTATTTAGTCTGACAAAAGCATCCCACCAGTCACCAAATATATGAACATAGGGTGGAGCTTTGCTCTGCGACAGAACCTCTTTGGACTTTACTCAGGGTGATGACCTGAGAACACTGGGCTGTTACAGGACACTCAGTGCAAAGTGCCAATACAAATTGTAAGAGGATAACATTTGAGGGGTTGGGGTTTTTTTTGTTCTCTTCCTTCAGAGAAATGATGAGCTGAGCTAAAGCCTCCTCATTTTTCAGACTATATATATATATATATATATATATATATATATATACACACACGCACACATACACACACACACTCGTATATATAGCATGTATTATATGAACTTTGGTATATTGCCATGAATGTTATTTATAATATCCTATATTACTATAATTATATTACTATAGTATCTTATTAAATGCAAAGAGATATGCCTAGTTGCAATGTAGTTATTAGATGTTCAATTCCAATTGATTGTCAAGAACATAGTCATTAAGATTAAACATGTGTTTAATAGGTATATCTTATTACATAGTTGTACTTAAGTCCACAGGCAAAATCTGATTTAACATGAGACATAGTTTAAATAAACTAATTATGTGAGCATGATCTAAAACCAAGCTAAACATGGACCTTTGAAAATGACACATGAATTTAATCAAAGCCAGGGCCTCAAAGTGAGCAGAACTTAACCACTGGCCTGACTCATGCGTGTGTTTTGATTTCACAGCTGAAACCAGTAAAGCCAGCACCCTCTGGGGGCTTCCTGACTCAACACTGCCTCCCCCACCCACAGATTACAAAGCAGCAAGTTGTCTCTTTGGGTCGAATTACAGGAAACATCGCTGTGCTTTGTTTGGGAAAGTGCAAGCCATCACCTCTCCAACAGTAGTGGAGTCTCTGGAGGCTGGCTCTCAGGGCTCATGGCTGGCTCAGTCAAGGGGCTTGCCCCAAACACAGACAGGTGTTCCCTCAAAGCCCCCTCATTCCATCAGCCCCCACCCTAGGATCCCACCCAACAGGAGATACCAGACCCATCCCAGACCCTGTCCTGTGCAGGTTTATCATCTGTCCAAACTACCAACTTAGTGCTCCCACCTGAGGGAAAAAATCTGGGTGTAAGAGGGTGGGCAAACCTGGCTTTCTGCAAAGGACTGGCAAGGAAGATGCAGTCTGGCTGATCAACAAACTAATCCCTGTCCCTACAGCCCAAAAACGAGGTCCAGCAACACAACATGCAGGAATTCCTGACCCAGGCGAGGAAAGCCCAGTCTGGTTTATTTTCTGCTAAATTTAGGATTTAAGGGGAATAAATCACGTATTTGGATCCAATAGGACTAAAAAGTGTTTCCACAAACTCAAAGCAGGTCTCGGACAAACCTCACTAATATTTTTTCCTGTTTTATTAACGGCCACACTGTCAGAAAGCTCGGCTCTGAGTCTCCAGGGAAATAATCCTACGTGCCTTATTGACAGTGGGAGACTGGCTGAGCCTTTTGATACACCCAGTCCTCAGTTCTTTCCATCCTTGATGATTTTCTCAAGAACTCTAGCTTATTGCCACAGGAGAAATAGAGCTGGTCAGGAAACCAGATATCAATTATTTAAGTTTTGGAATTTTTTCCATCTGGATTCAGAAATCAGCTTCATGTCATGGAAGTGAAATTCAACTTTAATATTGAAATATGTCATTTCCAGAATGAATTACAATCTCTCAGATGTCCAAATACCTTCCTGGAGGGCTACAGCAAGTCAAACAGCCTTGGTCTCTACAGCCCAAGCCTGACAAAATTTTTGTTGGCTTCAGCATCTCCCATCCCTGCCAAGCAAGGGTGAAACAGCATCTCAGTAATTTTGCCATTACCACTCCACATTGCAAAGTGTCACATTCATTTTCAAATCTGTCGCAGCCATTTGGCAATTAAAGACCTCTGAAATCCAAAGGCCTGTGAAAAGCACAGCTCACTGGCAAGAGGTTAAAATCACAGATATCTCAGAATGGTTTGGTTGGAAGAGACCTCAAAACCCAACTAATTCCAACCCGCTGCCATGGGCAGGGATACCTTCCCTAGACCAGGCTGCTCTCAACCCCATCCAACCTGGCCTTGAACACTTCCAGGGATGGAGACTGCACAACCTGTGCTGGCTCTTTTCTACTCTTACAGCAAAGAATTTCTTCCTAATATCTAATCTAGACCTTCCCTCCCTTCTCCTTCAGGCCTTTTCCCCTTTTTTTATCACTCCATGCCCTTGGAAAAATTCCCTCACTCCAGAGGAAGACAGGTGAGGACCTGGGAGCCCAGAAATACCATTCCTCCAGGCCCAGGGCCCTACACCAGGGTGATATTCCCAAATTCACTTGTTCCTCTTCAGCCCACCAGAACTGGCCAGGCTCAGAGCTGAACTATGGGCAACCGTGGTTATTGGATTGGACCAACTCTTTGCTTCAGGTTCGTAAACAGTTGAAAGAAAATTTGATGGAACCTCAGAAAAACAAACTTTTTACCAAATCTTGTTTGTTTCCCATGGGAAGTCCTCAAAATTTAATAGTTTCTATAAAATCTTAATGTGCATCAAGTCAGTGAGTTGTAATGGATGAAACAAAGAGTTTCTGTGATTTTTTTTCATTTGATTTCAATTTTTTTTCCCAAAACAGCTTCACCCTTTTCAAGAATGTACGTCTACTACTATAGCAATGCTGAAAACCTCAAAAACAAATGTGGGTGCACCCTCTTGATACATAGGCCAGAAAAATGTCAAATTTTTGTTCTCATGGTTTTTAATTGCTTAGAGATGGCAGTGCTGGCAATTGATGCTATGGAATGCTACTTCTTTTCCCACATCTCAGTAATTGTTCTAATGATCTCCTTGCAACATATTGGTGGAAATGTCAGGAGATTTCATGACAGATATAAAATTCATGTGATTGCCAGTAAAGCAGTATAAAGACTCCAAAAAATATCCCACAAATATTTCCCCACATTTTTTAATACAGCCATGTCAGGACTATTCACAATCTTTTGTATTTGTTGCATGAATTGGGTACCCACATCCCATCAGAAGACAGTGGTTTCAAAGGGATTCCAGAAGTCCATGGATACTTTTGTACAGCTTTATGAAACAAATATTAAGCTCCCATTTGCCAAAATTTTGCCTTTTAGAATGTAACATATAAAAAACATTGAAAGAAAACAGATTATCTGAATTAATAACATAAATAATACCTGTGTCTCCAAAAATGTTTCCAGTGTTAGCTACTCAAACCATTAAACTCACTAAAGACACCTCTTAGTGCATTCTGAGCTGCTACACCAACAGGGAGAGCAAAAACGATGGAATAAGGAATCCAAACTCCACCCCATGACGTTCCCTCAGCTGTGCAGGAGGATATCTGTGTATTACTTAGCTGCAAGTGAAATATGCTATTTGTAACAGGTACACTGCAAAGATCGATTCCTAAATTAAGGCTTATATGGCTACATACACTATAAAACTACCTCGGGCTCAAGCTTGACATTGTGGATGAAATTACATATTTTCTAGCTGGTTTAGGGTTTTGTTCTATTTTGATTCTCCTCATCAGATACAATGCCCTGAACTAAAGAGCCAATAATTCTCCTCAGACTGGTTCAGAACTCTTTTTATCCAAGACTCCATTCCTCTACTACCTTTTCTTTTCCCAGGCATCTCTACTTTAAAATAAATTTAAAAAAAATAGAAATAAAATCCCCCTTCTCATCACAAATCCCTGTTTCCTGCAGTATAAAAGCCTGTGTTCCCTGAGTCATTCCACTTCAGTGCCATGAGTGTTGTGAAGTACCTGTTGCACTTCTCTGTAGCAGCTCCAGCTCCAAGGAGCTTTAGGCACAGCTGTACAAAACACCCCAGCTCAGTCAGTGCATCTTCTGACCGATTCCAGGAGCAAGCAATGAGTTTTGGCAACACCTCAGATAAAGAAATATGTTATATCCAATAGTTAAAGTCTAATAATTAATTCAAATTGGTGCTTCTTTCATCACACTCTTTGGAATCTTTCAGAGATGGTAAAACCGTGCAAGCTCTCCCCAGGAATAATTGAAAACAAGTGCAATATCCAAACAAATATTCCAGAACAAGTTTAACCCGAGTCCCTCAACCGGTTCCACTCAGACCCTGCCCCTGTGCAGCACTGCCAAAGCCAATTGAATTTATACAAATTTACAAGAATTCTATCTAATATCAGGAAAAATCCAAACCAAAGCCCCAAACTAGTATGTTTTTTTCCAACATTTCAAAACCATTATTTTACCTTCTTCCCAGTATAAATGGAATTAGCAGCAAAGTCCAAATCTGAAAGAGTTTGAAAGCCCATCCCAGCCCTGGGCCATTTCTGACCTGCTTCTTTCATACTCTGGGCCAATGTCTATAATATGCTAGCACTATTTTCCCAGATTTGAAGATCCTCTGACCTTCAGAGGAGAGCTTTCCATGCCTGCATCTGGATCTGATTGCTGAGAACCTGGCTCACCTCTGCTCAAGATGTACTAAGGTCTTGGATTCACATTCTGCATTCCTCTGCAACCCAGAGAGCCTGCCATGATTAATGTGCTCTGAATGAAAACTGTAAGAGCCAAAAATGATTTGCAACTGATTCATTAAAATAGCATTCATCATGATAATTGATTGGTTAATTAATTATGGCCATAATGTAGATGTCATCTGCATTTCCATCAGAATTCTTTCTGAATAGTTTCTGCATTCATTCAATAAAGCCTGGCTAGTTCACAGTGCTACACCTTCTCATGGGGGAGATTGGTAGAGAGAACAAATCCAAAGAACTCTGCTCTCTGAAAAAGACAATATCTTCTAGTGTTGTGATAGAATTCTTTCTGCAACACCACCTCAACCTCCTCTCATGATTAATACTGGGTTCAGGGTGATCCAGTGCTGTACAGCTGGGCAGTGCAGGAGCCAGGCTCCTGTTACCCTACACTCACCCTGTCCACACAAACACTGGCAGAGTATCTTTGGAGGTCCACTAGGGTGACAGCACCCACAGCACTGCAGCACACAGGAGGGATTATTACAGAACAGGAAATGTCAAGGAATATTCTTGTGAAAAACACCAAGGGATCTTTCTGGCAATGTGCATCAAACGTTAGCAGGTTTTGGGGCTCTCATTTGAAGGAGGTGCGCACAGGCAAAATGCACGGCTAATTGACACAGACTTTTCAAGTTTCAAAGTACTTGCTGTCCAGATGTCCAGTGGCCTGGCAGACAGATCTGTTTGTCAGCTACTTGGAATCTGTACCTTTAGTGTGGTTATTCTCTAGCATAGATTTAGAAAGCTGGACTCAGCACAGCACAGATTTGATGTCGGAACTCACCTGAAAGTGTTACAGCTCAGATAGGACAAAGTCAAGGGTTTTCCTCCAGCTGTGATCTCATATAGCGGATTTTGAGTTATGGGAATTCATTTCTTGCCTCTGCCATAGGCTTTTCTGCATGGCCATGAGCAAAACCTTCTTTCTTCTGTTGCTCCAGTTTTCATCTGTAAGACAGAAATGATGGCAACTCTTCTCTCCAAGGCTATGGACAAGATGCACTCACCATATTAATGACTAGGAAGTGCTTAAATATTGCAGCTTCAGGGGACAGACATACCCCAAGAAATAATCCACAAATTGCAGCACAGAAAGAAGAAGTAGCTGAGGCTATGATCTCCTTAGTTCTTCCTGTTAACCTCTTTTAAATTTTTTTCTAAACTCCTGGTGCCATAAGCACTACTGGAGTACTTGCACATTGCTGCCAGGCAGGTGATCCCTCACGCTGAATCTTTAGCGATAGAAAAGCAATGTCAGCCCATTGACTTTATCCATTTTCACCCCTGAAGATCCAGTCCACCACATTCTCCTCCTGCTCAGGACTGATGGACATGTCCCCCCAGCTCCAAAAATAAATGTTCCAGCATAGGAGAAACCTGCAAGTGCAGGGTGGGGAGGGGACCACTGTATGGACCCTCACTGGGGACCCTCCTGGCACAGCACCACCTGCTCTCAGCCAAGCAAGGCACTGGCAGGTACTTGGGGAGCACCATGGCCATAAACTCATCAAAGGTCTACATATGGCCTACTGCCATTTGATGGAGCTGCTGTTGCTGGAATTCAGGTTTAAAAGGGCAGAAATCAGTAGAAATGCATGTGTGCTGTCCCCTTTCCTTTCCATCCCCCTGAATCTCTGAACTTAGTGGGATAAAAACCAAGTCAGGAGCAAGAAAAGCTCTTTCAGCACCAGTAGCCTAAAAGCACGGGAGGCCTGTAAGAGCTTCCCAGTGCCAGATGAGAGATGGGGGTGTCTCTGGTCTCTGATTTACCATTCCCCATCTCTTCCTTTGTTCTATCTCCACCTCAACTGTCAGCTGTTTTGCAAAGGGGCTGGCAGTCACGGGGAGAGGAGAGAGGCTGGTGTGTGTGTGTGTGTGTGTGTATCCAGTTCAGGCTGGTTCCTGGCTCAGGGAAGCATTTTATTGGATTTGTTACTCTTTGATGCTGATTAAGCCCATGGGGTAGAAAAAAGCAAAAGAGAGGGGGAGTTTGGGGGGAGGGGAGAGATGCAGTTTCCCTGTGGCTGCGATGTTTTTAATTTATTATTAACCATCTCTCATGTGTTATCTGACAGCTCTGTTGAATTCTGGATGCAAAGGAAAGCAGTGCCTGCATTTACAGTTTTCTGGGGTGCACGTCCCCAGTCTCCCCAAATCAAAGTCCAGGCTGCTCACAGTTATCTTTGCAGATGCTAATTTTAAACAAATAGATTAGTAGGAAATAATTTCCTAGGAGTTGGAGGGCTGCACCATTTCAAGGCCAGGTTCACACAATGGAGAGCTCAGAGACACCCAGGAGTGCAGGGTGAGACAGAGAGGAGGGAACATGCAAAAGGAATTCAGCAAGGCAACCCCAGAACAGCTCAGACTGTGCTTCCAGCTGCTTCCTCGGGTTTTTTGAACATGCCCCCCAAAATGGCAGGATATCCTCAGTTTCTGAACTCTTATGTCACAGGCATTTCAGTCCCTGGACACAACACAACTATGGGCACCATTCTGATTAAGTTTTTTGTTAAGCTGTGACAGGTCTACCCTTTCAGATGGCCTTCCAAGAGGATATTTCCTCCAGGCACACAAGTCCTGGTGCCCTGCTCCTATCTGGACACCCACAACAGCTGCACATTTCCCCAGCTCTGACACACAAATGCCAGAAGTCAGAACCAGCTCAATCTTTCACCTGAAAAGCAAATTCTGGAAATTAGAAGTCTTGTTCTCTGTTATCTTACACGGTCACGTACAGAGCAAAGTTGCGAAGCTCTAAGCACACCAGCAGAGCACCAGTGTGCTCATTAGGTGCTCATGGGTACAAATGGCTGTGCCACCTGTGATGCTGGAGAACCCAACCTATAGCTTCAATTTTCAAAGCCACCAGTTGGTGACCACAGCAGATAGGGATCACTCCTGACGGGTGTTTCTACAGAGCCAGTGAGAACAGGCAATTTTTCCTGACCTCTCTTTGAAGAGGCTTGGAAAGAGAGGGCCTGGACTTCATTCATTGGTTACTGGATAAGCACATGTTGTCCTTGATGCTGACTGTAATTTATGCTGTGCTGGTTACCAGTGCTCCAAGGCAGTATCCCTGTAGAAATGGACTTTCTAGTCTTGTGAAAAATCAGGGATGATATGAAATAATATGTAGTATGAGACAAAGTCAGTGAGATGGGGTTTCCTGCTGCAGTACACACAACTGCAGGCTGGGATGTGAGAACTACAAGGTCAACATCTTTGAACATCTTCTTGAAACAGTACTTCAAATCAAAGACCACCACAACTGGCATAAAGAGGTTCTGCTGCAACACAGCTCTCTCTCCATCCTTGGGTCAACCCATGTTTCTTCTCCCATTAGATTGCTACCGGATATTTGTGAATTCCTGGTTGATGAGGACCAGGGCTGGTGCAAGGACAGGAGGTTCCTGACATGCAGGATGCTCTGCTCCTGCTCTTAAACACTGCCATCTCCTGGGGCAGGGGAGGCAGCACAGCCCCTCCTCTTCATCAGCGAGGTGTTAATTACAAACTAGGGTTTGTCTCACCTCCGTGGGCATCAGCAGCTCCAGCACTTAGTAGGACCTCAAGCCAGACAGAGCCAGCCACTAAACCAGACAACATCTGGAAATTACACTCTCTTTGTGTCTCTCAACAACATCCACCTACCACCACTATGTTTGCTGAAAGGATATTTTTCAAGGCCATCTGAAACATGGTGCAGTACAATTTCATGCAGTTTTAGCTAAGTGTGTGCATTTAGTGCACTGTGCAAATGGGTGCAAGAGGAGGCTCCTTTAAGTTCATACCTCAGGGAAAAATGGAAAAATAATTTTCACTTGATCCCAGGCTCCTCCACAAGTATTACTCCCAAACCATCTATATCTCTGTTGGTAAAACCCTTCACACCATGTTTTATCTTATTGCTAAAAATAAATCACTTGTAAATTGTTTTATAAATTATGTATAAGAAGAGACCTCATAGTCTAAGATGTGCTACCAGTGTATTCTACATGATAAAAAAAAATGTAAAAGGATCTCCAAGGGTGGAGGGGGGAAGGGAAGGGAGCACTTTTATAAATAATATATTCAGTGGTCAAAGAAAGTTATCACCTTTTATGAAGTGTTTGGGATTCATTATGCATAAAAAGTGCAGCACTGCTTCTAGTGTTCATGATATCAGGATGTGATTATTAAGCATTACAGCCACCAACTAAGTGATTATTGGTGTCATCATTTGTTTATCTAACCAAAATCTAGACTGCCACCTCTCATCAGTGGAAACAAACAGCTGATGTGTTTGACTAGTGCCAAAGGAACGCTGTCGATTATTCCCAGGGAGATGATGTCCCCATCATTGTGGGTTTCATTTGGTATTCATTGTAATAGCACTGATCCTAATGAATTCATTTGGTATTCATGTGGATGTCACATGTATTTCCAGAGATGTTCTGCTGTAATTTAGCATGGGTTAATGGACACCTCTGTTAAAGTGTTATTGAAAGTTTGACATTCAAATAACCCAGTTTAAAAATCAGACAAACCTAGATATTAAAGCTGAAGGGAGGATGGGGGGAGGGTACTGGAGTAGGAGGCAAGACTGAAATGCCACACTGAGACAGTAACCCTTATCTGCCTGCAGGCAAGGGAACACTGTCCTGTCCCTTCCTCCTTCCTTCTGCTCCCAGCTCACCAAAATCAGAGCTTTGGCTGTTTTCAGAGATTTTTGACAGGGCCTCTTTCCAGATCTCCTGTCAGGGTTGGCCTGGCTCGTTCCTCACCTGCCAAACGCTGCCCCAGGGGAGGAACGAGCCTTTGGGGGCACACAAAACCACAGGCAGGGTGTGACAGCACTTCTGCTTGCCTTGACAGACTAGGCTCAGACCCAGCAAATGCATCACTAGGATCCAGGGGTGAGGTTGAAAAGAGCAGTGCTTTCATTTCCCACATTTTGAAGTACTGAAGCTGATCTTTGTGCTTTGCATATTCAGAGAACAGAGGATAAGGATGGCTGAATTAACCCAGAAACCGGTAGCAAGGACAGTGTGAGCTAAACAGTGCAATTCCCTGGGCACTTGCAAGGAGCTCGAACCACTTATCCCCTGCATTGCCAAAAATCTTGAGATGCCACAGAGAATCACATTGTAAAGAAATATTATCCAGAGAGTCTTAAAAAATGAACCTTTTCCTTTTTTCTAACAGTTCATTGCACAGGACTTTGACAATGAAGAAGGCAAGCCTTGCAGGTAGAGTGCCACAAGTGCTTTTAAGGACTCATCAAATACTGAATTTATAACATTCAGGATATGCCAACAATGGAATATATGATGACAAACTGGCAGTTTAAAGGTTTTGCTCACATTCACTTGGAATGACCTGCACAGATAGTAAGAATTTGACCTGAGGGAAAGTTTGAATTGGTGAGGAACCAGACAAGCCCAGACCTGATAAAATCTCAGTACCACACCACGCCACCACATTATAACCACACGTGCAACCCATATACAGTAATTGTTTATATTAAACACAGAGTCAGTGTCCCACATGCTTGGGGAACATAATCATCACTTAAACTGATATTTCCCCAACCATGAAATAAATTGTAAGCCACAGAATAAATTGATTTTTTTTCCTGCATTGTAGTAACACCACTTGGCTCCACCCCTGCTAATGCAGCCCCGTTGTCTCCGTGACAAGTTGAGCATTTGGAATACTAGAAACCTAAGTACAATATCCATCCTGCAAAATACGTGAGCCTGTGGTAAACCCAGAGGTTTGAAATGCCACTTGTTGCTCAGCCTGCTGGCTTTTGTTGAGTACTTCCATTATACAACACTCAGAGCAATGCAAACTTCATCCTATCATGGATTTTATATGTTCCTGCCTGCAGATTAAATTGCCAGCTATAACACAGCATGTGCTGTTTGTGGCCATTTTCCTAAATGCTACTTTGGGAACAAAATACACAGATGCCTGATGCAAACTAACCTCCTCCTGTTTTCCTGGCAAAGGTTGAAATTCAACCCTGTGCAGAGGTTCTCCACAAGCCCATTTATTAAATCCCACTGAAATGCCCCAAACTGGAGTTAATTAGGATTTAAGTGGTACTTAATAACTTTATGAAGGTCCATTAAACAGCTTTGGCCTTTATCTCTGTGGCTGTATTTGCACATTTGTTCTTGTTTTTGTGATAAAATACCTTGTTTTGTTTCCCACCATGTACCATCAATAGATCTTTGAGAACATAAGGGCTGAAATCCTGACTCCAAGTCAGTGGCCAAATTCCCATTGACCACAGGAAGGGGGAGGCTTTTGTCTGATCAAGTCAGGTACCTGTCACTACCTCCTGAAGCTCCCAGATATCAAGGGGATGAGGTCTGGTTAGTTGAGAATTGCACAGACAACAAACTCCCTCACAGCTACATCCACAAAAAAGGAATTCTCTCTCCAAAAGAAAAGGAAAGCAAGGTTAATAGGTGGGTACTGAGAAAATAATGAAGCTTTTCTGAACAAAGCTGAGGTTTGCATGAATTGGAGATAACTTGCTTTGTGGCCAGCCCCAGACTGCCAAAGTCTCCCCAGGAAAAAATAAGGACTGTCAGAAACTTCATTAACTTCTACTCCTAATTGCAAAGAATGCATTGCACATTAGGTAAGACCTTACTATTTGGGAACTTAATGCTAAATGCTTGGCCTTTACCCCATTTCTGCTATATCTTGCTTTGTAAGAAGGAACTGTACAGCTTGATGTAGCAATAAATAATTTTCATAAGTTTTATTGCAATGCTGTGTGCCACTAATGGACAATTTGGTACTATTCTCAAGCAAGAGCAGCAGGCTGAATCACAAAGCAGCTGTTAGTGTTTCATTAGAAGCAAAAGTCCCTTCTCTACTTCATTTCAAACACCAGTCAGTTTTCTTTGATCATTTCTCATCCCTCACCAAACGATGGGGAGATCCAGCTCTTCCTATCCAATAGTAATGGTCTCACAGTCCCCAGCCCTTATGAGGGGCTGTGTAATTGGGCATTGCTCTGTTGAGGTGTTTTAATACAGCCATGGCTCCTGACCTCCAGCCAGCAGGAGGAAAGAAAAGCCCTTGCCCAGATTCATCTGGAGTGGCTGCACACCGGCTGAACCTCTCTCATCTGCATTTTTCCTGGAGATTAATGAGCAACAGGAAGGTCCCTAAACTTAAATGAGCTGGAATAAAACTCTGAAATAAGCCCTGCCTATTAGAGATGGTACTAGAAAGAGGTTTTCAGGGAAAGTCTTTCTCTGGGAGCAATCATCACAAGGGAGGCAGCTGTTCAGCTGTGGTTCAGGAGCACGGCTGAGATCCAGTGGATGCAGGTTCCATACCCACTCCTACTTTTCCTGCTTGGCACATGCCCTCTGTATCCCTGTTCATCTCTGCTGGGCATTCTCATAGATACTGACTGTACTGTAATACTCCAAAATGCCAAAATTTGGCATCCAAACTTTTTACAGAGCCTAAGGTAGCTGCAAAGACCTCAAGATGATGACAGAAAACCCAACAAAAACATACAGCCTATTTTCTATTGCCTTCAGATCATGAAAACTCAAGGATACAATCAAAGCAACTTTTTCAGTGTAAATCTGAAGTGAAAAAGATTTTCTGTAGTTAGAGATTTCAATTCATAAAATCTAATTTCTGATTTCAAAATAAGAGGATGCAGAAAACCCACAAAGAAATAATTTTAAAATTCTGCATAGAAGGCTTACAATTTCCCTCATGAAATCAGAAGCATCAAATGAATGAAAAGACGACTCTGGGAAAAAGGAGAGAAGAGGCTAATTATGAATATATTTGGTTTAGATATAGCTCATAAGAATTCTGCTATTAGAACTAAAGATATCCAGCTCCAAAGTAAAGAAATTCACTTCCACTGTTGTTTGGAAGATGCAGCATTTTGTGGGTCTCTATTGAACTCTAGGTTGTAAGTTTGCAGGAAAATTAGAATTCATGCTGAAAGGGCAATTCCAAAAACAGAAAACAAGAAAGTGCACGACCAATATTCTCTCAAATGATTTATCACTCATGCAAGAACTGTAGCTGTGTTTTAGAGCTAAATCTACACTCCTGTTGTAGGTTTTACTTTTTGAAATACAAACAGCCAAGATCAATTGAAGGAATACTGGCAGATTTTCTGAATTAACCAGATGTAATGCACCATGTCATCATCCCACTGCACCAAGTTACCTCGTGCAAGGCATCCCCAGGAGGTTCAGAGAGAGGGGGAGATTTATTGATGCAAACACAGTCCTAATCAGTGCCCCCTGTCTGTGCTATATTTAGCACAAATGCAAAACCAGCATAGATGGAGAGCAGATGCAAACAGAGATCAATGGAAACACAGTGACCTAGGACATGACAGGCTGCTCTGAATTACAGTGAGCCACACTGAGCACCTGCACGTGCCATCTTCCTGGGGGATTTAATGTGCTCCCAGACATACTGAGGGTATTGGGTTGAAGGGCTGGTTTGAAGGATGGCACAAGATCATAAAAATCAGCCCGGCTGGGCAGCCCCTCATATCACACCATCACCAGACAGAAAAGTATTTTTTGTAGCAAGAAGAGAGATCATGGTCAAACTTCATTCTCTGACAGGCACTGCACGAGCAGAGCAGCCCCTCCTTCTCCCCTCATCTAAAGCGTCTCAGCACCACCCTCATTTTTACATCCTTTCTTCTTATTAGGGGTTTCATATCAGCTGGAGGCTTTTCTTACTGGGCAAAGTTTGAAACACAGCAATAAACTGCAGTGGCCAACAACACACCCCCCAGCACCCTGTTCCAAGTCAATAACATATTTTAAGTTCTTAAAAATCTATACACCCAGCTTTATTATGAAACAACCCAGTGACAGAACTGGAAACATGATACAGTAACTGAAAAAGGCACTTGGTTTGCAGAAATTAGATTAAATTACAAGATGGGCTGTCAGATGGGCTGCCTGCACTTTCTGCTCTGGGCTATGTCCCACCCAGAGCATCCCACCTGAGCTGCTCCTGCAGGACAGGGCTGCAGAGGATGTGGTGCTGCTGGCTTAGAAAACCAGCTGCAGGTCTCTAAACTGAGGGGAGCTGATCTGTGTCTACTTAAAAACTGATTATTGAGCTATAGTCCACAAACCATAATGAGACTTGGAACAAGTCAACTGCCATGCTTCTCTCAGTGTAGCTTATTTAGCCATGAAATACAAGAGCTAAGCCATCTGAATTCATGTTCACATCCTTAAAAAGTTTGGAACAGTTTGGCCCCCAGCTTGTTTGATGCATGTTTTTGGCAGCAGCCCTCTTGCATCCCATTCATTTTAAATTTAGACCATGCTTGTTAACCTTGTTTGATACCTTTGAAATAATTATATAAATAAGTACGCCTGTCTTTCTGTGTCTCACATGCAAAAACATTCATTATTTTTGGTTCCCTTTGGGCCAGATCCAGAGGTCTTCAAATCAACAGGAGCTTTTCATTTATGTCCAAGGGCTTTGGATCAAACCTTTAATTATAATTGCATTGCCCCTTTAAGATGCAGGACCTTCTCATTTCCCCTGCAGGTTTCTGCTAGCAACTCCAGGATCCAACACAAGGCTCTCTTAACACCTGATTAAATATTAATCCAGAGGTGGGGGACTCACTCTTTTATGATCCTTTCCCTAGAAGCTCCTATTAGTAAATCACAGTCCAGCACAAGAGGAAATGTGGCCATTCCATTATCCTCTGTTCACAAAGGGGCATTAATTCTTAATAAACTGGCCTGATTATTATAATACTCGAAGGATGCAAAATAAGGAATAGACAGGTTTACACCCATGTCTAAGATTAAACACATGTATGGTGCTGGGAGAAGAGGTGGGGAGGGAAAGGAAATAAAAGAAGAGGCAGAGAGAGGAGGGAGAGAGGGAGGGATGTAAACTGTAGCTTGAATTCTCAACACAAGAGACTAAAGTGACAGTGGGCTGGCAAGTTTTTCTGTGCCTCATTCACAATGTTTCTAAAAGAAAAGAAAAATAAAATTGAGCTTTTGCCTTTCTAATTTGGAGCAGGGCAACCCTCCTCCCAAGAAGTGTCTACTATCAGACACAGCATTTCAGATTCCAAGGGAAGCAGTTCTCAAAGATTTGAGATAAAGCCCTGTATTATCCTCTCAAATGCTGGGAAACGTACACAGCTCTGTTAAAATATAAGGACCGAGTCCAAAAAGATAGATGAGACTACTTCAATACTCTTACAGCAGCACTCCAACCCTTTTGCTGGTTTGCAGGCAGTGACCCTGAGCAGGGACCGTGCTGCAGGCCACCTGCTGCTTTGCTCTTGCTGCCAGCCTGGGCTGCTGTGAGAGCATCCTCTTTCAAATGCAATTTCCCATGGCTGCAAGCAATGCTGGAAGGTCTCTGGGGCAGGCCACTGCAACAAGTTATGGCATAGGAATCACTGCATCCTCTTCTGAGATCTTGCAAAAGCTTTTCTAAATTCTACTAAGCAACAGGGATTTGTATGAAGTGTGCCACATCCCAGAGGTCCCTTCACATCCCTGCCAAACTCAATGAAAACTTGTAAGACTCCACAAACACATCTATAAGATGCTGCTGGAATACAGGAGTCACATCAACACTTAGATGGTCCATGTGGACTGTGAGAGCTTCAAAGACTCCTGGAAGAGCAGCACAGAGCACACTGGGGGCTGCCTCTGCCAGCCGGGCTGTTCATGCAGTTCACCTGCCTCCAGCCCCCCTCCCTGCCCTTTCTTTTAGGGAAGGGAACAACCTCACCAATTTGCTCTGGCAGTGTGACACTACTCATGGCATTATGTAGCAGGTGAAAGAGGTAGCTTGGGGAAGAAAATGGCTTTACACCCGTGCCTGTAATAGAGGCATGCTTGAAAGCATGGAAAGAGGAAACATGAATCCAAAGTTTCCCCATCCAGTGCCAGATCCCAGCCAGTCCTCCTCTCGTGGTGGCCTTCCCTCCAAATCATTTCAATATGCAAAAAGTTTGGACTTGAACGTGTTCTCATGCTTGGAAAATGATATATAGGCAGGGCCATCACTGAGAACAGCCTCAGATGTTATCACTGAAGAGAGCCATTCCTCTGACATGAGTGGTAGTGATGGTCCTGGCTGATTAGAGCAGTTAAAACTTTATAGCACACCGTAGAGAGAGGCTGTTACAGCCTCCTAGGATGGACATGCAGCTTCTCACATGCAATTTCCACATTCAGCTGCTCCCAAGAGCATTATTATCTTTTTACTGTAGTGACCAAACCATGCAATTCCTCAAATCCTTTCCAAATGTTAATGAAATCAAATAAACCATCATACACTTCAGGGAATTGTACAGAAATAGCAAGCATTTAAGAGGAACCAAACACTGGCAAACCTCTCTGGAATCAACTCTTTAAATATGGGAAAGGCAGGATCCACTTCTTATATGGGGAAAGCCTGAGGCTGTTTTAAATTTTGAAAGAAATTTTGATAGGTATGTAAGAGAGATCAATTACAATGCAAAGATATGGGAAGCCTTTGATGCCTAGTCATTATCTACTTGTACCAGGCCTAAATTCAGAGTTTAAGCCAGAGGTGTTTCAGTGTTTCCACTGAAGCTTTAGCAACAGCTGTGGTTTAACTGGGCAGACAGTGGAACACCCCACAGCTGCTCACTCCCTCACTCCCAGTGGGATGGAGGAGAAAATCCAAAAAAATAAGGTGGGGTGAGATAAAGACAGTTTAATAGGACAGGAAAGGGAGGAAAAATAATAAGAGAATGACAAAAGAATATACAAAAGAAGCGATGCACAGTGCAATTGCGCGCCACTCCCTGACTGATGCCCAGCCAGTCCCCCAGCAGTGGCCACCTCTCCCTGTTTATAGATTGACCACAAAATCCTATAGCCTGGGACAGCCCTTTGACATAAATATATCAATTTATTTTGGGGTCAGCTGTCCCAACAGTGTCCTCTCCCAGCTCATTGTGTCCCCCATCCACTTGCTGTCAGGGCAGCGTGAGAAGCTGAAAAGTTCTTGAGTTTGTACAAGCTCAGCAACACCTAAACACCAGCCCCTTTCTCATCCCAAATCCAAATCCCAGCACTGTACCAGCTGCTGGGAAGAAAATTACCTCTCCCAGCTGAAAGCAGGACAGCAACATCACAGGTACACAAATTAAAATATAAATAGAGCCTCCTGGTCACCAAAGGCACTAAAGTGAGGAACTTAAAAAGCTCTAGGGTAAACATTGAGTATGTTACTTAATTTCAAGGCATGAAGAATGCCTGATGTTTAAATAATACCATTATAAAATGACAGATTTAAAACCTGTGCTTTTATTTTTTTCTATTATTTCTATTTGTAGCTGGAATAACTAGTATGTGTAGGATCCTTTCCTATTCTTGTTGGGCATCTCTAGAAAATATACTCCCATTTAAGTCAAAGCTGAAGTGAAGGAACAAAGGAAGTAGCTGGAACAAGCTTATACTTGATATATAAATGCAGGAGCTCATTTACCAGCCACCTGAGCAGTGGTGCCACCCACCAAAGCACTCCTGTTTGCCAGGATGTTCAGTTCACGCCAAAGCTGAGCCATTTCAGAGCTTCAGCTGCTCTGTGGAGCAGTGGCAGCAGTGTGACTGTAGCAGATCTATTTGAGCCCTCTGCAGATTGGTGCCAAAGGCATTGGCTCCCTGTATTTTAGCTGAACTGGGTTTAAACTGCCACACTGCAGTCATTTTCCAGTGCTGGGCAGACTTATCCATCTGCTGTTGCAAGGGAAGATACAAAGCCAACAACAAAGAGCAGAACAACCATGGGCCTTGAACAAGCACCAAGAAAAAAAAAAAAGGCTCATTATTTTTTTCTATTTTTTATTCTTCCCTATACTGGGGCCAGTAACCATCTGTAACTCCTGCTGACTAAAACAATGTAGTTTTGAGGTACTAAGGGACCTTCTGTTCTGCAGTACAGAAAAAGATGCTGTGAGCTACCTGAGCAAAGCCCAAAACCCAGTAAAGTCACCACAATTTAGCTCTGAAGACATCTTCTCATTCATTACAGTGGACTCTGTGACAGAGCCTGAGAAAGCACCATGGAGGTCTCTGCAACCCACCCCACTGCTGGTGTAGAAAAAGCATTTTGATGGTGTCTGCTGCCCTGTTCTGGGTAGTTTTACATAAATTAAGTGGTCCTTTAAAAGCTTACATCTACTACACCACCAGCATCAAGACTATTGCTGAATTCCACATCCCTGCTCTGAAGGATTAAAATACAGGCTACTGCTGTTCTGCACTGTGCTTTCCTGTTCCTTGTCTCACAGTCTATTCAAGGTCTCATAAATAGCATTGGAAGGATTCCACTGAAATTAAAAATACAAATAAAGACAGATTTTGCTCCACTCCAAAAAGATAACAGCTCTATCACCAGCACTCCACACTTGCAGGGAGGGAAACCTGGGAACACACCACACCTGGGTTCAGTGGAGGACTAGTGCCCTCTTTTGATGTCAGTTTTACCCAAAGACTAATTAGGATTTTGTTTTATTGCTGTACCTGCAAGACGTTTTTCATTTCCCCATATGCTACACTTGGAATAACAATAATTAACACCTGAGTTTGTTTTACCTGACAGGACCAGGGAAATTGCTTAACATTTGAGATAATACAGCACTAAAGTATTTGTAAATCAGCTTCAAAGCCATTAAGGTATGGCAACTATGACAGGTGCAGGGCTGCTAATGGCTTGCTTTGAAAAATTACAGAATCCATGGGGAGTTTTGCCTCTACTTCCAAGGGGCTGAACCAGGCCACCAGGGATGAATGGCAATGGCTTGGTATCAGGTATGGACAACACCTGACCTCTGGAAGGAGGTAAAAGAGCAAATGGAGCCAAGAGAGTCACGTTCTGTACATGCCTGAGAAGTCACACAAGCTCTCAAGCCAAGCCTTGAACAACTTGCAACACATTTCACATAAACCCCAAGCACCTGAATTATTTTGTACTGTTCACATGCACTGGGAACCAAATTCAACTTCCAGCTGAAGTGCCTGTCTATAATCAGCATTAATATGATTGCCTGTTATGTCCTTAGCGAGGGCTCAGATGTTCACTCTGCCTTGTTAGGCAAAAGGCAAAATCTCCTTGGTTAACTTAAAACTGCACCTTGTGCTGTACTTTGGTGGTTGTGAAATATTTAGACACACAGAAGGATGAACTAGAACATTACAATGTGTTACAAATTTATGTTTCCCTGTAGTCTGAAGGATGCTCTCAACAGACTTTGCAGTAAGTGATTTTGGAAAAAAAACCAATTTTATTCAACATTTTACTAAAAAACTCCCAACTAAAACAAAAAAAAACATTAAAAAGGAAGCTATGCTTAAACCACAACAACCTCACATCACTGTTCTCTGGCAGTGAACTGAGCAGGATAGGTTCTACTAAGATTTCTTCTGCCAACAGAGTTTCACACCAATTTTAATGGTATGAAAATCTTATAAATAATACACTAGTAGAGCTGAAGGTACTAGAACCTGTCATTTTATTATGTTTACTTGTGCTAAAACTAAACACTAACTCAGGACAATCCGGAAAAACATGAAAAAAAACAATGTAAAGTGACAGGACGGAAGTCAAAACAAAATAAAAATTGGAGATGTGAAAATTTAAGCTTTAACTGTACAAATATGAAGTATTTAAATATATATGCCTTTCTTGGCTTTCTATATAGCAGGGTACACTGTATCACACTCAGTAGGCTGCAGACTATTTAGTAAATATGTCAAATAAATTGCCCCTGCCCATATATTTGCTTGATTCCAGCCATATTTACACATCATGGACTTGCTTTGTTCACCGACCTTTCACTGGTGGAAACAGGAAGAAATGCTTTTAAAAGGGAATGAGAAGAGTTAATCAGAGCCACAACATTCTCTGTTTCTTTCCTGATCACGTAGTCAGTGACCAAAAATAGAGCAAGCGCGTTAGCACCACTCGTGTCTTCTTGCTAATTGGTGTGTTTTAGATGCAGATGTTCTTCACTTCCAGAAGCTGATTTTTTTTTTGTGTTTTGAGGAGGACTAAATGTGCTGGTTTTGCACTTTTGAACCCAGTGAAACTTTGAATTGCTGGACTGAAATAAGTATCAAACACCAGTAAGGAGCAGCGGGTTTGCTTTCTGTCATCTCTTACTGAGGATCTCAACTTTCCCAAATTCTAAACACCAGTGTGAGATATCAGACACTGAGACAAGCACGTTGGAAACCTGTCTGCTCATAACACAAATCAGCAAACCAAGATTCCTCTTCCACCCCATGAAAACCAGTGCTTTAAAAACTGATAATCAAAAGTATTTTGGATCTAACAGCCACAATCTGCTCACACCACATGACATGGGACAGCTGTGGCTGATTTTAAAAGGTTTGTTTTCACAAGGCATCTCCATGATCAGACACTTATCTCACCTCTCTGAAACTTTAATCTGTGTAGTTGCAATGCTTCCAGTGTTTCCAGCCAGAGCTGGCAGAGTTTAAGTCAGGTGTTTAGGATAGTACATACAAACACCAGTGAATCAAATGGAAACCTGTGAACATCTTGTTCAAGAGATGAACTGAGCAAGAGATGAACTGAGAGCCGAGAAAGCCACACTTTCATCCAATTCAGTTTTTACATCAGCCTGAAATTTACAGACATTGCTGCAATATAGAGAATAAATCCCTTTCTTTTCTGCTAGACATTTTATGCACTAACACTTAGGCTCACACTTCTGCCTGTCAGTAGCATGCCCAAAGTGACTTAAAACAGACCTTAACAGTGTGGACACAGCTACCTAAATATGTAAATTGACTTTGCACATCTAGACAGAATTTGTGCTTGTCGGGCAGTTACTCAGTGCAAGTAGGTGCAAGGCAGACAAATGCCCATTTGAAATGACAAGGCAGATACATGTCCAGGTGAAAATGATCACTGATCATTTTTGAAGTCTGACTCAGGTAAAAGGCTGAGAAGCCACTTCAGCTGCACCCCGTAAAGCTAAACTGCTCATACAATGCAAAGGGTAATGTTCTGTACAGTGGACAGTCACTAAGGTAAAATAGGACAGGGCTTTTAAAATCAAAGTAGAACATCGGAAATCTTTCAGATTCATTCTAAGATGAAAGAAAAAGAGTTGAAGAGCAATAAGCAAGTTGATATTTCATTAAAAAGCTAATAGCAAGTTGTATACACTCTGAAGTTCATAAGAAACATTAATTACACTTGCTACTGGCAACAGATCATTCAGAAAATCACACATAGTTCATATGGAATACAAATACAGCTTCTAATCTTCAGATTGACATAGAGGGAAGACTTTAATCATATGACTTGAAAGTACAATCTGAACCTCCTGATTTCTGTGCTTTTAAACCCAAAGGGAGAGCTGGATGCTTAGGTAACCAACTGCCTGCAGAAAACACTCAATACATTTATGCAGCCACCAAATTAGACATGGAAATTATATCCAAATTGCACAAAAAGCTGTAATCCAGATTCAGATCTCCTCTTTGGAAATGCCAGCAAGGATTTCACTTTCCAAAGCATCTCACAGCTCCCATTCAGTTCAATTGTACTCAGTAATGCTCTGGACTTTGCAAAACAACGTGATCACCACTGCAAATGCTTTCCAAACTCTGTCCTTTGTACTTCATTTATTCTATATGTTGAATTATATGCCATAAAGTGGCTCTGTCAGGCATTCACAGCACAGCTGTGATGAGCAAGAGCCCATGATTAATTCTGTCCTTGCTCTTCATAAACTATTTGTCTTGTCTAATTAGAAAAAAACACAATAGAAGTTACAAACATTTTCACCATTTCCAATTGGCCGTCAAAAACACAAGAGAAGCCAAGTCGCCTTTCACGAGCAGTGATGAATAATGTATAGAAAGACAAAGTCTCAAAGTTTACCCCATTTTGTATTACATTGTTCCCATTGCCTTCTTCCACACCATTTCTATTTTTCCGAAACTGTTCTGAAAGCCATTGCAGCACCGCTACATGGACTTTTATCAAACTTATAGAAACCACTTCTCAGCTTTTTTTCCTAATTTTCAAGCTTTTTTATCCTGTTGCAGGCATCAGCTCAGGCCCCAAAATCCAGTTTTGCAGAATTCATTGAAAAACAAATGTAAGTAAATTGTCTCAAAACCCAAACTCTCTTAAATGCAAAACAAACACAGCATGCAAACATAGCAATGTCTTTACAAGTGCAAGCAACCACCAGAATTCAGTACAGGGGTAACTTTGTCACTTTTGGAACAACTAGGAACAGTCCAGCAGGACAAGGACACAGCAAACCCTGGCTGGAAGCAACCCTGGACAATTCATATTTCTGGGGTGTATTAGACCACACTTAGCATGCCCAGGCTCTCTGAGGAATCCCAGTAACTTCCTTCAGTATCTGATACCAGAGATAACATGCATATCTTGTATTGCCCACATCTCTATCACCAGCCATAGTGACAAAACTGGAATAAAACAAGCATATTTTCAATGATATGCATTTTGCCAGATACTACCTAAAGAAACCATAGGGAAAAAGCATTAAACCTGTAAGCCCTGAGACATACTCAGCTTTCTGTAAGTTTTTGCAATGTATATAGAAGCCTGAGACATTATTCTTTGTCATTAAGCTGCCTGAACATGACAATCTTTGTCTGCTGTAAAGAGGAATCCAAAATTCTCCCAGAATTTCAGTTGGTTGGGCCTGAGACATTTGCTCAGCTCCTTAAGGAAGTCAGGACAAGCTGCTAAGTCTGGATCCTGACCTGCACTTTCAAAACAAACAAACAAAAATGTTCAGGATGTTTCAAATAACGTGCATCCTTTTGTTAAGGCAGAGAAAAGGAGACCTGGAGAAGTCTGATTTCACTTTCAGAGAGAAGAAGGCTCAGCTGATGTACCGCACTCACAGCAGCATCACAGCTTTCCACCTCTGAGCTTTGCAGAGCTCTTCCACGTGGATTGCAGCAGTCATTTGGGCTCGAAGGCTGTGGGAGCACAGGTTTGGAGGCAGAGCTGTCACAGATTAGAGGAGCAGAGAGCTTTGCAGTGACTTTCTGTGAGCACGAGGGAAAACGTGCAGCAGAGCGCTCGCTTCCATCAGAGAGCGGCAGCCATCTGCTGGCAGGCAGCCGGCAGGAGGGCAGGCACCAGGGCTTCCCCAAACCCCTGCACTCCCAAGCACATGAAAAAGCCACCTCGGTGCTCCCAGGAGCAGCCCAGTCCTCCTTATTAAGATGGAATCCTGGAAACAGACACCGGAGATAAACATAACTGGGAAAACGCATTCTTAAAAAGTAGGGAAATATCATGATCATCAAATGGCCCTGGAGAATGGGATCTAAAGTCACAAGTCATTTTTTGGAATTCTCAGTCTTATCTAAAGAAAGAAAGATCGCCGTGTCTTTAATCTACAGACGAAAAGGAGCCAGCTGTACATCTGAAAATCAGCTGCGTATTGATCCCGCTCCTGTTAATATTCATGAAGGTGTATTGTAAGACTGGAGATTTTAACACAGTGCCCCCAGACTCTAAATCAATTCCCATTGATTTCAATTGGCTTCTCCCATCCATGCATCGACCTTACCCCTCCCTTGGAAACATGCTCTCAAGGTCCTTTGAAACACACTTGCTGTATAATGAACTCTGAAGGATTGCATGTGCTTACTGGTATGTTCTTTCCTTCTCCACCCGTGGAGCTTTTGAGGGGGTGGACACCACTATCTGATTTTATGTGAACATTTAAAAATTTGAGCCTACGCCCCACAGGGCTCCCATCAGTTCCTAGAAGCCAGGATAAACTCCTCCTCTTCATTTAGATCTGTCTGAAAAGTTCAAGGCTAATGCAGTCATCTAACAAAACTGCATTTCTTGACACTGCCTGCTTCTGGGAGAAATACACACTGAAGTGTTTCTGGTTTCTGTTTGTCAGACTTTTGGGTACTACAGCTAAAATGAGTTTACAGGAGTGGCAGATTCTCAGAAGAGAGTGCTGAAGGTTGAACTTAATCTGCTCCTGTCTCCGAAAATGCTGGGCCCTTGAGTCTGACCTTGCTCCCTGCTGAACTTTCTAGCACCTGACATTTGAGTCTATTCAGGGTGAGTTATGAGGAGTTAAGGCAACTCGGCAAATAGGCTGATACACACCAAAACTGCTGCCTCCATTAGGAGTTTATATCTAATGTGATCATTATTTCACTGCAACACACAAAGCAGGGGTTGGCTATCCATGCTTCCAGGTGTACCTCAGGTGAAAAATGGACAGAATATTTTTAAATCAGACATTTTTCTATCAAAACAGTTTCCTGAGCTTCTACTTGCTCAGTGGATTGAAAAACAAAACAAAACAAAAGCAGTACTCAGGCATATGTAATTACTGGAAGGTTTAGCTGAGGTTTCAGCAAAGGTCCCTGTGTGAGCACAGGGCTGGCCCTCAGCTTCATTTACCAGAGCAATTTTTTTTTTACCAAACTGGGACACATCACAGCCAAGAGGACAACCCAGCACCTCCAATTGGTTAAAAATTCAGCTGGAAACATGCAGGATGCTCTTCCTGCATTCAACCATCCTCCCTTTCCTGATATCAATTAGCTGTGTCTACATCTCATTTGTTCCACATACAGAGTTTGAGAGTGATGCACTTAGCAGCTATTCAAATGAAAGATTTTTTGGTTGAGAATACTATGATGACCAAATAGCTTTTAAAAAAAAATAAATATATAGCTTTTGCCATGTATGTTGAAGTCTAAATGTCTGAACTTAACGTAACATTGGTTTCTAGCTGCCCTCAAAAGTCGTTCATATAACTGATTGAGTTACACTTTGTCAGTGCCAATCAACCAGCAGGATTTTTCTTGCTTCTTTAAAACAAAATGAATCCATAATATGCAGGTTTACAGAGGAAGAGCGACATCTGAGATTCTCCAAATTTTACAGCCCCAGCAGGGCTGCCATCCAACCCAAACCAGCAAAACACGTCACCATCATTCCAACATCATATCTACAATGAGGCTGAATAGCATGGAAATTTAGAATAGCCAACACTAATCAAGGTTGTAAAAATAAACACACAAAGGAAAAACTTGGTTTTCTTCTACAATTAATTTTCCTTCCCAGTCTTGACACTCTACACCAAGGCAACGTAGATGCTGACCCTTTCACAAAGGTTTGCTGTCAATCTCACTTGCTTTCTGTAGTGATATTCCATTTATCACTACACAAAAATCCCATATCCCTGGAGAAAAGGCACTGAGCTCCAGCCCGGCTCTCTCTGCCTGAGAGCACAAAGTCCCACAAACACTGGGCCAGGAAAAGGCAGGTTCCACATCAGTGAGAGCTCTGAAGAGGACAAACTACAGACTCAGAGAGAGCTGTGTGGGGAAAAACAGCAGCTCAAGGAGGTTGACTTGATTTTTTTTAACTCTCCTACGATTCAGGGAGTGGCTCTAAGTTTGAGGAAAATATTTGGATGGGTTCTTAGCACGCCATTTAGCACTCTCCCCAATACAGATTGGGGAATATGATAAAAACCCCAACATCAATGCTTGGTGAGGACTTCTGGGGCCAAACTTCAGGTGCTACAACCCTGGTAACCCCTAAACAGGGAGAATTCAGCTCTGTCATCCCAGAACTGCCTCCCACAGTTTCCAAAGACCCCTGTGCAAGATGCTGCCTGTGCCCCTGCTCCAGTTCCCTTTTCCTCAGCACAGGGCAGCTCCCACTGCCTCCTCCCTCCCTCCCAGAGTTTTCCCTCTCTGCAAGCTCCTTCCTGTCTCCCCGTGGCTTCTCCTATCGCCCCGGCCATCAGAGGAGGCCGGACATCGCTCTGCTGAATGGGAGGAAGGCTCTGTAATTAACGGGATCCTTTGCTGTTTACACAAACACTCAGGATACACAGACAGCTGAAAGGTCAGCTCCAGCCAAGGAGGGCGAACTAAACGGAACACGAGGTGATTGTTACAGAGAGCCTTTTAACTAATTAGGTGCCGCTCCTTTGGAAAAATGGTCGAGTTTTTCCTTGGATACTGTTGATATTCTGAATTTTAAAAAAAAATTTATCTAAGAAACCAACCTACAGTTAGCACACAAACCAACAGAGCACAGCTGGTTTCTGAGCAGGACTCAGTTTGGATAGAAGAGGACAAGTGAAAGGATTATTTGCACACTTTGAGAGAATTTCAGTTATGAATTGTTTTGCTGTTATCTCCAAACACTTACTAAATTTCTTGTTATTAACAGGTTCATTTGATGAAAAATGTTATGCTTAGGGCTACTGTGAAAATAAGCTTATGATCTTTCTTTAAAGGTAGGTGAAATAGAAAATGGCTGGAAAGTTATATATAGACAACCAAGATCAGAAGTACACCTGGTATGTTTTGTTATCAAATTACCATAAGGCTTATCTCAAAATTGCCCAAAAGATTCATGACAGTATCTCAAAAAGCATTGTTTCAAAGCATTTACAGAACCAGAAATTTAACAGAGATTTGTTCTGTACAAAATAACAAATTAGAGTTTAATTGCCATTAACTAGAATCTGGAAAAACCATCTGTTCTTATTTATACATCAACCACAGCAAGCCACATTCATGTCATCTATCTCCAGAACACTGAAGCATATACTCCAGCTTTAAGGAGATATTTAAGCACCTCTCAAGACTACAGGCTATAAGCACATACAAAAACTTGCTTCAAGTCAGGCCCTCATCAAATGATTGCTGACATTTATGACTCAAGGAGCTGCAACGACATTAACAGCTCACAGCCTGCACTTGTGTCTACAGCAGAGTCCAGGCACGACCAGCCTTCAGCTCAGAGCTAAAACTCTCTGAGTCAGAGTTTCAACAGAAAAGCAGCATTGAAAATCAAATTAAAAACAATAAAATGCATTAATTGCAATACAGTTCAGAATTAATCATGAGACCATTTAAACACCTTGAAGATCTCATGCTGTGTTTCTGTTAAGCAGCCAAACTCACCAGTGGAATAACTCATAGAAAAGAAATCATTAAGCTTATTCAGCTGAAAGTTATGTAACGTTTTGAAAATATTATTTTAAAAGGAAAGGCATCAGAAAACTTGCGTTTCATACAGAGACACGAAGTAGAACAATCTTGCCTACCTACCCACTTAATATGTTATAATTAGAGATGAGGAGGCAGTGTGAACATCTAAGCTAGGTTTGATGGAGGATATCAGAGCTCATGATCAAGCTCTGGGTAGAGAGACAACTGGGATTTAGAGGCTTGAAACTGCCAAAGGAAAACATTTTAGTTGTTGATTTCCCTCAAATCAGGTGTTCTGATGTCCCTTTGCAGGTGGCATTTTAAAGAAAACACTTTGCTAAGTCGAGCTATACCTAAGCACTGCAAACATTTATAGTTTTTATTCTTCTCTTCAAGGGAGCGACCTGCAGGTATAAAGACACAGGTGGCAATGCCACCCCTCCCACCCCATTTTCTCCTGACATAAAACAGAAAACAACCTTCCTGCGGAGACCCCTCCCTGCTGCTTTGTCTGCTGCAGGTGGGACATGCAGAAGGAAGATTCCTGCCTCTGACAGATGCTCCTGGGCTCTGCCACTGTGCCATGACAGATTTTAAATTTTGATAATCCCTTTTTAGCCCTTTCAGACTAAGGCCATAACATGCCACAGCTCAAACAAAACCGGGCCCTGTCGGCCCATGTTCATACAAATAGCCCAAACCAAGATGATTTATTTACAACAGTTAATACAATTGGTAGTAACGACTTTATAGGCAACCTCTAAGTGCAGGCAAGATGAAAAATTTACTAAATTGGAGTATAAAAATTCATAAGAAAATGTACAGAATCAATATTTCATGGGACTTGCTTTACCTTGCCTTACACAAATCTACTCCAGAGCTCACATTAAAATTTAAACCAGCTTCGTGCGACAAGTTCAAATGCTGGGGCTGTTTCATATTAGTTTAACTTGGCGGGGAATTTTTTTGTTTTGTTTGTTTCATAAATTGGAAAAAAGCACTTAGGGAGCTGCACAGTTTGAGTGCTTGTGTGCTGCTTTTTCTATTTTCCTCCTTTTAAGAATAAACTAATTGCTGTCATAAATAGGGAGGACAATGCTCAAAGAAAAGAGACTCTGAAAATACCTTTGTGTTCTCTTTACTACAGCATAGGAGATGAAATCCCTTTGCATTCCCTTTAATACGATGCACAGAGACACTGCTTAGAAACAATACCTGCAGAATACTCCTAAGAGCCCCTAACCTGGGAACAAAGCACAAAAAACCACAAGCCAGCTTTGGTAACAGCTCTGCTGTAAGAGCAGAGAGCTGTGGGCATAGCTGCAAGGCACAGCTCCCAGTGCCCCCACAGCTCCACACAGCCCAGGAGACTCAGCCACTCTTCAAAAACCCAGTGCCAGCCACAGCACTCAGCTGGACCCTGAGGCTGCTGAATTATTGCAAGGCGAGTGTCCCTTCTGGCTTTACAAAGTCAATTTATTCACATTCCCTTCATCAGAAGGACCAAGGCCTTGGAGGAGTGAAAGATCTTTCACTGCAATAGGTCCAGAAACCAACAGCATCATCATCACGGAATCTGTGCAGCCCAGGTTTCATTCCAGGGGTCACTCACAGGCCTGGGGAGGTCCTGTCCTTGGCCTTACCCCACCTGACCCTGTCTGCAGAATTTTGCAGCTTTATGCACCTCTCACCTTGACATAACCCAGCTTGTCCCAAAGAATAAGCTTTCTTTCTCTCTGAGGATAACAGAAAGAATTGATTAAAAATCACCTCTTTGATGTTTGCATATGGTTCTCAAATAATAGAAAGAAAGGATGGAGCCCAAATATAAGTGGGGGGGGGAAATCACCTCCAAGTATTTTGTTTGTACCTGTGTACTCATATATATTCTGTTGTGGTTCATGCAAATAATAAAAAAAAAAGAAAAAAAAAAGAAAAAAGAAATTAAAAAGTCACAGATGTTTTTAAAGGACACCAAATACACTTGGAAAAATATACTTGTGCTACTGCACTCTGAAATTCCACAATAATATTTTCATCAGTTTGAAAATGTGGATTTAGCTGTGCAACTGCATGTGAAAATGAGGTTAATTACATCACCAGCTAATTGGAAGAAATGGAAGCCTTTGCAAAATTTAGGAGAAAAAATGAGTTTAAAAACTTTTTCAAACATATGACCTTTAAAGGGCAATCTCAACTTTTTCTTGTTGACATTATCCTACTGGACCAAAAAAAAAAGAAAAAAAAAAGATACTGTAGTCTACCAGTTATATTACTTTAAAATTACAGTGTTATTAAAAATAATTCTTTCACTGGCACAAACAACTGTCCTAAGAAAATTTAATGTTCACTTCCTCAAGTTAACAGCAGACTTCAGCATGTTAGCAAAAACTGGTGATCATTTATTACTTATTATATTGTAATTCATTAAGGTTGTAAGAAATATTTAGATACTTAATTGGCATTTAACAAGATAACTGTAGAGAGTAAATGAGACATTAAATCCTTTTCTAAAATGCCCATTAGGTTTGGGTTGGAAATTAATTGATCTAATTCACTTGCGGTAAACCACTGTGGTCTGTGCCAGTTCAGAACTTGGAGATATTAATGACCCACAAACCCAGAGCTGCTGGATGTCCTCACACTGAGGATAATACTCTGGCCACCTGTATTTATGATGCCAGGGGAAGCATTTATCTGAAATGGCTGCTGCTCACCCCCTGGCTCTCCATCACAGCCAGGATTCTCCCGGGCACCATCCCCGCTGTCAGAAGGGCTCTCTGAAGGCTGCAGAGCTGCACCTGCCAGCCCAATTTACAGCTTCCAGTTCTGTTTACACCTGATCTCATCCTGCAGCCCTAAAAGAAACTTGTAAACTTAAGGGATTTCTACTCTGAGAAGCTCCCACTTGGCCTTCATGCATCCTCAAATTTTTCTGAATGCATTTTTTCATAAAACTTCATCTTTTCAGAGTCCATTTTGTCTTCAGTAAACTTCTTGTTTCTTAAACAAGTATATACAGCAGGTGAGAAAACCTGCAAGAGCCTTTATAACTTGCTGTAACTTCTGCTTCTCCCCACTCTGAAGCAATGTGATAAATCCCCAGGAGAGCCCTAACTCTTCCTCTGAAGCCTCCATTAGTATTTCACATCTGTACATGGAGACACTCATATCAATCACAACACTATGTGGGAGCCGTGTTCCTTGTTAATAAAGTGCCTTGAGGTCCATCAGCTTCTGCCTAATAGGTATTAAATAATTTTTACATTCTCAGCGACTGTTTCTAGGCAATTTATTGCTCATTTTTAGGAATAAAACAATCTCAGTATTTATCCACTATTAAACATCTATTTTGATCCTCAGAAAATGTTAGGCACACTTCGATTTATTCCCAAGAAACAGGGGAAGCACAAGGGGCTCTAATGCTGTCCTAACACCACAAGCAACATAAGACTTGCACAAAATTTACATTTGGTTTCCAAAGGCTATTTCCAAACTGAGGCCAGTGACTATCATGAGAGAAAATCCCAAATCTTTGCCTTAGCCTACATTTTTACGAGACCTAAAAAATAATGTTTAAAAGACACACGATTAACTCCTTATGACCAGAATGTAAGTTGGTTTGGGTTTTTTTTTTTTTTTTTTCACAGCTCTAGAAACACTGGCAAGCCTTGAGAATAAAGCTAAATTCACTGAGACAGTCAATTACTTCAGTGGTGGAGTTATTACAGACATCAAGTCATACCTACAATGCACAATTTCTCTAAGAACCCAGACACTGAGAAATGGAGGGACACGGAGTTTCCAGTGAACATCATTGTGCCATGGATGCAATCACAGCAGCAGAACCCACTGGCGCTCACATGTGGCCCTTTAGAGTTCTTACTGCAGGATGAGATGCTGGAATACGAGGCCAGGAAGGAGAAGATTTTGCTGGCTCTGCTGGAGGAAGTTTGCCAGTACATTTACCAGTAGACCAACACTGACAAAACCTCTGAGAGCTGACAAGGCCACGAGTACATATTCCTGTCAAGGACTATTTACAATTTATGAAGGTCAGCTCTTCCTCTGGTGTAAATAACTCTTGCTCCAGTGACAGCAGCAGAGACCCACCAGTACACACCAGTGGAGGAACTGGCTCCTTCCATTCCAGGAGTCACACTGCTGACACTACACAAGCACAGCAACTCAAACACAAGGAAATTCAAACACAGGCTCTCCCTTTACTGTCAGGGCAATTGTCCATCTTTCATGTTCTTTATTTTCCTTCAGGGAAACATTGGGGAGCTACTGTTGAATTTCTAAGGTGGCTCATTAGTATTTGGTGGCATCAGAAATGGATTTCTCCAGCTTGGAGAAAAGCAGGAGGATGTGCTGGTGCTGCCTCACCTCAAGTCCTGGGTGCAGTTCTGGACACCACAGTGTAAGAAAAGTATAAATTTACTAAAGAGTGCCCAAAGGAGGAACACTGAGATGTGAATGGTCCAGAGGGGAAGCCATCTAAGAAGTAGCTGAGGCCAGAGAGAGCAGCTGAGAGCAGACTGAGGTCAGACCTCAACAGGGTCTGCAGCTCCTCCCAAGGGGCAGCTGTGATCTCTGCTCTCTGTGACCAGGGACAGGACCCTAGAGAATGGCACAGGTGCTGTGCCACGGGAGGGTTTGGTTGGATGAGAGGAAAAGATTCTTCCCACAGAGGGTGCTGGACACAGCCCCACGGTGGCCAGAGCTCCTGCAGTGTTTGAATGATGCCCTCAGGGACAGGATGAGATTTTTGGTGTTGTCCTGTGGAGAGCCAGGACCTGGACTTGGTGGTCCTTGTGAGTCCCTTCCAGCTCAGCATATTTTATATGCTTGGGACCTTCCAACACATTGCCTGAAAACATTTCACAGACTGTAATTCCATGAAGCACTGCACAGTGGCTATTTCCATACAAAATACATCCTAAAATCATGTACCACTCCAAGGAAAACCAGGGAGAGCCAGCAGCATCACCTGCATCCCCTCCCCCAGCTCCAAAGTTATCATTTCTGAAGAAGACTTGCATTTAGCTGAGTCTTGCAGGTTTTTCCACCTGCCAAGTCCTGTGTGAGGCCCTCTTTTCAAATGCCATGCCCTTTGCCTCCCAGGCCATTTGAGGGTTAATCTTGCCATCTCAAGATCTTTCTAAGATGCCAGTCAAGCTCATCATCAATTTGACACAGATGTCTTTTGGGGAATATGGGTTGTTTTTTTCTGGGAGCACTGTCCATTTGACAGACAGGAGGCTGTGCTGCAGCAGCCCCATCAGAACCCTTAGCTGTGTCTGCTGCTGAAATCTCTGAATTAAACATTTAGAGCTGCAATTAAGTCTTAAAAAAAAAAAAAAAGAAAAAAAAAGAAAAAGACAGCAAACATGTTTACAGAACTTCATAGCTAATTTATAAACTTTTCTATTCAAGCTCCCATTTTGCTTAACCACTTTAATTTGTAGAAGAAACACATCTCTGATTGTGCAGGGTGGTGGATCTGAATTTGCCCAGGGACAGGTAGTGAAAAATGCAAAAGGCTGAGCTGACATCACTAAGGTAATTTTTGACATGTATCTTGTTTTAAACAGCTGCTTAGAAAATTAGGGACATGTATTTTTTAAAAGTTTGTCACTGTGTGTGTCTGTCATGAGTGTGCTCTTTCAAAAGTGTTTATCCTTTCTTGCAACTGGAAACTCGGATTGAAAAGAAATGTTCACAGGGCATGGAGATGTATTTCCTACTTCACACAGATATGATGATAAAATCATATCACTCTCCACACTCATGTTTTAATTTCTTTCTCATGTTGGAAACACAGAATATACTTTGCAACTCAGATGGCAAATAAATCCTCACGACACACCTATGCCCACGGCTGGATTTTCAGAGATGCCAAAAATAAACATCCACAATTGTTTTAGAGCAAATGCTCCCTCTCTGCTGGAGTCAATGCAGTTCAGGGCTGAGCACTGCTCAGTGTGAGTTCTGCTGAGAATAATGGCTTCAGTTCACTGTGGTTCATGGAAAGTCTGTTTACTTTTATCTGAGCTTGCAGCCCTTGAATTTCTGAGTCTGAGAGAGCTTCAGTCAAAAACCAGCCATCAAGTCCTGTCTAGCCCATGCACAGGCTGTGGGTTTCAACATAGGCTGGCATAAATTTTTAGTGCAGGTTTTCCACCAAAACCTAGAGCAGTATTTAACTTCATGCACACAAAAAGAGCTCAAGAATTATCCAAGCTTTGAGTTTTCAGAACAGAAGCCTCTGTGTTTGCTGGCACACACTCACACACTTTCAAAACAACGTTCTGCAATAAAGACTGTGATTCCAAGAAGCATCAGTGGGATTATGAGAGATCTCAGGATGCTTGGAACACAAACTATGACATAAGGAACAGACTTGCAGCAGGACTAAACTAAAATTCACAGAAACTCCTCAGCCCCTCACCAAAAATAAAAAATTAAGCACATTGTTGTACTAGTTTGGTGTCCTTTTTCTTATTGCCTTTAACTACACAACATCATTTGAGTCACCTTGGCTCTCCAAAGTTTCTGCAGGTGAACAAGTCCCTTGTTTGCAGTTTTTGGCAACTGCAAATTTCAGTCAGGATCAAACAGCTCAGCCCCACCTGGAGGCACAACTGAGGAACCAGCAACTGCAACCAGGAATCACAGAGAAAATTAAAAGCTTCACCTTCCTTTGTCAGGCAGAGACAAAGAGATATTTCCACATACTTTTACATTTATCCATATTTCAGAAAGTTGCCCCTGGTGTTCAGCCATTTCACATAGCACTGTTCCCTCCCTCCGCAGCATGGCTGTTTAAATTTCTTTTTCAGGACCTTGTGGATTCAGAGTCTCTCCTGGCAACTCAACGAGCTTGGTCTGACAAGAAAACTGAAGTATTTTCCCAGCAGCTCTTATCAGGAAACAATGTGTCAAACAAGATGAAACCAGCTCTCTGTTCTTGGAAGATTTACTACAATTCCCCCAATGCTCACGGAGGCAATGTTAACACTAACCAGCCACGCAGCCCGGCAGTGTAAATCTGGGCTGCTCTCCCAAGGAACAGCTCCTAGAAAAGCCTGGGCAGGCTTTTCCACCCTGCACTCTGATAAACATCCCCACAGGGGTCCATACGTTGTGTTCATCAAATGTGTCTGGGGAAAAGGGACACTGATGCCTTTGGATTTTAGCTTTTATACTTTTCATATATTTGTAACCCTGCAATTCCTTAGTGTATAACTTTAAACTCCACAGTGTGAGCTGCTGCTTTCCCATTTTGGTCGGACACAATTCCTCTGTGGGCCTGGGAATCAAGGACACCTCACTGCCTCAAGCCACAAGAAATGTAAACGAAAGTGAACTGGGAGGGCAGCAAACTTGGGGTAAACTACTGCATTACCTGAAGCTGTAATTGGAATATTAACACTTGATATGCAAATAGACCAAATTTATAAAAATGTGAAAACCCGTGGTCCATTTTTGAGTGCAGCCCCTGGGGGGCTTCCTCTGCCCAAAATGTACCTGAAGGCCCTTCAATAAATATAGCTGCTTTTTATTCTCCTAATTTTGTCTGGCTTCTGTTTTTAGGTAGCCCTGAAAAGCCATCAACACAAATGGAGTTTTCCCTGGGGTTTGGATCCTCCCACATGGAGCAGAGGCCAACAGGAGAGTTTGGGATATTCCTGCAGGGAACAGCCAAGGGGGGGTTGATAAAGGGGTGGCCACTCCGCAAGTGCCTGCAGAAGCAGAGGGGAGGATGGGGACAGAGTTAGTTTTCTGAGATCCTGGAGCATCACCAGCACAAAGGGAGGTAAATGGAAAAAATATGCAGATGCTCACCTGGCACCAAGTCTGTTACACTATTTATGACCAGTGTTCTTCCTGCCTGGAAGCAAGGATGTGAGTGATTATTGACTCCTTTAAAAATAAATGTCTGTTGCTAAATAAATAAAATAAATGCAAGTGTGTTCTGTTCTGTGAGATGTCCCCAGATTTGGGTTTGCTTTTTTAATCCCATTTTCAACAGTAAAGCACAGGGGAAAACAAAAATTAGGGGTTAAATGAAGGCTGGTAAACAAAGCAGAAACACCTAATCTTGTATGCATCTTGGTTCTGAACCTTTCTTCTGAGATTTATTTTTTTGTTTGAACGCTGGGGTCTTTCCAAGTCCAAGATCTCTTGTTTACACCAGCCAAAAGAATGTTAAATTATGACCACCCTCATTATGCCATTTGATAGGGCCCAAAATACAGAACTGGGATAGTTTAGGATGCTGAGTCTCCAGGGAAAATTAACTAGTGCTATAAATTAAGAACTCTCTTCATGCCAGTAACTTCAACTTCCAAAGCAAGCAGAAAAACACAGCCCCAAAATATCTTGCTAAGTGCTTGTCTGTACTAGACTGTGGGGCTGCAGGACTTATGGGTTGATAACACTGGAATTTATGAGGGACTGGATGGTTTCTGGATTTGTTAGGAAACCAGGAAACATAGGCATATAACACTTATCTGGCTGAGGCTACTGGCCAGAGCCCGAGAGGCAGGAACATAGAACCCACCAAACAAATATTCACAATTCCCAAGGTAAAAATGACCTGTTGCCATATTTCTATGTGCTGTCAGGATTTTTGTGGCACCCAGATGGGGTAAAAGATCAAGTCTTTGAGAATATGGCCCGGATTGTTGAGCTTAAGGAAGTGAGATCAGATTTGGGCCCACAATGCTGCTTGCAGAATTCTTGTTCCATTCCCACTAAAACTATCACCTTCCTGTCAGCCTTCTTCCAAACACATCTGACAGCTTCTTCCATGGTTTATAAAATGACACCTGCTGAAACTTAAGCCATGCATGCAGATAATAGAGCCATGGAGAGCATTCATGTTTTCCATGTTGTCAGAGTAATTTGTTTTGCTGTTTGGGATAGGTTTTACCAAGCATAAATATTTATGTCTGTGCAGATGTCAAATACTTTAATTAGGAAGTACACCTAGAACTGGGCTGGATTTAATTGAATCTTTGAGCCAGCTAGACATTTTTAAGCCTTCAGCTTTTTGTCATATAAATATATTGGATTAGACCTCTACTGGGATAACTTTTCTTTAAGAAAAAGATTACTTGTCATTATCTGGGGTATTCTACAAAATGCAGTAGCTGCTAACACTGCAGAGAGAGCTACCTTCAGCTAAAAGAAGCCATGAGATGCATGGAGGAGAAGCAACAGATGAGAAATATGGGCAGTGAGATTGCCCAAGTCTCCCTCCTTACATGCCTCACTCCCGAGCCAAGCTGTGCTGCCCAGGCTCGATGCAGCACGGCAGGACCCAGCCAGGTCAAGAAGCCAGTTCAGTTACTGGAAACATCACAAGAGCTCATTTTATTGACAAAGAGCTAAATTAGTGCAGAGGTGCTGCACTGCAGAGCCTTCCAGTACTATATTAAAGTTAATCTGGATATTGCTGCCAATGGCTCCCAATTTAGTTTGCTTGGATACTGCTAGAAGCAAGTTTGAAGAGCAAACTAAACACCAGCAGCACCCAGCTTCTGCAGTTCCATGTTTTTTTCCTAAATTCCCAGCAAAGAACTTAATCCTCTTCTCCTCATCACCTCTCCTCTGCTTTGATTTTATCCACCTCCCTAAATCAGCCTTTCATCCCATGTCCTTCTTTACAACACTTCTTAAAATGGAAGCTGTAAGTCTATCACCCACATACCTCACAAACGCTGGGCCCTACCTCTTCCTGCTCCACACAAACCAGACACGACAAGCTGAGGAATCTTTAGGCACCCACAGAGAGCTCCAAAAGAGAAATTGGAGGCTGAAGATGCTCCTTCACACAGGAACAAACTGCAGCCCCAGAACTGCCCGCAGAGAAGTCCTTACCTTGGAGCAGTTGTAAAAGCAGAGTCTCCAGATGCCAAGAGCTGCTGCTGTACCACTGCCAGAGCATGGAAAGGAAAGGCACCCAAGCATCTCCACTTTTTGGAAATGTTTTTAAATCCAGAAGACCCATAAGAGGCAAGGAAGTAACACCCTCACTTCAGCCACCGAGGAGCCAGCACCAAATTCCTGCTCTGAAGGAGTCAGGGAGGGGATGTGAGCCCCAGCAGCAGGTGAAGACACTCATCCCCATCAGCAGCCCACGCTGTGCTTGGCCCGGCTGGGTTACACAGGTGCAGATATCACAAACCAGGGTCTAGCAACAAGCAATTCCAGAGAAACTGGCTGTGGTATCATTTCTCAGTGGCAGTGGACTTTTACTTGCACAGATTTTAAGATAAAATTCATTATGACCCTCTAGTCTGGTTCCTTGGTGGGAGCACTGGGTACTGCTCAGCTGTGGTTTCAAAACACAAAAAGCTGTCACAGGAGAAGCTTCAGAGGAGCTTAATTCAATTTAGTCACCTTAGGCACAGATTTTTATGTGTTTGTGGGCATTTCTATTCCATCCTTTTACCTCAGTTTCTCAGTCTTTCCCCAGGAGATACTGGGTAAACTCACCACATCCAGGAAAATGTGGATGAGATGTTATTCAGGTACTTGAGACTGAATAACATCCACTCAAATCACAGTGCTGAGCTGACAGACTTTTTGATCTTTAAGATCTTTTCCAACCTTAAAAATTCTATAATCTTACTCCATTAAAAAAAAAAAAAGACAAAGAAAAGTCACTAAAAAGCACTACTTTGCGAGTCCTGTATACAATAAAACAACAGTAACTCTCAAAAAGGCTGCCCATCTCCGCAGATGACAAATTTTAGGATTTTAAAGTGTCATATATCAAAAATAAGATTCCTCTTCTGAAGTCCAGCCCTGCAAGGCTGGGAGCGCACAGCTCTGCTGGGGATTTCGCAAGGGCCAAGCAGTTAGACAATTACTTCATTTTGAGATGTCTTTGTGTTTGGGACTCATACTCTCTGAAAATTACATAAAACTGTATTAAACATGCTTCACACACTGTACTGAATATCCATCAAATGATAACAGCTGTCATCATGCTGCCCTGGTCTGAATTTGAACCTCAAAGCTCTCAGTAAAATAGTGTTTATCAAAGATATATCTACAGAATACTCCAGACACAGAAAGCTATCACTGTGTAATCACAGTCTGTAAAACAGTTGATGACTTCAGTATGCTTTTGCTACTCCTTAAATAATCTGCAATCCCTCTCAGGAGTATTCAAATCCATCCTTTGGAAAATAAAGTAAGATACAGTATTAATAAAAAGTTTGAGGGCTGTGCTCAGCTCAGTTTGTGCTTCTATTGACCGTCACACATTCAAAAAACATTAGAGGAGGTTGGTCCTCCAGAGACGCCGCCACGACAGCAAGAGAAAGCCTTGGCAATTATGTAAAGGCACCATGCTCCTGTTTTATTTAGCAGAGAGAGGGTTTTTTTTTATCCTTACAGCCCTTTTGTGCTCCCAGATGTTTTAATTACTGAGGAAAGGGAGCGGATGATTCTGGCCATATGTCTCCATTCCGCATAGATAAATATTGTCGCCAGCCAGCGCCGATTCGCGGAGCTGCCGCTGATCCCGCTGACACTAAAGCTGTCGGGCCCGATAAGCATCTTCAATCCTTCAGTGAGCATGCTAATTCCAGGAACACTGAGACTGATACCCCATAAAAATATTCAATCTAGAAACAATTAGGCTCATATTGCTGCAAAATGGTACCTCTAGGAATTTGGGTGCTCGCTTGATTGGAGCCTGGAGCAGAAGCTCCAAGCGGAGATGCCGATGGGAACAAGGAGGGGAGAGCAGGTGAAATGGGCTCTTCAGAGCAACAATTGCTCTGTGAAGTCTCTGTGGGGCACATTTGCCTTTCTCTGGCCTGTTCACAGAGTCTTGGGGTGCAACAACTTAATAAATAAAGGGATTTAGTTACGACTGCTTTATGACTTTTGTTGATGAATGCACGCAGCATCAATTGTTTTTATTGCAGGGTGTTTTGAAACAAACAATGGTCAGGCTCTGGTGGTGTTAGACAGCATGAAAACACAGTTGCAAACCTTCCCTTCACAGCTTTCAGCCTAAATAAACAGTCTAATATATCCCCCAGAAAAGAATACACAACCACAGTGGCTGCGGGTGGTTGCAAACAAGTTGTGAAAGTTGTTAAGCAGAAGGGAGTAATTTAAGAAGAAAGGATTTAGCTAAATGAACTGACAAGGAAGAGGCAGGCAGGAGAGGGCAGCCACTGACAATGCCAGGCTGTTAGTATCCCTCATTTTTGCCACATGGACACAGCACCAAGCCCTCTTATATCTTGCTCTTCATCCAAGGCACATGGATGGGCCTTATGGAAGGCATGGGAGGACAGCAAGTGAGGGTGCTATTTTGTCAAAAGAGAAATTTTTTCAACAGCTGAAATTCCAAGACAACATATTAAGGTATTAGCAATGCAAGTACAACCCTAATTTCCACAATCAGACTAATAAGTCATAATCAGGACCTTCTTTTGAAGTAAATATGCCTTTTTTTTTTTAATTATAGTTTTCCAAAGAATCTGGACCTGTACCCTTCAAGCTTGTGAGCCACAGCAGTCATTGTCATGAAACAAGAATCACTGTTTAGTAAACTCTGTTGACACCACTTTTATTAGGAAACATGCAAAGCCAAAGAAAAGTGCAGGGGGACTCATCATCCCAACACAATGGAATCCAGGTGCTGAGGACTCCTGGGCTTCTTATGCTGATCCCTCAGGAGCTGCAGAACAAGAGGACCCATGCTGCCACACCTGTCCTTTGTGGCAGACAGGACAGCCACCCTCTCTAAAGTTGGTCAGAGCTGGGTGAAAGGGTCCCAACAGGCCTCCAGCTCCTCTCACAGCTGCAAGTTTTACAAAGTGCTCAGCTGTAGGCAATGGTTGTTTATTGTTGCCTCCTGGCTTAATTCTGAGCCTACCAATTCACAGGTGAATCCTGATTTTCACTGGCAATACAGAATCAAAAGTTCTGTTTCATGTCTCAGGCAAAAAAAAAAAAACCCATGGGATTGAGACATGAATGGAGAAATTAAGAAATCCTGGGCAAAGAAGAAAGGAAAAACCTGCAGCTCATCCACTCAACAATTCTGTATTTGTTCTCTAGGTCATGACACCAAAGAGCAACCAGCTTTAAAGAATACTGACATATGGTACACACCTCAGCAGAAGCTCTGTCCAAAAAAAGTCTGTGTGGACAGAAGACAGGAAACATCAATTTGTTCTTTTCAGTGAAACTTTTTCCACCTACTCTCATTTTCAGAGCCAGCTCTCTCCAAGATAACACTCCAAGTAAATCAAGCTGGGATAGGAGCAGGAGCTAGGCTGAACACAGAGTTTTGAGGAGCACGCCAGTGCTGTCTCCCATTAGCAGAACACACGTGGCTGTTCTCAGAGCCAGTTATATGTCAGTGGAAACACCTGGGGATAAACCAAGATTCAGGAGGTCCTTGTTGAATATGAAAAGACTGAAAGAGCCTAAAACATTAGGCTCACTTAAATCACCTTTGAAGTAGCACATTCTCTCACCTCCCTTGGACTGAACCACAGCTACAAGACAGAAAAAATCTGAGTGCTCCTCTTGCACAAAAAAAGGAGTTATTCTTGAGAGATTAAAGGATATTTTGAATTATGATTAAGACCATAATAAAGGAGAAACTCATGGCTAGGCAAGCAGTGGGTCCAGTCTGCTTGAAAAAGGGATGGCTTTATCAACAAGGTAAAACCTGAAATGCATCTACAACTGAGCTTTACCTCCTTGCATCATCACTACCCGTGCATGCACATAGAAATACAGAATCAGAAAGACAAAACAGTTCCATGCATAGCACCCTGACTCTCAAACAACTGAGTATGAACTTACGAGCTATATTAGATATCACTGACTTAAATTTTACCCTTGATGTTCAGTCTGAGGTAAATATAGAGAAATTAAAAATCACTTGTGAGCTTGTCTCCAGCTACATGGCTCTCTTTAAAAAATATTAGTGTTGTCAGCCACCTCTAAACCAATCAAGGAGATTTCCCTTGGTCTAAAACACCAGAATGTAAATTTTGTTTTGTACTTCCTGATACTGTGAATGGGTGCAGAATGAGCAGCACTGAAACACTGCAAAGAAAGCTGCTCCCAAGACATTTCTGACACAGCCAGAACAGAAATCTCCAGCTGGGATTTCCAGTTCACTTTTGCCAAAAGAAGAGACTGAGATAAGCATCTGATTTTAAATCTCATCCAAAAAATAGCATATGGAGAAAGAATTATTTTCTGTTGAGCTAAAGCACAGGATGAAAGTCTGGAAATCTGAATTTTAATCTTAGTGACAGTAATTGTGTATAAAAAGAAAATCTACTGACATTAATAACTATGGAAGATTTAAGATTAGCTTAAGCAAGGTCGGAATCAGCATGTAGGTTCTGGGCCCAGCAGCATTACAGACTCCCACTGTGATCTTGGGCAAAATCCATGTACTGATGGATTCCATGGAGGGATTTTAGGAGCCTTGAATTTTAGATGACTACATTAAGCAAGTCAAAGCAAACAACCACAAAAATTATGTACTTTAAGTGCTCTGAGAATCCTGAGCTTAGCTTTTCTATGATTTAGATGTCTCGCCTTTTAAAAAATTATCATTGTTACAATTACGACCAGTTTTATAAGAGTGACATACTTCTTGAATTCTTTACTAAAAGCAAATTACTTTAAGACTCTCAGAAGGCAATGAAGAAGCTTAAAATTATGTTTAATTTACCAGTATTTCTTCAGATGTATCAATTATCAGTAATGTAGATGAGAAAGAGGCAGGGAATGTATCATTTTTCTCAAAAAAAAAGAAAGCAGACCATAAGGAAAAAAAGTAATTTTCCTTTCCTATTCATGTCCCTAGTCATGACAAATGTCCCTCAGTTCAATTAGGACTGCTCAGAGTGCATTTTTACAGACTTACAGAGATTATATATTAATATACATATTTATGCATATGGTATCCATCTTGCTACAAATTGCTGGTACTCACAGATTTGTTACAGTTGGAGATTGAGTGCATCTGCACAAAAGTTAGAAACTTACATTTTAGAGTGACCAGTTTATTCCTGTGACTTACTTCCAATATGTTTTTACTTTGTTGGTGTTTTGTAAAGGTTTTTTTCAAATTATGAATAGGGAAAAACAAGGTCTAAACCTCTGGTCACCACTAAAAACTCGATACTTGAGCTATGACCTAAAACTATGACCTTGATAAAAATACATTTCAAACACCTTCAGCCATCAGTATTTATGCATGTGTGACAAAACACGTGAGGATGGATGATGCCTTCTCTAGGAGCCGAACTTACTCCCATCCTGTCACGTTTCCATCATGCCTCTTGCAGCTTGTCTGTCACCCAGCTCAAAATTTGTATAATAGGACATGCTCAAATCTAAAAACCACCATCAAAGGTACATCAGTAACATCCATTCCATGGGATGCAGAGAAAGAGGGAGATGATTGTTGGCACAGGAGGATTTTTACTCCTACAGCAATGGCAGCCAATGATCATCAAAGCACAACCACCACATCAGTAACACAATAAAGTCCTGGCCCAGCTTAAAACCTCAAGTGAATTCACATTTAACTTAGCCCTAAAGACTTTAAAACATATTGGAGGCAGGAGGAAGATTTTTCACATAGACTACAGAAAAGTAAAATTAAAATCTGTTAAATGCTATGAAGAGAAACATCTGAGGGGCCCTGAGGACTATATTCCCACCTTCCCAGCAGCATAAAGGGGGATTTGTTTGGTTTGGGGGGGGGATTTTTCTTTCTAAACTGCCTCCTCTTGCCAAGATTTTATACCATAAATTGAGCTACATCTCATGGGAGTATCAAGCATAAAACAAACAAAGAAACTGTGCTTTTGATGAGCAAACAACTTCAAAGAGCACTCTCATGTTTATCTTGAACACGGGGTTCCCACCAGAGCCCAGATGAATGAAGTTCAGTTTCCAACAGGACATCTCCCTGCCAGAGCTCAGCCACAAGCATTTCTGAGGGGTGGGGGGAAAACTTTATCATCAAATCAATTCTAGAGTCATCATTTTTTCTGTGTTGCTAGTGTGCTTCAGGATGCCACTGGGAGCAGAGTGGATACGGCTCTCTCTTAACCAAACAATGTCTGCCTTCAGGAGGAAATCCCTCAGGAAACTGCCCTTAAAACTTGCAGCGTGCTGTGCCTTAACACCTGCCAGCCTTCATGGACCCCCACTTTGCCCAGAGCTACTTGAGGTGATTCAAACATAGATCTTCACTCACGACATGAGAGGTGAGATTTGAAACCAAAGCTCATTAGCACAGACTAAAAGGAATGATATTTTGTATTTCCATCAGCCTGAAATCTACTTATACCACCACCAATAAATGAAAACTCAACAAAGCACAGAAATATAGTATTTATATGTGTCCAGAAAAAGGAATGTGGATTGTGAAATAAGAAAATACCAGGTTTGAAGAAACCTGGTCTAGGGGAAGGTGTTCCTGCCCATGGCAGGGGATTGGGATGAGGTGATCTTTAAGATCCCTTCCTACTCAAACTATTCCATTATTCTGTGAAGAAAATGTTGTTTACCTAAGCAAACTACCCTCCTAGTAGTAGTAGTTTATACCCTCTACTATAGCCCATCCTTTCTGGGTTAACAACAGGTTTCAGAAAGTTAATACCAACCTTTCATGGAATTTTCTCGTACTGTAAGCTCACAGGCATGGACTGCCCTGCTCATATTATCAACTGTTTTATTGCATAAAGGAGGGACAGAATTAAGAGTGGAAATTGTTCTCATCCTGTCATTCAAGAGCAAAGACTGCAGATGGGCAGAGTTATTCCATCAGTGCCATGCTGGGAAGGATAGCGGTGTGTCAGTCTGTGGCACCAAGGACAGACAAACCATGCTCAAATGGATTTTCTCAATGTTTGCCACGCTTCAGCCCCAAAACAACTTTCTGTCTCTGAAGAGGTAGATACAATCATCTTATGAATTCATGAGGAAGCTGAAATTTTGTAAGAAGCTGATGGCAAAGAGCTGTTTTAATTATTCTCCAACTCGCTGACTCCACCTTAATCAGAATATATTAAATAAAATGTATGGATGCTGGAGACTGGAATGCTGCAGTTCATAACTACAATTAACCACTATTAATTAATATCTGAAAGATAAATGAGCCATGGGATCCATTTATTCCTGGGTTGGGAGTATTTAAATTCACAGTAGGATGCCAGCCCATTTTTCACAGCAGTGAATTAAGGGAAGTGTGAATCAAAGCTCACTGCTGTAAGATGCAGGAGACATTTTCAGATCTGTTTGGTTCTTATCCTTTAAATGGGGAAAGAGGAGATGGACCCAGATGCACTGAAATTTCACCTGGAGAACAAAGAGAAACTGACAGCGATCTCATCCAGAAAGATGGAGCCTGGGTCTCAGAACTCCCCATGCTCTTACCCAGCTCCAGCTGTGCAGGGTGGACAAGGAGGATGGATTCCCTGAGTCTGCACAGCACAGACACTGCTGTGCTCTGCCCTCACCGGAGCCCATGTGCCAAAACCCTCCTGGCCAAGAGCAGAGTTTGCCCAGTGTGAGAGCAACACATCCAAGCAAACATTCATGTTGTTCTTTGTCTGCATCAAGGACATACCTGCCTCACCTGGACCCTTAAAATTCAGTCAAGACTTGTTTTGCCCTCTATTGTCTCCTTATGCTTGGAAAATCCCATCCAAGGCTTGCCATAAAACACGCGGGTGCTTTCCGTGTCTTCTCCAGGAGAGCTAAAACGTGAAGTTTCTGAGAAGATGTTGCAAGATAATGATGTTCTTTCCAGAACTGTAAGGAAAGTTGTCATTCAAGCTTCAATAGAGCAATGGTTGCCATCATTATCAGCAATTGATTTGACAGCAGCCTGAGGCTTGCACAGGTTAGGAAGGTAGAGCCCAGCTCCCATGCTGGAAATGCCAAGTGAGGTTTTCACATTCTCCAGCTGCTTCTGACAGAAAGGGAAGGCTGCCCAGAGAATTATCCTGTGATGAGCTAAAGATTTGGGTTCTATCCTGTGACTCAAAAAAGTGCAGAGAAAGGAGGAAATGAGACCCTATATTTAGATAATCTAAGTCTTACAGTAGAGAAATGACTGAACCATAGATAGTCTGAAATTCAGATTCTTTCCTACATTTTCTGTCTTTCCTAAGTCTAGTTCTATTTGAAGTCATATGCTCTGGAAACTCCAGCATTTTTTAATTTGATTTTTCTTCCCAACTGAGATGCAAATAAAAATGTTTGTCAAGGGGAATGGGTAGAGCAGAAAGTTTCAGTACAAATTTTACTGGAGACAGAAGAAATAGGGTTTTTTTGTTATTAACACAAAGCATTTTAATATCCCTTGTTAGAATCAGCTTAGAGTCCATCCAAACTGAAGTGCATCTTCTTCAAGGTGCATCCTCTTCAAACTTTGTGATGTCTGAAAGGACAGGAGGGGAAGTTCAATGTTGCAGGGCCCCCAATCTCCTGGAAGGAGGACGTTACACCTCCTTAGCAAAAAATCTTTGAGTTTTAAATACTTGATTTTCTACCAGAAGGCCTTCCACCAAAATTTCCTAGAGAGTTTTCTCTAAATTCTTCTTAAAAAGCAGGCTCGTCTGCAAGGTTTATAATAACTCCTGCTTCCTTTTGAGAGCAGAAACAACAAATTTACCAGCCGTATGTTGGCACTTTCAGCTCTCCAGTAATAAAAAATATGAAATCCAAAAGTATTTATAGATAAATACTTTTTTAAGCACAATATTTAAATGAAAATTAGAGATGGTTCTTTTTGCAAAAAGCCCTTGTTTTGTTCTGAGTCCTTGATACCATAAGATCATCTCAGCACCTCAAAATGTTGTGGTGGAAAAACACAACGATGATAAACCTCTCAGAATCTAGGACATTGGTTTTGTTCACACAAAACTGTCATTATTTCCAAATAATTTTAACATTAGTTATTACACAGTGGTAAAGGACTTAAGTATTCCCCAATAATACACAGATGTTATCACTTCATGCAGGAAGTACCCAATCTATTCATTTGTTCTTCGTGTGCAACAAAAAAGCAAGGAATAGTAATTTAATTACTGGTGAGGATCCTCAAAAGAGTCTGGTCACACTAACACCAGACCCAGAGTATGCTGTATTCTTCCCCCCCCCCCAAAAAAAAAAAAAAAAACAAACAGAAAAAAACCCAACAAAAAAAAACCAACAAAAACAAAAAAAAAAAACAAAGAAAAAAAAACCAAAACAAAGCAAAAAAAATAGCCCCTGCCCCAATAACAAAGAGTAACAAAGAGGAATTATTTTGTCAGGAGCTTTTTTTCCTATGAAAATGTAGAAATCAAAAATAAAACAGATTTCACTGCTAATTGTTTAGCAGGTTCACAAGAAAACAAAAAGCACGTGTTGAAATGATTGGGCCATCAAGCCCTTTGTCTGTGAGGAATGACTCTGTTCCCAGCAGCAGTGTGCAAACAGGACTTCTTGCAGGCTGAAGAACTAAATACACAAAATGTAGCTATTCTTTTCAGAACACCTTCATTTTATTCTGGACACCGGCTGTTCCTACAAATACCTTGTTTTAGCTCGGGTGGATTTTCTGCAGGTCTGCACAGGCCGGACATGCCAGGCAGGGTTTGCTGCTCCAGCTCCTGCTCTGCCGTGGGGAATGCCAGGGGCATCCCTGCTGGAGTGTGGAAGGAGGAACGGGCACTAATGGTGGGGCTGGACCCTGCCCACACCCCCAGGGGCTCAGGAGCTGCTGCTCCTCCGGGTTTGGGGCTGCCAGCAGGGACCGTCCGGGCCCAGGTGTGCAGGGCAGAGGTGGGACCTCACCAGCACCGTTCTTGCTTGGTTTGGGACCTAAGGAACCGTGTCTGTCACCACCACGTGGCCTTTGGGACAGGAAGGGCTCAGCTAAAGAGGGCAGGAAATGCTGCCCTGCTGGAGCCAGAATATCCCTGTACGAGTGAGGAAGACAAAGAGAGTGGCTGATAGTGCTTCCTTGTGCCCATAAATCTTGACTAACTTAGGTCACATTCTGCCACACCAGTTGGAGGCAGAGTCCGGAGCTGCTTTCTCAATTCTGCTGCTTTTTCCAGTGAAATAGGAATACACTGATTTATAGCCTCTAACCCCACAAGAAAGAGTGAATATCAGTTAATGTTTGTACAGCTCTATTGTTGGAGCTTGTCTCTTCTCTGACCCTGAGTCAATGAAACTCCACTTCCGAGCTGCAACAAGAAGGAGAAATGTAAACTAACAGCATTACAGATCATTAACCCAGAATACAACTCCTGACACAAAAAGCACAGGACAAGATGATGTTAAAAGGACAAAACTGAACACTCTGGTGCTCATTTTTAACCTCGTTGCCTTACCTCCAGTAGCACAACCAAATGTAATTACAGCCAGCAGCAAAAGGAAAATCAAGATCACAGACTCAATCCCGATTAAAATAAATAAATACAGAAAATATAGAAAGCATATGGGCACTGAAGAGCAGCATATGGATCACGTCCTGAAGTACAAGGCCTGCCATATGCTTCCAGAGCCTGGTTCAAAGGAAAACCTCGCTCCCTCCTCCCGATGTCTTTGGCTAGGTCACGAATCAGCTGCCTCCCAACATCTTGTGCCATTGGGCAAGTTTGCTTTTGAATAATGAAGCAAGTTTCAGCTCAGCATGGGGAGAATCCCAGGTAGAAAATGGGCAGATGGCTGGTCCTAGTTAAGCAGGCAGAGACTGAGATGAAGCATTTCCCTTTTCCTTCTTCCAGGCCAATCTTTGCATTGTGTCCTACACCAGCTGTGTGGATCTAAACCTCTTTACCTCCTGTTTCCTTAAGAAAAAAGTCCTTAATTTTTTTGACCTCCCATGCTGACCCACCAGCCCTGTAGGGAATGTTAATGAGCTGTTAGCATTGCTTGGGATGTGGCACTCAACCAGTTTGTGGAGTTCTTCAGCCTCTTCCTACCCAGGCCCCTGTGTTTTCATGCTTCACTGGCCCCAGCCAACCCCATCTGCCTGTGGATGTCCAACATATGCTCTGTGCCTGGCAGTGCCCGGCAGGAAATTGTGCCTTGCAGCCATCCCGGTGTCTGGCATGAGATAAGGACAATTTAGATCACAATCAAGGAACAGCACTGCTCGAGGTGGGGCTGGGAGAGGAGGAAGAAGGGCAATGACTGGTCCCCAAAGAGAGGATTTCCTGCCATGCTGCAACTGCAGCGATGAAGGGCAGAGACAGACTCTCCTAGATGGATGCAAAGCCAGTGCTGGGAACTTAAAAGCACCAGGAAGCACTAAGGTCTGCACTGCTGTGTGAATTCCATGGATGCCATACATGAAATGTACTTGCAATTATCGACGGTGTCACTATGATCAAGGGGAGCAGAGACAAAAGCTCCTGCTCAGGGATTCTCTCAGTCTTCAACAGATTGGGCCAGGGAACCCTGCTGGGAGCTGGATGCTGGAGAGCCCAGGAGCAGCCTGTGCTGCAGGCTGGGGTGCTGCTGACAGCAGCACTGCTGTGAGCCAGCTGCCCCAGCAGCCGCCCGGGGCAGGGCAGGGCTCACACATGAGCTGAACATATGTCCAGGGAGGGCAGGGGAGGAAGGGCTCCTGTCCCATGGCTGCACTGCCAGCCCAGGCTGCCCAGGGAATTGCTTTCTTCCTCTGGATTTTGGCAACGTTAAGCTTTGGTGTCACGCTGAGCCCACTTACAGAGCACGCACCATGGCAGAACGGGGCTGTGCAGGTCAGCCCTCCCACCTGGAATGGCTTTCCAATATTAGTCTGGTGCTGTCAAATCTGGGCATTCAAAAATCAGGACTCAGGACTTAAGAACACAAAACAATCCAAAAAAAAAAAAAAAAAGGAAGAAACGCCACCCACCCCCCGTCCCCTCCATTTCAACCAAAAGCCATATCTTCCTTTCAAGTTTTAAATCACTGGTTTTGCTCAAGATTCTAAATTTTCTCATCTGGAATGACCAGATATTCACCTGGTTCTGGGATACCAAGAGCTGTAGCTTTAGGAAAAATAAATTCTTACCTGATAAAATCCAGATAGGACTTTTATTTAGCCACAGCATTGTCTGATTTTTATGACAATATTAATGTCAAGGTGAGAAAACTTGTGATTCCTGCCTTATGCTGTGCATTCAAATGGTTTTAATCTTGCCTTCCTGTGGGGAAGGGGTGTTATTATTTCATTGTCTTGTTAATTTTAAAATTATGCTTTAAAAAAAAAAAAACAAAACAAATGGAGGGACAAATGAATACAGAAAAGGAAAGCTGGAATCCTAAAAAATAACATCCCTTTGTTAAAAAAAAAATACACAAAAACTTCACCAAAAAAAAAACCAAAAAACAACAAAAAAAAACCCCACCAAAAAACCCCACAACTGCCCAAAGCTTGAAGTAGACATAGAAATTTCATATTGTAGGCTTTGAACCTTGAAGATATATTCAAGATGTAATGATAGGAGAAGGAGGAATGATTTTAAACTAAAAGAGAGGAGGTTTAGATTAGGTGTTATAAGGAAATTCTTCCCTCTGAGGATGCTGAGGCCCCAGCCCAGGGTGCCTAGAGAAGCTGTGGCTGTCCCTGGATCCCTGGCAGTGTCCAAGGCCAGGCTGGACAGGGCTTGGAACACCCTGGGATGGTGGAAGGTGCCCCAACCCATGGCATGGGGTTGGAACAGGATTGTGTACAAGGTCCCTTCCTCCCAAACCACCCTATGACGACGTGGTTCAGAGAGGACTAAACTTAAATATACAGCTGCACATTCTCAGGCAGCTCAGTGCTTAAGCTCCTTTCTGTTCCTTTGCTCAGCACTTAATTCTGGCTGGAGCAGAACCTGTCTCCTTCCTGGAGACAAACTGTGCTGTGCAGGGCACTACTGCACTCTGCAGAGCAGCACCCCCAGCTCTTTACAGACAGATTCACCTCCCTCATTTGCACAGCAAACCAGATTGTCCTCACACACTCACCAAAGCTTTGCAAAGGAAAAAAGGAAAACCTCCAAGAGTGCCAACAAAAACAAAGCCTGGTAAGGCAAGGTGGCTTACAGCTTCAGTGCCATGGGAATTAATCTCCCAGTAAAGGGAATGCTAGAGCACAGTTTAAAATTTTGACATGAAAAGTTCACTGTGTTATCACTTTTGCCTTTGGGATCAGGTTTTCCACACTCTTTGGGTTGTTTCACAAAATAAGTTCTTTTCCTACTTATGACACAGGTACAAAACTGACCAATTTCTATTTAACAGGAATAGCTGCTAGGAGAATATAATTTAATATATTGGTATATTAAATAGAACAACATTATCTACCTTTGTTGCACAGATCAAGACTCTAAACCAATCCTGGTTTCCAATAACACCCCATAAATTGGAAAAAAAAAGGGCCTGTCCTAATTCTATCCTTAACATCTAATTAAAACACACTGAAAGCATGGGAAATGTTGCTAGGTCAAATCACTGCTAGCTGTAAAAAACATATACAGACTTTCACAACATTTCAGATTAATTTTCCATCAGGATTTAAGATTTATATTGAAAAATAAAGGCATTATTTTGCACAATTAAGCTAAATGCATACAATCCTAATTGTGGCTGATGAGCTCACATTTTTTTTTTTTTTTTTTTTTTTTTAAGAGAGAGTATAAGATAAATTTTGACACATTAGCTTGCCTAAATTTAGATAAGGAAAAAACAAATGTGTCATTTACTTAAAGTTACTTAGTTTGAGCCTCATATACATAAGTGATTGGATAAAGTTTGCTACTTGTTCCTAGTGAAGACATTGGGACATTTAAAGAGAGTATGACTGAAGGAAGAGTGACAGCACTGAATTTTGGATTTGGAATTCTGGTTAATATTTTCAGTTCTCTTGTAGACCTGTCATATAACCTTGTGGGGGGAAAAAACCCAAAACAACACATTAATCCTGTCTTAAAATCCAAATCCCAATTAATCTACAAAATAGGACACTTCAATAGCTAATTGAGTTGGCTTTCAGCCCCTCAGAAAGAAGAGGGTGCAGAAGTGCACTAATATTTGCAAATTCTAGATAATGTTCTGATAGCCTGACTCCTGTGTTCAGATCCCCTGACACTCTGGAGGTGGGAATGCCTGCACACATCTAAAGCAGCAAAGAATAGAGGTTCCCATTTCAGCTGGAATGCAAAAAGGTAAAACTCTGTGCCTGTCAACTAGAGGATTAGGAAAATAAGCATGTAATTGAGGGGGAGGCAGCAGAAGTTGGAAGGTGTCCACAGGATAACTTAGTTCAATTGGAGGATCAGTTCATGACCGTACCTTCCTATAAAACAGAGTGCATTTGTCAGTGAAACTTTATTTTCTGGTTGTGTAGGGAAGTGGATCAAACAACAGCAGCCCTAGAGATCATGTTCTAATGTGAAATTCAAGAGTTTAAAGTTTGCATGAAAAAAACCATTAAGCAACAGGGAAAAAAAAATAAAGTAGGTGGGAAACACCCAAGGTTTCACCCAAACAAAGAAAAGAAATGATGATGAAAGAAAATAATGCTCATTGTTAATAATGTTCTCTTGGAAGGTGGAAGATTTGTGCAAGATGATAACTAATTCTCACTCAAGAGGGAGTGGAGTGTGCACAGGGAGCTCAGCGTGTCTCACGTAATTCTGGTTAGGAGGAGTGACTGGGCAGCAGCCAGACCTGGGTTAGCTCAGACTGATAGAGGGAGCACACGTGTTTAGAAAGAAGAACGAGTGCCAAATATGCAGCTCCTCGCTCCCACAAAACATAAGGTGTTTTATTTCTGCATCAGATGTTTCAAACACAATTGACTTCTATTAAGTTTCAATGTAAACCACTTTGCTTTCCTAATGTAGCATGAACTTTAACTGTGGCCATTTCAGAGACATTACATGGATACCATATTACCAAACAAAAGATACACATTTGCTGTCTCTCAGAATTATGTTTTTTTTTCCCTTTCTCTTTTGCCCTGTCTGGAACCTGGATTTTTTTCTTCTTTTTAGCTCTTTCTCATTTATATCCATACATGTGTTATACAAATTTTCCAAAACATTTGTCATAAATATTATGTCCTTGTTAGGAGACAGAAAAAAAAATAAAAGAAAAGAAATAGAGTTGGCATTGTTTTATTTTATAGGATGCAAATAGAAAGGAACTGAAATAATGTTCTAACTAGAAGGCATTTACTGGTCAATGGTATGTATTTTGTGGACACCAAGAAAGGCAATTTCCCTTCCATCCTAAAGGTTGGGCTAGTCAGGGGCTGTTTTGAGGGGGCAGTGCATTGTGCTGAAATCATTCTGGCAGAAAACTCATTGTTCTGCATTCACAATTACTGGAATATGCATCCCTTTGCATTACTGATCAAAAGGCAGGACAGTATGAAGGATTTCATTTAATCAGGCGATGAGAAAAGGTTGCTGATTAGTTGGCTAATTCTGGCTCACAGGCTAAAACTTGATCACAGGTTTTCTAACAGCAAATTAAAGGTAAAGCCAAGGAAAAGTCAGAAGTTTCAGCTGGCAAGAGTTCACGGGACTCCCTTCTCCAGTTTTGATTCATAAGTAATTTTGTGTAGCTCAACTTTCAGGTTTGCAACTGAAACCTTACAAGCAAAAACTGAATGCCTTGTTTCATGGCTAGGAAAAAACTGCACATTCCTTATGAGAGGTGCAATGACAGCAGCTTCAGGACCTGGTCTGCAATTCCTGCTGAACCCTTTGCCCCACAATTTGCAGGTTGCATTTTTCCTGGGTTTTGGTACAATTAATCCCATGACTTTATCAAGCAATCAGAGATAAACAGATCTCTAATAAAGTTCTAAAGTAGCACCTGCTTAAGAATATGAAGGGGAGGAGACAAAAAAAAGCAGAAACCTCATCCTGAAAACTGTTATTTTATCTTTCAGGAATTTCCATCAGAACAGAGCTCTTGGGATGTGCCACATCCAGCTGGAAAGGGATAGCCACACTACACTCAGGCTGGCTTGTGCTCACCTGGGCTGGTTTCTTCAAGCTGTGCCTCTGTGCCCTGCCTGCTTCCAGACTTGTTCTCCCAGAGGACATAAACACATCTAGCCACACTTCACGTCAAAAATCCTGCAATTCAATTTTTTCTCAGTGTGAGTTCCCAGAGCCTTTTCAAGGATCTCCAAATTGGTCAAATAACCTGGAACACACCTAAAACAGAAGCTGTGGCTGCCCCATCCTTGGCAGTGCTCAAAGCCAGGTTAGATGGCACTTGGAGCAACCTGGGATAGTGAAAGATGTCCCTGCCTATGGCAGATATGGAACAAGATTGTCTTTAAGGTCCCTTCCAAGCCAAACCATTCTATGATTCTATGAAAAAGCAGCCTGAAGCTATTCAGGAACAAACCAAACCTCTGGAATAGTATTTATGGCCTCTTAAGAGAAAGGAAGAGCTGCCAACGGGATACACATAACATGCCCTCTCCCTCTGCACCAGGCCCTTCCCACGTAGCCTGTGTCAAATCAGGAGAGGATAACCATGTCCTGTCTCAGGAGTCCGCACCAGCTGCAGGAGCAAACAGCAAGTGAACCCACTGCGCACAATGGATGAAGTGTGAAATTAGTTCTGTCATCTCCACACACACCACAGTGAATCAGGCCTTCCTGAGGGCTTCAGCAGATCAAAACTTCCAGTTGTTTAATTTGAGATCGAGGCAAGAGCGTACAGGACCCTGCCTCACTCCTCTCTGTTGGGCTAAGAGGCCGAAAGAGAAACGAGGCTAAACAAAGCTGCTGGGAGAAGAGATGAAGACGTGGGGGGTGGAAAGAAATGACCCCTTCACCTTTTGCTGCTTTTAGTGGATTCTAATTAGGAATCTGGCAGTGCCACCCACTCAGCGGGAAGCCCACATTATTAAGGCTGGCATCAAAAGCAAGCCGACTGCAATCTGCAGGAGCGGCTGCCGAACTGGCACTGCCTCCCCTCCGCTCTTGGCCGGAGCACCACAACAGATGTCTGAAGGGTTGGTGTTTCTTTTCCTAGCCCTACCCCTGCTTTGCATGACCTTATGCCAGAGATTACATGTGCAAGTGCCAAGGTAAAGGTCCTTAATGGGTCAAAGAAACATCCTTAAGAGGCTATTTCTTTTAAACCTCTCTAATTTTAAACGGTACATTGAGGCTGTGAATGAGCATAGTCTTGTGGGGGACACGGAGAAATGTATAACCATTCAGCTGTAATTATAGTAATCTAGTATAGTCAGTGTGAAAAAACAATGGCCTTTCCTCTCGTTATTCTGAATCATTTGTAGATGTTCATGTTTTAATCATATTTTCCACATGAATCGATATGAGGGAGAGAACGACAGAGAGATAATTATGTGCGCTGAACAAATATTCTACCTAACTGAGGTTGTGCTGGGAAGGGCTGCTGGTAATTAATGAAGTACTGCCACACACTTGTCAAGTGCAAGCAGCTCTTTAAGGGCAAGCCATCATTTCAAATTGGGAGCTCACTGAGATTTAACAGAATTGGAAAGAAAATAATAAAGTTTGGTATCATCTCCTTCAGCACCAGCATCCAAGAGCAAGCAAAGGAGGTTTGCACATGGAATGCAAAAGGTGCCTGGTGTCTGCCTGAATGCAAAGCACGGCCTTGGCTCGTTTAGAGTGTGATCAAGGGGCACAATCTTCCCAGAGAGACGTGGAACTAAAGGAAAGTGTTACGATTGCATGGCTGAAACACTAAATGTTTATTTCTACTCATTTCTCTGTCTCAGAAAGTCTCTTCACACCAAGGCAAACCTCTCAAGGTACTGAGTGGGATTTTTAAGGATCCACAATTAAGTCGAATCTTTGCAAGACTTCTGTTGGTTTCAGACCTGAGTGGGGGAACAAAAACAAGCCCTAAAACCAAAACAGAAAAACATTTATTTTTCATACAGATCCTAGAGGAAAGCAGAGAAGCCACACTCTGAACTCCCAAGCTCTCAAGCAGCACCCCAAAACCTGGGCTTTTCAATCCCTTCCTGTTAAATTCAACTTCCAGCATTCAAATGAGTGTTATAATCACTGCGGCGCAGCAGACACCGAGCTTGAATTATAATATTCTACCAGCTCAGTGTGCCAAAAGCACTTCCCTCTCTCTCTCTCTTTCCACACCAGTTCTCTGATTTCTCAGCTTTTAAATACCCTCTTGTTCTTTCTACGCACTCATTGTGCAACACAATTTATTTCTGCAACACATCGTTACAGCAAGAGAAGTGTGAGAGGAGGTGGGGACAGTAGACACGCAGAGGTGTGAATGGGTGGTAACAAACTAAGTGCTATAGTGAGCCACCAGTCAACACCTTGAGGTTTCAAAGGAAGGGGGAAAGGCGGGGAAAGAGAAAGAAATGTATCTTCGTGTGCTTTCTAACTTCCATGAGTATTAGAGAGCCTCTGTGCCAAGGCAGATGCTGCATGACCGAGGCACAGTGCACTGTCAGCCACAAAGAACACAGACCTGTACATGTGCCAATATCAGCACTCCATCATCCCTCCTTGCAGTCTCTTTGTCTCTCTTTGCCTCACTTAGTTTTGCAAAGCTTCTTTCTCCACAAGAAGGAAATTAATGGTTTACAAGAGGAGGAAAAGCCCCCGCCATTTCACACATGCATCCAAACCAGCATTCCCAGGCACAAGATAAAGACACTAAACAACCACAGGGAAAACCTCTTACATTTTTATACTAATAACGTTTCTGAACCATTTTTAGCTTTATTTTTCTATCCAACATGCTTAATAGCAACATGAATTTTACTGGGGGTTTTAGGGTGAGATTTGAATGACCTCAAATCCTCTCTTACCAACCATTTAAAAAATATTCAGGAGGAAAACACAACTCAATACAAAAGCTACAAATTCAGTGAAATTTTTGTACAGAAATAGTGCACACCAACCATCATTTGTGTGGGTGTGATGAAACTCTACTCTTAGTGACTTTAGAGAAACTACAGCTTCATCCTCACACCTCTCCAAAACCAGGAAAGGAAAAGCTGTAGTGGATGAGGAAAGCAGACAAAGCAGGGGAAAAAAAGGGAAAAAAAAAAAAGAAAAAGAAAAAAAACCCACCCTGCTTAATATTATTCATGATAATAAATAAATATCACCCAAGCAGTCAATGCTAGACCTAATATTGTGCCACCTTCACCTCTCATTGTTTGTTGGACTAGGGAAACACTGCCCCTCTGAAAAGGCTGAATCCCACTTACACACTGTGCTCCGTGCTCCTCTGCACAGGGGAAAAAACAAAATGCAGAGAATCCAGAAAAGAGGCTTTTAGCTGTGAATCAGGTCCTCAGTCCCGTGAGACAAACTGACCTGCAGTCTCTGGGCTGAGACATGGGAGCACCAACTGGAAGGAAAATAACCAGAGAGTAACTAGGCAGGGATGAAGCATCACTGGCAAAAGAATGAACCCTTAATATATCCTGCACCTTCCAGGACAAGCATTTGCATCCCACATTCCCTGTCTGGAGCTGCTGCTGCAGGTGCAGGAATGCCTTGGCAGTAAATGAGTAACAAATGATAAAATCTATTGTGCAGGAGAGAAGGGGAATTCCTGGATGGGCAGCCTTTTCCTAAGGACTAATATCTCCACACTCTGAGTGACCCCATTCTTTCCAAGGTGGGGCTTGGTGAGCTTTAAGGGGTCATAATTCACTTATAAGTATTTGAATTACAGTTAAACTTGGGCAAGTTTAATGCAAGTTTCCAGCCCCAGAAGCAACTTTTTTCTCCACTTTGGCTTTAGTACAGAAAATCACATGCCTGTTTTGAAGTTAGGATAGTTCTAAGCAACTGGAGTCGATGGTTTCCAATGGTCTCAGCACTAACAGCCAGTTTGGGAATCACTTGCTTTCCCAAGAAACAAACCCAGAGGATGGCTCCAGGACAATCCAAGCCTTGAGCTGGCAATGCTACCATTTTATTTCCTGGGGACAGAATTTCACCTGATGTCCTTATCTGGATATTGGCCAAATTATTACAACATCAGCTGCACCAGATTCTGGATACAGCTTGGGGACTAACCTGCAGGAAACTTTCACACTGGGTGACCAGAATGTGAAAATTCAGTATAAGGACTAATAGTTTTTTTCTTCTTTAAGGTGAAAAAACCACAAATATTTCTACATTATTTATCACATAATTTAATAAATAATGTCTCCTACTAGCTAATGTTTACTAGGTCATGAAAACCATCATTTTTGTGTATATTCCAAATCACAGTGGTCATGATTCCCTCATAACATCCAGCCACAGGTAACATGAAACCCTGGAATATGAATTGTCCAGAGACAAGAGATCTTGTCCTATTCTGGGAGATGAAAAGCAGTCTTAGAATACAGAACAGAAACAGGATGGATGAGAGAGAAACAAGGGACAATGGTTTAAACACGGCAGAAATTTATACTCAGTTTGACAAACACACATCTCCAGTAAGACCACGAGAAACTGCATTCACTGTTAACTGAAACCAAGGCCTGGATTCCCTAACAGAGTTATTTTTGGAGATTCTCCTTCAGGAGAACATCTACAGCTGTATCTATTTAGCTGTAGCCTCAGTGATGTCTACTGTCATTGTTCAACTACTTTATAAGTGGGTCACCCTTAAGAGAGAGCAGAAAACTCATTTCACACTGCCAGAACCACAGAGGGAACCACTTGCCTCTGTTTTGCACGTTAGCAGTCTACTGCAATCACTGCAGAACACTTTCATTTTCTGTCTGCATTCTCTGTTCCTGCTGTGGAGACTTCCCTCCCACCCCTGACATTCCTGTTGCTGCAGAACCACGAGCTTCTTTGCTCACCACTGTGCCTTCAACAGGTATTTCTTCTTAAATGTGTGAATTCTTCCTTTCCAGCTGGGCCATCATCCAATCTTTACAGAACATACCTTACATGAGCAGGTGCTTCATATTGAGCACAGATGCCCAGAAATGCACGAGCCGACACATTTGGGTAAGAAACATTGCCAGCACAAGCTTCCTCATTAGGTTTCGGTTCCATCCTTAGCTAGTGCTGCAAAAGTGAAGAAAACAGAGTTTTTCATAGAGCCTCACAGCTCCTGTAGCAGCCAGAAGTGGTTTTGACTGAATATGCATGAACAAAAAATAAACAAATCTGGTATATTAAAAATAAATAGTAGCCTAGTCCTGTTTTCAAAGAGGGATTTCCTGGCAACAGGTTGTGGATGCCTTCCCTACCTAGCAGTCAGTGGCAGCCTTACAAGAGCAGCACATATCTTTGATACACACACACATCAGTTTCAAACTCTGATCACTGCAATGTACCTGTGCAGAGAAGGAAACGTGGCTGCACAGAGTTATTTGTACCTGCAAACTGAGCACCAATCAGCTACAACTCAGCCATCCATGGCTTGTACACAAGGGCAGCTCTTTGAGTGCCAGAGATCAATCAGAAAACTCTGGCCAAACACAACTGGAAGCAGTGTTGAGGCTCATGTACATCCCCACACTGACAAGCTGGCATGTTCTTCCCTGGGTGAGCCAGTGCCACATCACCCATTTGCAGAACAACCATTTGTGGGTATTTGCAAAGCTGACAGTGTGGCACTTGTGCAGTGTCAGAGTTCCAGGGAAGCCATTCACACATCACATGCAGTTTCCCCTTCTGTAATAACAGCAGCCCTCAGTGCTGCTGTGGCGTGCAGGAGAAGCAGGAAGAGAGACCAGGTGGATTTGTGGATGACTTAACTTTAAAAATAACACTTTAAAAATATAATAACAACAATAATTAAAAAAATATTTCCACTGGCCCAGCCTCAGCACTGCTGGAATGTCTTATTTACTCACATAAAGAGGAGGTGATGGGGGATGTAGCTTCTCTCAGTCACTTTCTTGTTCAGCTGGCATGAGGCTGAGGAACTGAAACACACTCAATTAAATCTTGTAGTGTGGCTGCTTGGGGTGTTTTTTCCTCCCCCTCTTTTTTCCTTCTTTTCTCAATCCAAGATTCAGACAGGAAAGCAGCACCACTTTCCACTAAAGCCAGGGTGCTTTGGGAAACATCTCAACTGGTTTTCAAATCACATTTCCAGGACCTGGGAGAGCTTTCCAAAAAGTGCTCTGGCCCACCCACATCCAAAGAGCAGAGACTCCAGAGGAGTCCTCGCCAGCCCCAGCCTCTTGCAGGACACATGTGGGTGTGGGCCTCTGAGTTTTGGACACTTGCTGAAAAAAAATAAAAAATAAATGAAAAGGGAACTTCAAAGGGAACTAGCTGAAGCACTTCACAAATTAATCACGCCTGGTGGAAAAGATGATTAGTGGCTTCTTGTGCTCTGGTTTTAAAGCTATTGATCTTGGACACAGGAAGGAGCTTTCATATTCTCCACAAGCCACAGATGGTCAAAAGGGTCCTGAGAGGAAAAGACAAAAACAAACCACAAGGGAACTCCAGGCAGTACCAGAACTCAAGGTGTGTCCCAGGGATCCACTGAAAAGGATGCACTGGAAAATCAGACACAGCAGCGGCAGCAATTTTGCTGTTTTTCTTTTTTCCCAGTTCCCTCAAACCATTATCTAAGATTTCTGACTTTGAAGCAGGTAAGCATTAAAAGCCATTTCCAACACTTCAAATACCACACCAGGAGCACCAAATAAAATAATTTGCCACAACTTAGGTGCTGTTTTCAGATCCACAGACTATGACTGCATGGCTCACAAGCAGAAAGGTTGAAGCAGAAACTTTAAGAGGAAAACAGCAAGGCTTTTCATCTAAACCAACAGCTGGGTGATTGAAAGTAATGCAATATCTCTCTCTCATGCTCTCTGGCCAGTTTTATAGACTTTCTGCAAGCTAAATTTTCCACACAACAGACAATTATATCAGCAAATACAAACTATAATCCCTAAATTGCCTCCAGTGTAGTTGTGTGCAGGGTCAAGTTTTCTTCTGGGAAGCACTGTCCATTTTCATCTCCAATCAAAATAAAATTAGATGTATGAAATAACCAACATTTTTCCATAGCAAAACTATACATATTCTTCCTCTTATTATAGAAAAACACATATCTTTTAATGAAATTGCTGAGGAAACTTGAAATTGCATTAGGTAATAATACTATGACAAGATAAACAGGCCAAAACTTCCCATCCAGGAGGTGGTGGTGGTAAAAGCCTGGAGTGGAACTTATTGAGCTTCCCATTGTGGCAGGAAGAGGTGGGATCAGGTCCTGCTTCTCACATCATTCAGAAATTCAGGTACTGGCCATTCTTTATCCTGAAATAGATCATATTATGTGTGTGAAAAAAAAAAAATATATATATATAACTTTAAATACCTTTTTATTACCATACCCATCCTGGCCCTAATGAAAATTTGGGCAATTTAATTTGTCTGTCTTCTATTTCCCTTAAATTACCTCAGCTTTACGTACCCAGTTCCCTTGTGACAATGAGCAACAACTGGAATGGCACAATGACAAGGCTGGAGCACAGAGAAACAAACAGCAGGTGTGTGAGCAAAGAGGGAAAATGGGGGTTGTTTGACTTGGCAAGTGTTCCCCCAGCTAGGACTTCAGGGAGGAAGGCAGAGGCTCCAGAATGCCTTCATGGAAAATAAAACATATTTAAACTCCAAGGAAGGAACTGTTCCTCTGATCAGAACCCTCTGAAATCAATTCAAATAGCTGAGGCAGCCTGGGAGCTCTTGATGACTGTATTAACATTTTGACATTTCTTTGCACACTCACTGGAATTACTTTATTAGCAAGGATCTAACAGCCTTATGCTCCACTGTGGAATAGTGGAGCAGGAGAGTGGAAAGAAAAATCAAATCAAGTCACAGTAGATGCCTTCCTATCCTTCTGACAGCAGCATTCCTCCAACAAGAATTTGCCCCCTAGGAGAAACTGTTTGAGAAAACCAAAAAGTATAAACTGCTACTGAATTTTTTTTTTTCAATATAAATAGGAAAATTTAAGAAAGCCATTTATGTACCATCCTACTGCTTGTTCCAGAGACACTTCTTCCTACTTTTAGTGCCAAGTAAAACAAGGAAAACAAATCAATAACCAGAATGCACTACCTGCAAAAATTTTGAGTTATTTGGGAGCAGACCAAGGGAGAAGAGAGAGAGAGAGGAGAAATGGAAAGGTAAGAGTTCCAGTAATCCCAAAGCACAGAACAAATACATTGAAATACAGGGTGCCACAGCACAGGGTGGCCTGAAAGGCTCACCTGGGGAACAGCATGGAATTTTCCTGCAATGCATCCAAGACGCTCAGAGAAACTGGGCTGCAGCAAGCATGAAACGAGTCCCTAATCACGACAGGCATGATTGGAAAGCATGAAACATCTAATTTTATTACCAAGCAGAGCTGTGAGAAGTGTTTCTCATCAAAAAGTAAAATGAGTAAGGTTTGGCTACTTCACTGTAAAAATGTGATAATGTAGGTATAAAAAGAAAATGGGCAAAGGAATTTTTTGCAGGCAGAGCAGTGCTGTCTGGAGGTGAGAGCAGGGAACCTGGGAGACCAAGAGCCTATTCCTGGCACTGCCACCTGCACATGGCACCACCCCCAGCCAGGGCCTGGGCACCCTGCAGCTCGTGTCACCCCCTGTCCCAGGCTGTACAACCACAGCCAACTACAGCCCCAAAGCACTGTGCCACTTCTGCAAGGAATAACCTGTTTAATCAGAAATTATTACCTCTCATATTAACATGAAGGTGTCCTAATTTTTTTTTAAATGGCAAAGGAAGTCCCACTGTCATAATGTTTACTAATTTTATATAGTGCTTTCAATGTTATAGAGTTAATTTAAGCTGAGTGGTCTGTTTGCCCTTTCCCATGTGCTAGGAAATGCTTAGTGGGGTGCCTGTTTTCTAATTCCAAAAACATTTCTTCCTCATGGCATATTTTGCATTTCTGTACTTCTATAAGAGACAGCAAATAACAAATCAGCTCTCAATATTTCCAACCCAAGATGCCAATCAACAACTCAATAATACACCAGTTTCCTCTAACCAGGGAATAAAATGGTGGCACATCCCCATATGATCCAAGATCATGCCAGGCCTTTCTACTGCAGCTGACACTTTCTTTGCTTCCTCTTTGACACTGATTTTCTGCAATTCCTGTTCAATGCACTTTTTGCAGCTCTCTGGTTCTACGCTCTATGAAACTGTGTAAATTGATGTTATTTACACATTAATTACCCAGATTTAAACTGTCAAGGCTAGTCCAAAGTTAACAAGTGCCCCAATCCTGCTATCAGATCCTCTGTGTTAATTTGTTGATTTGTTATCTCAGGTCAATGTGGCTTCAAGAGAAGTCAAGCAGGGGGATCCAGTTGCAAAGTTCTCATCACTGAGATGGGAATGCTGGCATGGGACAAATGAGTTACTCTCAGGAGAGGAGCAGCACTGAGTGAGTACCTCAGCCTCTTAATTTTCCTTGATCACAGCACTTTTGGTAAAGTATCTCTCAGCAAAGGCTTGAGACAATTAATTAGGAAGCACCCTGGAGTGTGAACAACAGAGCATTACTGTCATTTGAAGCCAGTCTTTATTAATCTCTCCAATTTCTCTAAGGCAAGGTTACATAAACCATGTTCTTCTATATTATACATATTTGCTTTGGGTCTTTCTTCTGCAGGGGGATAAGACTTAAATGCAGAGGGATTTTGCAATCTTTAAAACTCAGCTGTTAAATATCCCTTTACTAATAACTTACCCCTTTTTGCCATCTGAGCAAGCACTTCAAATGCTTTAGATAGGCTGCAGTGCAGGAATCAAAGAAGAAATATTGGGTCATTTTCCACTAAATTCTAATTTCATTTTGAAGCCCAGTAGGCATTACCAAACTGACGACAACAGAGCTACAAAGAGTTTGATGTTTAAAGCATCTACACTGAAAAAGGCAGAAAAATAAAGAGACCTTTAGACTGGATGTCTCAGCTTTTCATATGGGTGGTTGACAAGCAGGCCTATAGGGTAAACCATAATGTGCCAAGCACCACGGAGCCCGGAGCCAAGAAAGGGATAATTTCGGGCAAGACCCAGTCTCTAAAGCCAAAACCACTGGCCTGAAAGCTTTTCTCAGAAGGTTTGCTGTTCCCATCACTGCCAGGATGAATTTTAACTCATTATTGATCAAGGGAATTTTAAAATCAATTTTAATTAAATGAAAGATTTCTATCATGGCTTGTTCTGTGTGGAAGTCACACAAACAACATATAAATATATGGAGGTAGATCATGCAGAGCAGATTTGTAGCAGTTAGGTCCTAACCAGGTGAGGAGGAATCCAAAGTTACATCTGAAATCAAATTTGGTGTAGTGAATTATCTACAGTACCTGTCTATTCCCTCTCTATTTTGCCTTTGCTATGGAATTTAGCCAAGATCTGCACTTTTTTTTTTTTTTTTTTTTTTTTTTTTTTTTTTTTTTTTTTTTTTTACCAAAGGAAGCCTTTTTATTAGCTTCTCTCTCAGATCCAAATAACTGGAAAAGGGTTCAGGGGACCTACTACATGCTGACTATCCAGAGCCCTCAACTTCTCAGCTTGCTGCTAGCAAGCTGGCCCTCAGCTGAGGCTCACTCTACAGACAACACATCTCACTTCTCCAAACACTGGTATTTCCAGGGCAGGCAGGTAACTAGATCTGCTGCGCAAGACCTTACAGAAAGGATGGAAGCAGCAAAATCAACAAATGAAAAGCCTGATCACCAGCTTCAGGAGCTAAAGCAAACCCCCGCAGTCCTTGCTGCACTGGAGGGAGCCTGGGCAGGCAGGTGACACCCCTGTCCTGGGGGAGCCTTTGCTCTCCTACTGCCTTGGCTGAGCTGGGGGTTTATCCTCGGGTGCCTGAGTTCCCCCAGACTGCACCACCGAGGAGAACCAGGTTTTCACCTTGCTCCAGGTGCTGCTGTCTGACTGTGCTGCTCACAGAGAGGCTCTGAGGGACAGCCACAAAGTTAGGGGACTTGAGGCTCTTACAGCATGGTGTGGAGCTCAGAAAGAGCAAACCTGCAGCTTTCAACACCTGCTGACTCTAAAGAGCCCAGTTCCTCATGCTCTGCCTCAGGCTGGAGGCCGCCCCACTGCTCATACCATGGGACACAAGTTCAAACCTCAGCCTTGGGCTCAGCTGAGGCCCCAAAGTAAATCCGTGGGAGGTAACTTTATCCTAGACAGACAATGCTGAACAGACTCACGAGACTCCTGTAACATTCACCACTAGCATAAGGCTTTGCATGGACTGCAGGCTTTACAATTATTAATTCATTAACATTAATTCATTAGTCATCATGCTGTCTGAGCAGCACAGTCTTATCCCGCTTCTTTGTGTAAGAAATCAAAGGGCCAAAGGGTTAAATGACTTGCCAAAGGTAAAAGAGAAAAATCAATGGAAAAACTGGAATTAGAACCTAAAGATACCCAATTCATTTCTTTGTGTTTGTTTCACTTTACCTCATCCAATCATGGGCAACAAATAAAATAAGCAAGATCCCACAAGACTCCTCATAGCCAGAAGAGCTTTTTTTCAGCTGCAAGGTCTCTACCAAGCCCAGCTAGAATCTACAAGGCTTCACTGTGTTTTCAAATACAATGCACACTGCAGTAAATAGGTTATTTTACAACCCTGGCCCAGTTTTCAAAGAGGCCTCAATCAGTGCTGTGCAAAACATTCATGTCCAACCACAAAATTACAATCAGCCTTTGTTTGAATCCAGCCCGTGTCCCTGGCCAGCGGTGGTTAGTCCCAGCTCACAGGGTCTGTGAACTGTTAGTCAAAGGTTTTTGCAACATTTTTGCCCTGCCTGGATCTCTGAATATTTATAGGCTGCTCCAGTGACTTTCATATTCAAACTGTGCTGGCCAGCAGGGTGGGAAGGGGATGTAAATAAGGGAGGGAGTCACATGTTTTCCACTCGCCCCACTTGTTTTGCTTCCAGTAAGAAACACGTGTTGCAAGAAAACAACTGCAAGGCTTTGACTGCGAGACATTTAAATTAGTGTCACAGTATTTCTACACACTTGAATGTTTTCAAACATCCAGCTATTGTGAAATCCGAGTCAACTCTTTGGATATTTAAGCAGACTTGTGGAACTAAAATTTTTAGCCCTGCTCATCAGTTTGGGAGTGGGGATGAGACACATCTCTTCTCAAACTCTTGAAAAGACTGTGAGGTATCAGCAGAAGGAAATAGCTTGAAAAATCTGTGCCATGATTTATCCTGCAACCAAAGCATTCCAAGGCAGGATCCACGAAGTTTAGTCACCACTGTGTGGAAATTCATACAGTGGTGATGAGATCAATGGAGCACATTGAGCACACGGTGGCTCCTGTCACTGGTCCTTACACAATTCCAAACATCATGAAGAAATCAGGAAAGCATGTGGATGTGCAAATAGCTCTGTCTGCTGAGTATAAGATATAAACAAGCCCTTGCATCGTATTTATCTCCTGCTTCACTGTCTCTCTTCAACATGGCATGCTTTGGGCATGAAGGGAGGGTTTCCATCTTTCTCACAGGGTTGCTCTAGTTCTGAGGCAAAATAGGGGCATGTCCCAGCTCTGAGGAACCCCAGATCCCCACAGATGCAGGTCTACCATCCTTAGTCTATGAATCCTCTCCTAAAGGTCTGTACATCCAGCCTTGGCTGGAACATGATTTTCATCTTAAAACACAAACACAAACCCAGTTCTGTACGGGAGGGAAATGAGCTGATGGCACAATCTCGAGCTGTTTTTGGAAATCAGCTCCTTTTGGGCTTTGTCTGCTCAAAACATTCCCAACAAGGGCTAAACAAAGGAAATATCATCCTTTCTTGTGCTGATGACAAAATATCCTTTATTCCAAAAAAATCTGATGAAACAGAAGTCTGTCCATATGGATGACAATTCATCTTAACTCGAGATGTCTGCTAACCTCAAGTGGAAGCTGCTGAAACCATAAAAGTTAACTGTTGAAAAGTCAGAGCTGAGAAGCAAAACAGAAGAGAGAATGACAGCCCATGGGCATCTAATGGAAACTACCTCCAGTGTCACTGCACAAAAGCTGAACCACACTAGAAACAAAAGTCCGATGTTGACTCAAGCCCTTTGTAAAATACCCAAATCTCAGAGGACTGCATGGAGAGAGGTTTCCTCTGAATGCAGCTTTATTCCAAGATATTTCCAGTAATTCTTGTCTCCCACCAGGACAAAAATACCAGGACAATTGTCTGGTTTACAGTATTCTTGTTCTTTCATATAAATCTGTTCCAAAATCTAAAGTGTATACAGGGTCATAAGAGGATGAAACCTAAGGAAAGACTGTGAAAGAGACAACAGAAATGGTTTTGTTTTGATTATTTTCTTTCCCAAAAGTTTTGTTACTTTGGGTGTAACTTGTGCAGAGGAGAGATGGATTTCCAAAGCTGACGACTCCATACTCATGCTGCTCATAAAGCAGCTGGATAATTGCATTAGAGGTTCACAGAAATGTTCTGTTAATGCAGACTATATTTTGTTTTCCCCTGAAAATTTCAAACAGACTGTCCCTACAGCTTTTCAGTTTTGACTGAAAAGAGAAATCTTTGTGTTTTGTAGCTATGATGAAAAGACAACATGGAAACTACTTCTTTTCCTGTTGACAAGATTGCTTCTTTAGTAAAAAATTATTTTTTTAAAAAACTCACAGAAGACAAAAAGTCTTTTATTGTTCCTAGCTCTTTGCTAATTCACTTTTAAGTATATCAGAGAGGGAAGAATCTTTCCATTTGTTGTCATGTTCTGTCCATCCTTCCTGCATGAGAACATAAGAGGATTTCACATTCATTAAAATTGCAACACAGCCTGGCTGAAACATGAGTTGGGCTGCATATAGAATAAACCACAGTTATATTACAATGACCTTTCCTGATTATCTTGTACTCTGTCACAAGTTAAATGAGGTCATTACTGATGTTACTGGCATTCCTCTTTCTTGGCCCATGACTTCAAAGACTAATGGGCCCCTTTTGTCACTGAATTCTTGTCAAAATGTTGAGTCCAATCAGACCCCTAATAACTGCACACAGGGTAACATTCACAGATGAAAAGAACATGCAGACACATGCCTTATACATAATTAATCCTTCCAATGAACTTCATGAATTTCAAAATTACACAAAATGGAACAAATCCAACACAGAGTCTCCTGTGGGCATATGAGGTCATGTATCCTGCCAGGAGGGTGAAAAAGCCTTATTCTAACATGGATACCCAGCAATGACTCACACAACTTCATTAACTGATTTATTTTCTCTTCCTGCTGTCATCTCTGTAGCTGTACCTCAGGGCTGCCAGTGTTAATCAAGACACCTGTCTATCACACCAGAAAATGAGCACCCGAAACTATCACTGGAGTCAAAAAAGGTCCCGGCCTTGATATCAGCCCTGCTATCATCGAGGCAGCAAATTCTGTATCTGTCCAGTTCTAGTTACTCACACAACCAAGAAACCAGATTTCTGTCCAGAAAGTTTTCCTCCCCTCAAACAACTGTATTGGGGGTGGGGTGGAGGGCAGGACTCGTTCTTGGAAGCCTGCAAAAGCAGTGGTTGACAATTTTCTTTCTAATGAAAAGTTTGCCTAATTCGGTGCTGGCAAGGCTGTGCACATGTGGCAGCCACATCAAAAGGATGGGCACTGGCACGGAGATCAGCACGGCCTGCTGTGGTTTTTGGGATGCTCCACGCCAACTGTGTGCTCAAACCCCACTCTCACACTTGGGGCTGTCATCCAAACACACACCAGCACTGCATTAACCAGCAGCTTTGTTGGATTTGTTCAAAATCAACAATGTGGACGTCGCCTTCTAATAACAACATCAGTATTTCCTCCTCCCTCTTAATTCCACATCTGTGTCTCCATGTGTTGTTTCTGATAGGCATCAAAACATGCCAAGCATATCAAAAGGAATATTTTAGTTTTGCCTTCCCCCAATTTTATGGAGATTGTTTGAAAAAAATAGATATTGTTTTCTTTCTTTATAAGTGGATTAATTTGTTCGAGAAATCTCAATATTTTCAATATAGGAAGCCACCATTCTCCTTCCAGCCAGTCATAAAGTCAACACACATCCACAAGTGTGAGGAAAAATCAAACAAATCATGGAAGAGAAGAAAAACAAAGTGGGAAACAGTCACAAAAACAGCTCTACACACATGAGGATTTTAGAATCTGAGTTCTTGTAAGCAAAATAGAAGAAATTAGTTTTTGAGACAGATTATCATAGAAAAGGAAGACTTGAAAGGTCAGCAAGTTCTTCCCCTTGCACAACAGTTGGATAAATATTTCAATACCACTCCTGATTGATTTCAATCTAATTTGATGCTAAAAATGTACAGTAAAGGAAATTTGAAGCCTCCTTGGATACATCTTTCAGATGCTTCACAACTTTCATCATTTAATTTCCTGTATCTTACACAAATCAACTTGCAACTTTGCAGTAATTGAATCCAATTACTTTTTCATTTATTCCCTCTGACATAGAAAAAATATCAATGTTCTTTTTAAAAGAACTTCTTACCTACAGCAAAAGTGACCAGCTCCTAAGCTCCATCACAGCCAGACCCAGTACAATGTCTTAGTTCTAAAGATTCCTTCTATTTATCAGAAAGTTTAGAATTCCACTGTCATGCTAAAGGACATTTGCAATTCTTCCCATTCCCACTCTTTGCAAATCTCATACATCCTCTTTAAAACACACAGCCCCAGATACCAATACCCAAAAAAGTGTTGACCATATGTGAGTCAAGTGCAGTCAGCTACAAAGCTGCTCTTTTGCTAAACCCTGCAAGCCTGACACCACACCTTCTTTAATCATTAATTTAATGTCTGTCCCCATCCCCTGCCTCCAACCACGTACCTATTTTCCAGCCACTTAACCCTGACCAGATTTCACTCCCTCATCTACAATGTAACCTGGCAAATGCCCCACTAAAATTGGGACCTATTACATCTATTTTTTTCCATCCTACTGAACTGGTTTTCCAAGAAAGAAAGAATCTATGTCATAGCAAGATGCTCCTGTTTCTCATTTCAAATTTCAGCATCAGAATGTCTAGGAAGCTGTAGCAAAATTTAAGGATCATTCATGAAAGAGAGATGCTGGAAGTTCAGCATGGGAAGAATCTGAGGCAAAAGGATACTGCTGGAAAGATTTTTTTTTTCCAGGGAGAGCAATGGTAGATAACTTTCTCCAAAACAAAATATAGCTTCCACTCCTAATAGAAATTATAGGAACTGGGTTTGGTACACACAAACCAGTTAAAACTATATATTTTACCCTCAACAATTAGGAGGACAGAACTATAATCTGGAGTAACCACACATACATTTGCCCTGCAGCAATGGTATGTCAGTACAAGAGCCTGGAAAACAGTAGTTTATAGAAGTATGCACTTAAATTTGAGGCTTTCAGATTCTCAGCGGTTAGATCCAATTCAGACAAATAAATTCAGAAAACAAACATCAAAATACAGAAGATTGCAGCAGCAGAGAGGTTAATGCAGTCCATAGTTATTGGATTTGTCACCATTATAAGTGAAAAACAAAAGTCTGCTGGTACTGCATTTTGAGAAGGAAGGTTTATAAAATTGACTTCAACTGACTATGACACTTCTGTAGGAAAAAGATATTTTCAAAACAAAATCCACCCTCTGTGGAAAGGAGATAGAAGGTCATAATCCTCCCAGAGGAGCCATAAACAATACAAGATAAGGACAGAGAATTTGCTGAAAGTGTGCTCTCGTGCTCAGCCCAGCTCTCCTCGTTGTCCTCTCCTGCAGATGTAACCTTGAAGGACAGTGTCATGTGCCGCTGACTCATGGCAATGCTTGTGAAGAATCAGCAGAGGGGTTTTTCCTCTGCATCTTGCAATTCATCACCTGCTGTAACTCACATAGAAACTCCTGAGCAGATCCTGGGAGCACACAAGGCCAAGCTCAGAGTCTTTGGTCTAGGCAATGGATGCCTGACCCTCACATCCTGAAGAATTTCCTGAATTTATAGGAAGGCAGTTGCACAATTTGGTGTGAGATCACTGCTGTCCATGGGCACTTTCCAATTGATCTCAACCAAAACCCTCACAGTGGTGGTACCCATAAACTCCACTCTAGCAATGGATCTGACATTTCAAAACAGGCAGACTGTCCTAAAGCTGGGACAACAGAGAAGAACAAATCACTGCAAATCAGAATTCTGGAGTGAGTGAAACCATACACATGACAATCATGAGATAATCCCTCAGAGCACTGTCCTCAACCAAACCATCTCCTCCTGTCTTTGACGACTGGGAGTCCTCAACAGTTACTAACAAGATTCAGAGGAAAACTTCTTCCACACCATTCAGTATCCCAATGAAGCATTTCACTTCAGCATTTCAAAAATGAAGTGTCTGTCTCCGCAGAGATAAATATTGTGAGTGAGGTTCTATCAATAGGCGTTCTTTCGCTCCATCTCAGTCCCTTCCAACAAGGAATGTTAGCCTCGCATCTGGAAAGTCAGGTCTAGTGACCAGGTGACAATTTATAGCTATGCTGAGATGACCTAGAAAAAAAGCATCTCTTAATTGAACATAAAAGCCTTTAGTTCCATAGCTGTAATTTTTAAGAATTAAATGACAAACTTCTTTAAAAATATACATTACAGACATTTAAAAAACTGAAGCCAGGCCAAGACAAATGACTAAATGTTTAAGTTCTATTTTAAAACGCAGATTTTTAACACCAAAACCATCAGAGCATTTTTCTGAAGAGCTGCACACAGGCCTTAGATCAGATTAACTCCAGGGACAGATTTTCCTCTCCGCTGTCCCTCCTTTGATAATCTCTGAGGTTAAGCAAAGAAGAGGATTAGCTCCTGGCTTTCCCCAGAGACCCTTACAACTCATAGTGGGGGATCTCAGGAGGCTTGTATGCAAAGAAAATGCCAAGATTCAGCTGGAGTTTAATAGTTTAAAAGACTTTTAATGGGGCCATAAACAAAACACGTCACTGAACACAGAGACTTCAAGCACCAGTCCCGTGCCTGTTTTCCAGCCACAGATTCACATGAAAATCTCCGGAGCCTGCACAGGAGACAGTGGCTATTAGGCAAGTATTCAGTTTTTTGTACTATGTTTATTTTGGGTGGAAAAGGTCATGTCATAGAAGCAGTGACAAAATTACAATCTGGGAGTTTTGTCAGTACAACTACTCTTACACCAGTGACTCTTGTTGGAATAGCTGAACTGGCCAAAAATCACAAACCAGCCCATCTCTGCCCATCATGGCTCTGTTAGCAGATGTGAGTACTGTAGCACAGGCTCTGTTTGCAGAACTCTAACCATAGGTTTTCTGTTACAAAACACAGCCCTGAAACAAACCTGCAATCAACTCAAAAGCCAGAAAACGTAGGATTAAAAACAAAAAGTAGAAACAAAAAACAAAGTGACTGGTTCTTTGTTTCTTTTAATTTCCCTAATGGTACCAGATGAACTTTGGAAGTAGCCACATGGAAAAAAAGGTAGGGAATGAAAGTTTCCCAGTTTAAATTGTCAACATCATAATACCTCTGGCAGGGATATGACATTTGCAGAGCCCAAGAATTGGAGGCCTTTCAGTTGGAAACTTCTGCATGTGAGACTAAATTCCTGCCCACTTGTATTTGAGAAAAATCTGTGTGCCTATTTATTTATTTTAGAGGAGGGCTTGGTTTTATCTTTCAGGCCAATTGCCAGTGCTCCTCATTAAGTTCTGCCTCTAAAAGTTTCTCCTGCAATTACAGTTAAATCAAACCCTGTCCTTAATGTTGAAAGTAAAACTCAGCTAAACTGATGTAATGCTCCTCTGTGAAGGAAGGGAAGGATGCAATATTTATCTCTGAACAATGAATTCAGCTATTCAGATTTTTTCAGGTTGCCGTGAAGTCTGAGACTGGACAGTGGTGGCAGAAAAAACCAAAGGCCTAGAGGAATGCAGAGAAACAGAATGAAAGTTTTCCTAACACAGAGAAGAGGAGAGATGCCAACACTCATGTAGCTACATGGAACAAAGACATGCTTTAATTTATCATAAAACTCTAAAAACAAGTTTATGAAATAACAGCTGGATTTAGTCATTTTTATACCTCATTCACCTACCTGATTTGAAGCCTGAAGTGATACCTGTGCATTGGATTAAAGGGAAAAAAAAAGCCTTAAACATTATAGTACTAATCATGCACAGTGTTCTGTACCAGTATTTTAGGAGGACTTTCCTCCTAGCAAATAGAACAAACTTTCTAAGTCTATTCTTTCTAAAGCAAGAAGGGGTTCTCAAACCCAGCCAACTTCTGTGTGCTACAAGGTCCTATTACAACATTTATCTTTGTTAGATTCTGCAGAGTTCAGAAAGAAAAAAAAAAAACCCAAAAAAACCACAATAATTTGTTTGGGAATTCAGCTTTTTAAACCTTCTTCTGGAGGAGGAGGGTACTGAAAAGGTATGGAAGAGGAAATACTAGGAGTTCCAGCTCAAGTAGTTCCCTCTATAAACTGATTTTATCAGTGCTCTATGCTTGTCTGTTACATATCTCCCTTTCTTTAGCCCCGGGGCATAAGAGAAACCGAGCCATTAGAAGACATGGCTTGGGGCTCTGGGTAGAATTTAGGTTGGCTCAGCAAGGCCCCAGGACACCTTATCGAGATTTTAGATGCCCTGACAAGACAGAGGAAGCAGAATCCCAAGTGAAAAATCCCTTTTCTTTACAAGTAGGAAAAAGTGAGTTTCCCAGTTCACTGCTGAACAGCAACAGAGCAATCCTGTAATCTCATTTACACTGGTAAATCTTTTGTAATCATTGCCTTTGGCCCAAACTGAGATCAGCATCCTTAAAAAAGTAGACATGGTCTGTTTAAGGCAACAGAGATGAATATTCACTAAGTACAACCCAGATGAAGGACTGTCAGTAGAGAGATTGAAGGGAAATCTAGGACCTGAAAAGTCTTCTGCAGGTGGCTTCACTGACTGTAAAAGGAGAAGGACAAGGATAATTACACTTCTAATTCAGGTGAATTATTTAGGGCCTTAAGGTGTAGCTGTGCAAAAGCTAAAACTTTCCTCCCTCCCCATGATGTTTTTATCACCCTTCCCTTATTCTTGACTGAATTTGCAGTGAACCAATGTGGGGAGCAACACCAAAATAAAATTAATCACACTCAACAAGGCAATAGTTTGCTGCCAGCATTGCTCCTGAAGCACTCCCTGAGCCTGACCTGCTGCAAGGGAGGAGAGTGCCCAGAGCTGTGAGTGCATCAGTGTCTGTGGAAGGATGGGACAGCAAGACCAAGACTGGCTTAAACTGCTGTGGAAACAAAATTCAAGTCAGATGGAATAAATCCAGGCAATGTGTTCCTTCCAGAGATTATCTCAACATCACACTGACCTTACAAAGTAAGCTAAAAGTTCTACAGATGCACATGTGCACATAAACCCTGGTGTGGTTTTTATTGCAGTTGGTACAGGGGGTTTTACACCTTCATCTGCACCCCAACAGGCATGTACATCACTGGGTTACATACACAGTGCAAACTCTGTCTGCTGGAGACCTTTTCGGCTGCTTAAAGTGTTTAGGTCAAGTCATTCCACACTTCAGGTTTTATTAAAAGCAAAAAAAATTCTTGTTTCCTTAAAAAAAGTTGTCTGTTGTAAGGGCTATAGCCAAAAGAAATGTGTTCCTTTTTTTTTTTTTTTAACAATGTGGTTGAAGCAGGAGTTCTTTAAAAATATTTTTTTCTAGCATTTGAATCATTAGATCCAGATAGGAAGTCTAAGACTGAAAGGTTATGGAAAAATGGTTAATGAAATGGAAATGAAACTAAAGCCTCATTGCAAAACTAAATAAACAAGTAAAGTAGATCTTAAAGGATAGGGAAAAAAAAAAACTGTGAGGGGAAGAATATTGAAAATATGAAAAGGTTAAAACAAGTATGGGATAACTTCAATCACTTACTGCAGGAAGAAATAGGCATAAACTAAACAAGAACTTTTCAAAGGTGAAATGGATAAAGAAAACCATTAGAAACTAAGAAAACAAAATTAAATCAGTGGAAAATGATGAAAAGTTTCAGGGAGCAGTTCAGATTACCTACAGGTAGAAACATGCTGAGAAGTTCACCTGTCCCTCCTAAAGCCACTGAGAGGGTAAATCCCTCTGTGCTTATAAAAATGTTGGTTATGAGACTTCAGTCAGGTATTTAAATGCAAGTCCTAATTATTACTTCTGTAAAATTCCTTTTAAACATTCTTGTTCCAAGCTCAGTGCATGACACCTGCACCTTTGACATGAGCACCTTCTGTGCCATTCATTCCAGCACATCAAAGCCAAAGCTCCAATCCACTGCGAGGAGCAACCTGAAACCCAAAGAGCTGAAGCAGCTGGGGAGATGCAGTTTGCAGGGGCAAGCCATCAACAGCTGCCAGGTCAAAATAATGTTTCACCAGGGCCTCTGCTGGGTCAACAGGCCCAGGCAGAACCCGATGGGTTGCTGAAATCAGATCTAGTCCACTTTAGCTTTTGCACACTTGCTTAGCTCGTGTCTATCTGAAGGATGATATCCGGGAACACCATCCCTGAAGTGCTCTCAGATGGAGAGCATCCTCACTCCAGCAGCCCGAACAGGAAGATGTTTATATCTCTTCTCATCTCCCATTCATCTGGATTTTTAACACACACAAGCCCAGTCTGGTTGCCAGGAAGGCGAAGAAAAGGTCAACAAACTCCTTTGCTGCACGTTAGTTTGTCAAACTCCATTCTGGGCAGCATGACTTTACATGTTAATGTGAGTGTTTGCCTCTGTGTCAATAGTGCCTATTGTGTGCATTTGTAACACAAGATTTATGGTAAAGCTTGCAACATTTTTCAGGCATAATAAGCGTTTATTCACCATCCCAGGTCTATAAGCAGAGGCCTGACAAGTAATTATTGACACATTGTGCAGAAATAAAAGCAGTGGGCGAGCTGCTGTTGCGAATGGCAGCGTGGGTAGGGAGAAGGAGGGGTTGTGTCAAAGGAGTGACAGCCTTGGTGCCCAACATTGTCAAAGCCGACAGTGACTTGCACTGTTCTGTGTGCCTGACTGTATTTGTGCTCCCTGTCACTGGGGTGTGACATGCCAAAACACGAGGAGCGCTCCTTTTCTCATGCTAATGCTTTGTGATGACAGTTTTGTGATCCCCCAACTGTGCTCATGCTCAACAAGTCAAGGTGTGACAGGCAGCAGAGCCCTTTGTCAGCGGGGGCTGTGCTGCCCTCATCCAACACCCCATTTCTCCTGGACTAAAAAGGACCTACTGCCTCAGGGAACACTGACACCCCACCACCCTTCCTGGGGACACCACTGTGCCTCTACCTGAGCATCGTGTTCCACCTGCCACCCAACTAACCCCACAGTGCCCATCAGAGAGCCTTGTGCCACCACTAGATGAGGAGGGAATGAATTTGAAAACCCATTCCCAAGTAATTTTTCATGAGCAGGGGTTCAAATCTGCTTTGCTCTATTGCACAGGGAACAACTTGCTAACTTCAAGCTAAGCTTAGGAAAGCTCTGCAGAGGTTTTATGGTGGTTTAGCACAACTAGTAAACTCTGCTCAGGATTAGTTCAGCCTCTGGACTGCACAAGGTATCACCAGACAGGATTAGAATGTATTAGCAAAGCAGTGTGAAGGAAGGTTGCACGACGCCTACTTATATTGTACTTGGCTGTAAAACTGAAAGTCACATTAGCACCAAGTTCATCCAAAACACCAAAGCAGCCCTAAAACTGTGTTTTATATGTGAAAGAAAGCTGGGTATGAAAGGGCAGAGTTCAGGCTGCCTAGACTAAGCAATGTGTTTGCTTCTTGGGATTTGGACTTTGCAAATGGCTTGAAGAAGTACATGAGCTTGGCTACTTACATGCAGCTTATTCAAATGATCCAAAACTCAATGATCAGCAAAGCTGGGCTAGGAAACTGGCCAGAACAGGCTTTTTTGCAAGATTTATGGTGCTTCCTGCTTCTTGTTCCCAGGCATAACCAGGAAGTGAACTGAGTAAAAATGGAAAATAATTTTTAGAAAAGTTATGAATCTCTTTTTCAAAGGTTAAAGAAGTTCACTGGAAAAAATTTTGTGTCAGTTCTCAGATCTTTGTTTTTGTACTTATCCAAATTCTACCCAGCAGCTGAGAGATAGATTATTATTCTGAAATGTTAACAGTATTGATGAGAAAGACAAAGGACAAGTTAACTATGATCCAAAATCAAAGCCATGGTATCAGAAAGCGCAGGTCACTTACTGTAATTATTTCCTCTCCCTAGTGACACCACTGGGAATCAGGGATCCCGTTATATCAGACATCCTGAACACAAAATGACAATCTGCTCCAAACAGCTTGACCCAAGATTTCAGCACACCAAGCATGGGGTGGTTAAAGGGGTGAATGGAGGGTGGAGAGGAAGACTTGAATGAAAATTATTTTAATATTTGCTATTCTAGCATCCCAGAGGTTGGGATTTTCAAAGCTGTCTGTGACATCTGGACACCATTGCTCTGCACAGAGGTACCACCATCCCAGGAATTCTCAGGGCTGTGCTATAATGTTATTCCTGCTCTCCCACCCCACATGTCAGAGGCAGCTGAACTTCGATGTGCTGAGCAGCTGAGCCATGGAGGGAAATGCAGCAGTCCTGCACAGCAGGAGGGACGATGCTCAAAGGGCCCTGCTGGAAGGAACTCACCCAGCTGCAGAGCAGAGCTGAGCCCCAGCCTGCCACACAGCCCAGGGAGCCACTCCTGCGGTGGGATGGAACCCAGCACACCCCTGCACGCCCAGCTCACAGGAGCTCAGGTGTCTGTGCTAACAAAAAGCCTGAAGAGCAGCAGGAAGAGCTTCAAAAAGATGGGGTTTGGTTTGAACTGCAAGGAAAAGCCCCCACTCTTCAGTATGCATAGATGATTACTTTGGCAGAGGCTGTCCAACAGAACCTGCAGTTTTGCATCCCCACTCCTTGCTTTACCCAATATCTCAAGGTTTCTGTACATCTTTGGCTGGGTTCCAGCTGCATGGGACATGTCTGTTCTCCCTGAGCAGGGTTTTGTGTTTCAAAGTGGATTTAGGTGATCTAAGCATTAATAAAGACTGAAAACTTCCATGTTTTCTATCAAATGAGTCTTTAGCTCTTGGAGTATTAAAATACCTGTAAAACCTCTGATTTAGTCTGAGGCTGGTTTCAACTGACTCACACAGAAAGAGCTTCACAAAGCTTCATTCAGCCAGATCCACAGTCAGCAGTTCAAACAAAGAAGAGAACTTCTGAGATCAGTGTAGGCTAGAAGCAAGCACTCCATGTGTGAGGGAACCCAGGCCTCGTTCCATACCTGAGAGCTGACCTGCATTTTCATCTGCTCTTTCAGTCCTCACTCGACTAGAATTACCCTAAGCCCAGTGGTCTTTCCCTGTTTTCACTGAAGATTCTACCATTCTTTTGACTTCTGAAGTCCTCTCTTCTCCAACAATGGGCTCCAATCTGTGCAAATAATAACTTGTGTGAACTATCAGCTGTGCCTGCCATTTCCACTCCAGCACTTCCATACACTGAAAAATTTATTTGAGGGCTCTAAAGAGTCTGCAGAGCTACCTGTATGTTTCATTGTGCTGACATCTCTAATTCCCCTCTATTTTTTGGTTTATCTTTGTTTTCATGGAGCCTCCACAAACAGAATCAAAACTGCCAAGTACCCTTTCCCTCTCTCATCTCTGTATGTCTATGTTCTCTGCCCTCCTTAGTCTGAGTTTCTTAAATAACTCATCTCAAATGCTAGAAATTTCAAATGGGCCAAGGTACAAATTCCTGGCTCTTGTACATTTTCTTGGAGAGAAAAAGGGAGTAATGAAGAGAGGGTGTAAAGGTGTAAAACTCAGCAGGAATAATATAATCCAGTTGAGCCCACCTGACCAGGGCCCATCAGAAATACAAGACTCTGCAAGTCTCCAGTAACTCACCAACATGCTGCTACAAATCTGCTTTCAGCTGTTCAGAACTGCTCTGCAAATTGCCCTGTTATTAGACATTCATTGTACCTTTCCAATGAGACCCAACTTTGCAGCTAAACCTGCCTCAACCCTGCCTAGAGGGAGGCAGGAAGGGAGGGGATGTGGTGGTGTGGGGCAATGCCATCCTGGGAGAGCTCAGTCTGGTTTTGAGGGCTCCAGCACAGCCTGAGGCTGCAGTTGCTCAGTGTGGGATTAGCCAGAAGCCCCTGTTTTCTGTAAACAGACAGAAGATATTTGCCACATAAATGGTGGTTTCATCAACAAAAGAAAACCTTTGATTTAGCTTGATCTATTTTTGTTTAATTAATGCAAAGGTTCCAGGACAAGAGGGTATTTTACTGTAAGTGCTACTTTTGGCAAGGCTTGCATTGCCACTAAAACAGGCTGGAAATGGGATGACAGGCTGCTGCACTCACACTGTCACAGTCACATCTCACCAAGCTGCCTTGGGGCCAGCAGGGGATCCAGAACTGCCAATTTTAATCAAAGCCATTATGGCCCAAAGCAGCTCACCCTTCCCATCCACAGGGAGAGGCGCTGCCCAGCAAGGGAACATCCAACATGAGGTGCCAAACACAAAGTCTGCCACTTCCTTTTAGTGTGAAACCACTTGGAACATCTCTGCTGCTTCCCCATATTGACAGCCTGGCAAACTGTAGGGCAGGAAGCTCCACGCTCCAGTCACAGAGATTTGCATGGAATTTTGATAAACATGTCCCTGTATTTTCTGGTGACATCAGTAGGGCTGAGGCTGCACCAAGAGGGCAGCCTGGCACTGTGGTGGGTGATGGACAACCCAGCCCAGCCCCTGCTGGGCTCTGCAGCACTGAGGGGGGAACAAGGGGACCTGGGGGGTGCAACACGCAGGAAACCTGGTGAACAGTTCATGCCCATTCATCTTCTACAACTAAAGTTTGGCTTTTGGTGGTTTAATTGACCAAATGCCAGGCTCAGGAATGTTCACAAATGTATCTGCAGTCTGCCTAGGCTTAGACATCAGCTTAAACCACACAAATGTTAGTTAAACCCCAGGGCTTACAAATAGAATTATGTTCACTAAGCATTAGCAAAAGCCTGCAGTTTAACACTCCTTAAATCATTCACCCCCTCTGGATTTTGGTGGTGCCAAAAGTCACCATCTCCATCGAAATGGTACACACCATAAAACTATACATGAAAAGGAAAGTGACCTTTCCCCCTAAAGTTATGGCATCCATATGCCAGAGGGAGGTTGCAAGAGGGGATGCAAAAGGCAAAACATTTGCAAAGCCACACAGTGGGAGGACAGACAAGAACAATGCCCAGGTCTTCTAAATTCGAGGTCACAAATCTATGCAGTCATGGACACCAAATACAAAGCACGAATGTATGCATACTATGGGCACATACACAGGGAAAAAATGTTAAATTCAAATGAAACTTGCATAAAATTGAATAATTATTGACATACTGAAATAATTTCAAAATCAATCTCAAGAAAATTTAATGGCTGGTTTAAGCTAAATGAAATCCAAACAAATTATGATTCAGCACACATTTAAAGCATTCTCTTGAGTTTACCTCTGCCCTGGAAGGTTGTTAAATGCTTTGGTTAAGGCATTTGAGTGTTTTGGGCCCAGCCTTATTTCTCACATTTAGTGATATCATACTTCAAAAAAACCAAAAAAACCAAATAATCCAAAAAACTTAATTTTCAAGTTAATTTTTAAAAAACTTAATCCAGAGTGGATCTGGTTCCAAACTCATTCTGTACAATGTACATATTTGCCGCTAACTTTTTGATACTTTTTGCAATTTTCAGGAAGACTGAAGTCACTTTATAGTTCATATTTCACACTGGAGAATGACAGGGTCACCTGGAAAACATCTTCAACATGCTAAAGCTCTGGCTTGGAAACATTCTGGTCGGACAGCTCCTGTCAGAGCCTTTTGGTTTCGGTATGAGCTGTCCCAGTGATGTTCCATTGCACTGGGAGCCCAAAAACCATGGCACAGCACTGGAAGCCCCTGATGTACAAAAGGTGAGAGCCATTTGAGCCTCCAGCCAGACCTGTGGGAGCACGAGGCAGACCCTCAGTCAGCCAACACCACCAGAGCCAGCACAGCCTGGCCTTGCCATCCCTGAGGGCCTGGAGAACAACTCAGGCATGGAATCCACTGCTCCTAAGCCCTCCCTCACTGCAGTCATGACCAGGATTAGAACAATCATGAAATGCATAAGTAGAAACAAGTATTTGTGCTCAAGAGGAGGAAGATCGAGTGTCCAACCACAAATATCTGGTGAAGAAAGTGACATTCCAGTTTCTTTACTAGCTCATTGATTTCTCAAGTAAATAAATCCATTCTGTCAGTCCTATAAGCAATTTTTGTGCCCTACACAGTTGCCAGGTCTCATTTCCCTGTTCCTTTTAGTAACACCATACCACAATTTAACAGTGATCAGCAAGAGGCCTTGCAGAGAGCCAGTCTTCTCTCAGGGTAACTTGTAGAGGATATAAACATATAAACATGCAAAGATCAGTTTTATCAACACTGAATGTAATACATCTCAAGTTAGGAGCCCTCCAAGCCCTGCTGATCTATTATATTTTTCCAGAAAGCAAATGACTTTGAAGTGTTCTCTTCATCTGTCACAGTCACCTGGCTCCTATTTACATGCAAATATAATAAAGTGATCTTTGCAGTTAAAGACAAGATCCCTCTGACCTAGCTGCCACAGAATAGGTTTCCTCTAACCAACCTTTTTTTTTTTTTCCTTTTAATGAAATTATTGTAAAAATATTTTAGCATGTTAGAGACCCCTGATGAATAGACCAGTCCAGTCCAGTGAGTCTTGGAAAGGAAAAGGCTACCAGACAAACTCCTTGGGTTAATGCAACCTGGCCAGATGAATGGCTGGTCTATCTTTAGGCTGATTCAGCTTCCATCAAGTTCAAAATAAGGGAAGGCAAGCCAAGGACATCCTTCCCCCCTCAGGATTATACATTTCCTTTATTCAGCACAGCCCTCCCCTCATGCCTCTATGGAAATATATATTAAATAGCCTACGTTTCTTAAGCATAATAATTCACTTGTAAACTTCTAGGAATTTCCATTAGCACAAGCCCTCCTTTAATTTAGCTTCACAGCATCTGGTGAACACAACAACAATGCCACTAGCAAAAAAAAAAACCCTTTCAAGTTCAACTTCTAGCAGGACTTTGGGTAAGATGGAGAGACATCATGAGAGAGAAGAACACTGATCAGCATACACCAAAAATTGCAAATAATCCCAGGAATTCCAATATGGCTGAAACCACTTCATAACTGTTAGTGTCTAATTTATGACAGCTGATATCATTGGTAGCATGAGAAAGCAGCTGGATTGGTCAAAAGAAGAACAAAGGCTTTGCTTTTGTAAAAGTTTTGCTTCCATTGACAAAACTCCTTGTGTTCAGAAAGGCCATTTGGATTCTAAATCTTGTTGATGGCAGGCTGAAAAGTTTGCCATAAATATTTTCTTCACATCCTTATGCTCACCAAAGAAAATACTCATGGTGGGACTGGGCCAACTTCCACCCCACCTTGGGAAGTGATCTACCACTGCCTCAGTCTGTCCTGCTCTTAACTGACACCCCCTCTGCTGAATGCTTTTTCTCTGCAACAATAATTCACTCATTAATTTTAATTTAACCCACACCACCCTGAGTAATTCTGTAGTAACAGCTTGCATCTTATCCAACCTTCCAGTTGCAGACGAGAAACCAGTTTGGTGTTTCACACAGTTCCTTTAAAAACACACACAAAAATGATACAGAAATATGAACTAATGTTTTTCTGCTTATCTATTCCTTCAGTGGTTGTTCAGTCTTCCTGGCCAGGGCAGTTCCATGTACATTTAAAATATCAATCTAATCTGCCCAAAGAGCTATTGATTTATCAGCTCCATCTCGGTGTCGCTATTGAATGTCTTCAGAAATCTGCCAAATATGTCTATCCTTTCCACTGCTTCTATCAGTGCTCCAGCCTCAATGTCAGCTCATCTATTGATCCAAAAGCAGTTCTGCTCTTCCAGTCTACTGCTCTCTCTCCTCATATTGTAGATGTGCTCATAATTGATGCATAAAATTTAAAGGTAATATTTGTGCTCCTTCCCCAACAACATTCAGCTCATCAGTCCAGTTCCTCTGAAATAAAACTTATGAAATGAAAGCAAAAGGGAGAAGAGCTAAATAAAGAAAATATTTTTGAAAATATATGAGATAAAGGAGAAAGTGTATCTATCCCCAGGGTGAACTTCTATTATCATTTCAATAAGTATTTAGAAGAGTAGCCTAATTTTGCTGGAGCTTCTGGTCCTGCTAAAAGTCTAAAGAAGTTCAGCACTTCCTTCAGCCTTTCTTGCACAATTTCAGTTCTGTGTGCTAGAGCCAATCCCACCTTTTGTCCATGAGCCTGACCCAAGGCCCTTTAAATAGAAATCTCTTGAGTCATAATCATGTTTCTGTCCACACTCTACATTTACAGATCAATTCTGAAAAGACACTTCTGCCACAATGCAGTCAAAATATGCAGAAAATTCATCCAGTGATGACTTGAGGAACAGTCACACACTCACCCAGAGACTGGCTGCCATTTGTGACTGCAATTAATCTTTAATTAATGATTATTCCCCGCTTGCCCATGTGTTCCAGTCACCTATTGCTTCCCTGACAAACTCCTGCAGGAGCACAAGGCAAAGAGGGGAGCTGTCACTTGTTTCCATCTGTGCTGCTTTGTGAAGTCAGTGACATCTTGCAAACTTGACACAGCAGCACAAGCCAGCAAGCCCCGGCAGAAAGGAGCAGCTCCCGCTCACAGGATGTTTTCATACATTATTCTGCTGAGAACAGACAGGGGACTCAAGGAACCAGCTGACAGGCAAACAAACTCAGCTTAACCTCTCTTTCCAAATTTCACTTTAATGTTCAATTCTTGGCTTCATTAAGAGCCCAAAGTCTTTTGAAACTTGAATTTGGTTGACCAGATTTTTCATTAGTGGGATTTCCTATGAGCAAATGCCATGTGAAGGCAGACTTCAAGGAAGAATTTCACAAGCCTGTTAATTATTCTGCATGCAAGTATGCAGAGGGGCAACAATCCCTTGGGTCATCTCCCCAGCAGCCTGTTACTAGAAGAACATGCACTTTTGGGGAATGCTAAGTCAGGCAGGCAAAGTGTTGGTGTAATTGCTGTGTTTGCTCAAGAACAGCTAAGGCTGTGCCCTACCATGTCTGCTCGGGGGAGTAAATAAACCAAAAAGTACCTGCAGCTGCTGGGATATTTTCTAAAGCAAAACAAGTTTGATTAAACTACAGAACAAACAGTTATAAAACTGAAAAACGAATCAACTGTTCTCACTACACTAAAATGTAAAGCACTTGGGAAATAACTGTTGGTGTTCAGTCTCATCCATGTATATTTAGAATTTCCTTAAAAACATTCACTAAGGATACTGTATTCAGATCTGTGATTTTTCTTTTGTTTTTTGAAACCAGTTAATTTATACTGCTGGAAACTTTACAGAAGACTCAGGTGTATAAAGATTACTTTCTCCAACATAATCATGTCACTATTTGAATAATTCTTTAAAAAGCAACTCTGTGTAACTGCACCTGTAGAGGATTTAGGACTTAAAACTATAAGAGTATGTTTAAATCAGTGTGGTTCTCTAATGTAGGAAAGACTGTAAGCTGTATTTATGAGCTCTGCCCTCTGCAGAAATCCAGTGCTTCATTGGATATACATGGAACCCTTTGCAGGGTCAAGGTCTCCATCAAGTAGTTTATGCACATAAATAAAAAGCTGTTTGCTCAGAATCTTACAATTTATGGCAGATCTGAAACCTGAAACTAGGTTTCCCAAGCCCAAAGTTTATCATTGTTGCTATATCATCTTTTCTTTTTACTAACAAAACTTCTTCAAGTCACTTCACCTTTCTAGTTTTAGTATAAAAATTTCAAAAATGGAATACAGCTCCTTGAGATGTAAGACTTACAAGAAAAGTAGCTGCCTCTGAAAAAAGGGAAGTGAGGCTAGCATGGGATAAACCTTTTGTTTATTTTTTTCTGGATTTTAGAATTTGGTAGGAACATGCCCCAAGTGAATTGCCCTGTTATTGTAAGGTAATGCAGCTAATGCTGCAAACCTGATTGGACATGAGTACAATCAATAGAGATAAGCAGAAGCAGCAGCCAGATTTCTGGAATAAATGAATTCTTGCAAACTACTAGCTCAGCTGCTCCATCAATGACAAAACTCCCATCGATTTCAGTGGGAAGTAGGATCAGGCCCTGATTTCTGACACTGCTGATGCCACTAGTCTGTTATATAACAGGTGATATGCAATTAACCAGAATTTAAGCTATATATATTTTTTAAAAGAAGCCTCTTTCTTGGTCCCCAAACATCCATGGTCCCCTGCCCCACAATTAATAATCTCTATCTTTCCCAAAACTGCAAAGCAACAGAGCAAAATGGCAGTGCCAGCACTGCAGTTCAGACCTCACAGCCCTCATTAATAAACTTAATATGGACATTGGAATATTTCAGGAGTGCACTAAGTTACAGACTAAGGACTTTCCTTGGGGTGCAATTTTATGTTCCTGCTTCACACAAAAGTAATGTATTTATTCCAGGATCTTTGTGAAAAGTGAAAAAGAGAAATTAAACTCCCAATTGCTCAACTGGCTCAGTGATCAACTCCCTCACTTTACAGGTCCAGCCTCCTGGGAGCTGGAGAAATCCTGACTTGAGTCTGAAACTGCTCCCTCCACAGAAGCAGGAGGCAAACACAGACCACTGCTATGGGCTGAACAGCCACTTACCTTGTGGATAGAACAATGTAGAGAAATAAATGAGTGTAAAACTAGAAAAAATAAAGTTTCTCTTGCTTTCTATCACTGCCAATGAAAAGAAGCCCAGCCCGTGACTGCACATCATTCTGTAAGTAGAGTGGCACATTTGTGTGAAGGAGTGTAAGAGAGGTTGTTACTCTACCTGCCCAGCTGATGACTAACTGAATAAGAAGGGGTTGATGTGAAGCCAAGTTATCTTCTCAAGAGAGATAAAGAAACCCCAGAGAGAAGCTCCAAGTCACACAGAGATCAGGACTGAGCTTCAGAACAAGTCCTGAAAGCGCTCTCCTCCAACTTATAACCTCCCTCTGGCTGATGAAAAAGCACCTCTGTGGCAGCTGTAGAAATCCACCTGCTGGAAAATCAAAGATAATTCACTTTTCAGCTGTCCACCACAATGCAGTGACCAGAACAAACCTGGAGCTAACATGGGGCTCCCAGAGAACTGGGTGCAAGAGGAAGCAGCAGTGAACAAGGGAGCAGAGCACTGAGGGATGACCAGGGTGTTGGAGGAACAGAAAAAGGCACGCCTTACTGACCAGGCTTGTGTGATCAAGAAAATTTTCACTAAAATTCATTTAATAAATGTTGCAGATGATTAAAAACAAAGCAAGCAAACAAACAAACAACAAAACAAAAGCCAAACCAAAACCCACAAAAAAATGCCCAAAACAAAATAAAGTCCAGCAAAGCAAACAAAAAAACCCCTTAGCCCACACATTTCAAAATAGCTCTGCATCAGAAAAACTGTTTCCAAGTCTTTGGCAAAATTCCCACCAAATTCCTTAGAAGCTGAATTTGGCTAAAGATGAGAATTTCTGAGAATCTTTTGACATTCATCAAAAGATGTTTAGAGATACCCAACACTAGAAACTTAAATTTTGGTGCTCGTTTTAAAGCCATTTGACATTTCCCTCATTCTTTTTTATTGTTTTTCTCTTTTAAAGCTATGAGATCTTGCTAGGAAAAAATTCATCTGGAGGCAATGTGAATGTGGAGTAAATGGGGTACAAAAATAGAGGCCAATAACACTTTGTACTATCCCTGGGGCACAAGAAGATGTGTCCAGCAGTGTTTGGATTTAAAACATTTTGAAGCAATATGAATAACTCAAACACATCAAAATGCACTTACTTTAATTCACAGTTTTAACAGTTTTATTTCTTTCAATTAAACCATGATGTCTCTAGTCCATTACCTAGTTAATAATGTGAATTAGAGAATGTCAGTTAACACTGGTGCTTGAAATTTCTCTGAAGTGTCCAGCACCCATTTGTCAGGAAAGTGGTGTTGCTTGCATGCAGAGATTCAGCAATGGTCTGACATGTGTTTATCACATCATGGAGCAGTTTTTGATTCTTTTCTTCCCCCCGCTACCCCCAGGAAAGGACCAAGTCTAAAAGCAATTTGACTGCTTCAGAAAAAAATAATTCCTCAAGGATAAAGCATGATCAGGCAATACTCTTAAAAACACCTCTGGTTTGGTCTACGCAAACCAGTATTCTGTTTAAGGCTTTGCTAAATGCTGTTCACTGCCTTTCCTCCAACACACACTGATTTTTTGCAATTTACTGGAAAGGTTTAGCTCCAGAACAGGTGTTTTCTTTCAGAGAGTTTGTCAACATCCTTATGTACCCTCTCACCCTGGAAGGAAAACCATAAAAATTGAATGGGATTGGAATAAAAAGTACCGTTGTGAGAACTCAGTCTTCCTGAAAAAAGTATCTACATGAAAATCATGGAAATGCAAGGACTTTGTACACAGCTACACTTGATCATTTGGGGGTTTTTGAGCTCCTGGAATGCCACTCTTGGTCATAATAGAAAACAGATACTTTGGTTTTAATTTTTTTTTCCCCTGAATGAAAGACTTCTTTTGAGAATAAATTTTACAGTAGAGATACACTTGAGTGTGTAGAAACTGATTTTAATCAACTTTCTGCCATGATGGACAAAGGTAGTACCCTCCACTAAGTACAAGAGGATGCAGGAAGGGCTCTACATTACACAGTCCTGTACATGTGTACAGGAAAGGGAAAAGAATTGAGACAAGAGCTTGAAAACCTTGTGACAATCTTTGCCAGGCTGAATCTGTGCATTTTGCAAATTAAGTTTATTTTTTCAGACACCCTATTTACATGCTGTCTCCTCCTTTGTAATTATTATACCCTTAACACACAAACAGTTCCTTTGCCTTTACCTTCTTCTTGAGCAGGCAAGAAATTGCAATGGGCTCAGAAGTGTGGATGCCACATATCTTTTCTGTTTGTTCATCTCTCCTGATGTTCTTCCTTTTTGAGCCTGAGACATGGAGAAAATGGAGGAGGAATCAAAAAAAGAGAAGTTATCATTTATCTCCACCTCTTTGATTCTTTGAAACATGGGAGCAACATTAAAAATTGATCTATGACCTAGAGATTACTAGGAATTACAGAGAGTGGGTGTGTGTTTTCTCTCTATTATCCATCCAACAGCCTTGGGAGAGTTCCTGCTGTTTCTACCCCTTGTGTTCTGGTTCATGAAGTCTCCTCCCTGTGCTGTTTTCTCCACAGACTCTCATATCCACACACACTCATTTTGCCCCCTGAACCGAAGCAATGACCCATTCCTTGTGATTAAATTAGCGTAAGTAATAAGATATCATAGAGCTGATTGATTTCCCCAGCAATAGTTATTAACCAGCTCAATTCAGAGGAAAGCAGAGCCATTATTCTAAACATTGATTCCTGGACAGGACTGCAGGAGAGGAGTGTGCTCAGATATATGGAATGTGCATGCAAACAAATCTCAATCCAAGCCCAGAAAAGAGGGAGTTTTCAATCCCAGCCCGAAACACAGAATGAGGCTCCCCTTAGAAACCAAGAGATATGCTGGGTGATAAAGGGGATTATCTGCAACATGTGCTAAAGCTGCCACTATTAGGAATTTGTTTCAAGGCAGTAGAGACAGAAATTTGTTTCAACAAGGCAGTAGCCATTGGGGATTTCAGATAGCCAAACTGGGGAGCTTTTCCTATTCCCTCGCGGCTCTCTTTTCTAGGAACAAACACAGCTGGCCCAGCTGCACCTCTCCCAGAGCTTTGGTTGGTCCAAGCACAAAGGCTGAGAATACCAACTCAGTATTCAGAGACTTGCCCTCTCTTCCTCTGCACCCACTCCTGCGGCATTTTTTGTGATCCAAACCCTCCTGGAGGTCCCTCCTCCTCCTTCAGCTTTATCTCTCAGCTGGTCTCTGCAGGATTTCATGCTGCACATCACCACAGCTCAGAGGACTGGCGACCAAATTCCCCATTTCACTCTAAAGTAGCTGTGCTGGCTCTGCAAGTCAAGAAGGCCAAGTTGTTCTGTTCAATGTCCCAAGATAAAAGAGAACCAAAGTACTCTGGAGGTTCCTGACTGTGCCCTGAGCATGGGCTTCCTGAGCCAGGATTTTGTTGTGTTCCACAGCCCTGTACAGATTTTTCTTCTGTGACACAATCTAGTAGTTTTTAAGTCCATGTGAACTTTACAGGATCTGTGGCATGTTGTGGCAAAGAGCTGCGTAGCTTAAATCTATTTTTAACAACTTCTGTTTGTTTTGACCTTTTTCAATGGTTTATCTCATTTGAAGCCCTCCTGGGCCTTGTAAGGCAGCTGGAGCTTACTGTGTGGAGGGGAAAGGTAAGTATATTAAATGACACAAAAATTACATGGTGTGGGTAACCTGAGGAAAGTAGACTGGTGTGAACTGCAGAAAAAAAACCCTTGGTAGAAGTCAGAGGAAGTTCATAGAGCCAGTGAATGAAGCAGTCATACATTCAAGCTATTAGAAACACTAAGTATCAACAAATAGCCCCACAGTAGTTCAATTTACTGCCATCAGTTTCAGTTCTGGTCCAAATAGCTCTCCCCTCTCTTGGAATTTGAAATGAGACGCATTACACTTTAAAGAATCTGTGCGAGTATATGTGTGCCTATGGGACTTTTTCAAGCCACTTATTTGTCTGAATGCCATTGATTTTTCTCCTAATTGTTATTCACTATGCTAATTTCCCTCACAAATCTCACATGCTATTGATCAAAAAGTAATAAACTCTCCAGCAAACAAAACAAGCATTATTGCAATGTTGGGAAAACATCATTTAATATCAATACCATATTTACAATTATCTTTAACCCAAATTTCACCCGCAATGCAATGCATAATCAAAATCAGAGAGCTATGGGCAAAAGGGTACCATTAAAGAATCCCACTAGAATATTTTCTAGTATATTATAAGAAGAAAGGCTGAAACAGGACAATCTCAAACAGTTTAAGATATACAGCTAACGTAAGAAATAAATGCTGCTGAATAAAGTATATTCTCCCTAGTCCATCTCCCTTCTTGTTTTGGAGACAGTCACCATGAAGATAAAACTAAAGAAAAGGCAGCATCAGTATCTGGGCCAAAATATCAACCTATGGAGAATCAGGCCTCATTTAAACGGTGGTTTCTGCATTTCATTTTATTCTTTTGATAAGGACACACTGGATTCAATCCAGTTTCCAGCATGATTTTCCTCCCGTTGAGTGCTAATGGCAGTAGCAACAATGGTAGGAATTTATGATCATTGCAGCCCTGACTCTTGTTCCAAGTGTTATGAAATCCCCCAAACTATCAGTTTTCCTTTTACCCCCATAATTTTCTGAATTTTGCCTTTAATTTTCTTCATGTTAGCTCGAAAACTATTACTCCTTTTCTTCTCTACCATGCTTCCACAATGCAAACTCCAGGAAAGCTACTGCAAAGGCAAGGAACTGAACCTGGTGTAAAGTAAGGGCTGAGGAGAAGATCAGGCCCTAGAGGGGACCAGAAAACCAACCCAATTTTTAAGTCAGATATTTATTTATTGAAATAGAACACTTTTAGGTCTTCTTTTGTTTCCTGTATCCCCAAAGTATTTCTTGGTAGAAAATCGACAGTTCATGTTTCAGCTCACTTTGCCCATTTGTGATGAACTCAGATGGAAGCTTCACCCTGTACTGGCTGTAGTGAACTGGGTTTGGCTGCTGACTGCAGACAAAAAGGCATCACTGGAAGCAGACACAAAATAAATCTGAAAGGTTGGAGGGTAGGGCAGCTGGAGGAGAGCAAACACACACCACTGGATGCCAGGAGCACGACACATAGTTGTGGGGAATTCAAAATCTGATTGAAATCCCACAAGATAACTTTATTTGGCACCATGGCTCATCTTTAATTTCACCATGAGCATGGTGTTTCATATTTGGGTCTGCACCTTCAAAATTCATAGAGCTCATGTGTTCCAGCTCCATCCTACTCTAAGGGAATCTAAGGTTCCCTGTTATTTTCCTATAGTTTTCTCTCCCTGCCCTTTCTGAGGACTTTAAAATCTCTCCTTTACTAGTCCAAGCACACTCAGATTCAAGGATATTATTTCCAAGCTGCATATTTCCAAGAGCTACATGTCACAGAACGTGACGAACACAGAAATCTGTAGCGTGGGTGGATTTGTGAAAGAAGAGCTTTTGAGTGTGGCCTGCCATTCAACTCTGCACCTGGCAGAGAGGGAAAACAATCCCAGCGAGCCAACTCAAACAAAACAAAAAGCAGGAACGGAATCAGCAATCTCAGGGCAACTCTTGCCACAACCCTGCTAAAGTTTCACGAATCCCACGTTGCCTGCAGCTGGAGGAGCAGCCAGGTTTCTGTCACTAGCCAAAGCCACCAGCACTTGTGTGACTGGTCACCTCCAGAACGGGGATTACTGAGGTAACAGGCCAGCTCCCTCACTGGTGTAAAGTGGCATCGTGCCAATCATGACACACAAGCCAAGGATCCAGTCCACGATTTTTTGCATCTTAATAGGCAGACGTGGAATTATTTTGTCTCTGCAATTATTTCTGACTAATTCCTGCCATTATACCTCTTTGCATCCAGCACACCCCTGGGGGAAAGTAGATGATTTGTCTGGTGATATCAAGCTAAGTTGCCAATCAAAATAGGGGTTATTAATATAACACTGAAAAATGTATCTAATTAATTTAATAGTATTTGAAATCCACATTCTGCTCTGCACACACCCACTTCAGTAGTATTTGAAAATAAGTCAATTTTTGGAACAATCTGAAAACAGGGATATTAATAATATTCAGTAAATTGATGGCACACCCTTCCTTGGATGGCTATGTTCACTCCTCACTCCATTTCAAAACCAGATGTAGCGGAAATAAGCAGCCCAAGAACGGAGAAGAAAAGATTTTTTGAGATTCAGGGAAAGACTTCCATATGATATTGGTGAAAGGACTTGATTTAGTGAGAAGATCAGGAAGAGTGAGCAGCAGAGAGCAGAGCACATGTGTTCTTTTTCACTCTTATAAAACAGAAACAAAGAAACAGCAGGTAAAGATGAATGAAAACAAATTCAAAACCAATTATATATAAAAAAAATCTGTTTCCTGTGCAGCTCACAACCAAGTTAAGGAGTTGATTGCTTCATATAAATTATCACTGATTTAGGTATTTATAAAGATCCAAAAAGGATTACTCATTGCCATTGATAATCAAAACAATAAGTTAAAATAAAAACTTGAAAATATGGTTGGACAAATGCCAATTATTAACTGCCTGAGATAAAAATACCTCACGCGTGCAACATGCAATTCCCGGGTTATAGGGTAGCATGTAGGGCTTCTTCTGAAGTGCCCTGGCTGGCTACTGATGGAGTCAGGATATTGGAACAGAAGGCTGCTGGATCCCATTTGCTGAAACAACTCATAATTTCCTATTTGGTGATTCAGGGGGCAGTAGGTGAAGTACTGCAAGGGTGCCCATCAGGCATGAGGAGCATTCTGAGCAGAGATTAGAAAAGGAGTAGATACCTAAGAATAAAATGTTCCTTTTTGGTTAAAAAAAAAATAATGTGTCACATAATGGAGGAAGCTGAGGAATGTGTGTGCTGCTCTGCTGCTCCTCAAATTGTGTCAAGTCATCATCTTGACCAAAATTTGCTAGAAATCAGTTCAATTTCTGAGCCTTCCTTAAGCAAGCACAGATTCTCAATATGAGATGTTATTCACTGAAAGGTTTAAATGTGGTCTAAACAGGTTGTGGTAACTTGTGCTCTAAACATTGAAATTGTGTGTTCAGGCACTGAGGGTCACCCTCGGAGGTGGGTGCTGCTCAGCAAGGCTACCATCACCCATCAAAACACTTCCCTCTATCGTTGAATGAGAGAACATTTCCTGAAATCCATATAAGTAAAGGAAAGGGGACACATCCACTTCTTCTGACTATAAACCACTAAATTTTGCTGCACGAAGCCACTGAGGAATCACACTCCTTCAATTTCCCAAATCCTCTTGTCTCCCTGCCTAGAAGCTGCAACATGTCCACAGTCACCCCTGGTACTGAGTGTGGGGTTGTTTTCTTCTTGCTGGACCAACTTATTCTGTTTTTCCACTCCAAATTCAGTCCGCCTTGGTCAAAAGTTATCTTCAACATAGTTTAATAGCAAGAAACATTCCACAGAGGCTGCACAGCATTATTTTGTTCTTAACATACTGGGAAATGAAGTGTGTGGGTTTTGGATTCTAGGATCCAGACCATCTGTTAAACCTATCAGAGTTTTGAATTCTAATTTGCTGTTGATTTAAAAATAGTCCCAGCATTACCCTGTCATTTTCTGTAAATTATATATTATTTAGTTTGCCATTTTTAAATATTATAGCGTCGTCTTCTCCTCTTATGGTTTAGTTTAGATTCCTTATCATCTGTACTGGTACCATTCTTCCCTCCCAGTAACTGATCCTTGCCTCTGTTCTTTGCCAGGGATCCTACCTCACTACTCACAAGCTGGCTCAGAAAATGATGCTAGTGTTACAATCTGAACTCAACTTTATAATAGCTGCAAGATGCCATCTCCGAATAAAAAGCAAAAACCAACAGAAATGCATTCATTCTGGTAATTTCATCCGTTTACCTATAGCTACCACACTAATAATGTCTTGCAGTAACTTGTGTTACCACTTACATGACCAGCAATTAAGGCATCACTGCCACTGTATTAAACTGACAAGCTTTGGAAAAATTTTCCTAGAGAGTCACAATCTCCATTTTTCAGAGTAAAGATGAACCTCATTCTCATATTTTTTCTTTACCAATGGACTCAGCACATATCATCATAGACTCTGCCATGGCACTGCCTTCTCAGTCCATCCCACAATGTTAAATATGACCTATTTTCTCAGACTATAAACTATAGGGCTTCAGTTTGTCTCTAATGAGGGTGCAAGTCCTGCCCAATATAATCCTGGCTTTTTCTGATGAAAGAGCCATCAGCTCAAACAACAAAAACCTGATGGTTCAGTTGTACTTTAGATTACCTGGATGCTCCTTTGAGGTTCCTCAGAAATTCCTTTTGTTTGTATTACACACATCACAGGAATGGAAGTTCCTGTTTTCAAGCTCTGGTTGCAGCAGGGTCCAACACAGACTCATCCCACAAACAGGGGCAGAAACTGGGAGTGATTTAGGTTTTAGTAAAGCCTGACTCTGCAGCTGCCCATCGGCCCAGCTGAGTGAGGGATGGCACAGCAGGGCTTTGTGAAGGTCAGGCCTTTTTGCATTTCCTTGCTGTCTAATCCCAGCCAGGAAAGACAGACCCCAAGTCCACATTTGACAGTCTTTCTAAAAACAGTGGCATACACAGATATTTTATTGCCTGGCACATTCCTGCCCCCACACTTCAGACTCCAGCTAGGAAACAGCACTTGGCACAAACGGGAGTATGTGCATGATGTATTTTATTAATTATTTGTAAAACACACACGTCTAAAGCAGTGATTCTCAAACATGGCCAGTGTACAATAAATTTATTTCTCATTACTCAGTTGTATTTTGGTTTAGCTATCAAAACTGCAGCTGTCATGGATTTGTGTGGCTGCAGATGCGACCACATTAAAAATGAATCGTGTACAGTGGGTTACATACATGAATTCACAGACTGAGCAGGGTGGTGGACTGACAACAGGTGAAAAAAGGAAGAAAAAATAAAGAAATAACAATCTGACAATTCTTGGGAGTTTATTTAATGCTAAAGATGATGATTTTTTTTAAATTGTTATCAATCCCAAACTAAGGCATCTTGGAGTTATCATCCCTGCATGTGCAGAGCCAACTCTAGCTCTCAGGCACACTGAAACCAAACTCAACATCTGTGTAACATCTACTGACCTACAGCAAACTCTAATCCTCAGGGTAGTTCTATCCCAGACATCTAAGTTCTCCAATTAAAGATGTCTAAAAATTCAGGGATAATCACCAATAATCAAACTAAAGGGATACTATTAGATGAAAAAGCAGCCCCAAGCCCCTCCAGAAACAAAATAAAACACTGCCTCAAGTGTCAGTACCCCTAAAGGTTTGACACATTTGTCTCATGAGAGTTTATAATGGTTTATAATTCAAAAAACTTATCATCTCTGAAGAACTATAGATCTTAATTCTTTCAAATTGCAAAGATCGAGTCACAGTTTGGTCCTCTTTTCTAAGGCAGCCTTAGAAAGGACATGTTTGTTATTACATGGAGTGTTTTGAGGATTACAACCAAAAATTATCATCTACTGACCCTAACACTGGGAATGCAAAAAATTCCTGCCACTGAGCCTGTTAGTCACAGAAACTCTGGACTGCAGCAAAGATTGGTGCATCTCCCAGAAGTTCAAATTACCATATTTTTCCACATAATTTTAGATCTCCAGTTACAGATTTGAGGACTCATTCTCCAGCCACTCTGTCTTTCCACGTCATGGGAACACAACTCAAGCTGACAGAAGTGCTTGTCCACATTTAATGAAGATGCATTTGGAGTCAGGACCAAGGCTTCTAGGAAATGCACAACAAGGAATTCAGCAGGGCTGCTCCCTACTGTGCTTCTGTGAGCTCACATGACAAGACACATCTATGCTGACAAAGAAATTACCAGGGAGAAATCACCAATGAAACTGTTGTTTCACCCTGCCTATTCCTCCAGGGAATTAAAGAACAAGAAGGAAAACAGCAAACTGGAAGAACCCAAACAAAAACTGCACAGATAATGAGGGCAAGGAAAACAAACCCTGTGGCAATGAAAAGGACGGGGCAGCAAATTTGCAGAGAAACAAATAGGGCTTTGCCAGCTTTTCTGGCAAGTTTTAATTCCCTCCATGGATCAACTCAACCTTACAGTGGCTTCTAATACCTGATGTGCCAAAATTCAGCTGCACACACAAGGCTGGACCTGTGAAAGCCCAGCTTGGCAGGGTATCTCTGATGAAGGCTGTGCCCAGGAGGCTCAGCCTTGTCCCCCTGAGCTGGAGTGAGCTCCAGCAGCCACCCCCAACCTCATTCCCGGGCGGGCATTTGCCTGAAGTCAGAAGCAGACACAAGAGGGCTGTGGCAACTCACGGTGGTGGCCTCCAGCAGATTCTTTAAACCATAAGTGTACATTAAGACTTTCTTTTGGCCAGACTCTCCTTTGGGTGGTTTATTTTTACTACTTTTTAATTACTCTAATTGAAGGGGGAGTATTTCCCTACATTTCTGCCATTCGGCCGCTTCACCTCCTCCCACCCGCTGCTCCCTTTGAGTCTGTGCCTGCAAACACCACCGTTAGTCATATTTCTGTGTTAGGGTGAAGCCTGCTCGGGCCTCCCTCCTCCCTTAATTCTGTTGGAAAATAGAGAACAGATGAATTTCATTAACTCCCTCAGCTTGTAGGTTGACACACCCTACGACTCGTAAACACAGGGATTAGCAAAGTCCTTCTAATAAACAGAGGAGCATAAAAAAGATCTGTCCACTATTTGTTTAAGGGATTTTGTGTTTACAAAGGAGAGGGGAGCATAGGGGAGCAAACCTGCTGTTTAGCCCTGATGGAAGGAGAGAGAATAGCTCAGAGTAAGAAGAAAAGCTTTCCTCACACACACAGATTTTAAGACAGTCACCTCCACATAAGGGCTGAAACCATGGCACCTTCACAATCTTCACAAACTCTTGAAAAGACTGATCTAGAGCATTCTTTTTCTGCTGGAAACTACAGCTAAAACCCAGACCTGCACTGTAGTCTTGATAGGTAATTAACTGGAACGATTTAATTGTTTTCTGTGGATGCATTCAGCAGAACAGCACAAAGCAGCACTGCCCATTCTGGCAGATGAAGGAAGGTGAGAGGCCTTTGAGCTCTGGCATCTGGTGGAAAGGAGCAGGCTCTTCGAGTAACTCAGGAAGCATTCAGCACCTGCTTTGCTAACGCAGAACAGCCTTCCAAATCCTCTGCAGATTTTTTGCTCAACATTTGAGATCCATTTTTCACATCCAGTTATTAATCTGCATATACTGAATTCTTTGGTTTCTGCAGATCTGCCTGATTATTTAAGCCCTGAAATAAGAAGGCAGAAAATGAGAGAGAAAATGAAGATCTGATTCCCAGATGGATGCTAAAACAGGGAGGAAAGTGGGGGCACATAGACTACGTAATTATAATTCAGGGTGTTTATTTCTTGTTGTGCAGCCCTACCAAATAAGAATTTGGATCAGAAGAGGCAGGGTAGTTTGGGATTTAGTAGTGATTTCTGTGAATGACCATAATTATTGCAAGTTCTCAGCACAGAAGCCTCACATTTCAAGGTCTTCCCCATCCTGTTATTCAGAACAATTGGCCTCATTTTACATTTCAACTGCAAGAGGAAGAACCACACTTTAACAAATCTAACACTGCTGATATAATGGAATGCCTTTTTTTTTTTTTTTTTTTAATGCCATCAGGATGTGCTGTTATGGACATTCCAAAAAATAGTGAAAGTGAAGAAGTGTAAAGCATAATCTGAATGGTCAGTCTGTAAAAAGACACTTCTATGCATAACCTCAGATCCTTCTGGCCAGGACAATAAAACTCATACTTTTTTTTTTTGTGTACATCTGTCTTTTCACTAATGCCTTTTGAATTTTCACCCTTCCCTCCTTCCCCCACCCCTCCCCCCAATAAATAACTCTATTCCTCTTTTAAAAACATTTTCATTTTCTGATAAGGAATCAGATCCTGAAAAGGTCAGAAGCAGTACCAGCAGATTAGTAGGTGCTTCCACTGATTGCAACTGGGTTATGCAAAACACATCTCATTTCCTTTGAGCTCTCAAGCCAAGGTTTGAATACAGAGAGTGAGCAAATATAGCAGCACAGCTGCTTTAAGCTTCCTCCAATCCTCACTCATGATGCACAAGTGGTGCTCCTGCACCAAACTGTGCTGAGATCAAAACCAGCTGATCCTGAGTTTATCAGGACATTACTGTTTAAATTGCACTTGAGCTTTTACATTTTCCCCTGGTATGTTTTACAGGGCCCTTGTAAATCGGATAAAATGCTGGAGCAGCTATAGCTAAGTGTTGCTAATGTGTCCCTGCACAATTTTTCCTCATGCTCTCCACTGCCTCGTGTGGTTCTCGGGGCTGCCTGCCTCTAGCTCTGCTCTAAAGGAATCATTTATCCTGTTTATTCCTTGTTTCTGTTGCTCAGAGATGGACACCTAAAACACCCTTCACATGCAGATCACAGAGTGCTTATCACTCATTAAGAACAAATGACAGAAAATAATTTAAATTGCAAAGAAAGGCAATTTAAATAACTCTCTAAGACTTGATTTAACACACTCAGCAACTCAAAAACAACGATGTGGGCAGAATCCACTACTAGATTAATTCAATTTCTCTATCCCATCAGAGTTACAGAAAAGGTGGGTGTGAAGGCCCCACTAGCTAGATGACATATAAGGTTGAACACACACACTGGCTCACCTTGTGTAGTTTCAGGTCACGTCCAACCAGCTTGATTCATGGAAAATATGGCAATTTTTAGTTCTGAGCTTTAAAAAGTGTGTCTTAACAACTGCCTGGAAACTCTGAAGTGAGTGTCTAAGATCAGTTTCCAATCTCCTAACCCTGCCTGGCTGCCTGTGGACCCAGCTCATTGTACTTCCCAGCATGGGATGTGAGCCCATCCCTTCTTCAGAACAGGCTCAGGAGAGGTTTCCCACTGGCCTCGTGGCAAGTTCTGATCTGATCATCATGTGCCTCCAAGACAAAGCACCCACCATCTGCAGTGTGTCTAGGAGCAGGTGTTAACATCCAGTTCAAACCATGCTGCTTGGAAACTCCTTGAGCATCAGCTGCAGAGAGCCTTCTTATGGATAAAACCCTCTTTAGCTCACAGGAGACTGCAGCAACAAGGTCACCTGCCCCAGACCAGACTGGGGGGTTTTCTGATGGCAGCAATGTATTCAAGGCTCTGTTGTGCTCCAGCAGCCACTAACAAGTCCTATTTACAGGAGCTGCTGTTCTAAGCATGCAGTGATTGTGTCTCTGATACTCCATAACACTAAATGAGTCTGGTTCACCTGCCATGGCAGAGACAACAAGCAAAGCTGTTAAATTGCCCTCCTTGAACTTACAAACCTCTCCAAAGCAGCATCTCTGCACATGAGCAGCTTTGCTCCAGCTGAAACAGCTCTGCTTATCCATGTTAAGCCTGCCATGCAGGACACCATTTCCGTCTATTTTCTCCCCATAAAAAGTTAAATTATTAAAAAAAAAAAGAAAAAAAGAAAAAAGAAAGGAGAAAAGAAACATTTTCTTGAGTGGTTCAGGTCACTCTGGATCAGTGAGGTTTAGCTTTAGTGTGTTGTGATGAAATATTAATACTGAGTCAGTGTGTTTATTTCTTCAAGCGTCTGGAGCCACTGAGTGTTTATGCCTCAAGATTAGCAGGAAGTGTGCCCATGCATATAGGAGCCCTGTACTTAGAAAGTCTGAGATTTCAACATTTGAAGACTGTCCACAGCAAATCAGCTGCATCGGACTGTGTGTCAGCTCTGCTGTGAGACAGAGAGTCGTTCCCACGGGATTTCAATCCCATAACGAACCAACACATAGTCAGGTTAATAGCACTGCTAGCAAGGCAGGCCTCAGCCCCTTCATTTCTGCTACAAAATATTCAGACTTATCTGGAGCAAGCAAAATTAGGACATAGACTTACTAGCAGCAGCCAAGATGGTAAGAGAGTCCCAATTTATCCGTTGTGACAGCAAATACCCTCTGGTCAGGTATAGCTTGCTTTGTGTTTCAGCATCTAAGACATTACCTGTTCTAAAGAGAGAAAGCCAGTTCTCCAAGCTTCAAGGAAATAAATGAACTCATCCTATGGTAAATGGACACAGTTTGGCAGGTTATAAAAGCTTCCCTCAGTGCCTGCTCTAAGACACAGCAGCAGCAGCCGCTGGGAGAGGTGGGGCCGGGAGAATTGTTTGCACAGAAGGCTGGGACAGGAGGGCTGAAGGAGTGCCAGGAAATCTATAGCCTCCCTCAAAGCCAGCCCGCACCACTTCACTCCATAAACACCAGGGACAGGAAGCCACTTGCCTTTCCCATTTGAAAGGTTAGAAGGGTCCTAAAGGAAGGGCAAGCGTAGGAGCAAAGGCAAACGTAGAGGAAAAAGGATACTGCAACGTCCTGCCCCAGTTTCACCGTGTGGCTGGGGGCAGATCCACTTCCCTTGTTCCTACAACAAGTGGAAACAGGATTTGTGTTTTGGCTGAGAGTCTCTCTCGTGTCATTTACATGGAGCCATCTCAGAATTAGTCTTTTTAGGTGGGTGTTTCTCTAAATGGATGAGTCACGAAACTAAGGTCCTGGCCCCACAGCAATGCTCAGTCTAGATTTCCTTGCTGTAGTTTTCAGTCTGGCACTGACAATTAGTGCCAAAGCAGCTGGAGCTGCTCGAAAGGAAACACAAGTGACTGGATCAATCTGCCTTTGCTGCACAGGAGGAAATCCAGCACAGTGCATTACTTATTATGCCAAGCAATTTTCCTGCAAATAGTAGCCCAGGATGTCTTTCTGAAAGGAATAGAAAACATGAGCGTGGTGAGAGGAGCTCCCAGACATGAGACATTCCTCTAATGGGACACAAGGAATATCTGCATGTGCAGGTACTGGCTGGGGATGCTGCTGAGGAGGTGGCTCACCTGACAGCAACAGGGTGTCACCAAGGGGACAGAGGAAACTGGCTGTCATGGCAGGGACACACAGGTGAGCTTTCAGAGGAAGGCTCAGAGTAGCAAAATCAGCCTGTTTGCTCTCATGTCTGTGCTCATGTTTGACATTCAAGCCTGACGTGAACATGGGGTTCCAACTGGCTGAGCTCATGTCTAGTGGATTATTGCTGATGTTACACAGCAGTTTCCTAAAACAGTTGATGGTGATTCAATACTCCACCAACTGCTATCTAGTCTATAGACACAGTTGTGTAGAGGATTTTTAATTCTAGTCCAATTATGTAAGAAAAAAAATTAATGAACCTGATTAAAAAATTGATCATCTCTAGTACAAGAAAGCCAGAAGTCAATAAATATTCCTTTCTAAAGAATGGGGCCAACTTCAGAGACATTATACACACCTCAGTGTCTATTAAATTAATTTATACCTGCAGTATACAGCTGTGTAAATTTGAGAACAAACAGAGATGCTGCTGGGATCCTACAGAACAGCAATCATTAAGACAACATCGTGGTGTTCAGAATGAGGGCTGCTTCTGCCCTTTCTAGAATTCTTTTACCAACCTGAAAAAGAGGGCTGAGCCAAATATTCAGGTCTCTTTCAGTTCCCCTCCAAAAATAAAGATGTGTATGTAGACAGACATACAAAGAGATTATCTCTGCTTGACATAAACATTGGCAGTGGAAGTAGTGAGACACACGCACAAAGAGGAAAAAATAAATTAGATAAGTCATAATAGTACTACAATAAAACTATAAAGCAGGAGACTGCTCCAGGCATTTGACATGCATCTTGGCACTTTTAATGAGGGAAAACAAAAGATTCAACGGCATCCTCAAGAGCCTGTGTGTGTGAGAGAGAGGCAGAGCAGGCAGGCCGGCTCACAGGGGAGGAGGATGCAGGAGAGGGGGATGCAGGGGAGGAGGATGCAGGAGAGGGGGATGCAGGGGAGGGGGATGCAGGGGAGGGGGATGCTGCTCACTGAGGCCCATCAGGTAGCTGTAAATCTGCCCCGGCGGGCGCTCCCTGCCTTGCTCCTCACGCTACATTAGGCTCGCTGAACTCCCTCTGGTTTATGGAGGGCTGTGGTGCTAAATGAGCTAGAACAAGAGCTGGGCTATCAGGGGATCTGGTGGCTGTCTCCACCACACAGCTCCTCTAACTGAGGCTCTCTCCATTTCTCTCTCTCTGTGCCAGGAAAAAAGTCAAACTCCCGCCCCCCAAATTGCTGTACAAGTGATTTGTGCACACCCCAATTTCTGGGCCCGCATTTGGCATCCCAGGCTCCAGGAAAAGTGTTTTTTATCTCAGCTGTCACTAAAAGGCAGTTTTGTGACTGCTCAATTCTCAATTTGTTAGCCTATGTTTTGTAGAGAAGCAGAGCATCTGCAATTTCCTACCAAATCCCTGGCACTTTTGGATGGACAGGTCCCATGGCAGCATTCTTTGGAAAAGCAGAAAGATGTGCAATCCTACCTCAAACCCATGGCTGGAGCACAACCCTAAGCTGCTGCTTCCCTCTGGCATCCTCAGCTCCTCCTAGAACCAGTTTTCATCTTTTCCCTCACCATTCTTCAGTTGCCTCCTGACCTTTTAGTATTTCAAATTGATTCATTTTTTATTTTCTTTAACTAAAAGTCATAATTCAGCCGTTGCTGTATTATTTTCATGCCTTAAAAGACCAAGAACAAGTTTTGCACAAGTGCGTGGGCCATGCAGGAATATTGGTGGGCAAAAATCCAAAACCAAATCATTTGCCAGACATTCATAACATTTCAAAACATGTTTTCATGTCACACGGGGGCAAAAATTCAAAATGTTTTAATGGAAATATAAGAAATGAGATGGGATGTTAGAGTAAACCAGCGCTCTGTACATTTTTAATGTACTGGACATGGTTTCAAGTTTCTTCTGGAAACTAAAAATGCAGCTTCAACCTTTGATTTTCAGAGCACTCCATTGTGGGACTCTAATTTGTCTGATAGCGTTTCAATTCTGAGCAATATTATGAAAACACTTTAACAACCACTCCACTGTCTGCTTGAGGAACAGGTATCTGCACTGACAAAACCACACACAAAAAGAAAAACACGATCTGAACTCAAGTTACAGGAGGATCAACCTAGAACTAACTACCACATCTCAGAGAATTCATTGTATTTTTGTCAAAATCTAGCCAAAGCTTAGCTGTAGATGAAAAGCAAAGGGAAAGTTAGAAATTAAGAAAGAAAAACCATTTCCTTTTATGACCATTGGCTCCAATATCTTGAGTGTCAGATGCAGTGCTGAATTGCAAAATTGCAAAAAGTACATCAGACAAAGAAATAGGCCCAGAGGTATCCAGGAAGGACTGGACAGACTAAACAGACTCCTAGAAAAGAGGGATGACTAAGGAGGGATTACAATAGAGGTCAGCAACATCAGAGATCAGTGATAACTACAATTCAATCAATTATATTGGACAGTTATTAGGAAACATTCATTCAGAGATTCTAATCCAGGAAGAACTTGATTATCCAATGGAACAGAAGGTTTCAAGCTGCAAAAGAAAGGATGTTTTCATCCTGTATGTATTCAAACTATTCCCAGTGGATGTTCTCAGTCCAAAAATATGTGAGCACTTAAAAAATATAAGGAATTGAGAGTTTCTAAGGGTAGATGGGCGCACATGAAAAGCAACAAGTATTTTCTGGGAGTCTGGGGTACTCTGGAGTGTGCAAACCTGCCCTTGCTGCTAGAAAAGAAGCACCTGACTTGTATTTCACATGGTTTTGAGCAAGTTTGGTGTGACTGCAGGACCAGGGTAACCAGACACACCCCAGACTGCCTGTCCCCCTCCCCAGAACAGCCAGGCACCCTCAGCTGCCATGGAGAAAGTCAGGCCACCGTGAGACACCTGAACTCCAGCTGGTCATAGAGGTTTTAGCTTGTCACCTCCTGCCCTTCCCACTTTATCTGAGAATGCCCTGACCTTGCTTAGCAGAACTTCTGGGGATGGACTTCAACGGACACATCTGGCTTTGTATCCAGAAAGGCACATGGCTAACCAGCAACAACCCCATAGCAGACTGTTAGCACAAAAATATGTGTCTGTATGTGTATATATATATATATATATATATATATATATATATGGATCTGGATTCACAATTTCAAGACTGAAAAAATAGTATATATCTTTAATATATCTAACCTGACTCTGAAATTTACCCAATTTTGTTGATTCTGTGAAAGAAAAAGGAAATTTATATAACTGGCATCCTAATACCCTGTAAAGTTGTTTTGTTTTTTTTTTTTTTAACACTAGTCAAGAGACCCAGGATGGAGAAAGCCATTAAGGAGGTTTAGTTCTGGTTTCTTCCCACTCTCAAGATGCCATTTGTTCACACAGAAGAAACATTCTCTACAAAAATCCAACTTTCTGCATGTTCTGATGGCTATAATCACGCATATGGAGGGCATTATGATACCACCAGGACAAAAATACAGAAAATGATTTAGAGGCAACGCTTAGCAGAACATATAGTATCCCACCCTCCTGCTTCCTGACCATCTTGGTAAGAAAGTATTTGCTTGATTGCTTTAAGAAGTTCTTGGCCACACCTCATTTAACTTATTTTCCAGATCAATCAGGTCAAGCCCCTGAAAAATCCCCTCAGGTTGCCTTTTTAAACGTTGACTTGCTGCCTTTTAAGCAAACAAAATAGAAGTTTCCTTTTCAGCTGGCATGAGCTGGAGTCCAGATGCAGGGCTCCGACCCAAAAACAGCATTCAGCAAAGGACCCACATACCAAGCAGGATGACTGATTTTTGCCTTCACTTCTCCTCCCCTTTTTTTTTCCCTGCCTTGGGAAATATTTGGGATGCACAAGCAGACAGCCTTTTTTAGACATTGCCTGCTCCTAGGAAGAAAGGAGTGGGTGAATGGATACAATAGCCCCAGAAAGTAGAGCTGTTTAATCAAAAGCAGTCACGAACAAAAGAAAGCCAAGGAGCCCAGGAGGATAATTATATTTCACACATCAATTAACATTCTTTTGCTGCCACTTAAGAAATCCCATTTAATTGCCCTGCCTAAGTCCTGATTTTATGAGATGTCGTAGAGAAGGTGAATTTGGTGCAGTGGAGGGTGCTGTGGTACACAGAGCACACAAAGCAGTATCAAAGTCTTTCCTTAACCTGCCTGATCCCTCCCATGCATGGCACCAATGCATCCTCAGCCTGCCCAGGATCACAGGCAGCCATCCCAAACCTCATCCCAGCCACCCCACTGCACTTAGGGGGTCAGCTCTTTATATTCATATCAAAACAGCAGCTAAAGGCTCCAACAGAGCTCTGTAAACACAACAAGACACTTTCTCCCTGATAAAGAGAAAGGCAAAGAAAAAGCAGCATGCCTGGAGTTAAGGCAGGGAACTCAGCCTTGGACAGATTGAGCAATTTAATTAAGATCATAAGAGAAGAGCTGGAAAGTGGCCTTGGATATCTGAGTTTCAGTTTCTTAATAACAGGTATTTTTCTTTCACTGGGATTTCTAAATACTACCAAAAAAAAAAAAGGAAAAAAAAAAGGCAGCATCATCATCTTTCTTGAACCCACTTTCCATGAGAGAAGAAGGGCTTTGGGAAAAGGTCAATGTGCCCAGTGTTTGGCAAATATAAAATACATTTTTCTAGTGCATAGAAATATTTTTTTAAAGTTTGAAAGCTAAGGAATAATTTCTACTGGAAAATCTGAAAAAAATAAAAAAAAAAAAAAGCAAGCCAAAATACTTTTTTGATTAATTATTGGAAGCACTGCACGGGTGGCAAGTCAACAAGCATCCTCTGCTAGTCTGCATCCTCTGCTAGTCCTCTGGCTCCCACCACAGGTATCCTCAGCAGAGAAACTCTGCCCAAACCCTTCCTCCCATCACACAGCAGCCCCCTCCTCTCGTGGCAAGTTTTTGTAGCCATTTTTGTTTGGTGATTTTAGTGATTAGAGTACATTTTTCAGAGTTCATCCTGAAATCCCCTCTGGATTCCCGCAGGAGCACAGACCTGCCTGACACCTCAGAGCAGCCTTGCTCAAAGAGCTAAGCCAGGAGGGCTCGTATTTAGCTTTTTTTTCCTCCCTTCCCCCAAATTCTGTTGAAAAGGACTTTGACTTTGCACTTTGATGTGCACGAGCACTTCTGCTGCACAAGTGTTGATTTGACATCCAGTTCCTACTTCATCCATCTTCTTAACCAATAATACCCACAAAACTTTTACATTTAGAATAAGTCTCTAATATAGACTGCATAATACATAAAATTAATGAATTCAAAGCCCACTGACACCAGGATATCTACAGAAATGAAGATTTTAATCCAGCCATACAGAATAATAACTTTTAAAAGTCTTACAAGAAAAAGAAATGAACTTCCCTCCACTTAGAGAGGATAATGAAAGCTGAATTGTTCCTTGTGTCTTTATGGGGTGCTGTATATCTGGTAGAGGAAAACCATATTAAAGATACAGCATCTTGTTATTTTTAAATCATGCGATTTTCTCTGTCACTAAGAAGTAACAGATTTTACTCAATAAAATAGTTAAAAATATATGGATTGTGACAGCCACACACAAAAAGAATAAACAGGAAATCATGAAGATTTTTTCCTGTTCTTTGAAGTGGAGACACTTTTTTCACCTAAAAAAATACTACATTAATTTAGATTAACTGAAAACACTACTACTTTTTTGATTAATTGCATGATCTTTCCACAAAGTATGTGACTCCTTAGGCAGTCTTGCCATATGGACTTAAAAGTCTCCACGGATGGACTGCATCTCCACCATAGATCTGTTTCAAATCAGCTCTCTCTGCTCAGTGTCTACAGCAGGAGCTATTTATGAAATGGGAGTTAGGAACTTCTGATTGGAACACATTGATTTGTTTTAAAGTGTTTAATTGTCACTAATTTTGACTTGCTATTGTCAAGTAAGAGCTGTTATTATTATAATTATTAACTTTGTGTTAACACAATCTGTGACATTTGTTTGTAACTAAAGAGTGCGGCTTTGAAACTAATTTTAAAAAAGTAAATTTTTGAGTTGTAAGGCACATCTTTAGAACTCAGGACAAGCTTTACATAAAATTTAATTTAATTGACCAGGCCAGCTGGCTCCCCTGCCAGCGTTCAGCCCTGCCAGGCTCCCCCTGCCCTGCAATGGGTTGGCACAGGGTTCCCAGAGCAGCTGGGGCTGCCCCTGGATCCCTGGCAGTGCCCAAGGGCTTGGAGCAACCTGGGACAGTGGAAGGTGTCCCTGACCACGGCAGGGGTGGCACTGGATGAGCTTTAAAGTCCCTTCCCACCCAAATCATTCTGTGTTTTTATGAAACTGAAAGGAACCCCTGGCATTGCTTGAGGAAATTAAAGCAAAAGATGAACTTTCAGAGAGGGTCACCAAAATGTTCCATTTTACTGGACAAACACACACAGTTTTAAGGTGACTAAACTAAACCCATTAAAACTTAATACCCACTAAACCATTAAAACTTATTTTCATATGTAGCCAACATTTTTGTGGATGCCATTTTACATCTGCAATTTCCTTACTGAGACATGCAACTCCTTGTCTTACCCTATGTATACACCCACCCCTTGGAGTCACAAACCTTATTCCTGTTATTTCTCAAAGCAGACTGGAGAGGCAAAAATGGAAGTACAACTTTTTATGAGTGCACAGCCATGCCATGCAAAGCACAGGCAAGATTAATGCTGGCAAAGGGTAAAAAATGAGAAAGAAAATAAGAAAAAAGGCAGAACATTTCTTTGAACTTCGAGTACCAGTGATTTGTTAAATCAGTGTTGTAGTAGAGTAGACAGTGAGAGTTTCTAAACCTGAGCTGTAGCACTGATGCTGGCAGGAAGTTCAGAGTAGTGAGGTCTCCTTCCTGGGACCTGCAGAACAAAGTTGCAGGGTCTCTCAGCAGTAACACAGACCATTATTGCCAGCATGTGCAGCATGTCCCCTCTATCTTCAGTGAATTTCAATAGATCTGATCAGTCTCTGTCTCTGTCCCCTCCTCAAAGGTGCTCAATGCCTTTGAAAAAATCTAAATATTTGAAATGAAGGATGTGATGCATAACAAATAGCACCAAGAACTGAGGACTCCCACAGTCCCTCCTGCCTTCAGTTCTTCTTCAGCACCTTTCCACCTTCCTTCTCAAATATAAGCACAGAGTGACACAAACATTTAAAATCAAGAAAAGAAACAAAAGCCTCCAAAGAGGTTTTCTGAACAGTAGGGAATTCAGTCAGACATGGAGCTTTTCAACTAAGGACAAAATTAATAAACCCATGACACATTAGTCATATTTTTCCAAGTACTGTAGCAAGACACTTGGAACTACACTAATGAGGGATACAGAAGGGATGGGAGAGAAAAGAAGGATGGTTTAATGGCTGAAGAACTTCACTGGGAATTGTAATTTTTGTTTTCTATTTTCAGTTTGCTACAGACCTCTGGGGTGATACCAGATCACTTAATGAATTTTCCCACCTGTTTTTTAAGCAAGATAATGGCAATACTCATTCCTTTCCTGTGCCTGCATCTCTGTCCAAAGTCTCATTTTTCTTTTTTTTTCTTACAGATTGGTCTGCCAGCTCTCAGTCACACTGTACACCGTAATCAGCACATCTTCAGTCAAAACACTGTTGAATACAAAGGTTTTTGATTATGCTTTTTTTAAACAAAAATGCTTAGAAATCAATAAGAATCACAACTCAATTTCCTAATTTATTACTTTTTACTAAAATCTGTTTTATTAACATACTTATACAGAACAAATTTTCAGACTAAATCTTAATGAGAAAAAAAACCCCAACCACCTCTAGTCTTTTTGTTGTTATTTTAAAACCCAAACCGGTCTCTTATGTGCACAGCTCCTGTATCAGGGTATTTCACCCTCTGGTTTGGAAAAGCCTGGGTTCTCCTCACTCTTGGCTGTTCAGAGGAACAGCCATGGGCTGCTGTAGTCAGCTCAAGACCAGCAAAGGCTGGCATTGCATGCCAGCAGCCTGGACCAAAGCCCAGTCATGTTTGAGCTATTAGAGATCTTAGAATGTAAAAGGAGACAGAAGCAAATGAAAAGAAAAATAAATAAATAAAGTGTTTAGAGGAGGGCTGGGAAAAGAAAAAATGTGGGCTCTACTGGAGATTAAAACTTTGTTCAGTGTCCAAAATTCAAAAGCAGCTCTTCTGCGGGTTGGCTCTTGCTCCTCTACAAACAAGCTGGCCCTGCTTATAACCTGTATTAATTTATACAGCCACCAGCAGAGCCAGAGCCCATCCAGATCCCTGCCCTGCTGCTCGCCCGGTGTTTCAGAGGTGGACCATGAGGAGGGAGCCGCTGCTGGGTCACTTGTCAGTAATCTCCTTCCAGCTGCTCAGGACACCTCTGTGTCTGCCCTGCTGCTGAAAGCAGTGTCGCCATCCTGCCGGGGACAGCAGTGGCTGAGCAAGGCCGGAGGCATCCGGGCTCACCACGGAATGTCCCCGGCGTGCGGAGCAAGCCTCTGCCATGGGCAGCTCCTCCGAGCCATGGGCAGCTCCTGCAGAGCCATGGGCAGCTCCTGCAGAGCCATGGGCAGCTCCTCCGGGCCCGGTGCCATGGGCAGCTCCTGCAGAGCCATGGGCAGCTCCTCCGGGCCCGGTGCCATGGGCAGCTCCTTTGGGCCCGGTGCCATGGGCAGCTCCTGCAGAGCCATGGGCAGCTCCTGCAGAGCCCGGTGCCACGGGCAGCTCCTGCAGAGCCATGGGCAGCTCCTGCAGAGCCCGGTGCCACGGGCAGCTCCTGCAGAGCCATGGGCAGCTCCTCTGGGCCCGGTGCCATGGGCAGCTCCTGCAGAGCCATGGGCAGCTCCTCTGGGCCCGGTGCCATGGGCAGCTCCTGCCGAGCCCGGTGCCATGGGCAGCTCCTGCAGAGCCATGGGCAGCTCCTCTGGGCCCAGTGCCATGGGCAGCTCCTGCAGAGCCATGGGCAGCTCCTGCAGAGCCCGGTGCCATGGGCAGCTCCTGCAGAGCCATGGGCAGCTCCTTTGGGCCCGGTGCCATGGGCAGCTCCTGCAGAGCCATGGGCAGCTCCTGCAGTGCCCCAGGGCAGCGGCGAGGCACAGCAGGGAAATGCATACGGGAAAGGGATGGATCACCCTGCCTGCTCCCCACACAGTCTCCATTTGGAAACCTGGGAAAAGCCATTTTCAAACACGCAGAATGAATGCAGCGTCGTTCTGATTAGCCCCCATGCTTTTTATGCGTTTTGGTGAAAAAGATCTTTATTCCGACGGGGTCACCGCTGTTGGGTTAGGTGGCAGTGCACAGGGAGTGGAATCGGGTTAGGGACAGCTCTGCTGCCGACAGCTTCTCTCTCTCAAATGGGAGCAAGTTTACCTCTTCAGCAGGTAAATCCGAGTAGATTTAGGCACGTTGTAGACTTGATATCTAGCACAGGCAGTGCAGCGTTTTTGAGTGACAAGGCTGTAATACAGGTACAGCATCACAAGACTGATTGCCTGGAGAGGCTGGAAGCTGTTGAGTTCTCCCCACCCTGCACACGGCCAGCAGGAGATCAAGCCACTTGCTTTAAAATAACCCAACAGGTGAGCAGCCTCTTTCATTCCCTCTCTGCCCCCAGAGGTTATAAAAACACTCCCACTGATGCCTAGGAGACACCTTACAAAGCACCAGTTCTTTTCAGAACAGAGGTCTGTTTTCTCTATCGCTGGTAACTTTCTGCATTCACTTTTCCCTGGTTACTCCAACTCATGAACAGCTGCAAGGTTCAGGCTGCCCCTGTCCACGAGATTTCTGCTGGGTTTACCCACACTCTGTTCAGTTTTCTGAACTGCTGGTTCTTCCTGTTTTCCCTTTGTTTTGTTCTGGAGCTAGGAAAAGACTAATTTCTTGGGATCAGGAGGGAACTGTTCATTCTTAAGTAGACAAAGCCACTCCATTTGGGGCTCCAGTTACTACATGGACAAAGTGAGAGCCAAATCCACCTTCCAGATCACTGCATCACATGTGGTCCTTATGGAAACCCAGCTACATCCTCAACTTCAGACATTATCAAAGATGTTCTAAAATAATATCTTTTACTGATATAAAGACACTTGAATTGTAGCAAAGCCATGAAAATGTCTCAACATAAGCCACCCTGCCTGGGAGGCAGACAAAGACAGACATTCACCAGGAAGCAGAGGGAGCTGGATGCAAGGGGTCAGGCTATGAAGTCAATGTGCCTTGTGGCTCCTGGCACACATAACCAGGGCTGCATCTGCATTTATGCAGCAGAGAGCACATGAGCAGTTCTGCTTAGTCCTAAATTCCACAAAAATAATTAGGGAGAATAGAGGGAAAAGGAGAGTCACCACACTGTTCTCTAGACTGATTTGCACCCACTGGAGCCACGAGAGGAGATCGCATAAGGGCACACGCTCCATGTGTGCATGTCTGAGACACAGCTCCTAAACCACCCCTCTCTGAAGCAGCTCAGAATATCCCAGGAATTCCTGGAGCTCCAGCAGGGATCAGAGCTAACACCAGGCATTTTCAGTCTGCTCCTCACAAACTTTATGTTTGTTTTTTTTCTTTTGTAATCATGTTTCCAAAACCTTATTCATAAACTTAACCCTTTGTCAGAGCAAGGGGTGTTTTTATTTAAGGCTTAACAAATGATTCAATTCCACTCAGTTCCAACAGAGACACACAAAATCTGAATAAAAAGCTGGGGATAGACAATCTTCTGGGGTACTGGGTGTTCAGGTATCATTCTCTCCAGATTTCCAGGGTAAATTTTTATTCCATAGAGCCCTGGCCACCTGCTGCCCCTCTACAAGTTGCTGCTCTGTTGATTGTGTCCATGCCTGCCATATCTGCAGGAATGCTGCACTACACCAGGCTTCAAAATGATACAGTATAGATTAAAATAACATATATTATATTAGAGAATACTTAATTAAGTCCCTTTCTTCCATTCTTACTTCAGAAAGAGAATTATTTTTAAGACCATTCACATTTAAAAAATACAATTTATTCCTACTTGTTACTAGTGTTTCCTCAGAATTTACACCACTAAAGAACTTCTAATGCTTATTGAAATCTTCTGGAGAAGAAGCAGCTTTGGAAGATTTCTGCCCTCTCTCTTCCACCTTTACATTTTTACAGGCCATAAAATTCACTTTGTGGATGCAATTGTGAGTTTGGAGACAGCATCCTGCAAAACTAGATTGACAGTGCAAAATCTGCTTCTGTTTTGATAAGTATCTTCACAAAAGAAATACTTTTCCAAAAGAAATACTTTTCCCTTTCAAAAGTAAAGCTTCATAACAAGAACATAATGCAAAGTGTTACAAAGTTAATGGGAAAGGCAGATCTGTGATTAGCAACTCCTTATGAAATAACTTCCAGCATCAGCTTGGAAGAAGTAATTCCCTAAGTAGCACAAACTGCACAATGAGATATCATTAAGGGCATAAATGGGGCATAACTTCAATACAGATGCCATCAATATACGCACTTCTTATAAGAAATTAAAGAAAATCCCAACCTTTTTTCCAAATGTAAATGTTGCACTGCTCTATGAGAACTTGAGTTGTGCAGAAATTCAGAGCCTGGGTTGGAAATACTTTGTAGTTGCTAGAAACATTTATTTTGCCACTTGGGAAGCATTGCATTGTACGTGTGTGTGGTTTTTCCCTACTACAGCCTGGGTTTCAGAGGTTTTTTACTCTCACATAATGCAAGAGAAATTGCTGGATAGCCTTTGCCTAACATTTTGGAGAGACCATAATTTTTGACAGCCCCCAAGAAACAAAAATTGCAGCCTAATAGGTATTTTTTTTCCAAAGACCCTAAAGCACTGAGAACAGTGTCATAATGGAAGATGTTTTGCAACCTTAACTGCAGAGCGGTTGCTCCTGGCGCCTGCGATGCTGCACGGACCTGCAGAGACACACAGGGAAGAGGCACTGGAGATTGAAGCTGATCTTTTTCTCCTCTCTCTTTAACTCAAATTATATGCTGTAGTCCATGGATGAGTTCCCTGGATAGAGCTGTATCTGAAGGAAACTTTGTCCTCATACTGCAAAAGGAAACCAAAAATAGATGCCTTGCCAGTCTGGGGCTTTTCTAGTAGCCCACTTGTAATAATCGTAGGAAAGGACATGGTGGCCTGCTTTTAAAAGCATACTTCTGCCAAGTCACAAAATAATAAGAGAAAGAATTTATGGTATAACCAAAAAAAAATCTTTAGGTTGTGGAAATTATGATGGATGACATCTTTTACCCCTGTTGCCTATGATCTGTTTGAACATATACAAGACCTTAATCACAGCCTTGAAATAAATGATCAGCCTTAAGGAATACTCTTGGCCCAAATGGAGGAGCAATCCAGGCAAAGGAACAGAGCTGGATTAAGCAGAAGTGTCAAGGTACTGGAGGATAAACTGAACCTGGAGGAGTGCCTCAGAAACACCAACATTTGTCCTGTTTGTCTTTCCTGGTAGACAATGCAATCCCACATCTCCAGTGGGAGATTAATTCATCCTCCTTGGCAGCCAAAAGGCTTTCCCTGATCATATACTTGCAAATCTGAAAGCACAGTAAAAGGAAACAACAAAAAATGACCATGTTCCTCAATATGAAATACTGAAGCCAGCAAAATTACTCCATCTGCCTTCCCCTTACAAAGCCTAAAACATCCTCTATCTCCCTGACAAAATCAATGTTTTTACCTCAAGTAACCAAAAATGGCCAAACTGTGCTTAGCACTAAAAGAGGCCCGGGGTCCATTTCACCAGTGATCTCCAAATTCAGCCCCACAGATGGAGGTACAGAGATGCCACCAGGATGAAGCATTTTTACCAAAACCATGAACCCCAGAACTGACTTTAGATCCCAGCCTTGCTTAGGGAACCTCAAATATCTTCAGGATGGTTCCAGACCCACACTCCAACACTATCAAACAAACTTCAGCAGATATTAGTTTTGCAGCCCACTATGAAAGGTCAGGCATAGCACTGGATTTTTGCAAGAATAGCTGAAATTTGACAGGAAACTTCTAAGTCTGTGTTTACTTCAACTGGGACACAGAGGACTGTTCAGGATGTTGACTGGAGCTTATAAGGTGGTGTAAGAAATGGTGCACAAGGGCCCAGACTTAAAGGTCGCTGTGAGGAAACAAAACACAATGAAAAGCTGTCTTCACACCATGTGCAACCAAGCCCTTGCATTCATGGCCATACAGATTTAAATATTGTAGCTGGACTGCTAGAAACACGAGCTAATTTGGTGGCCAGAAATGAGATGGATATCAGTAGAAACTAAAGTTGGCTGGATTTCACTGTACACCAAGTAATCACTGCAGGGGCCCTCTCACTCCAGATTTACTGACACAGGTAAATCTCCTTAGTAATTCCCTCCACTGCAGGCCATTGCTCTCCTCTGAAACATCAAGTTTTGTCCAGTGCAAACATCAATATGCAAAACAGGGGTGGCAGGTCCAAAGGCAAACCATGTAGGTGCTACAGAATTGTGTGTGCACAGAATGCACATACAAATCAGTATTTCTTTTTTTCTTTTCCCATTTTGCTAACAAAACCAGGTCTTTAAAATAGGAGGTGGGAGAAAACCATACCAGACAAGCACTACGAACACCTCTTGCAAACACTAAACTAATGTGGGTTAAAGAATCCCACCTCTGGTGGAGGAAGACTGTGCTTCCCTTCTGCATAAGTAAATATGGTTTTGGGCAGCACCTTGAGGCTGACCCACAGCTTTTTCTAAAAAACCTGATCTGAAGTTAGAATCCTAGTGATGATGGATTTATCACTTCCCTTGGTAAACTGCTCCTATAGTTAATTATCCTTACTATTTAAGTTACGTCTCATTTCCAGTTTCAAAAAAAAAATATTGCTGAAGGCCTCATAATATTTTTCTACAGTGTCTATATGCATGTTTTTGTGTGTGCACACCCACACACATACTTGTTTAAAATAATCCCTCTTTAATTCCTAAAGAAGTGTTCTTTTTCCACATGCAATATTATGTTATCACTGGATCTGAGAGCTGGGATTTTAATTCAGAACTGCTGCTGCACTGATATGCCGTTGCATGGCAAAAGATTCCAGCTCCCTACCCAAAGCCAGGCTTCCTAAGGCAAACTGACAGCAAGCAGTTGGACTTCCCTTAGAAAAATAGGAGTTGCAAAAGGTCTGTATTTTCTCCTACATTTTTTGGCACAGAATTGAATGCATGTGTGTATTTCATCAGTTACTGCTGCATGGTTTACATTATAACTATTAAAAGGCTGGCCACTGCTTATAATTATCAAATGTAGGCTTATAGACAAGTTTACATCCAAGTTATGAGACATCTTGAGAAAAGACTCTTCAGCCAACTCACGGTCAACATGAATTTTTCTTTTTTTCCCAAATGTTCTAGAGTTTTCACAGCTTTTCTTTTGTGATCCTGTCAAGCTACTATTATTAATATTCTGAAAACTTCTGAAAAGGCTGGAAGATATGAAGCTATATCGAGGAGGCTACATGAAAAGAGAGCTTGCTTTGTCTCTCCTCCTGCAAAATTTCTGCTGTCCAGCTGCAGCCTCTCTCACAGACGATGAATCATATGCCTAGAAAGAAACTACATATCTGAGTAAACCACACTGGGTTACTGTCTCTGTTTGGTTACATATTAGGTAAACCCAACCAATCAAAGCTCATCAGCTGACACAGAAGCCAGTGGAATTAAAACACAGACATACAAAAATTCTTGTAAATTATTAGTAAGGTCACACAAGGCCTTAAATATTGAGAAAAGCAAAACAATCTATTAATAACTGAAAGACTGATAAAGTTTCTGCACAGTCTAAAAGAGAAGAGACAACCAAGAGGTAGAATTTCCAAGTTTTTGCGGTCAGTGAGTTTTTAATCTGATAGGAAAATGCTTGCATGTCTCCGTGTCCCAGGACAACCAGGATCCAGGGCTGAGAGACAGTTCAGCTGGGGGTAAATGTATTAAAGGATTATGGACAAGGAGGGAAAATAAAGGTAAACATCGTAAATTATTCTGGTCATATGCAAAGTGAGACGTGTTTTTATGCAACATCAGAAGCAGATGAGTTGGCAGCTGTGACCTGACTGGTCCAGCCTCTGTCGTTTCTGCTGCTGTTTGCATCAGACCTCTGGGATTTGTGCTAGCAGGAGACCAGGAACCCTGTCTGGGGATCCAGAGCTACTCAGGAGGCTGTCCTGAAAGAAGGAGCAGGGTGCAGGGGGCAAACAGCAAAAGGTCTGTCCTGCTAAGCCTCCAGCAGCAAGATGAACACCACATGCAGCAATCCAGAGGTGCCCTGTGCTGCTGCACTGCCAGGGGCCAGCACGATGCCTCCCACAGGATGCCAGCCTGCCAGAGCCCACAGCGAGCCTGATGGAATGGGCTCATCCTGCTGGCAGCTGAGCAGTGTCTTCGGGAAAACTGTGGCCTTAATGTGCAAGCAGAGTGCGGAGTAACCTGATCCAGTCACAGCTTGTGTCATCTCAGGTCAGAAATTATAGAGAAAGAAGAAACTGTGGGTTTTGTTTGTTTATTTGGTTTAAATATGTGGCCAGTGCAAAGATCTGTTGTCGAATGGAAAACACTGGTTGAGAAGTATTGAAAAAAAGAAACAGCCCCAAGAGAAGGGTCCTCTGTGCCACAGTGTAAAATCCACAGGTCCCCAAGTCCCTTTAAGCCTGTGTCTGAGCAGGTTTAAACTAGATTCTCCACAGATCCCAGAAAAACTGCTTTGTATTACATCCAAATCCCAGCATTAGTCTTAGAGCTGCAAGGCAGAAGCTGGTTTGCACTGAAAAGAAAGAAATCTCCCTGAACACCAAGTTATCTGATAGCTGTCCTTTCAAGAATATATAAACTTCCTGCTGAAGTAGCATCTGCTCTGGCCACTGGCTGGAATGAGACACTGGGCTGGATGAGCCAGTGGCCTGGGCTGGTGGCACTGATCCCCATGGCTCTGGAGAGGGCCCAGCAGAGACACTACTGGGAGCGAGGCATTTCCCCATTCAAGTGCAAACCACATGTCAGGAATGAAAAAACCACTTCAAACAGCCACGCTGCATCCACTTTTGTGCTTATGGAATAACAGCCTGGCTATCAAGTATGGGCAGCAATGGCTATCAGCCCTGCTGCTCTTCCCATTCTGAATCACATCTAGTAATTATTTGAGAGACATCAAAGCCCTGTTCCACAGATCATAAACTACTCTGGTGACTTCTGGAACAAGACTTTATTGATGCAGTGGATGGTTCAACACTTTGTGTCTGACCTGCCTCAGGGCCTGAATCCAGTTCACGGCCCAGCTACACACCTTGACTCAGGAGATTATTCCTGTGTGCCAGTTCTGGGACAACCTACACAGTTCTTTGAGCAGCCAAAAATCTGCCTGGGCTTCCAGCACACCCAAATACACATGGATCCCCCTCCTTGGGGACCACTGTGCATTTATGTGCAGCAAAATTTCTCTCATACCAGCCTTTGAGGTGTTGCTACAAAAGAAGCATGGATGGATATTACAGTCAGGGGTTTTCATAGGACAGCACTGGCTCTAAATGTGACTTAAAGCCAATGTGAATCTCTAGAAAGAAAATAGGAATGTAACTGTAGGGCCTTAGGAGTGCACTGAAGTTCAAACCAGCTCTTGAGATCACCCAGCACAACCAAGTGCAGCCGCTGATCCTCAAGCTCTGCACAGATAATCCACCTCTCCACCATCGCAATGGGAACTTGCAAAGAAGCCCTAAAGTGAAGTGCTGAACGTTTCTCACATCAACACCTCAACTTCATGGCAGCTGTCAGTCATCCTGAGACACCAAAGTCTCAAATCAAGCAAACAGCTAAATAGAGATTATGAGCTACAAGAAGGTGTCCTTCCCTCCATGACACACCTGCCAAATTAGATAATTTAAATGAGAGTTTTGCCGAGAACAAAAAGCTTGTGAGCACCCCAAAGCAGTACCGGCCTGGCCAAAGAGCCTCAGAAACATTGAATCAATGTCTTGAATGGCTAGTGGCATTAAAAAGCAAACATAGCACTTAAATACAGCAGCTGGATCCGTGCTGCTGGGTCTGATGCAGTTTCCATCACTCTCTATGTAAAATGCAATGCAATTCATGGCAGCTATAAATGCAGTGAAGGTAGAGGAGATGCCAATGTGGTGCCTTTTTCTCCCCATTTGGAAGCATAACATGTGATGAAAGGGTGCTCAGTTACTCTGAAAATTCGGTCTCCAGTTTAAATTCAATTACTTTTCCCAATAACTGAATCAAAGATAGGGCTTCCTGTTTTCCAATTGCAAAGAAAGCCTGCCAATGAAATAAATTTTAAATCAAGTGTCATAGAAAAACACCACATTTTTAAAGTTCCTCTGCTGTTCACTGTGCATACCAACGACCTATGATTTACACCTTTGCCCCACAACATGGATAAGAAACAGAGAGAATCATCTCCCATGGCCAGCTTGGCCACTTCCTTGGTTCCAGGGGAAGCAGAAACTGTTTCAGTTCACCCTCATGAACATTTCAGTCTCCCCAGGCACAGGTGTTTAATTATTTTCCAGGGGGTTTTGATTTGGATCAGGGGATGAGGTGGGGGGAGGAACTGAAATAACAAGAATAAATCTAGTGACATTTTAGAATGGGATATAAACCCAAATGGAAATAATTATATGTCAATGACGGACTGATCTCTGTCCTTACTTTCTTGAGGCACAAATTATGGCCAGGATCTTAGTTCTTAGGCCCAAACTTTGAGTGCTATAAACTCTCACAGATCCATGCTGACTTACCCTGGCAGAAGACTTGGCCATTATACATACGCCTGTGACTAATACATTTGAATGGAACTTTGAAGTCCAAGCAAGATGAGGGAAAAAACAAGATATTACAGTAAAGGCACCCAGTCCACAGGCCAGCTGAACAATCCTTGAATGAAAATCAGAAGAAAAAAGTTTGGACTTAGTCCATTCTCAGCTCCCATGGGACTGGAGAACAAGCCACAAATGCCAGAGTGCAGTTCAACTCTGCTTTTATCTCTCTCACCTTGTTCCCATTCTCAGAACAGCACCAACAAGATGATGAATGTTATTCTGCAGTGACCCCTGCTCCGTAGAAACAGCATGGCAATCCCTCCCACTCCTTTCATTCCCAGCCCCTTTTCTTCTCAAGAATCACTTTGAAGGTTCATAACATTCAGCCCTGAAGGCAAGAGGGTTTTTCCAATGTAAATTTCTTTTGGTCACTGCAATATGAACAGAAATCTTGGGCATCTCTGTTCCATGACAGGGTTTTCATATTTCCTTTGCCTGCCCAGCTATTTATCATTTTCCAATAATCCCATGCCCTGGAGACAATAACACTCAGCAAATGGCCTTAGCTCCCCTCCCCCTATCCCACACACACAATAATGTTTCCATGCCCGAAAGTCTGTCCGTCAACGCTGATCGGAAAGAAAGATGTTTATCTCTACATATGGCAAGCCACAAAAGTTAGAGATGGAAAAAGATCTATTAGATCATTGAGTCCCAGGCGCTGCTAGTGAAGGACAGAGCCCCCAGAGAACACAGAGTTGTTTTTGAACAGATGCAATAAATCGTCCTTCATGATGTGGTGGCCAACTGAGATATTTCACATCCTTGACTTTGAGGTAGGAGATGCTGCAATGGGGAAGTTTTTCTCCTTTCCCAATAGAGTCATGACAAAAAAAATTGTTGCTGGTTTCTGCTAATATGTTCTAGTTTCCAAAAGACAAACCAACCACAACCAGAATTCTTCCGTCACTGCCTGATCCTAATTTAGTTAAGATACTTGCTGAAGTCATCAGCTGGACTGTTCTCAAATGACCCCAAGCTAGGATCACATATGGAAATACAGAAAAGCAATGTGTTGCAACAATCCAACAATATCCTTCCAATTAATTCTTAAACTTTGGTGGGTTCAGTCGAACACCACCTCTTTGCCCTCCTAACAGTCTCTTGTTTGCTTAAGGGTTCACAGCCAAATTCAGTGCTCTGGAAACACCCAGGGTGCACCAGAACCAAACCAAAACTGAGTCTCATCGCATGGGACCAGGAGGACACAGCCAGAAAATTAAAAATAAGGAAGGGCAAACATCTCTCAGAGTAATTCAGGTGTCTAAGAAAGCCACTGAAACACATCCTGAGAGTCACTCAGCCCCTGAACATTCATGTCCAGGCTGGTTGTACCTAACGGATCATGGCTGATAAGGACCTTTAGGAAAGGAATAATATCAGCACAAATAACAGCTCCAAGGTCAGAAGTGCAGCTCTGTGTTTGGATACAGTTCCAAATAGGCATTAAATTGCAGAGCACATAGACTAGACATTCATTATTATCAGCTTCATTAACATATTTTAGAAATTAGAAAGTTCAGTTCAATGTTAAATCTAGAGCTATAAACAGTTTTATAAAAGTGGGACACCTCATGGAAATGAATCCCAGGCTTGTGTGACATTGCACATCACTTTTTCCCAACAGGAGACATGAGCAGGGACGAGGCATGGACATGCAGCTATTGACACTGAAATTCCTAAATCCACTGGGTTTAGCTGCACTGGAATGAGGTGGCACATTCTGGAAATGCTTTAATTGTTTAAATTGACACATTTTTCAGCAATAATTGAGAGATAGGTAGCAATGGCCAGAGAAGCCTACAGCAGTTGCACATCAATGTGTGTCCACGTAACAGTGAAATTGGGTATGTAACTCCTTTCACTCCATACGGAAATCTTAGCCAGAAAATAATTTTTAAAAAGGCCTTAGCTAAAAGTGGAATCTGAAAGCATTTAAGAATATCCATCTTTTAAACACGGCCATACAAATTGAGATTATTTAGCAAACAGGGACTATTGCTAATGACTATTCCTTTTTCAACACATCTTGTTTTGTGCTGTACTCAGGTTTTCCAGCATCCAGTGAATAAATGCAACATCAGAGCATCACAGCCTTACTGCCTTCCACATCCAGAGCAGACCAATGCAGCTTAACACTTTTATAATACAGGCAACAACAATATGTATATTAAAAAAATAAATAAAATATATTGCTCCACTGGGGATATAGAAAATAAAATGTGTGTGGCAGATGTACGTCATGTCAGCTCCCAGAAGGTGTTCAGATTTGAAAGCAATGAGAGTAACTGCTAACTAGGTGGGGAGTTTGTCAGAGCTAGGGGATGTTTCACAAAAACTTCTTCAGGACATTCATTTTCCATTTTGTGTATAAACCGGGGTTCAAGATTTAACTTTATATATTGACACACTGGATCCCAAGAATCTGGTCCAAAATTGCTCTTACATCTCCCCTACCTCCACCCAAACACTTTTTAAAGTAATATTGACACAACTGCAAGTAGTAGCCTTTCTAAATTAAAACATCTCTTTATAGCCTGGGCATACAGTGCAGCACTCACAAGGCTCTGTGAGGGACATCAAATCCATCTTGAAAGACTGTGGTTATTCTGTCTGTGGTATTAGTCCAGTAACACAGTGCCTCTCTGGAGCTTGTGGAACAAGCACCAGCAAATGAAGTGCTCGAATTGCATCTCATCTTGCAGTCCAATCTTGCTGGGTTAGACTGGCAAACAGAGGAAATCCTTCAGACTGTGCCCCAGCTTGTGTCTCCAGGACAGAGCTTGGGCAAATCATATGATTTGTTGTTTATCAGAATGAGAACATCAAATACTGGCTTTGCAGTTTGCCCTTGAAAACCCAGAATAAAGTTCAGCTGGTCCATCTGTGCTGCCATTGAAATCCCTCAGGATCTGCACATCAGGAACAGGTTTTCTGCAAAACCAAAGGACTAAGATGACATGAAATACTCCAAATTGAAATTTAAATATTCAGCATCAGATCCACTCATCCCTCAAAAGACAAGATCATGTAAGGCTTTTTAGGTCTGAAAAAGAGCAATGAAATGCCCACACCTCGTTCCCATGTGGCACTGCCTGATTCCAGCCAGGAGCAGAACCACAGGTAACCACAGGTAAGTTCTTGCACTCATAAATGGCCTCTGGAAATTCTCATTAACCTTTCCTAAAAAAAAAAAATAAAGGCAAAAGAAGACAATTCATAGAAACACAGAGCTCATAGGGGAAAAGGAAAGGAAAAAGCACCCTCATTTAGAGCACTGCAGATGTTGCAATTTTCCTTTGAATTCACACTTTTTTTCCCCTTACATTTTTACCACATGACTGTTTATAAAGATCTTCATTTTCAAAATAGATAAAATGAAATAAAAAAAGATAATAACAAAAACCTTACAAAAATTAAATCAAGAAGCAAGACATGATTCCTTTGTATTGAAAAACAAAAAGAGAAAATAAAGGTGTAGCCAGCCTTGAAAAACTGAAGTTTCAAAAGAAAAAAAAAGCTATCCATTTTTTTCAAATTAGGTAACAATTTCAGTTTCAAAAGCAGCTTATCTTCCCTTAAAAGAAGTTCAAAAGTATTTTGAAGTCACAGAATGATGAAAAACAAACAAACAAACCAATCAACCTAAAAACAGAACCAGATCTATTTCTTGTCTCTCTGCCTGGCCCAAAAAAACATAAATAAATACCTTCTGAGATTTTCAATCTAGTTTTACACTCCCAAAAGACTTGAACCATTAAAATATTATGTAAGTTTTTATTCAGACCAACTACTTTGAAGTCCATCTGTTTATGTCGGAGTTGGCCCCAGCAAAAATCCGAGAACAAAACACACACACTGTGTGATACTGAAATCAGATCCAAGTGTTCTTGGTTGGCCCCTCTTCTGCCATTTGCTGCGAGTCCATTAGTCAAAGCCACTCTCCCAAATGGTATGGGGAATACCTTTCATGGTACCCCCTCCAGACCTCAAATACAACAGCAGCCTTGAGAAATTAATCTCTGCCCCCCAAAGCAAGGAGCGACCAGCAGTGCCTGAGCCTGCATTTCTCCTCCGTTCCTGTTTCACCCTGGTACATCAATCTGCTTTCCAGCAAATGTCCACCAGCAGCCAAACACACATCCAGGAGAGTTTATTGTTTTGTGAAGCACTGCCTGGACTCTGAGCTATTCTCCTTTACAAGGGTGAGGGTGCAGTTACCACACTACCCTCCTTGGTGTAGGCTTTTGGGTTAATTTCTGCAATTAGCTTAACTGCGTCACAATAGAGCTCACAGCCTCCTCTTTCTCTAGCAGAATTGGGTGTGAACTGCAAATTCTGTTTTTTTCCAGTAATTTTCCCCTTCTCCCAAGTATAACTCTACGTGCCTATATCCTCACACACGCGTGCCTCCAGTCACACACACACACGTTTGCCTTCGGAGGATATTTCAAACCTACCCAACCTAAATAAGGAGAACTTTTAAATGTATTTTCTTTTCCCCTTGATGTGGTGAGATTCACAGGCTGTGGAAAAAGAGGCTGGGACAAGACACGGTTGCATCTGGAGCGGGGGAGGCATTCTTTTTTGTGGTCGTCTGATGAATTATCAAAGCCGACTTGTAAGGAGTTTGGGGCCCAGAACTTTAAACAGATAGAGATTTTCCTCTCTCCTTCCCTTTCTGTCTCCAACTGTCCTGGGGATTTGACTGAGTCATGTTACACTCGCTGTGACTTCAGATCAGTTGTATCTGGCTTTAATAATGCCTTTATTTTTATTGCTGTTATTTTTGGCTGCCTGGGTACTCTTCAGAGCCGTGTTGCACTCCCGGCAGTGGCAGCAGCCGGCACTCGGTGATGGGAGAGATGCGAGGACAAGAGGGATCCAGAATTGGAGATGTCAGCAGGGAGCCTCAGGGCCAGCTCCAAGCTCCCATGGAAGCCCAGTCAGGAATGCCTGGCATTCCCATCCTTTCAAACGAGATCACTCAGGGCTCCCCACCTCAAACATCTCCCCAGTGGGGCTGCACAGGAACTGAACAGACGTCAAGACACTGGGGAGAGGGAGGGTGGGGGTAAAGAGCTCCTGGGACATGTGAAATCCATGTCCAAATGGGACAGCTCTGGTTCAAAGCAAAACAAACCCAGCTTAGGTCAACCTCAAAGGCTGCAGCTGACGGGAAATCCTTCTGGGGAGGTCCAGGTGTTGGGCAGGAAAAAAAAAAAAAAAAACAAAATTTCCCCCACCCTTCTTTTTCCCTTTTTTGGTAACCATTTTTAGAGCCTGAAGTTACAGGAGCGTGCCTCAATGGAGACATGGGAAAAGGGAAGAAAGGAAGGATTTTCACAGGTCAATTCTCTCCCACTACATTTTTTTTATATTTATTAATTTATTTTCAATAAAAGGTACAGTAGATCTCCAACTTTTTATAGGAGTGCAAATATGAAGCCAAAGAGCTTCCTGATGGAGACAGAGAGGGGGGAGAAAGAAATGGAATGGCTTATTAGTGGCTACATTTCATCTTTCAAAGGAACATCTTGGAGGCCATCCCAGAGGGATCCTGCTGTGTTTCAATAAAGTCACTATGGGGATCGAAAGCCCAGCTGAGGCACCTAAAGAACAGAGCCAAGAAGGCAACCAGGACCATTAGGGATTTATTTTATTCATGCAGGGGGACAGGAGAAGGCTGAAGAAACACAACTTGAAGGCACAAAATGCTGGGATGCTATAGAAGGCTTTAGGGACTGAGGTTCCTCACCCATTTCATGAGTAGAATATATAAAATATATAACTGAGTTCTAAACTTCCTTGTTCAAATCAGTTCCACTACTAAAACCTTAGATCTTTGTGCTAGGGATCTCTGAGAACAGGCCCTGGAAGAAAAAAAAGTGGCTTTTATCTACAAACATAACTTCATTTCAGTCACTTACCAAAAATATTCCATTAGCATTCACACTACTTTTTCTTCTTTGTGTCAGCCATGCAAAGCAGAAAGGCTGCAAGACCTACAGAATATCCCCAGAAGCCAAGCTAACACATATTTATAGAAGAGAGAAGGGGAAGTTCAAGACAGGAAGGAAAATATAAATTTTAAATATCTTGTTGCAGAGCAGAAATGACAACAGGCAACACATGCAGCCATTTCTAGACCACATATAATGAAAAATCATACAGCAGATAAAGAATATTCATAAAAATCAGCATAAACAAGAGAATTGATGTGAGTGGCAACAATTGATGTGAACAGTCACTCATAAACAGCTGTTCACTCCAAGTTTGGGTTGGACACAGGCATTACCCAAAGTAGCCTGAAAACAACACCCTCTCATTCACTCATCCCCCATCAAGCACTTAATGCAGATATATTGTCCTGTCAGAATTATTGTATTTTAAAAAAACCCTTCAAAACTTATAATCCCCCTTCCTTCTTGGAACCTCATCTGGGTCCCTCCCCTGACTGCCACACCCAGCTCTCCTCAGACAGACTCTGCACAAAGGCAGGGGATGGGGACTTTGCCTGAATACACAAACAGAGGCAGAGAGCAGAGATTTTCCTGTGGCTCACTCCCCAAGCCAGTCTGAAAGAGAGCAGAGGGATCATGGATCGAGCTCTTCCACACCCTTCCACATGCCCTGGACAGAAGGTGCCACTGCAACCTGAACACAGCAGCCCAGCCTGGAGTGTTTATCTCCAGATGCCCAAGCCTCTTTCCATTTTCTGTTCATGTGTTTGGATCAGACTGGAAGCTCTTTGCAAAGGCCATTTCAAAAGTTAGAGACAGCATTTTGCTGTTCTCTGAGGGCATGAGAGAAGTTCTGCTGAAGGAACTCTGAAATCATAAATACAGATTTTCAACCCCACAAGGCTCACTTTTCCTATTTACTTCCATCTTTAAGGGCTGGGAAGAATGTACTTCCATCTCTGGTGGGAAGAATGTAAAAGCAAAAGAGCAAAACAGCACAAAATACACCTCAAACCCAGTGCAAAGACTGTACAGGTGTGTGTGCGTGGAAGGATGGAGAAGTCAAGAAGATAAGGAATTCAACAGTTATAGAGCTCCAGATAACTGTCTGGAGGAGCACTGAAGGAATTCCATGTTTTAAGAGCTTTGTAGATAGTGTTTAATTCAGATGCAGCTGTAAGAGACAATTATCACTGTAGAAAAAAAGAAGAATCTACTGAAGACCTTCTTAGACAGCAGAAACTCAGCTGCTCTCTCAGCCTACTTGGCAAGAAATACATTTCAGCAAGGAAAAGGTTCATTTTCTTTACCCTGAATATGAACTTTTGTACCTACAGAAAGTGTATTCTTTACACATTTTTATTTCAAAATAAAAACAACCAACCTTGGATGCACAGAGTTCAATGCTGAAACAGGTAAATGGTCACAGCCAAAAATGCATTTCAGCAAATCCTAATAGTCCATTTCCGATTTGCAAAACTTCCTGAGCATCTTCAATGACCAAAAAAAAAAAAAAAAAATCACAACAAGAAAGGTAATTCATGGCTGCTTGGCCTCAATAAGTTTTGGAAATACTGTATGTTTTTGGAAATCCAGCAGGAAAAACTACATTTTTCTTAACTCCCTCCCCTTCTCAGCATACAAATTTATGTTTAAGTTAGGATTTAAATTTCAATAATTAATATATTTGGTCCATTCAAGATGAGAAAATCTCTGCTGATTTCAGACAGAGAGCAGCTGAAAACCTATCAAAGGCTGGTCAGAAGAGGGAGTAACTTAAGTCTATCACTTTGAACCTTGGAATGATATCTGAGTAACAGCAGGCAAAAATTATCCATTAGGATCCTCTGTTTTGTTAGGCTGGACTGTGCTTTTTTGGCCAAGTTGCAGTACTAACAGTACAAGAAAGTGCCACAAATGCAAAAGGAACATTTTCCAATGTATAAGCTGGCTCAGGGATTAAAAAATTCTACCTGAACTGAAAAAAACTGAATCAGATTTTATCCTGTGTTAGCTAAGACAGTGAACATTAATTCTTGATCTCCTCACAGTTTTATTTAAGTAAAACCCTCTCATGTTGAAACCATAGGTTCTACATCATGATACATGTGTAAAACTGGTTATTCCAAAGTATAAATCATGTTTCAAATCTTTCTTACCAATGTCCTCCCCACTGCAGGGCTGTTGAAACAGGTGTGCAGACACATCGATAACAGTTTCCCCCAGGTAAGGAGATAAACACTTTTTACCTCTGCACAGGAAAGTGCTGCTCATGATTTACTATTCACCAGACAGAGCTTTCATTCTCGAGGAGTCTAATCTGCTTTACCAGCTAATTCTAGGAGCTGGGAAGGTCTGAGCCAGACAAGCATCAGATGTTTTACAGAGAAACTCTGCACAGTAAAAAGTAGAACAGAAGGTATTACCTTATTAGAAGTTAAGGTTTTGCTTACTGAAAACCAAGGAAGTCCAAAAATTGAAACCCAAACAAGGTCCCAGACACAAGCCATGTGGGGTTCTGAATTCCAGCCTCATTTTCCCTTCACCAGCAATAAGCTTATGCCCTGCAGCTCCAGCCATAGCTGAAAATGTTAATAAAACAGTTTTTCCATTCCTATATGCTAATTCTTGTCTTGAGATAAAAATCACTGGTCAAAGTAAGAAGGAAAGAGCCCCGTGCCACAGTGGCATGCACTTTGGCAGGCAGAGCCTGTGTGTGGAGGAAGGAATAATGCCAGAGGGGGAATTCAAACTTGGATCTCTGAAAAGCAAGGAGAGCACCTTTAGCCCATGCAACCTCAAGTTACCGAGGAATTTGGGAGTGTGGGGGGAAGAGGGTAACAAATTTTATGAGGTCTTGCTGCCATTCTGACACACAATATATATTTCTTTATAATTCCAAAATGTTTTATGGGGTCATAACGTATCCTACCAACTTTTACCTGGTGCTTTTTGCCAGCAGGGCTCCAACATCCTCCTAGATCGGACACAGATGCTGCACTGCCTTGGAGAAGTCTATTTACTGAATTAGTAATTACCACATCCTACAGCACCTGAGTTTTCCTTGGAGCTCTCCCAGCCACATCCTGCCCATAGCCTGCATTGCTTAGCTGGTGAAATCTGACATGTTCTTGGCCAGCAGCACAGCAGCTTTGGCCGCCTGTCCAGAAATATTCAACCTGCAGAGAGAGCTGAGCCAGAAAAGATTTCTAAATAATTTGGCAATTTCACTCCGCCTGTTACTGGTTCCTTCTCGTGTTCTTTTTACGCAAGGAGAAACTACACCAGACTGGCTTGGTTATTTTTGTGTGGCAGCTGGGTGGGTAGGGGAGAAAATGCAGCCTGTGGAATACAGAGCCCTGCTGAAAATCTGGCTCTTGGATAACACACACAGAGACTCCCATATCAGATATCCTATTTCCAAGCTGCTCTCTGTAGAAAACAAGAGTTTCTCCCTGGCAGAAAACAAAAAATATGCAAAAGAAATAAAATGATAATAAACAGAAGAAAGCCCCAGCCCCGAGGAGCAGCTCAGCACTGAATGAAAGGGAATGCAAGCTGTTTTACATGCTTTTCTTGTCTTCCTTCACTCTGTTGTCATTGGTTGTTTCGTTGTTTGCAAAGCTGGAACAGAGGGGGGAAAGCTGCATGTCAAGTATTGAAATTTCTCTTTGAAGGTCCCTTTTTCAGATGAAAAAAGGAGCTTCAGACAGAGCTCCCGAACCCCACTTCGACCTTCAAAGTTTGACTAATCCTTTGTCAGAGTGGCATTTGCCACTTAAGGCATAAAGCCCTTTTTAACACTCAGATCAGGAGCCTGTCTTCATACTTCCTCCTAAAAGCATAACCACAGCAGACTTTCATTCATTGTAAAAGTGTGGGAAGGGGTTGTTTTGTTTGTGCTTTTATTTGTCAGCAAGGGGGCCAGGAATTCAGCTCCATGTTCCAGGGGAAAATACAAAACTTGTAAAGCCTGAGCTGCTGTGCCTGTGCTTCAGTGGAGCTCAGAGGGCATTTGGGGTCAGAGAATACTTTGGTGAGAAGGCAAGAGAGTCTGTTTGCAGTCAATACCCACTAAAGGCCTGTCACTGGGCATCCTGGGTGCTGAAGTTGTGGTTGGCACATGAGACAGTCTGGTGCAAAATCTACAACCTTGACAGTTTTGCTATCTCACCAGCCTGTCACAAGAAGGAAGCCACTCATTTATATGCAGTATAATTGAAAATGCAAATGATCTTATTCATCGGGTTCCCTAACCTACAGGTAATTGGGAAACTGAAAAATGTATATTGCAAAAGGTGAATAACATACAGTGAAATTTGCTGACTGCTGGGATGAAACAACACAACCCATTTGGAAGGCACAAACTCTTAGGAATAGGGGTTCATTTTTTAAAAAAATCTTACATTTCATTGAGAATTTGAATAGACAGAATGCTTACCCAGTCAGACCTTAGCCAGATCACTGGGTTTCATCCTAATACTCTCGCAGAAGCTGCTGCAAGATCTGTTCTTGCAAGACTGCCAAGAATGGCATATTGGCAAGCAACATCGAGAGCAACATCAGCCTTGCCTGCAAGAGCAGCTTGTGCAGCCTCAATAAAGAGCAGTGGGGATGGCAGTTCTAAGCCACCATAACTGGGGACAGCTGGACACAGCCTTTAACTAAGGTCCAGACTGAGATTTACACTTAAAAATTCCAGATCCATAAATTTACTGTCTTAACCATTTTGCCAGAATATTTTCATCTAGTAAAACATGAGGGCTGTGTCCAAATAGCAGTGTAAGGATGGGAGTTTGAGTGCTAGCAGAACCTCAGCTGAGTTCAAGAGGTACCCCAGAAATACACCTGAACCCTGATGGAATGCAGAGTTTGATGCAGAGACAAGGTAAGTTCCTGGGATTAAATTCCCTCTTCGGTATCTATAAAAGCCTTACATAGCTATAAACTAATACTTGTTGCAATACCAAATAAAATATGAATAATTCTTTCTCTGACTGGATGGGTCTGTATTTTTACGCCTTTAAAAGGTTACAAAATCCACAGATGCAAACTGCAAGAGACATTGAGTATGGAGGAATTCCAGATCAAAATCAGGAGAAATGTTACAGATAAGTATTCTTCTGCAAGTGAAGAATTCATATACCTTTTTGGCATTCCCAGTGTGTGCTGTTCAGAGAAAGTACAGCCTGTTCCTACTCTACCAAACTGAAATCTACGCAAAAAGTGAGGAAGATTTTTAAAAATTGAGAACAAAAGCAAAGAAGATGTGGTGGATCTCAAAGGATTTCCTTCAGGTCAGGAGTCACCTTGGAGTTCAGATTTAACAGGAAATTTTTAGTCTGAAATATAGACCATAACATATTTTTGGATGAAAACAACAAATGTGAACCTTCACCTACAGCTGAAACCAAGTGCAAAATCAATCTCTGATGAAGTTGAAATTTAAGAAGTTAAGGGGCTGGATCCATGCACCATGGGATACCTGGATGCCACACTGGGCACCAAGGAAGCTGCAGTTAGAAAGAGCCACTTGTTATTTTCTGTCTGCCCTGTAGCAGCTCTACATTGCACTGAGGCTCTTCTGTGCCTTTAGCTACAATCCATTTACAGGGCCAGTGAACCAGCTAAGTAACAACATCTCTGCAGTGACCTTGGCTCCCAAATACAGGTATTAAAGGTAAGAAAAATACATATATTTTGATAAAAGATCCATATGGAAATCAACCTGTACAGTCTTTAAAATGACACCACCACAAGAACCTGCCTTTCCTAAGCTGCCAATCTGAAAGCTGCAATCAGGAAACAGCTTAGGGAGAAGATCGGGGAAGACAGAGCCTCTTTTTCTTCCAGTGGTTACAAGTGACACACTTTATGAGCAAAAGACCCCAAAACCAGGTTTGTTTTTGTGGTGGGCTTTTTCCTGGGCTTAAACTTGTTTCTAAGATGAAACTCTTTTGCACTGAATTAAACTCAGAAAACTCTACACCACCACCATGTAATGGCTTCAATATTTACCATACTAACAGAATTTCCACAAATTATAGCAGTTAATGTAGGATTCCCTATCCCCCCCCCCCCCCCCCTTTTTTTTCATTCTTTACAAACTTTCACTCACACAAAACAGATTGGCTAATCTTTCACACCTGCTTGGGAATAGAGAGAAGAAAAGGGTTGCAACATCCTATGGTCAAGCATAAGAAGAGCACAGGAGTGATAAGAATATTTGTAAGCCATTAAAAATTCACTGCTACAAAAACCAAGCCTTGATGAACAGGTATTTCAAGTTTCCCATCTGTCTGCACAGATTATGAGAACCAGAGTCACTAAAGAAAGTCAGGAAGCAGCAACCCAACACTGAGTAAAACTGTTCCTGTCACTGTCCACTGATGGACAGCCTTCAGCAGAGATGTAGGGAAGTATCAAAGTGTACATTTTTCAACACATCAGTTGCAAAATCTTTCGTAATACATCAGAGAGAGGTAACAAAACATTTAGAGATACAGCTGGAAAGGTCTGCTTTGTCGGCAGCCTTAATTAGAGGATAAATTTAAACAATCTTATTTAAATTCTTAGAAAAGGAGTTTATGTTTTCAAGGGTTGCAGTTCTACAACAAGAAAATTAACATTATTAATGCCACCAGGTTTACACTTAATTCCCTTTTTCTTGCTATTCTTTTAATCCTTTTTTTCGTATTATGAAAAACCTAAGGCAAAATTTAAAAGGAGTTCTACATACCTAAAAATAGCCACCTAACACCCCATTTAAATTATTACAAGAACAAGTAACATTTGATACTGTGACAGTGGTTTTCCAAACTTCCTCTCTGCAGTGCCAATGCAGTGCCTGATGTTTCTGAGGGCTGCTCTGTGACCCTGCTTTGGGGCTGGCTGTTCTGCCCTGTCCTGCTGCTGCCATTTGCTTATTTATGGTTATAAGCTCAGAGGACTCAGCCACGAAGCAGGTGTTTTTAAAGGTAAGACAATGAGCTTCAGAGCCTAACAAGAACAGGTGTGGCCAAGAAAATCTGTTCTGTTTGGTCTCTCTTCTTTGCTGGACTCAAATGTTTGCATCTGAAACCTTCCACTGGCTCAAACCATTTCAAGGGATTTCCTAGAGATCACCTGTTAATCCATGAACACACAGACACCTGGAACCCATGAGGAGAGCCAGTTCATGAGCTCTCAATTCCAACTGATTTTGTCTTAATGATGGCAAGTTCTCAGGGCATCTCTTAAGGAAAGCATCTGAGTCCTTTTAGTTCCATCCATTTATTGCACTCTGCCTGTCCTTCTAGCAGAAGAAAGGATCTCACCAGAGGACAAGCTAAAAACCCTTTTCAAGATTCCACCCCAGATTTCTGACAGCAGAGTGTGGCAGCTTTTCTAAAGCCTTTAGGTTCTGATGTGCCCCATATGGGAAAAATTCAGTCACCATCTGCTCTAGAGAAAACTTGATTCCTCCTCTCACTCCAAAAATATGACCATGCAAACCAGTGCATGTTATTTTATTACTACAGAGGATTATATTCATCCTCTTGGAATTTTTTTTTAAAGTACAGTTGGAGCACTTGTTAAAGGGTCAAAACATTTCATTTTATAGATTTGCCTCGACATTGAGAAAGAAATGATTTGCTGTTTACTCCATCTTGAAAACATCCTGAACTAAAATCAAATTAGGATAAATACATGTACCATTTACAAATGTTTATTTACAGCATCAGAAAAAAATTGTGTATCTCTGAAAAACATTATAAGGAAATAAAATGGAAATATCTACTACATTCCTATATGGGAAGTCTAAATCTAGATGTTTTTCCCCTTACACCTAATAGTAGAGATTTTTCTGTTCACTCTTGTTCAGGTTATCTTCTTCAAGGTGAACATTTTTAGGATACAGATGTTAGTTTATAGTTAATAACTTACAGTTAGTAGTTAGTTTACAGTTATTAGTTTATAGTTAGTAGCTAAGCCCATTTCTGGAATCTTCAATGTACGTGAAAAATTCAATCCTTCCCCTAAAACCTTTTCTTTTTTTTCTTCCCAGTTTTCACCATTCCTCCTCTCCAAGACCAGTTTCTTGTTCTGCAGAGGGTTTTCTACATTTTAAGTACAAGCTGCTGCACATATATGAGAATGTGAAACACAAGCAGCCACTTAACAACAGAACACCTCCTTGTTCCATTTCTTCTAAGAAAATAATTCCTGCACAAAAGCCCATATATGCATTTACACAATCACAGAGCCAAATGACCACGTACACCTGTAGAAAACCTAGTCAGAATTCCATTTAATAAAAACTGCAAGCACACAAGAGGAAAAAAAATCAAGGCAGGAATAAGTAAATAGAAGAAAAGGAAAAAGCCAAGTCTCTCACTCACTCCTCCTATCCCAGCCTAAGAAAGCTCTGTCAGCAATTAATACTAATCCAAATTATTCCTACACAAATATCAGTGAAGTATGAAACAGAAAATAAATTTAAGGGCAGAGATTCTCCAAGCCAATCAGACAGTTTGGGAGTCCTCTTGGAGTATGTGGAGCTAATCAAGGACTACATGGTAACTTTGGATACCTCAGCCAAAAAGATAGCACAATTTATTTTATTTTAAGCCATCATGAATATGCTCAATGAGCAATCAAATCTAACCTTCCAAACTTTAGAAAGTATATCATGAACACATCCAGGAGCAAGAGTGGCAGAAATTCATATAATTATAAAACAGAGTAATTGAACCAATCACACCAGACCAGCCCTGCCACTGGCCCCACTGAGCAAAGCCTTCTAAAGCAAGGCTTCCACCAGGACAAACACACAAGGAATCAAATTCCTCAGTACAGTTCTCACTCCCTAGAACAAAACAAGTTACAAGGCATCATTTAGTATTGCAGACAATCAAGATTAAAATAATAATATTTCCTTTCAGGGCGTGAATACAAATTTTGAAGCAACCCATCAATTCCAAGACAGAAGAAAAATTCTCTTAACAAATTCTCTTAACATTTACAAACTCTGCATGATTTGAAATTGAAGAAATGACCAGGGATTCTTTTGCCTGTAGCACTGTTAGTTTCCCCCATACAGGCATAAATGATGCTCATCAATAGAAATGTGATATTTCCGAGTGTAAAAAAGCAACATAAACTGCACTTCCTAGGTCTCCTCTGGTTCCCATTTAATTTCTTTTGTCTAATGTAAACTCACTGGGCTATGACTAACAGCTAACATATAATTTCTAATTGTATGGCATTATGTTATGTTAGTACAAAAACATTATCAGAGCCAAGAGAGAGACAGAAGCAGATCATTCAGTCTTACAGGGAGTAGAGAGGAATGGAAAAACATCAGTATCAACTGCATTTGTCAAGGAAGCAGATTAAAAGCCAGCTTTAATGGGGAAAATTTCTTCCTACATTTTGGTTTCCTTCTTTTTAGATCATAGAACTGTTACATAAACAAACCAAAATATGTTCACCTTTTCAAGGTCTTATGAAAAAGCAATTGGATAATACAGGACATTACTATTTTATTCTTTGGAAGATGTTCTGTATATTTCTACAGAAATGGCCTGAAGCTTTAGAGAGATATAAGGCCTGAAGCCAGATGATTAGCCATAGAACCCATTCTTGCTGCAGAATTATGTTCAGATTTACATTTGAAAGAATTACGAGCCAGAGTCTCTGCAAAAAAAGGAAGGAAAAAAAAATCTGATTTACACCCTGTAGAGATTTCCCTCCCTGGGGAATAAACCAAAGGAACACAAATCAAGAATAAGGCCATGTAGAAGTACTCTCCTGAGCCTGCAGATAGTCTGCAACAATAGCTGTGAGAACTGCCATCAGCCCACATCCTCCCATTCCACTGTGCTAATCATGAGTTCAACACGGACAAATTAAAAGCTAAATGTGACAGACAGCACTGGCTTTGTTTAGGGCTGGCTGTGGATGATGCTCCTTTGAAAAGCTGGGGCTGGGCACCTTGTCCCACAAAACTTTGCCTTGGGCCAGGGAAAGCAGCGAGGGAGAGGAGCCCAGCCCATCAGACACTGAGTGTGCCCAGTCCCTGGAGTGCAGACAGGGAGGGATGGGGAGAATGAGACCCAGAGACAAGCAGTAGCCTGTGCAGGAGCAAAGACAGGGACAAAGCTGAGAGCAGCAGGGAGGGATCCACAACAGGGTCCTTGAAGGGGCATGGATGGAATTAGTTGAAATAGGTACTTAAAAAGGACTGCCTTGACCTTGTTGTCACATAGAAAGCAAATGAATTGCTGACATCAGAGCAAATCTGAAGATCTATCTGCATGAGAGAGCAAAGAAAGGAGCATTTGTTTATATTGTCCTTAATTTAATCTGTTTTAACCCAAGTCAAATCTGGATCTTGATCTGAATTTATGCTGTATACATTCTTAGTTTGTGGTCCAATAAAACACAACTTTTGCAATTTAAAATATTTTTCTGAAGAGCTCACTTTAAGGAAGAGGTACAGCCAGGCCCACCTGAGAGCTTGGGGTCCTGTTCAAGTAACACCCATTGCCAATGGCTGCTGCAGCAGTGTGGGCTTCAGATAAAGTTTCACGAAGATGCTGTCTGATCAAGCAAAACCCAAACAGTCTATTCAGTCTGTAACCATTTAAGCACCTGGTAGAATTCCAGGAGCCAGGAAGAAACTGCAAGGAGTGCAGGCAGAGAGTCGTGGTGCTGTGTTAGGGACATTGGGCTCACTCCCAGCTCTCCAGAGAGCCCACTGCATGATCATAGCCTGCAACACAGCCCCTGGCAGGTCACCCCACATTCCTGTGCTTGTGCTTCCCTTCTCACACGGCCTATCAGGCCCATTCCTTACAGCTGAAAACTCTTCAGGACAGCATTTATGTCTTGTTATATGTTTGTTCAGGGCTTGATATAAGAAAGCTCTAATCTCAGCTGAAGAATCCTCACAACAGCAAACATTGGGCCTGTGCTCTGCCTTGGCACAGGCCAAACACCATCCACAAACCTCTACAAATATACTCTGTGATTCTACTCCATTATTTGTTGTCAGCCAGGAATCCCCCATTAACCAAAATGAAATCCTAAGACTCCATTCACCTGACCTTTAATGTCATTGTCACCCAGCGTGCACCTGGCAGCACCCAATCAAAACCTTCCAGGGCACCATAACCTTGATGCTATTGACCAGCATTGCTCTGATTTAAATTTCAAACAGCCTGCAATTTGGATTCCTTTTTCCCCCAGCTCTGAAAGCAAACATTATGGATTTTATAGGGAAGGAGGCCCCGGCCACACACTTGATTCGCACAAACTTCGCATACGTGAAAAGGCAGTCAATACAAACAGAATTCATTTTAATTAACCTTAATATGCTGATGAAAATGATGGGGAGTTTTCATGAGCAAATAACTAGAGCCACATCCACAAAAATATCTGCTTTGTTAATTACGCACACACAGATCCAATAATACAGTCATGGTTAATTATAGTCCTTGTTTCCAAACTTACATTGTTACCATCAAGCTGAGGAGATGCTTCAGTCAACAAGCACGTGGCCTTTTTTGGGTTGGTGGAGTAGAACCTGGTGCTGAGATTTGGATCTTGACAAAGATCTTCAATTTTCTATCTAATCATCAAGCCACAGGTGCCTGTTTGGGATAGGAAGAAACTTACTGTACTTTCCCAGCCTGGAAAATCCACTGGAAAAATTCCCCCTGGATCAGAAGCAAGCTCAACTGCAGAATCTCTTTGATAAGCCCAAGGAGTTCAATTCAGTCCCACAAAATCAGGAGCAACTTCTCAAAAAAGTGGTTATGCTGATGAAAAAACGGAGAAAAGAGGCAATGAAGGAGCCAGTCTATGAAAGTACTGTATACAAAGAGAAGGCAAATACCAGCAAGTGAATTAAGATCCCTCTTACTCAAGTTAAACCTATGCAGACAGATTTAGTGAGGTCTGGGTACAGAATCTCTTAATGGACATGCTCCAAGAGAAGAAGAGGTTACTCCTGAAGAAGGAATAGTACCATGATGATTTCCCTGTTCATTGCTGCAAAAAAATCAAGCCAAAGCAGACACCTAAGCACAAACAGGTTGAAGGTTCCTCAACTTTTACAAAGACAAAGCCAAAGAATTTTAAACATCTGCATTTCAAATGTCTCTGCCTCCATGAGGAACAGCTCTCTCTCTAAGACTTACCTGGGCCCAGGAAAAAGAATTCAAAATGAACCTTGTGTGGAAAGGCCAAAGGAGTGAAGCAATTGAAAGAATAAACTCTTTTACAATTGTTTTTGGGAATATGTAGGGCCTCATTCTGAAAACTTGCTATGAAATATCTGTGTATCAGCCAAATTTCTAGCTAGGGCTGAGTCTTTTAGTTATTTCCCAAAAGCAGAATAGAGGGAAAGAGGAAAAAACTGTTCTCTTAGTTTCCTCAGCACTCTTATCTTATCAGCCCAGTGAACACATGCTGCACAAAGAAAGCAGATCCAAGACACAAACACGGGTATTTAATGTTTGCTCAGTTAGAAGAAAAATATTGCCAAACCAATGGATTCAAGAATAATAGAGTTATGCCCTGAAAATCATGAGATTTGAGACTCCCTCTCTTTGCTTTCTATTTTTTAATCTTCCAGGGTTCTTTTGAGTTACATATCTACATTTGAGAGCCTGCGGGTGGAATTTATTTAAGATGCAGCTAAGAATCTCATTAATAACATGAACTCAGGAATTGGGCTTTGAAGAAAATATACAGGTAATGCAAAATTTAAAGTCATGACAAGTGGCAGCAGTGCATACAATATCAATATCTTGCTAATGGAGCCATAATTGGTTAATGAGCTGAAGCCCACAAGAATAAAGGGAAAAAAGGATCAGGAATGTGACTGCTAAGAATTATATCGAATTATTCAGAATCCCAGCCAGTTTACCTCCATGATGGTGGACTGGCCTCATTCTAATGTCCCAAGGAGTACTTTAAAGTAGGTAAATGCTGTATGATCTACATAGCCAAGAAGAAAGGAGACTAAGCAGACACTTCTGCAGTTAAGCAAAACAAAATGTGTTCTTAAGATAGTACACCAAACCACTACCTAATTGTTTAGTGGGATAATTATAAATAATGCTATTGATAGTTATAATTTCATCATGTCCAAAATCTAGGTGGTGTTAGAGTTAGGCTGTTAAGATTCCAACAGCTGAGGATAGACAAGCATGTAATAAAATGCATTTGGCAAGGCTTCAAAACAAGCCAGTGCTGAGCAGGAACAGAGTGAAACTCCCTTCTTGCAATATCTTCTTCATGTTTGGAACATATCTGACATATTTCAAGTCTATTTTCATTAGATGCATCACCTGACCTGTATAAACACTGCTGCCATCTGCCCTCCTCCCTGAAATTATTGACTAAACTTGGAAAGTGTAGGAAATAGCACTGCCAAAATCCAGACTTCAGACTAAAAGATGCAAATAGTTGTGCCTTCAATAGTCTGCCTGATGCTGAAAATCAGTACTGCAAATAGCCTGACTTTTCTGCAGAAACTTCAATGCAGAAGTTCATGATCACAAATATGGAAAGTAAATTCCAGTCCTTGCAGCAACATTTCCCTCTATTTATACCTTAATAAATGCATTATGGAAATAAACATTTACCTGACACTTGTCCTTAATAGAGGTTCTCTCCTTTTAAATTGATTGAGAGCTTTAGAGTAAGAGGAAAAATGCACAGAGGGATGTACAGCAGTGGAAGTTTGGAGTTTAATGAACAAAGCCACTTATTCCCTCTCAAAGGCAGAGTGAGGCAGGGAGGGAGATGAAAGCTCTTGTTTCATTTTATGTGCAAAACAGAACAGACATCTCCCATAGACATGCTAATGAAACATTGATTTGCTGGGGTGATGTCTCTTACCACAGGGCTCTCCACCGTGGACTTCCAGGAGAAACGATTCACAATTAATTAAGTCCTTTCACAGATTATCTAAAATCTAACTTGGGCTCAACCCCACTTTGTGATAATGTTGGTTTTGTTAGTAATATGCAGATCAATAAGCATAAATATATACATAAAGATGTATTGCAAATTTTAAATATATACAAACCCATAATGCATTAAATATAACACATAAAAATAGATTATATATAGCATAGCAAATGCACATGTATTTGTAGCCATATAAAGTAAACCCATACACAATTTTCTGCATCAGCTCAGCAACCCCATGGGAGACATCCCCAAACTCCCAACACTTAAGGACAATCCCTGACCAAGTCACCCAATCTCCTTTCTCCCACAAATCAATATCAAACCAGCACCCTGGTACATGTTAATAAACATATTAATAAACATTGCTCCCCACTTTAAAGGCTTTTCTCAGGCACAGAAAAGAGACTGGCATTCATCCCATAATAATAATAACAGCAGCAAAAACAACAATAAGCCTATTAAGAAGGAGATATAAAATAAATATTTAAATAAAAGTACTCAGGATTTTGTTAATACGCTTTCAAAAAAAAAAGGGGGGGGGAATAATTGGAAAATTCTCTTTCAGTTAAAAAAAATTACACACACCCCACAGATTGCTTTGCTGCATATGGACTATATGGCAGAGACATGAAACACCAGATATCCCATATCAAGAGGGTTTAATCTCATTTATCCTGTGCCTAACAGATCCTCAGTCCAGGACTGCTGCCTGGTTGATCACTACACTAAATTCTGTCACAAAGATGGGTTTCCCCTCATTAGTGGGAACCCTTCTGTAAAGGGCTCAAAACAGAGCAGCAGAACAGCTTCATAACTGGTTTGTTAGTCAGTGTTGGAAGTGGCAAAACAAGTCGCTCACAAGGGCAGCAAATGTTATATGTTTAATTGGAATTCCAATAAAGGCTGGTTAAAGATCATTTTCCCTTAAAATTTGTAAGGAAATTATGCAAAGAAATTCTGTGGATATTGTCTTTCCAAGCTTTTCTTGTTCTGGTTGAAAAACAATTGTTTGGGAAATAAGAAAAATGGATGAATTCTTATTTTATAATCCAAGTATTTAATTTTCAGCAATAAGAACTCCAGAAGTGGATAGTTCTTTCTTGTTTAAGTAAAAGAAACATTTTTCCTTAAAACCAAATAGTTAATTCTCTGTGTTTAAAGTCCTGTGATAGGGCCTTTTAAGGGCCTTAAAAGATTTGGTAGATTTAAATTGTTCTTTTAGGGATTTTAACCAGGCTCCAGGTGACTTTATCCTTTTTCTTCTGGGATGCTCAACAGAATTATGAATATGATATAAGAAATAATTCTTTGGGATATTTTGATTTAAAATAGAAACTAAAATTGCTTTTGAGTAACAGATCTGGAGGATCAAAGGCTACAGAACAGCAACACCATAAATAATGTTCAACCTACTACACTTTAAAGATTTTAACTGCAGAATTTGAAATAAATCTCTAACTGTACACACACATTCCCTTTCTCCTTCCTCCATGAATACCATTAACGTGAATTTCAAGCAAGGCTCACCTTCACAACAGCTATTATTGACATGGGGTAGATGATCAATACAGAACAGACTTGAAGCTCATTTTCAGAAATTGATAAAAGTTCAAACCCCAGAGGGGTGAGATGATTTACAGCAGAGGTTAAAGCTACTCATTCGACTTTTCTCAAAAGCAAGGGTTTTCTAGATGCTTCCAAATATTTTTTCCCTAAATGCCTTTAAGTTTGAACACAAATTTATTTTCCTTCTTGGAATGCACAGAGTGGAAATTAATTTTTCTGAGAGTATTTATCAAGCAGGTAACAGCACACAAGACAACTTCCTTTGTATGACAGGTGCAAGAACCATGGAGCTGGATCTTACTGCCACCTACTCAGCACCTACCAAACCCATCCTCATGGCCAAGGTGTCCCATTCCCTCACTCCTGGCTGGAATTTATTCCACACCCTCCTGCACTGGCACTGGTGCTCGTCCTGGCTCACTCCTCACAAGGATTCTGGGAAGTGCTGAGATGGAACTGAGGTCCAGCAGCCTTCCCATCTCAGGTCCCGTTTCAGGAGGTTCATGATGAGACAATAAGATTTGATACATTCCTGAAGTACATAAAAACAACACGGAAAACAGGAGCCACCAACTTCCTGTAGAGCTGGGGATACGCAGGTCTCAGTCCCAAGAAAAACAGATGGAAAAGGCACCTTCTCCAAGGAAGTAGAGCAGAGCAGGGACAGGAACAACAGGCTTCCCTTTCCAGTTCACTACAACTTCTCACCCACCCTCATCTCCATCCCCCAAGGCAGCACTCCTTGATTAGGAGGCAACGGGAGCAGGAGTTGAACATGGCTTTGCTTCCCAGGTCATCACTAAACACTGGCCTCAGTAGTGAAGTGCTCTGGCTGAAATCATAAAAGAAAGGCCAATACAGAGCTCCTGTGAGTCCTGGCCCAGCCCAAACCCTGAGGTTGATGTTGTTATTTAAAGGCAGCCAGAGTAGGTAGGGAAACCTCACATCCATCACAGCAGTAGAGGCCATTTCATATTGCATGCTTTTAATTATTTCATTGACACCCTTGGACTTGATAACTGCCTGAATTTTCCTGTCAACACTTTAGTCCTAGATTTTCTTTGTTCAATCCCAGTTTTGAATTGTGTTTTTTCTCCACCCACACCCCAACTATTTTTTTGGCTTCTAATTCCCTGAATACCCCACACTGTTTTAAATTACACGCTCATTTCAGAATACTTGGACTATTTATCTAGGAGGCAAATTTCAGAGTCATCTGAAATTAATTACCCGACCCCAAAGATCCTGGGTACCAGCTTCCAGCTCAGCCATGGAATTTCCTGGTGGTGCTGCGTGGTTTGGGTTTCTCCACACCTCCAGAGAGCCACCCCAGCAGCTGTGGGGCTGCAGTGTGCCCTCCCTCCTGCTTCTCTTCCTGTCCCACTCACCTTTCCTTCAGCAAAATAAAATCATTTGGAGATGTTAGTATAAGGTAAGCTGTATAATTTTGAAGGTTGAATCCAATATTGGGACATGGAAGTGTTTCAAACAGCTGAGGGATACGCAGCACTCAGCATAAAATTCAGCCTGGAAGGTTGTTATTAATTGTTTTGCCAAGTTCATTAATGGACATCAGCTTCCCTGTATGTCCAGGAACACAAGTTTTGGAAGTATCAGTAACCCCAGGTGGTTTCACCTGGACTTTGGGCACCCCCACCATCTCTAATGTTAAGGCTATGGAAAAAAGTAAAATCATTTCACACATTCCAAACATAAAATGAAAACTTTCTGCCATGAGAAATCTTGAATTTTATTTTGCATATCTGTAAAGAGTCCAATCTGATGGCAGAAATTTGAAATTCCCTGCTGCTTTGTTAAGTATATCAAAACAAGTTTCAAGTGTAAGAGAAGTCATGGCTTTTCAATACTCAAAATCTTTTCAGGCAAAATTATTTTTCTTTAAAAACATTTGTTCATGTTAAATCATCTGTGACATCAAGTTTAACATGTTTTTAATTTCAAGATGGACACTTAAAATTCAAAAATGCCATAATTCTTTTTTTTTTTTTTTTTTTTAGAAAAAACCTTCAATGACAGTTACCTCAAAAGCTTGTAAGACTGTTGTAAATATTTCCACCTACAACTTGTTGGAAAACTCAGACTTTTGTAAATATTTCCACCTATAATTTGTTGGAAAACTCAGACTTTTGTAAATATTTCCACCTATAACTTGTTGGAAAACTCAATGTTATTTTGGGAATAAGGATGGGGAATACAATGATTTTGCAATAATCAGACCAACATATGAACACTTATTTCCTGGTATTTTGCTGTGACTGAAAGAGTTTTTTACTTTTTCAACCAGAAACTGAAGTTTTCCAACAACTTTTTAATTCTTGATTTTTCAGTATTTTCTGTAAGAAAATTACTCTGATCTGCTCCTGAAATCACCTCAGTATGAAAAAAAAAGAAAAAATAGTAAAAGTTACATTATAGTCCTTAAGAAAGAAGCTTTTATGCATCTAAGACTGAAGGCAAAGCTCCCAAGAGTCACCTAATGACAGCTGACAGTTGAAATCAATCATGTCATGCTACAGGATATTCATCAGAAACCTGAGTTACCTGTCTGATCCACACCTGCCAATGGACAATGCAATACTGCTACAGCCACCCTCAAAGACAGTCTGGAGCCTGGAATCCCCAAATCCCCTTTCAGGGACAGGAATTTAGGAAATCAGCTAATTTTGGGGCTTTTTCCTCTCCTGACACCTTGCTCCAGGGGGAACCTCCTGTGGCAGATGCGCTCCAGCTGCACCCAGAGCACACCACAGCCTTCCCCCTTCTTCCAGAGAAAGCAGTGTCCCCACAAATAGGTCAGTGGAAGTGGTCACACTGGGCTTTAAAGCACTGATGTCTTGACCATAGGAGACCCACAGAGTGGAGGTTCATCACCTGACCTCCAATATGGATCATTCACCTCCCAATACCCTGCCCCACGTGCACTGTGCTGCCCAAAAATCCCCCTGCTGTGCTGGATCCTCACCCTAGAGCTGGAAATATTGGTATTCTGAGGTCAAGAGCTGCTAAAAGTCTTGCCTGGAAACTCCAGTGTGAGATTGCTCTGGGAAATGAGTGGCAAGGTAGCCACTTGGATGAGAGAGCAGGGGTAGAGGGTAACACCAGGTCCAGCTACACATTGCAGGAGAGGCAGATGCTCAAAGATCTAACAACAGCATTTCCCTGTGGATAAAGTGATTTAATTGAGGTACACTGCCATGAGAGGTTGGTTGGTTTGTTTGTGTGGGGTCATGTGCTGTTTGTTTGTTTGGAGGCAGAAAACAATGGCATTCAGGCTGTTCTCCCTTTGGTCTCAGCTCTGAAAGGATTTCTCTCTCTCTCTGCAGATTTCCCAGTATAAAAGGTAGAATCTGAACCCAAAGGAGCCAAAATGGAAAAAGCTGCCAAAGGTTCTAGTAAGGACACAGTGAAAATCTTAGAATTAATTTAAAGTGCAGCTACCTGAGCTCAGAATTAAGTCCATGTTTCATGAGCAGTCTTTTACAGGGCAAAAACATTCATATTTTAAGGAAACAGAAATAAAATATGAAACATATTTAGGGGAGGCCAGTTAAAAATCAAGCACAGTGGCTGAAGGTGGTTGCAAAACCACCCCTCCATAAAAATGAGCTCCTGATGTTCATCACTGCAGAGCTGAGTCCTCAGAACTCAGCTGAACACAGGAGCTTCATGAAACTCACAGCAGCTCTGCTTTGCCACCAGCACATTGATAAAACTGTACTGAAAAAAAAAGCTGGAAGGTGAGGTACATTTCAATCTTCTTTAAACTGTTTCTATTGCATTTATTTAAACAAACTGAAATTTCACCCTGCCAGCTGCATATTCAGGTGCTGTGGCAGCCCAGGCATGCACAGCCTGGCTACTTCTTGGTGATGTTTTGTGGTAAACTCTGCTTTTCAATAAAGGATCCACCATTTCCACTTGACAAACGTGGGCTGTGGGATGCACAGATGAAATGGAACCCACAGCAAAGTCATGGTGCTTTGATGTAAAAGCTGTCAGCCTGGCATCAGCTGACAAAAACAGCAGCAGGCACGTATGGCTGGGTCTAAATGCTACCCTAAAATACCCCAAGGAAAGAAGAAAGTAAGTTGAAATAAAACAAAACTTTGGTAGTCATCACCAAATACTTTGAACAGCTGGAGCTCCTAAGTACATCCCTGCTCCTTTAGAAGGGCTGAAAAGACAATTTATAGAAAAATATACTGTACCTAATAACTGCCCATTAAAAGGTGGAGGAGGGGCAGAATTCATGTCTGCCTTGATGTCCTGGTGAACAAAACCTGGTTGAGATTCTCACGTGTTTTCCATCTGCCCAGTCTGAGCTAGGTATTTCTGCACTGTTTGGTTTTCAGAGGTTTTTTTGAGGGAGGGAAGAACTCCTAACACATTTTTTTAACACTTAATTCCTTCCCATTAGCATTTTCATAAACAAAGGTTAGAAGCAGTAAAGGGCAAAGAATCTTCAAATGTTTCTAAAGCCTTTAAATGCTGGCAGTAATCACTGCCACAATTAAGTGAAAAAATAATGCCAACTTTCAGGGGCTTTGGTATCTATGATCACATTTTTCTGAGCCATAAGGCTGATCCTGACGAGACAAGAACCCCCCTGCATTGAATGAAGGTTGTGGCCAATTTAATGAAACATTTCATACCTCCAAGGCCTCAGCTTTTCAAGAAAAATTAGGTACATTGCAACACAGGTACAGTAGGGGCATAACTGTGTTCCCCTTGATCAATCAACTGGAGCATATAAAGCTCTACAAAAAATTATCTTTACATCCAGCTCACTTACATTTATCCTAGCAGGACGTATTAGCTCTTACACATCACTGGTTAAACCACCTCCATTGCTCCTGGATCAGAACTGGCTCCCAGCCAGCTGGGGCAAAGCACAGGTTGAGAAGTTCAAACTTATCTCCTTCCCTTCAATTAGCAATACCCTTCAGCAATTATTATCTCCTAAAGAACAAGGCAAATCTTCCCTGCAGCTTTTTCCTCCAACTATTCCTACTTGAAAAGAGACTCGGCTGAGTGAATGAAAGGAAACTGAGGGCAGTGGTAAAAATCCGTCCTCAAGCAGCCACTCCACGTATAAACACTGCAAAGAAGCAGCTGGCATTATTAACCAACAAGTGACTCACATGCCTCCATGCTTCAAGGCTACGTTTAAGGTTTCAAGAACAATTGGATGTTAAACCCAGATTAATAAAGATTACCATTCATTTCCCCTCTGCAGCAAAATCCCCATGCAATTAATTAGAAAAACATTTTCCCAAAACTGACACATCCAACACAAAGACTGCAGAGAAGGTGAATTCTTCCCCAGTAACCCAGAAGCAAATGACAGGCTGTAATTGTGGATATTTGAGTCCTTGACTTGAGTGTGCGTGAGAAGAGCCAGTAAATCAGCACATGCTCACCCTCTTGCTAAATCAAAGGCACACGAGAAGGCCAGGGCTGGAGTTTTGCCACACTCCAACAAGAAAACAACTGCAGCAGCTGCCACAACATCAGCGAGGGGGGACACCAGACAGCCCTACCAGCACCACATGGGACAGAGGGCCGGGCAACTTGCTTCAAAGGTGTGATTATGTTCCAGCTCAGAGGAGATGGAGAGTCCCATATCTCAGCTCTGTGCTCATCTACTTCTTTCTATGGGAAAAAACTAAAAACAAACACCCAAAAGATATTCTGAAAAGATCTCAGTGAATCAAAACATGTCCACAAGATACAGATTTTGCTCTTAGGAGTATAAAATAAATTATTGGTACCAAACCACCATTATAATAATACACCATGGTGAAACTGACATCACTTAGTGAGCATTTCAATTGTTAAAGCAAAAAATCAGATTGTTCAAAGATTATCCAGTCTTAGCTTTGGAAAATCCACACTTTTCTTCTTCAACTTGCTCTTCACATGTGGACTTAGGAATGAAGAGACCTTACACCTCATGTTCTCTTTTCTTTCTTTCTTTCTTTCTCTCTCTCCATTTCTTCCAATCCACCTCCCCCAAAGCAGCACTTACCACGGTGACAAATGAAGCAATAATAAGGTTAGTCATTTAACTCCTTGCATCCTACTTAAAAACCGCCCTAATTACTGTGTAATGGGTCCACAGAGGCAGAAGAGTCTGGGTGAAATCTACCCGGAGGGGAACTGGTATAGTTCATCTGTCCATTCCCTAATAGCACTCTAAAGTTCACCCTTATAAACGTGTCACCTAGCCTATAATTAAGTGACTGGTCATTAGGTAACATATGTGGTACCTGTGGGTCACATATCAGTCAGCTGGTGATGGATCTTCATCCAGGAGCTCTGCAGGAGCAGCTCCAGAGCTCTCTGTCACTGTGGCAGTTCTCCCCATGCACAGCACCCCCACAGAAGGGTTTGTGTGGGTGGGTTTTTAAAGCCATAAACCCTATGTTTGTGAAGGGTGAGACCCCAAGGGGAGGAGGGAGTGGAAGGCCTGTCACAGTTCAGCCTAAACCCTGCAGATTGATGAAAAGCTCTGTTTTTCCTTTCTATTCTGCAGGCATGCTGGTTCCTAAAGCACCCTTCAAACTCTGCTGACAGGTGAATTTCCCATTCACGCTCTGTATGAGTCAAGATGGCTAATTAATGTATTTTTATAAACTACAAGAGGACATCCGCTTCCCTGGTCATATTTTAAAATAAATAAATCAATATCAAGTTATGCTTTTTAACTCCTCCTTCAGCTTTCATGGTCATGCAAGGACAAGGTGGACAGAGAGGAAAAGCATAAGCCAGGTTTATCCTTGATTTTATCAAGGAAACAGGAAGAGTCTAGAAGCTACAGCTGAACAAACTCCCACATAACTGAAAGAGCCACACACCCAGGCTGATCTGGCCATTCATCAATGTGGGCACAAAGACAGATAAATACAACCAGTTTCACTGAACCCCCTCCTCACCTCGCCCTGTGCATCGTGAGGGGCTTGATCAAGGGCGATATCACAACAAGTGCAGGACATTTGAGTCAAGTTTTTCCTCAGGCTGAACAAGAGCACCAGTTTCCAGCAGCTTTTGTTGCCCCCAAGAGACTGAAAAGGACAGATCACATGAAGTCTTGAAGTTCAGACTAGAGTCCTAGTAACCCTGAGGCTCAAACCTCTTACAAAATCACTCAGTTGCTTCACAATTTAGAAGTTCTCTGAACTGGCAAGAGAAAGAAAATTAATTGCCTTGACGAAGGCCTGCAAAGGTGGGCAACCAATTTTATCTGACTGTACCCCTGCCCTGTGTTGCATATACTGCTTTCAAGGAATTTATTGTCACCTTCTGCAGTCTTGGATTCAATAATGCAATGAAGAGCTGGACCACACAGATTTCCAGATGGTAAATGAGATTTGAGCTAAGCTTTTCTGGGTAAGCAAATTATATAGGAAATGAAAAAAAAAGGAAAAAAAAATAGAAAAAATCTCATGCCCACAACATTTAAAGGTTTATAATTGCTAGTAATTATCTGCAAGGAGTGTGCCCAAAGCCATGATCCTATGGCAAATAAAACAAGACAGGACCATGAAATCAGCCCTCTGACCTCAAATGATGAAATGTACCTTAATTCCCACAAATATTAACCTCCCATGATGTCTTTTCTGGCAATGAACCTCCGTTTGACATTCACAGCAAAACACTTGGGCCCCCCAGAGTTTTGGTGGGACAGGAAATAGAAGATTTGGCAAAAGCACTACATTGGCCAATTGAGTCCAAGAACAAAATTCCAAGCCCAAGAAGAGGCAAATCTCCATCAATGACTAATTTAGCCCGTTGCATTTAGAGAGAGTTAACTTGATGTAATTGGACATGTACACACACACACATATCGCCATTTTCATTATTTACAGAATAAAGCAAAAACTGGCATTTTGACTTGAATAGCATTGCAAAGATTTTGCCCCCTAGGTAATTTTATTGCTTTAAATTCTGCAGTCAACAAGGGGATGAAATCTAAAGAAATACATTGTTCTTTTGCATATTTTATAGAGAAAATGCCTGCCCCTCTGGCCAAGATGAGAATTTATATCCCTAGACTTGCACTCCTCACCGGGCTGTCCACCCTCATGTTTTTTAACTGCATTTCAGTCAAAAGTTCTTCATAACCAGATCCATCAGTTTCTGTTTCCTTCACACCAAGAGAACATCATGCTGCTTTTGTACTCTCATGTTTTGCATATTTCACTACATTCTCAGGTTCTTTAGTCAAAAACAAAGATGAGCCGAGTGACATGGAGCAATATCTACAATCACGATTTGTAATTTTAACCTCAAGCTCATGAAATACACAGCTTAAAGCTCATGGAGTGATCTCTTCTCCCTAGTATGTTCTATTTTATGTCAATAAAATGCTGTTTGCATTTGAAATGCTGTTTGCAAACAGCAGAGACAATTCTTTCATTCCGAGCCATCCCATAAAGAGCTCAAATCCTTTTACTCGGGGGGTGTTTTACTCCACAAGGCAGCTCTGGGTCTTGTATCAATCATCCAGTGATGGATGGGCATCCCATGCCAGGGTCATGTGTTCCTGCAGTGCTTATTGAGCTCCAGCACCTCATCCTCCCTGGATCCTGACGGCTGATCTATATGACTCAGCTCCAATCGAAACTGTGATTTTTCACTGTTAAGGACTCTTCCATTTGACGTGTTTGCACTGAGACTAGAGAGGATCAAAACAGTGCACAGAAAAACAGCCCTCAAATAATGGGATTAGCTGACTACTGTGTGCTTGCACCACATAAAATTATAAAGGGGTCCTCATCTAAAGAAAATAAAAAGAGATAAAGGGGAAAATAAGCAAAATAGCCTGTATGACAGAGTCAGTGTTGCTCACTCAAGAACACATGACTTTATTTAAACACATAGTTGAAACATGCCATTAGGACAATTCTGCTTCAAGAGTTTGACAATTATTTGGCACACACAGGAGCATGGCAAAAATTAAACTTAGCCCTTGGCATGGCCAAATGTAAGTCATCACGTTTAAGGAGGATGTAGAAGTGCAGAACAGGAGAGAGGATGGGTAAAACACAGAGAAGCAAAGTGGTTTGACAGAAATTGAATAAACAGCAAATTCATTTACTGTCAGAGTGGAGACTACATTAGGAAAGACTGCTCACAAATTTTAAGTGGGCAGGGAAATGAGCCTACATGAGAAAGGAGAGAGGAAATTTGGGGAGGAGATTCTTAACAGTTCTTTTTTTTCTGTATAACTCAGTAGGTGCATGAGACACAATCAAAGGATTAAACTGATCTCAAGAAATCTTGTACCTAAACAAAAATGGAGCCGATTCCAAAGAAAAAAAATACACAAGTTTTAGACAATTTGCCTTAGGTTTTTTCCCTGATTGGATGCATCCATAACAGTATCTTTTCTAACTCAATCAGAGAAATCATTACTCAAACTGCAATTGCTTCCTATGCCAGTAAGATAGTCTAATTGCAATTTTTTGGCACTCTCTACTGCAGTCAACACAGCACATGCTCTTCCCATGCAACTGCCATGCCCTGAGAAATATCTGAACTGAATGCACTGGAATGCCAACCCCAGAGCTCTGTTTAAAGCCAAGGTGGATTTCCTTACATACCTAGGAAAGTGATGTGGTCAGATCTGAGATTTCAGCTGACAGTAATAGCTGGCTTTATACTTTCCCTGTGGTTACAGCTGTTCACACTGGTCCGCTGCAACATACAGAAAATGGAGAAACAGGAGAGACTGACATAAGGAAAGGCAAATAAAGGAAAACATTGTCCTTGTGGAGTGGACGTGGCCAGAAGGATGTTGGGAGTTGTCTGGAATGGGACATAGAGGGACCAATTCTTTGCTGCTTGCATCCTGTCCCATTACTCCTCTGCAGAGAGGATGTAGGTCATTACTCTATTTACACAAGTATAGGTGACCACACAGAGACAAGGCAAGATATAATACAGCCTTCAGAAATGAAACTTCTGCAACTCATTCCCCACTTACCAGTAGCTCACTGGGTGGTCCTGAACCATAAACCAAAGACATAGCTAATACTCTTACACAGCAATTCCCGCATCCAGCACTCCACAGCAAAATATTTGCACTTTCTTAGCTGAACAATAATTTTAAAGTATATTTGGTCCCATTAATGTTTACAATTATTTTGCCTCTGTTTTGATTGAAGGGAATTGTTTGTCCTTAAACACTTACAAGTGCCTCAAAAACTACCATCATTCTGTGGAACAGGAATATGCCATTGTTCCCACTTTGCAGAGCTGAAGAACAGATGTACAAGTCCACAGCATTGTGGATCTCTCTTCCCATACATATGACACGCTCACAGAAGACCTTTTGCAAGTTTGCATCCATGTGAAGAGCTGCCAAATCCTTTGAGAACTAATGGCTGTCCAGTGTTTCTCAAACAGAGCTCGAGTTTCATAACAGACACCTTGTGTAAGGTGACCATACAAACCACACTTCTGCTTTTTGTCTCAAACTTGCACATCTGACAGATTAAAGAGCACTTTGATAGGATTTTCCCCCCTGTTTTTTGCTGCAGTACCAATCATAGAACCAATCTGAGGGCAGGTGTTTATTTTATTTTTATTATTCTGCTAAGCACAGCATTCTCTACAACCTTCAGGGAAGGGGAATAGGGAAGAATAGCATCAACTTCCAAGAAAATATCAAAAGCTAATAACCATCCTTCTGAATTTTAATCCATAGCCAACCCCAAAATAGCTCACTCCACACACACTTTGCACTTTTGATGAGGAGAAAAGGAGGTGCTTCATTCCAGAATCATCTTAAAAGGGGGGGGGGGGGGGGGGCTTTCAATAACAGTGAATTAACACTGATTATTAAAGATTACACTTTCCTCCTTAAAATAGTAGTCAAAAATTGACGTTATGAAGTAATTCAGGATCAAATAATAGTTCTCATGTGAATGCATATTTCACAGAAGTTTTCTCTTTAGTTTGCACTGTAGACTAAATCATTGGAGAAACAATTTTCTAGAAGAGATTTGTGATAACGTCCTTGACTGTGGATGGGTCACTGTCTTTGTGGCTCCTGATGTGTGCAGAGCCAGGAGAATTTGGGCGCAGCTGCCATTTGGTGCCTGAAGTCACCATTCCCAGCTGACATCAGGACCTTAATCCACTCCAACACTTCAGCTAATGGCCCTGCAGCCCTTGCAGCACCACAGCCACTCAAGGCAAGTAAGTGAGATCGAAAATGTCTTCTGCACCTCCACATTCATCCTGGGGAAAATCTGTTTTGTAATTTTTCTTTTCAGTCCTTCAGCTCCATTAATTTTACTGTGGGTGAAAGATATGAGTATATTTTTGCAGCAGAAATTACCAAATAATCAACTACAACACTTTCAGATTTTTGGAAGCCCATTGGCACAGAATCAAAATGAAACACAGCAGCACAAGAGTAAAAAATAGAAATTGCAACACATAACAACTTAATTTTGACAGGAAAGGCTAACAGGTTTCTTAATAATTTTACAGCTTTCCAAAACACCAAAGGATTTGTAGTCTCTACAAACCTGAGCATAGGTAAATTACAGGCAACTACTCTGCTGGTCTGCTTTCACTTCCAAGTTCTTTGTATAGGCTTATTACAATAGGTTGAAAAATAAATTAGTGTTAGAGCTGCACTGAAATAAAAGTTTAAGATTCCTTTTATTACTTTACCTTCCTGTTTTATTATTTCCTAATCTTTAAATTTATCTCATCTTTCACATGCAAAGATGACAAAAACACCTAGAATGTAGATTGGCCCGGGTTACAGTCATTATCCAAATGGACTAAAAGCTTTTAGATCATGGTTACACGTAATTATAAAATAATATTTGTGTTTTCTGCAAAGAAACTGATGGGACCTGGACCAGGATGGTCCACAGGAAAATTTGTATGGAGAAGAAACAGGGTAGTGCTACCCAAATAGTTAAGACTACTGTGCAATAGCATTTTTATATGTACAAATAAATGAGAGAGCACAGCCCCTGACAAAAACAGATTGGGCTCAAAATAGACAAAACCCAGGCATAGCTTGGTTATAATTATGCTTAGGCCAGCAAGACCCAGGCACTCTGTGCATCGTGTAAACATCAGGCAGTGGGATTTGTTTATTTTATTCTATAAATGAAAACTAGATATTCATAGGCAATCTGGGGGGATAAAAATTAAATAAAATCTACGTTTGAGTTTTGTTCTGAATGGATTTTTATGCTAACTGTACAAGATCTCTAGTGACCCCCAGCAATGAGAACAGTCTTTTCTTCAGTCTCCTCAAAGAGACAAATTGCATTAGTGCAGCACATAACACTGGCCTGATGAATTGGCTTTTACTTGACTAAGAGATTCTATGCAAATGTGAATAATCCCTGCACAGAAGAGAGAAAAAGGGCAACCCTTCCTACAGCCAAGACACATAATTATACTCACATTAAAAAAGTACAAATAGTTCAATTTCATATATAAAATATGCATAAAGTTTGGCCAGGGAAGTTTAATTATTAGTGATTTGCTAAGACCTTGAAAATACCCTGAATCCAACAGAAAGGTGGAACAGGCAGCTGAGAACAAGGCCTGGAGGGGGACCCTCAGGAACCTCACCCGTGGGTAGATGTGGTCAGCAGTCCCTATGGCCAACATAACCTCCTCCCTCCATCCCAGGAGACCCTCACCCCACCACCATTAAATCCTTTAAGGCAAATTAAAAAATCCCTACACAAACAATCATCAGAAAAGATTGTCAGGGATTGTGGAGAAATATCATCTCTTTTGCTGCTGTTAAGAGATGCTCAGAATTTGAGCAATTTGATGGAGACATTCAGACACCACAGAGCCCATTTGAAATGAGCTTCAACACATTTCAGCTGCTGTCACAAAGCCAGGGGTACTTCCAGAGAAAGCTGGGAAGTCAGGATGTGACAGCCAGCCTAACAGAAGAACCAGAGATATTCCTGTGGCGCAGCAGCAACATCATATAACAAACATCAGATGGAACACGGACCAATAACACTTCAACTCAATTTTTGATAAAGAGAGACAAAAGATCCTCTCTGAGACTTCTCAATAATGTTCCAGAGCAGATACACCACTTCAAAAAGCAACCTGCCAACCTAGGTAGCTGCACCCCTCCTGATTTGCTCACATTCCATGGTCTGCTCAATGGCTATTTATTGTCCAGGTACAATTCCTATGAGCAGGTGAGCTCTGGAGCTCTAAACACTTCAGAGATGTCAGTAAAGACTAAGATGACCCTAACACAGTTAAGCTGCAATAATCCCCTGAAGTGTTTAAGCGCCTTAGGTCAGCAATGAGCTGCTCTCAGGAGTTAATCAGGAAGGCTGTCTAATTAGGACAACGAGCTCTTCACCAGCACATCCCAATGAGGAAAGCCAATTACACTCTTAAAAGTCGCATACTTCTGTAATCCCATGGAAGTCAAACCATTGCATTGGCTAAATAAACCAGACACACCCCAACTAACCTACACAAGCCTAGTGTAGCTTATGTTTAAAACTGTTATTTAGTGCTGCATTTTACACACAATTTCTGGTCTTGCATTTTGTGTGTGAATTACATGACTTCATCAGGTTTTTGGTTTTTTTCAGAACACAGCACAGGCTCTATACCACCACACTGACCAGGAATGCCCAGACTGATTGCTTCCTTTAATGAGAAATCATCAGCCATAGATTTTATGAATAATTCAAAATTTCAAAACTTAAAAAGAATAGAACAGCTAAAGAATTTGAGATGGTTTCTTAATAAAAATTCCCTCTTTACATATCACAAACTACTTTATAAAGCCTAAGCTTCAAATTGCTTGCTCTTCTACTATAACAAACAATGATCCACCATTGAGTACTTTTTTGCATTACAAGAGTACTTTTATCTATATATTTTTCAACTTCAATTGAAATTTCACTCTCTAATTCAGACTAATGTTCATATTATTTTGTGTTATTTGTTCAGAGACAGATTATAAGTAGAATCAAACCAATGGATCACAATTCAAACACTGGAACAGGCTGCCCAGAAAAGTGGTTGAGTCACCATCCCTGGAGGTATTGAAAAGTGGTGAGCTTGGCAATGCTCCATTAATGGTTGGACTTGATGGACTCTCAAATATCTTTTCCAACCTAAATAGTTCTATAATTCTATGAATTCAGCTCCTATTTATTAAAAATGTTACTAAACCAACCACTGTATATTATAAGCATTTTATAATAAATTGTTTGAGTAAGAATGCAGGGCTAAACACAGGCTTGTCAAAACCCATGTAATAGCAGCATATTACACAAGCAAATCAACAAGCATCATGTTTAGTTGCATAAAACTATTTTAAAGCCATTTTTAAGCTTGCAGGTTGCACTTGTGATTTGGGAATCAGACTGCACATCCAATACATAAGTCTGGTCCTAATTTTCTATTACAATTTGCCAGGATACTGAGAATAGATTCTTAACTCATTGGCAGATGATTCATAATGGAAATGTTAGAATAGCTTCAGTGTGCTGAGGAGTATGTTCAGGTTACTGGTGTTCATAGCACCATTTGGGGGGTGGGAAGGTTAGATACTTCCCACCACTTCTAGACTTTCAGGCAAACAACCAAATACACGATTCAGGCAGGGTTGGCAGAGCTATCTTTGCTGACCCAGAGCATAAGGAATTAATCAGCATCATGAGAAATATGCAAGTACAGCTTTAATAGAAGGGAATCAGCCATTTGTTGAGTCTGCTGGGTTTATCACATGTACAGACTCCATCAATGGACACACATGCATTTTCTGGTTTTCTTTTGTTTTAACAGTCTCCTTTCTCCTAATCAGAGAATCAAAATTAACAACCTCAAGACCAGCTTGAGTTGCCAAGAGTCTTTCCTGGCTTTACTGTAAGTCTGGGACAGAGAAGATTTAACGTGAAAAAATTCAGGTTGGGAATGACCTTCTGCACTGATTGACTTTAGTGGAATATAAATGATGGGCAGTAAATCAGGAGACGTGCACACCGCTCAGTGAATCATGCCATTCCCTTCAATCCCATCCAGAGGGAGAGACATAAATCCTCCCAGTTCAAGCTGGGCCACGAGCAGCCCTTTATATTTCCAATTAAAGATGTACTGTCCTTTGCCCAGCACTCAGTTGGGACACTGCACATTAATATGGTAATCAGCAGCCCAGCAGTGGGACACGGGCACCTCGCTGTCTCTGCCATGTCCATCCCCAGGCTTCCTCCCAGCTGGGTGGAGCAGGGCTTGGTGCGACAGGCAAATCCCAAGAGGTGAGAGAGAACCCCTCATTAGAACTGATTTTAATGCCACACTGCCAGTAGGCAATGTGTTTCGGTGATCAGGGATCTCACACCAATCCTCTGGGGCTGCAATCCTCTGGGTACACATGCTTCCCACCCCAAAACAAGTGCACCAGAGTCCAAACACAGCCTCATGGCTTGAGTACCCATCAATTACCACCATGTCACTGCCAAATCTGCAACTGGGAGGTTCTATCTTATGGGAACAGCTCTGCTCTTCTGTGAAACCATGGGACAGCAGAGACAGCAGGCACAGCCCCATGGCTGAGAGCATTAAGGGACATTCAGAGCCACCACCGGCATCCCTCTGGTGAAGGTGATGTTTTTGGGGTCCCGGAAAGAGGCTGCCTCTGCATGAGAGCCTGGCAGCACTGACCAACCCTTCTGCTGGGCCCTGCATGTCCCTTGTTACCCTGCCATGAGACAAAGGAACCCAGGAAAAGAGGAAGGGGCCAGGGAGGTGAGGGTGGTGGCGACTTTCTGCACCAGTGTTGGAGATTGTCCGTGTGGAGTTTCAGCCCATGACTAAAACTCCTCAGAGTCCACAGGCAACTACAGGGAAAGTTACTAATGAGACAAAGTCAACAAACTGGGAGGTTTAGGTGCTGGAAATGAGGTATGGACAGGCATGAGAGGTCCCATCACTTCCTATGGCAGTGAGGACAGGTTGCCTAGAAAAAGAAGTCGGGAAAATTATTTTTGTTGCTGTTTTCACTAGTTTGGCATCAAACTGTTACCCACCCAAACATAGTAGAATTAATTCTCTGCCTTTTCTAAGTCCTCCTCTAATTCCTTCTACAAGAATCACATTATTTAAACCACCTCATTACTCTGATACAACTGCTTTTGCCCAGAGCTTTTGAAAAGAGTGGATGGAAAGACCCTAAAAGTGGGGTTGAATAGTTAGGAGCTGAGTTTGTTCTCTCCAAGCTGCACTGCATGTAGTTCAGCCACAGGTCCAGAGCTTTAAGCCTTGGTGCTATCAATAGTGGACAAAATGTGGGTATCTGGCAGGTAAATCAGCACCATGGCTCAGTTGAGGATTGCTAACTTCTGGCTTAAATCATGTGGATAGAGAAAATGGATGCCAGTTACTCCTCTAGAGAGTGGATTAGAGTGCTGCTGGGGGTGGGGCAGTGGTTATCCCTGTTGCAGACCAGCAGACATGGGGTGCTTTTAAAAACATGAGCTTTTCCCCCACAGTAAGCAGATAAAACCTGTTTTACCTGCAGAAGGTGGTGCCTTGTAATAAGATTTTGTTTTGTTTTGGTGGGTTGTTTTTGGTGGGGTTTTTTTGTGGGTTTTTCTTTTTTTTTTTTTTTTTTTTGGAGGTTTTTTGGTTGTTATTTTTGTTTGGTTGATTGGGTTTTGGTTTTTATTTGTTAAACTCCAAGGAGGATTTACCTTCCCTAAAAAGATGGAGAGTAAAATCCTGGATCCAAAAGCATCTCCTCCCACACTGGCCACCTTACCCCACCCTGCTCTCTTCAGCGCTCCATAGCTATTTTTAACATCTCATTTCCTCACATTATGGCAATTTACATACTTAAACACATCACATTATCGTCCAATATATAAACAAAGTGAGATAATGCACTGTAAAGAGACTATTAAAAAAACCCTGCAGATACACACACAGGAGCTTTTGGAAATCAGGCAGTTCTTTGAAGCAAAGCAGTTGTCCTGTATCAGTAATGGGAGGATTTCTCAGCAACACTTTACAATAAAGCAGACTTAATGAGAGCCGAGCAGTGGTGTAATTCCTGTGGAATTGCATATTGAAAGCTACATTCATACCCAAGGAGCCCATCAGGACCAGTATTGTTAGCATGAATGCTGAAGGAATTGCAAAATGAATTGCCATTTTGTTATCAAGTGCTTCCGATTGGCTCTATCCTGCCATCTGTGGCACTGGGAGGATGGGAAGCAGCTCAGGTCCGAACTTGGGATCTCAAAGGTGGGTCAAGGGGAAATGTTATGCTGCAGCATCCTCTGCTTCTCTACTGAAGAAGTTCAGTGCACCTGCCTTCCTGTCACCATAGTGGGAAGAAAAGCCAAAACAGAGAGCAAATTGCCAGGTCCTGGGTAAGGCAACATTTTTGTCCTTCAAGTGAAGGGGCAGCACCATTTATTGATCAGCCATGCAAAATCTAGTGATAGGTCACAGAAAAACACTGCTTAGAAACAAGAGACTGCAAATTATCCAGCTCTTTTGAGGCTCTTGCAGCCTTCTCTACTTCTTGGTGTTGCTACAGTAAATGTTGTAAGCAGTAAAAACTCAGAAAGTTCCCCGGGAAAAAAAAAAGGAATGTGCAGCTCCTGTCTCATTTAGCTCTACAGATAAAGAACAGATATTAAAACTATGGGAGTGATTTAGAAGCATAAATTACATTCCCAAAATATCCAGATCACACAGAAAGTCACTCAGCACTGTTCAAAACCCAGACTTAGCTCATATATGTGCTTAATTATTGTATAGAGATGTACAAAACCATTTTTTAAAGTTTTCTCTATTTGTTAACTTCTGTTGGAATAGTCATGATAAAAGAAATCTTTAATCAAAAAATGTCTTTGTTTCATCACCTTGTTCTCTAACTGAGGTACTGACACTCCAGTGAGTTAGATTTGATCTCTCCACATGAATTCCCACTTCTGTCTTTATTTACAATTCCCTTTCAGCCTTCAAGATAAAGAATTACTGTATTATTCATCTCCTTATGTTGGTATTGCCACATTGGGATGCTTTCCAAGCAGAACAGCCTATTTTGACTCTTGGCACAGACCTCACACCACAAATAATCTGGAAGCTACAGAGTTCTACACGCCCTTGAAACCCAAGGGACGCACCAGGACCGATCCGTGTGTACACACAGGAGCAAACCACAGCACCTTTCATCCCCACTTCTCTTCAAGGTCTTCCAGCCTGGCACCTCCCATCCTGTTTGTCCGTGCCGTGGTTCAGCCTGGGAGAGGCAGTGCTGCCTCCTTCCAAAGGCGTGGCATCCAGCTGTGAGGGACTGGGGGAGCTCAGGAGCAATTCCAAAGGTTGGTGACACCCAGGGCACCTCCCATTAGGGTTCAGGGCTCTGAGGGGCTGTGCAAGTTTGCTTTAGGGCGTGACATTTTCCTTCTAACAGTTTCAGAGCTCCATAATGGCCAGGTCAAGGACATGCCTATTTCATTTGGGAGAAACTGAGGCTCAGAGACAAAACCCTTTGCTCTAGAAGAGTTTGTACCCACAACACTTGACAGGATGGAGCCAAACAATACAGACTGGAATGACTTAATGTCAAATGACCTTGTCCTCACTGTCATGCATCCAAGTTGTACTTTGACCGTGACAAAGCCATCAGTTGGCTCTGCCCCCTGCAAATTTCCTTGTGGCTTGCTGTAAGATCCATGCCAAAATGATCAATCTCAGATGATGAACATGTACCATGCAAATGTGGCAGTGGGTGCTTATAAGTACAATCCCTGACAGTCAAGTTATATGACGGAGCAGAAAGAACAAGTTTTTAAAATTAAATTCTTTAAATTTACAGTACTATAAAAAAATAAGTTTAAATATTTCCAGATCTTCCAGAAGAATTATTCAAACTAAGTTTATAGGTCTGACTCTCCCATACATCACTCTAAATCAGAGGGGATTTTGCTAGACCTGAATGTAAATAATTTATGACCTAATGGGAAATACTCTTCATGTACCAAAAGCTTAAGAACAGTTCCCTCTCCAGAAACAAGGTCCCAGTTTAACAAAGCACACACTTAACACCACAACTGTTCAACTGAAGCATCATGTATTAAAGACAAAAAAAAAATTAGTCACCTTTAGGAAGGCTTGGTTGTAGTTCCAGCACTGGTAATAAATAAAGGTTCCTGTAGTGCAAGCACTGCTCCCAGCACTGGGCCTGCACCCAAGAGCACCTTGCCAGCAGTAGACACAGGGGAAGGTGTCCATCTTCTTTCAGCTTCGTTGCAGCTGAGAACAGCTTGATCCTGCAACACTGGCTCACGAGAGCACTTGTACAAAGCTCCAGTGAAATGAGAGACAAGGGAATGCTTTTAGAATGAAGCTCAGACTTAAAGATATTTGTGTGATTATTTGAGACAGAGAACTCTTTCCTGTCAGTTACTTTTTCCCTCCTAACAAGGAATTGAGCACCACCTCTAGCTCATAGGCAGAGGGTGAAAGAGACTGCCCCATGTCTTTAAAAATGTTAAACCATTTAGCACCATGTTTCTACCTGCAAAGTACCTCGACTGTACCTAATGTGGGTCCTACAAACACAGCAATGATTCAATAAGGGCCAGTTGACAAAAAGCCTCAATGCTACCCCTTATTCTTTCCTTTGAAATAAGAGAGGGAGACAGGCATCTTTAAAATTCTGCATTTCAAAGTTATCCTTTTTCCTTTTGTAGGGAGGTGGCAAAATCAGACTATTTAAAGAATTGTCTGATGATATTTTAAAAGGCTTTGGTTACACCGCCTTGGGGAGTTGAGTAAAACAAAGGTAATTCAAAGATAGTGCACAGGTTTGTGATCTGTCTCAGCTTGGTTGCTCTTGCCCTTAATTGCATGCATCCTTCTTGTAGGGATTTCAAAGGAAAGTTCAGCACCTGAAACACTGATCCCTGCCTCTGCAGTGGGAGCAAGTCCTAAACCACAATTTATGCACGTGCAGCTCAACTGAGCCACCAGGATCAGCCTCAGGTACACGCCACGAGCCAGATGTGCTTGGGCACTCCCTGGAGGAGCCCCTGGCAGCACATCCTGCCAGGCTTTACTCCATATTCCTCCTCAAAACCAGCATGCACATAAAATACATGAAAGACATCAGGAGAGACACGTACAACCTGGTGTCCAAGCCATAAGGATCTCCAGTCTCTTTGCCATGTCCCATCCCCACTTTCCATTGGAATCCTGATCCAGTTGCTGAGCTCAGAATTCATCTCATCTGACTGAAACAAATAAAATTATGGACACCTACATGCAGGTACATTATCGAGTTCCCCTTCATGATCAGTATGGGAAAATGGTGTTTCCAGAGCAGCTATTTTCTTCTAATGAGGACAGAGGACAGTAAACCCCTTTCCAGAAGTGCTTCACACTGGCTGTGAAGGGCAGCACAAACTCCAAGCCTGCAGTTTAGATGAATCCCACCCCTGTGGACTTGGGCTGGGCCTCAGGAGAGCAAGTAAAAAACTCCCATTCTTCTCAGCAGGCACCAAAATAGGTGTCTAACCTACCTCATAACTTTGGGGGTTGGCATTTTTCTGGTTTGACGGGGGGGATGTTAACATTTTTCATTTTTCAACTGCTTTTAGCAGTTCAATAATTCCTTCAGCCAGCATCAGACACAATGGAATCAGTCCAGTTCAGTGCTCCAGGCTCAGGAGTTCTGCGCCAGGCTGACTTTTCTTACAGCTCCATATGCCCTCAATTCTTCTGAAGAACAGACCCTGCTATGCTTTCCTTCCTGAATTTAGTACTACTACCAACTCTTACCTCTCCAGATATCAAGACAACTCATTTAAGCACAGGAAATGTTACATATTAGCACTGAGAGAGGACATAAATTTTCCATTCCTGTTTCAAGTAACTTGGGGAAATGCAACATATTTTCCCTTTATAATGCATAGTTTGAATTCAGATAAATGAGGTAGAACATTATATATATGCCTGTTCCACTTGCAAAAAAGGTCCTCACTTTTTAGAGCTATAAAAAGCTGCTGTTGCCAAAACAATAAAGATAAATCCAACTTTGAATTCAGCAGGCACATTTCTGCAGCCATTCAGTGCGTGGGCCAGAGCTTTAGACCAGGTCCAGTTGTGAGCCAGTGCCAGGCTCAGGCTCAGGCTCAAATCTGCGCAATGATGAGACACAGCCAGATGTGAGTGGTGACACTGTCCAAGCTCCAAGCTGGCTGCATGCAAACCAGTCCTGCTCTGAAGCTGGAAAAAGGAGGATTTTTGTTTTACAACAGCCTCATTAAAGTACCTGAAGAGGTTTCAAGATACACACATTATGGACAGCACTGTCCTTCTGGGACAAAGGAGCTCACATCTTCCTGCTATTCATCTTCACTGCCATAAGTGGAATTTCCCTATTTATTGAGGTGGAGAGATCTGTTGCAGATAGTTAGGAAGTGATCTGTAATGTACACACACAGTATTTGAGCCTTACCAAATCAAGCATTGAGAAAATGCTTAGCATTGAGAAAAAGTATTAGCATTGAGAAAAACTTACATTCAAGTCTTCCTGCACACAGACACTAAACTAAACCCAGCAATTAGCAGTGCAAGCTACATTCTGTCCTAATCACAGTTTGAGGAACCAAATATCATCTATTTTATGGCTCAAAAAACATATGTTTCTTTCTTTTATTAATCATTACATTTTTCACTTTTGGTTGACCCTTATCTCCCCCCTGGCCTATATCACTTTGCTGACAAAATTTTCATTATTTAGGGTTTTCCTCTAGACACAGGACTGCTTTCCTGCATTTGAAATGCAGCCAGAGAACACTCAGCATGGAGACCTTTCAAAAAAGGTGTTTTTTGCCAACTAGAAGGGTGGAGATGGCTACATTTGAGAGTTTTTGTGCTTCCTGAAGTGCCTTTTCACCCGCAGTGTAAATGAGTGGTGACCTTCTGTTCTGATCCACAGGTCTGAAGAAGAAGGGTCCTGCACATTCTTATAATTTCCGCAGGAACTGGTGGGATGCCAAATTCATTTCAGCTGCTGAAGGAAGCTGCCATACCTCAAGTTCAACAGACTTAATAGCCTTGAGCTCACAACAGAGAGCTCCATGCTCAATGCTCAATAATAGCATTATTCTGTATGTTGGATGGTGCATAAAATGCATTACACCAATATTTAGGCTATCGTGGACCTGACCAACCCATCAAGAATTGTGCCAAACAAAAAGAAGCTCAACTTTGAAATGCCCAAACTTGGCTCTGCTCCAATTAGAGCACAGTTAAAATAAATAAATAAAATTAGTCTAAGTTTTCTGGTTATTTAAAACAAAAATAAACCTTAAATGATTGTGATTCCAATGTATTCTGCTCTAATACGTAATGAAAAAGAGTGAAAGTAAAAGCAGAATGTAGTTTCAAAAGAAAAATCAAGAATCTTTCACTCGAAAAAATCACAAATAAATCTTTGTATTTTGCTTTCAAACTGAGATATCCTGAGAACAATGATAATTCAGCAATTTATTCTGATTTGACAGAACTGAATTCAAGTGGACATCTACCAAAGCTTGCAACAAGCTTGTATTTTACCTTCAAATATCTTTACAGCATCCTCTGCATCTAAAAAAACCCTGTCCACCATGGGAGTTATTCTCTACAGTCAGAAGTAAAATAGGAATCAAGCTGCATATCTCCATATTCTGTTCAATCAAAAGGCCTCTGATTTTAAAAGCTTGTATTTTACAATAAATTTGCATTCCAAATTAAGGAATGTCCATGATTAAGGCATCATCCTGCAGTGATAACTATACATCAAATGATGTTCTGTTATTAAATTTGATGAAAGGTTCTCCGATTTGATTTGCTCTGTCTATGAGGCAGAATTAGGAATACCTTTAAAGGAGTCCCTTTCAGAGTAAGAAGTGTCCCTACTTTCTGCCACGCAGTCTGTGTAAAACCATTTCTGGGCACAAAAATGTCAGTGCTGTCAGAAACCTTGCCTGGACACCACAAGTACAGAATACCTCAGAATCAGATGATATAATCACATTGAAATCACAAACTGGTCACCAAACTTTCACTGGGAAGTGACTCAGATGGAAGGCAGAAAGTGATAGCTGGGGCATTGCTGAGGGCAGCCCTTGCCCACTGCAGGTACCATCTCCACCTCTGTTCTCAAAGAAAATCCCTGTGCTCTCCCACCTGTGTTGGGTGGCCCTGGCACCCGAAGCTCACTTGGCAGTTTCAAGCCTCTTCAACCTCCTTGACAATATAAACCAGGCTGTGATAAATTCAAATCTCCTAAGTCCAGAAATAAAACCATGTTGATATGGGCAGATTGTAACTATGAATATTTAAAGTATCTCCATTTCAGCCTTCATATGTTTTAGTATAAAAGGCCTCAGCTATCTGATCCAGGAGAAAGAAGAAGAAGAAAAAAATTTTTTTCAGGTACACCATTCTTTTATTGAAAAAGTTGTCTTACCCCTTCTCATATCAATATTTAATACGTTTACTTGATTACTGATGATAAACTGGTCAATTAAAGGCTATCCCAATGATATTGAAATGCTGTTAACAGGCATTTCCTCTTTCAGAACCACTGTGCACTGCAGACAGTATTGCAAAAGAGACAGCAAAACAACAATTAATTCAAAGGGAAATAGTTCCCATGCACCCGCACACCCCCCAAAAAAGCAACATAGAAAAAGCCTTGAAATTAATACCCAGTGATGTTTCCAACCAGAAGTGTATTTTCATTCAAATATTGTTCTTCCTACTGCTGCAAAATATGCTCAGAAAAAAAAACATGACAAATGCTTGTAATATTTACAAGATGTCACTGCAGTAAAATATTAATATATTTTCCTCCTTGCAGAACAACAGTGTACTCCCATTTCCATAGAAATATGCCCTGGGTTTATCAGAGCTGCTCGCTGTGGGCCGTACGAGCCTTTCCAGCACACACTCTGAACCCAACACTAACTAGGACTGCTGCCAATACAATTTGTACTACAGTAATCTATTAGATTCAGCCAGACTCGCCTGAGCCTGAGGGGCTGAAACAGAGCAGCTACACTGGGAATGTTTTGTTCAGCCCCGAGCTGAGAGGGACAGGAGGAGGGCGATGCAATCCCAGCGCTGCGCCAGGCTGGGCTAACACTGAGCCCTGGTCAGCCCATGGCTGGTGACAGCAGATCACAGCATCTCTCCCTCACTTCCATGCAGAGTCTCCTCACTCTCCCCATGCTGAATCGGCTCCTTTCAACCTCCAATTCTTCTTTTACTTCACCAGAGCTTGAGCAATTTTGCCTCCACTTTCAAATTATCTGAACTTCAAAACATCTGCTGGCTAGAAGCACGATTCACCATTTCATTAGTCCTACATTTTCAGCGTCTCCTTGCCTAATCCTCTGCCCTTCTGCAGCTCCACAAGTGTGCTGAGAAAGCAGATATTCCAGTTGCAGATGGCCTCAGGCAAGCCTAGGTTGGTCGAGGTCAGTCAAATCTGGCAGCTGCATTTTGCCAGCCCTGCCTTCCTGCTCGGAGGCAAACAAGCAGCAGCTCACTCCTTTGCTGGCCTCCTCCCAGGCCACGCTCCCCCTGAGGAGCTGAGGGTCCCCTTTCCATCCCAGCCAGTCCTCAGCTCAGCTCAGCTTCCCTCATGTAGCTCTTCCCCAAGGCTGGGTGTTGTCTTAGGTGTTGAGGACAGGGTTGATGAATTTTCCATTCTTTTGGTGTCTTTCTTAGTTCACACCAAGGTGCAATTATTGGCTCCATTAGGCAAACTTTCAGTGCCAAGTGTCTCAAAACCCAGAGATAAAACAAGTGACACCAATTTCTGGGGATTAGGGACAAAGCCACACAAACTCAGTTTGCTCTCTATCTGGGAAAACAGCAAATGTGCACACTCTCTGTGTCTCTTAACATCAAAGAACAACAGAACACAACAACTGGGGCTTCTCCCAACACTTCCAAATGCTTCATGGGCCAGCACTTGCTTTTATTGTTATTCTTATGCTTCTGAAATAAACAACATGGAAAACCCCAATGCTAATTGACAACAGCTTACACAATGACAGCCAAATTAATGAAGCTTGAGATCAGAGAGGAAAGGTTTCAATTATCCACATGTCCTAATGCAAGGACAAGGCCTGGAGTACCTTGGGCCTGTCTGCTAATCAAAGCTTCTCTCCCAGTACCCCAAAGATGACAACTTAGTTATTATTAGCAATTACTAACATCCTCCCAGCCTTTAGAGTTAACATTTTTAGCTCTGAAGTTACCATTGACACTTAATGTTAGAAACTAAAGAAACTCACTTAAGTTAGATTGTTTTATCTGAATGAGTCAGCCTTAATTTTTCAGGTTTGGGCTTTCTAATAGCTGAAGTTTTCATCATTGCTTGACTGCTGTTTTCATTAGCTGATACTGTTGAAAGTTAAAATACACTCAAGACTACAACATTCATTTTACAAGTCTTCTTAAGTAAGGTTTGGGTGTGTAACCTGCAATTAGACTAGAAAATGCACTATAAAGTGAATTTATTAGCATTTGTAAAGGGGAAGTCAGAATGATCTGACAGCTTTTTTCCCTCATAACTTCAAGAAGTGAGAATTTACTAAAAATAGTGTGAAGTAGGGAAAGAGTTGAAAGGAACATGAAAAGGGGAAGGCAAAGGGAATAATGGGACCACATAAATATTTTAAACACCTATTTGTATACCATGCACTCCACAGAGCTACCACATATTACAAGGTTTCCAGCTACAGTGACATCTGACCGTGCTTCCCTTTGTCCTGGAGGGAACACACTCAAGTAGCACAGAGTTTATAGAGGCCATGAATGAGCACAAATACAATCCAGTGACCTCCAGTGTCCTTGTCACTGACATGTGATATTTATGCATGTGAGGCTAATCTGAAGCCTCTCTCAAGCTCCCATTCATCATTAGCCCATCAGATGCTGACTAGACCATATATCTCTACCTGGATGCTCACTAATCTTTGACTATTAAACAGGGATAAACCACAAATTTTATACTGAGGGCTTGTCGCTCAACTATTTGGATCTATTTGTGGCTAGCTCCTTTTGTAAGGGAGCTGAATGTAACCTTCACCTAGGGCTTGTCCTGGGCACAAAACACTACTTAGCAAGAGCACTCACAAGCCAAATTCCCAGGTTTTATAAACCAGTAGGATCTGCTCACTCCAATGGAGTCATGCCAGATTATACCAGCTGAGGATCTGGCTACACATTTTCAAGGTACTCTATAAATTAATGAAGCTTTATAACAACCTTGCAAGGTTCAGCAGTACAAAGTGAAGTGGGGAAAGTGCAAGAACTCCAAACCAACAGCACACAAGGAAATGCAGCTTCCCAAAGGGCAAATGTCTTGACTGCCTTGCTTTTTAACTGTACATTTCATCCTTCCTGAGACAAAACCCCTCTCTAAGCTCCATAAAGCCAAAAATAGTCGAAGCATCAGCTTGCAGCATTAAGAATTGAATCTGTGGGCTCTGTACCTTCGTGTATGAGATTGTGCAGGAGCTAAGAGATCAAGCTGGGCAGCTCAGGTTGTGTTGAGTTCACTCATCTGCTCAGCCTGGCCACAGAGATGCTGAGTTGCTTTGTATTCATTACAAAAGTCAAAGAATTATCTACTACTGAGAGTAATAACCACAATATTAGAAATGAAATGCTTACATTCTGTTAAGATGTTTTCCCTAGCATTTAAAAGAACAGGGCATAGTCAGTAGAAATCCTCATGCTTCCTACATGCTTGCAGAAGGCAACTTGACACCCAGAAGTTTTGAAACTCTCAGAAATATTTGTTTCCACACACTGCACTGAAATGGTTTGTTTTTATCCAGTAACACTGACAAAAGCACTGAGACAAAGAACATGTGAAAACAAGCTTAAGATGGAAGGTTTGAAATCTATGAAAATAACCCTAGAAACAACTAAGTTCTCTCCCTGCATAAGCAAAGCCCATGGAATTTCACCTGATAAATCATCCAATAGCTCAGCTGTTTCAAACTGTGTTTGATTGCCCAGTGCCCACTCAGCCTTAACCCAACTCACTGCACTGGAGGAAGGAGCAGTAACATTAATAACCTGCAGATTTGCTGGACTTGCGAGCAGTAACATTAATAACCTGCAGATTTGCTGGACTTGCAAGGGGTTCTACAGCCTGGGCTGAGAGGGCTTGGGAAGGCTCCTGGCTTTCTCTCCTGCCTTTGCACATCTACAGCCTCGCCCAAATTACCCCACTGTGAGTACTCTCTTATCCCGCACGCATCACTTTATCCTTTCTAAAGTGGAAAAGGCAGCTTATTCAGAGCATCTTCCTGGGCCATAGATCCTGCCTGGAGAGATGAGCGAAGAGCAGCTGGAGCAAACTCCACCACCAAACCCAAACAGCTCGCCCACTCCAACCCTGCCCTGCACAGCCCAGCCTGCAGAGCAGGAGCGACTCTTCAAAGGCACATCCTGAGCATCAGCTTGACCTTCAGCACCCCGAGCAGCCTCGGGCTTTATCTGAACGAGTGAAAACATCCCACCAAATTTCAATCAGAGGCTTTCAAAGCGTTCGCAGTTACAAAACAAGCCCCGGTGCGGCTCTGAGCCTCCGCTGTGCCACAGGCAGCGCGGAAGGTTTGCGGCTGTCGGGCCGAGTGTATAATAGGTCTGATTTATAGTTGCCAGCATGGGACTTGATTCGAAAGCTCAATCACCGTGACTTCTCACAGTGGGGTTTGCATGCTGCAACGGGCCTCAAAATTGGAGAGGAATTTACCTCCCGCTGCCGAACATTACATAACAATCAACAGAAAACAAGCGGAGAGCAGCAGGAGGTCCCCATCATTAGCCTGCACAGTCATGTTAATGGAGATGTACACACACTCATCTATCTGCACTTATTATGGAGCTTGCCAGACTCTGGGATTACGCTGCAAAAAAGGAGTCTAGGGCAGAGAGAGACAAGATACAGGCAAAGAGCTTCAAAATGCTGCTCAACCCACTGAGATTTCCACATTCACGTGAGAGACTGGGATCTGGGAGGTCCGAATCTCACGTGTAGCAAAATGGCTCACAAGGGTTTGGAGGTGTCTGTGACCTTGCACTGTGCAAAACGCTGCTTTTCCTCTACAGAAATAACAGCTCTACCTTCACCTGTCTGCCTCTTTCGAGCCGTGCTGCCAAGGCAACAGCTCCACCTCCACTGAAGGATGCCCACAAAGTTTTCTGCACTTCTGTCAGTATGGCCACATCAGTCTGCATCCCAAAATAATCACAGACTTCAATGCCAATTAGATGGTTCACATTAGACAAACAGTAGTCCCTGTGGAGACTTCTGCTGCCCTGGAACACAGAGAAGGACAAAAGCAAAAGTCTAAGATAATTTAAAAAGCCATTCACACCAAAAGGACTCATTTTAAACATAATATTTTGGGTAACTGTAGCTTTGTTTTAATATGATATATTGTCTTCAACATCACAAGAGTACTTCAAAACATTCCTAAATCTCTTAAGACTAAGGGACAAAACTGTTCCATTTGTGGGAGTTTTAATGAATAAAGTGCTTGAACACCTGATGTGACTTAAGCAAAGGTGAACCAAGTCAGAGCAGAAAACAACCACATCACATTTTCTCTCCAGCCACCACTTTGACTTTTATATATATTCCTGCTTCCCTCCCAAGCCAGCAATTTATTGTTTCTCCCTCACGGTGTAAACCCTGCAAATTCATTCTAAAATTTGAGTATGCAAGGTTAAGAAAAGGTCAAGACAGTCCAAGTCCCTCTATGCTAATTTAACATGAAGGAGGCAATCCATTTCCCCTTCCCAAACATGCATTAAATGCAGAGTATCTCTAATGGCCCGAGAGTTTTCTCCTTGATGTTTCAAATATTCTTTCTAAATCACTAAGCTGTGGATCTAACTTGTGTTATTTCTTTTAACAAAATTAGAAATGACAGTTTTAAACAATCTTAATGTTATAATCAAATCAACAGGAATGGCATTAGCTTTCCCGATTGCCATTTTTCTTTTCTGATTATTATTGTGATTCCTGTAAGAAATACTCTTTCTTAACCACTATGAACAACCAGTACATTAACCCCATGCAGATTGACTATTTCTGCCATGTACTATTTACCAGCCAAAGGAGAGGTCCCAACATTTCTCCCCTACCTCCTCAAAAATGTTCTATCTTTCTCCCTGTCAATAAATTGACCCAGAAATATTTGCAAAGTATTGGTCATTTTACATTTTAAAATGAAAAGCCCCCTGCAGAATTCGGCCACAAATTGGTCTGTTTGCACAAGGATCTGGAATGTATCTGTTGCAAGGACTAGACAATACAAAGACAATACAAACTGTCAACTGAAGAGCCCCTGGCTTGTTTCTGAATATTTTTCTTTTAGACAGCCCAGAACACCAATCAAGCTGCACCATTTACCCATTTCAGACACCCTTTAACCTGACTATTTCTATCTAGTTTGTATGGGAAAATAAACTGGTAAATGGAAAAATAAACTGGTAACACTGAGAGCTAGAGAACCATAAAGGATTAATACATAACTGAATTAAGAAAGTGGCTAAACACTTTTAGACTCAAGTTATGCTAAAAAGAGCTGCCTGCTTAGTGGATGTTCAATGATCTTTGAAAATCCTGTGTTTAGCCATAGCATCACTGAATTGTTCTTACTCGGTGTTTCTTCCCCAGTGAATCACCTTCTGGTTCTTATCCTGCATTTGAACTCTTTGTACTTTTGGGTCAAGAACACATTTCTTGTTTGGTTTCTGAGCAAGTCCCACCACAGGAACCATGACTAGCAATTATTAGCACTAATAAGTGCTAGTGAAGAACTAGGACACAAAGATTACTAGCTTACAAATATTTTTGTTTGTTTATTTGTTTAATGTTACCGGGAAGAAATGAAGCAATAAAATGCTTCTCTGCTGATTGTGCCTTGTTTTCATGGACAAAGCCTCTGGGCTACAAGACAGTTTAGGTCAGAAGCTCCTTTCTAGGTAAGAGAGCCTTAACCCAAACCAGCCAAGTGACATGAGCTCAGAAAAGCCAGGGACCTCCTGTTTCCATTTCAAGTGGCTTTCCTCTGGAACATCATCTCCCTTTGATCATATTTTATGTTTGCAACTATGTGAAGCACCTACAGCTTAAAGAAACATGAATCCCACCTAGAACCGCTTCTAGATCTGGAATGTGCATGGCAACAACCAACCAGAAATGAGGGGCAGCAAGAGAGGTCTCCCTGCAACACAAGCCACACCGGGGCCAGCTTTAACATTCTGCTTTGTTATCCATAGTCAAACCAGTCAATGGATGGTGGAGCCCCTTCCTGCAGTGCTTAGGAGTGCCAGTGAATCAAAAAGGCATTATGGGAGACGCTGTCATGGTTTAAAAATTAAAGTTAGCAATTTATAGTCTACCAAAATTGCAGCTGGAACTACGCTGTAAATTCTCCCATGCCACCTACTGGTGCCTTCTTTATCTACCAACTGTATTTTATAGAAAGCCACATAAATGTGGTGCATTTATGGATAGTGTTCAAACTCATTTTTTGGTGGATTTAAGTGGAAAGATACGAGGTTCAGTCCATAACACAGGATCTCCTGGGTTAGGTGCCTTAAAAGATAATTAATTGTTACTGCTGACAGCTTCAAGACCCCACAAAGATGGTGAGAAGCAACACGAAGGAATTCAGGACAGAAAATGCTGCTCAGTACTAATGCAAATCTGCCACGAGAAGGGCAGGGAAGCCAAACCACCTCACACACACCCCTCAAGAGATTATGTGAGAGCAAACCTCTGTTTGCTGCTCTCCAGAACACAGCTCCTCCTGCAATCCCTCAGCCAGCACAGCTAGGACTGCCCCTTATCCTACTGGCATCATGACTGTTTTCTTGGCTGGGCATAAAATGGAAGAAGGGAAAAAAAATTGGTCTTGCTTAATCAACCCGAAGTACTTTTTTTATTATTTAACATTAAAAATTAGAGTCCGTCCTCCCCTATTTAAAAGGAGAGCTGTCAGGTTCTGACCTAAGTCTAACCAAAAGGAGGGATGGGGAGGAGAAGGGGGGAGTTGGGAAAAATCAATGAATCTACACTAATAAAGGTTATAGGAGTAAAATTTACGCTGGATGCAAGTATGATCCTGTAGTCTTTTTATTTTTTTGGCATGCTGCCCCAGCATGATTTACGTCGAGATAACATGATGGAGCCTCCACCATTGAAAGGAATTAAATAAAAATGCAATAAAGGAGTACAAAATCAATCCGCTTACAGTTTTGTTTAATAAAAATTCATGAAGGATGGGCGGGCAGGCCCATAAGAAATACACCAGTTCAATGAGGGGGCTCTATCAAGCCCACAGCCATTAGAGTGTAGCAGCAGGATAGGATTATTGAACATTAGCATGAGTTAGCTGTGTGCCAGTGTGTTGAATATGCCTCAGTTCCCCCATCATTCCAAGCTCTGTCACTGCTGCCAGTCAATAGCGCATCTATCACCTGAAATAACAGCCAAGAAAAGTACAAAAGATGGGGATTTGACCTTGACTGAGAAGCTGATCCGTGGGGATTTTCCAACAGGGGCAGCTGTTTTTTCAGTCAGGATGCTGGGACTAAAACCCCACAGTGGACCCAGCCTACCTCTGGACATTAGCAGGTTACAAGTGATTTCCCCAGCTGAGTTTGGGTTCCCAGCTGTCACTTCTCACAGCTGAGGGAAACTTCTGTCTTCTGGAGACGTTTGCCCTAATGATAAGTTTGCATTTGTTTCCTTAACAACAGGCTGAGGCCTGAATACACAGGCAAACAAACATGCCCTGTGGCATGGTAAAAAATTAATTGCAAAATCTTTAGCCACCCTGATTTTGTAAGAGGAGCTGTGAGGCCTAGCCTCACCCTTTCCCTCCAACGGGCATTCTAAAAACTATTGCTACAGTCATCTTGACAAAAAGAGGATTTTAGTGATCATAGATGAGCATCTGAGAACAGAACTTGGCCAAATCCATGCAGCATTTCTGTGGTTTTCCACCAATTTGACCAATAGTGGAACAGAACTATTTCAATTTCTACCTGAGCAAACCATCTCATTTTCAGAACTTTCATTTGCTCTATGCTAAAATCCACACTCTTCAGTTTTTTTTTATTATCACACAGAGTTCAAGTGAAAACATGGCTGAAAAAGGGACTTGTGCCTTGCATGAGCAAAAGAGAGCTTGCAAGTTAGGTGTGAACATTCCCACTGGAAGTGCTCACAAAATACTCTGAGTGTGTGATGTCACCTAGTGGTCAGGACACATGGGACTGACAGGCAATTAACATTTTCTGCTAATCCTCCAGTAGCTGGAGGTACCTGCTGATACTTCCCAAGGTCCTTATCAAATAAAGACCGCTCCAAGCCAGGATGAGGTAGACTTAGCTTTACACACTCCTGTGCTGGGATATGTGCAGGAGCAGTGGGATGTGACTCATTTCCTCCAACGCCAGCAACTGCTAGTTCCAAACTCCTTCTTCCCTGTACTCAAGTCAAGCCAAAAAAGTTAAACCAACCTTTTTCAACCACCAGCCATGCTATCATCATGCTGCAAGATCTGCAGACACTCAGGAGCAGATAAAAGCACAGAACTCATCTGACTCCATAAATTATCCCAAGTGTGTTCTCTCCAAGAAATTCCTCTCGGAGCACAGCTGGTAACAACTCCACAGCCCCAGCCTCACTCCAGCTTGTGCCAGCCACGCTCTGGGTTTGCTGGGCTGGCTGATCTGCCCACACCTTTCCCCCAGCAGAGGGAATTCATGCCCACGGAAGCATTTCAGCTTAGCTTTCCCTACACGAGTCTGGGGGCAGCTCAGCTGGCTGACTCTGCCCTGAGCACTTATCACGTAGGAGCGCAGACAAAAGGCAAAATGCTGGATTAGCCCATTCCTCCCAAATGAAGCCTTAGGCCAAGCAAAACTGCCCTGCCAGTTTTTCCTGGTAGGCTTTTCTTGGCTGTTCCAGTACGTTGATTTGAAGGACAATAACCTCTAGCTTGTTTAACAACTTGTCCCTGCTGTGTAATTACACTTCTTTTAATTGGCTCGTGGGGTTTAATCATCCCCTGGGACTCAGCTTGCAGCGTTTCTCATTAACTGCCGTGTTCCGAGGGCAGGGGGATGTGCTCCAGAACTGCACACGGGGGAGGCTCTCTGAGGATCCAAAAGGAAAGACTCACAGCCACATACAGACACACACAGTGCTCTGAGCCAGCTACAGCCCGTGTGGAGAGTGCACCGCCAGCTCTGCACCCCCGGGGAGAGGCAGCCAGCCCTGCTCACATCCACTGTCAGCTTGTTGGAACAGCTACAGGAGGCAGAACACACCAAGGATTGAGAAATCACACAGAGGAAGACTCCTGGCAGAGGCAGAGAAGGGTGGATACAGGAGCCATGCTGAGCCCCTTACAGAAGAAACTTCTCCCAGTTACCTCCTCTGCCTCAGCTGTTCCAACATTTCTCTCAGAAGTTTGCAAACTTCAGCTGATGTCAAAATTATGTTTAAAAATAGATCTAAAATACTCCCACAGTAATATTAATATTTTTAATTTTATGCCAAGTGCCTTTGTGCCCTCCTGCAGCACAGGAGCAAGTCCAGAGGAAGCCACAAAGGTGATCAAAGAACTGGAGCACCTCTGCTTTGGAGACAGGCTGAGAGCAATGGGTCACTGGGCTTGGAGAAGACAAGGCTTCAGAGAGACCTTAGAGCCTTTTCAGTGCTTAAAGAGGCCACAGGAGATCTAGAGGAGAACTTTCTACAGAGGCAGATAGGGCAAGGGGAGAGTGTTTAAAGGACTAAGAGAGGGGAGAAGAGATTTAGATTGGATATTAGAAAGAAATTCTTCCCTTTGAGGGCATGAGACCCTGGCACAGGGTGCCCAGAGCAGCTGTGGCTGCCCCTGGATCCCTGGCAGTGCCCAAGGCCAGGCTGGACAGGGCTTGGAGCAGCCTGGGACAGTGGAAGGTGTCCCTGCCCCTGGCAGGGGGTGGGACTGGATGAGCTTTAAGGTCCCTTCCCACCAAAGCAGAATCTGTGCTTCTACAACAGCAAGGTGGGCTGTGCAGAGGAAGCCTCTGCTAAGAGGTGACTGCCACATCCTGAGCAGTCAGCACCAAAGGCTGCTCACAGGAGGATGAGCCAAGGACACGATACATTGCAGAAAATTGAAAAGGATTTTTGACATTTGCTGAAGGAACAACACTACGTTAAACTTGTACTGGCAGGGCCTTGAGATCCAAGTATTTTCTATTACTTCTCAGCCATGCTCGGCCGGTTTGTTTGATTTTTCCATCAGAATCCTGCAGCTCAGTTCACTTTACCAGAGGGGGAAGTTGCTGGGAAAGGGACTGAGAAACAAGAATCTGTCAAAGAGTTGTTTTATTTCCTACAGCACTGGCTGACTGACCAAAATCCTATAAAAAAAATAGAAAAGAAAAAAAGTCAAATTCAGGAAAAAGCCCTGAACGTGTCAAGGCTTTTGGAACAAATGGCACAATAGGTTTTTCCTGTAGCTATAGGCATGTATTTCTTCTTATTTTTTATTTATTTATTTAAGCCCCTGTAACACACCATTTCCCCCAAAGGGCTGCAAAGGTTCAAAGGCTTTGAGAGCACCAATAAATCATGACCACATAAATGTCCTGTAGTGAAGTTTGATTCTTATTTACCCGGGGTCTTTGGGCCAGTGCTCAGTCTGTGTTGGAGAAGGCAGATTTACTTCTCCTGAGATGCCCTCAATTCACAGAGTGCTCATCTTTCAAGCAGCACCGCTCCAGCCTCAGCTGCCAAAACACTTCTAGCTGCAAGTTTCCATCATTTGCTTTATCACACTTCCCTTTCCCCTCCCAGATACTGGTCTAAACTCAGTTATGTTTAGAAATACCTTGTGAGTGGCCAGACTGTGAGTCAATGAATCTCTGTAAATCACTGCCATATGCAGAAGAATTTCAGGCTTTAGTGAGCTTTCTTCCTAGGCCACCTCTAGCCATGATTCCCTCTCTAAAATAATCCTCAGGACTGTGGCATGTTGTATAGCGTGTAGGAAACCCAGCACAGGTATAAGCAGGCTACAGGAGTGGGGTATAAGAAAAAGAGCACTCAAAACAGGGCAGAAATACTATTTGAGATGAACTGGATGCCCAGCTGCACAGCTAAGGTGCAGTTCTGTCCTGCAGGCAGTAAAGCAGTATTTCAGTCTCCACTCCACAGCAGGGATGATCTGCTCGTCCAACTCTGCGAAGAGGAAAACAGGATCAGCAACAGAGATTCCAGCAGTTTGATTAAAGCAAACACCTAATGTGTTTCTTCACACTTTTTTCTGTTAGGGTGACTTAGTCTAACATACATTCTCTAATCTCAATGAATATTTACTCCCACTCCACTCTGAAGTACCCTTTTTAATTATTCACAGTTAGTACAACTGCAGGTATTCACCAGCAATTTGTGAACGGAGTCCATGTTAATTTTCTGGAAGCATTTTTTCTGACAGGAAACAGAACCAACACACAGAGAAGTAAATTAACTACTTGTATGACTTACAACGAAAGACAACAGATGCAGATGATTTTTCAGATGTGTACATGGAAAAATAAGAACTGAAGACAACTAATTAAAGCAAGCCATTTTGCTATAGAACCCTAATTTTTTTGAGACAAACAGAAAAATAGTGTTCAAGCACCACAGAAACATCACAGTTCTGTGCATTATCCATTAGAGACATGTAAATTTGCCAGACACATTAACCAAAAAACCAACTCTTTGATTCAGTGGAATGTGACTGGGACATACGTAGGTTCAATTGCAGAGGGAACACACGTAGAGAATCTCCTCCTCAGACAACAGCCTTGAACCCTGCAGGAATCTGCACAGCTCTGCTTTTAGGAAAGGCCTTTTGTCATTAATAGCTTAGAAGTGTTGAAGGGAAATGTTGGCAAAACCCCAGCAGCAGATTTGAGTTCATTCTGTAACCTGAAAAACAGGTGGGTGAATTAATCTGCAACCAAGACCACTTTGTTCCACCCCATGCAAAAAAAAAGCAAAGCCTAAATGGAGATCTAGTGTGCTCTGAATTATATCTATTTGACTTTTATTTAATTTGCCTTAGTTTTTCCCACTCTCTTTTGTCTGGAGAGTGCAGAAGCTCCTGGCCAGAGGACCTGCTCTTTAGCTTACAAATTTAAGGTAATGCAAATGCATTTCAGGCTGTTTTTATTTATGCTGTAATTGGTTGGGGGTTATTTTAATAAATAAATAAAGGCAGCTAAACACTTGCTTTGTAGCCACATCTTTCATGGGTTTTGGTCAGGGTGGTGCCCACATTATCCTATGGTGTTTGTGCTGTGTGCTCTGGATGACAAGTTTATTGGAAAATGAACAAGAGCCCCTCTCCCAGGCACTGACAGCAAAAATCCATCTCTAACATAACAGACAGATATAATTGTTGTGCACCCTGTTAGACATGCCAAGTGATTGATACAATGCAAAAAGGAGTGGGGTGAAATTATGATGATCTATAAAGATCTTTCTGGAACAGAGAAAGAGGAAGAGAATCATTTTTAATATGATTAATATTGCAGCAGAGAGGGGGAGAAAGGAAAGAGATGGGATTTGTTCCCTGCTATAACACTCTACTCCCAGGCAATACTGCTTAGCAGGAAAGCCTTCCAGCTGAGGGCTATGAAACAGTTATCACTGGTAGGTGATTAAGTTACTAATTCTTCAGGGAGAAGACATTTAGAGGCCCATATTAAAGGAGAGCGAGGCAAAATTACATTCCATTTCAATTTAGTTTAGCAATTCTAGTGATTTAGTTAAATGAAAAGCAATTGTTCCAATTAATAGTATTGAATGTTATTCATCAAAAGTGTCAAAACAGCTGTGTTGGTGCATTAGTAACCTATTCTCTTGTCAGAGATATGGATAATTCCCCGGGATTGCACGGGGGGAATGGCAGAGCAGGCAGGAGCCCTTGGCGGGAGCCGCGCGTCCCGCAGCATTAATGACTGCGGGGTCATGGAGCTGCTGTCAGGCTCCAGCAGCTCCACTCCAGCCTGGGAAGGACAGCTGGGCTTCAGCAGGGCAGGGGATGATCCCAAGCACACCAATCTGGCTTTCCCCCTCTCCGGTGCCGTCCCACAAATGTCCTTCAGGATGGTCTGGCAGGGCAGCCTGGCCCCGCGAGGGGCAGAGCAAAGGCAGCTGCTCCTCTGCTCCCCATCCCACTCCTTCCTCAGGGGTTTGTGCAGCAGAGGGTGAGACCTCCACCTTTGTCTAGAGCTGGTGCAGGAACAATTAGGAAGCCAAGCCCCAAGTGCCAAGCACCATTTTGATCCATGCTGAGTCCTCGGCAGAGACTGCAGCCCTGCAGCAGCTTTTCTCATGGAGCTCATCCATCAAAACAGTGATTAAGGAGCTAAGAGGAAAAGTTTGGACATAACCCCTGAATACAATGGTGTAATAAAACACAATGGTGCTGCTGGCCTGGGAATATGACACTCTGGCACAAGACAGAACCTTCTATTTTGGGATAAACAGACCCCGGTCCGAACATGGCGGAGGGCATCCTGGAGCTCATTAATCTGTATGGGAATGACAGAGACAGGATAACAGGTCTGATAAGGGTTTCCTCCAGCCTTTTCCTCGCACCATGCAGGCCCCTGCAGCCACCTCAGCTATCTCCACTCAATAAGGCTTTATACACTTCCTCCCACGACCCATAATTGCCGTCTCAGTGCAGGCGATACTATCGCCTTCCTTTCCTTTCAAATTTCCATAGCCCTTTTATGGGAGATTAGAAAATCCTGTCTTTTTTGGACTCTGCTGTTTGTTTTCTCCAGGAGCCAAAGAAAAACAAATGCATGCCGTGTAGCTGAGTTGAAGGACAAGGGAACAAATGGTGCTAAGGGCCCAGCAGGAACCTGCTGCAGCCTGTGCTGCTCCCTACCCAGGGTGATGCCTTCATCCTCCTCAGGAACAAGGCAAACCGTGGCCCAGTCCCATCCCACAGGGCAATGGTGAGATCCTCCAGGTCACACCACAAGCCAAGAACTACAACAGTCTCTTGTGTCAAATGATGTGTCTATTCTTTTTTTAAAGTAGTTAGCAGATAAAATCAACAAAAATGTGGGTACTTGCAAGGAGAAATGGAGTTAGATACCTCAAGTGAAAGACAATTTGCTTTTTTCCCCATCTCTAGAAGTACCCTTCAGGCCACACCATCCAGCCTTCCTCATGAAGGTAACAAGGCTTTGCAATGTGATTTTGCATTGCTTCCCTACTCCAGTGACTGCCAGGATCACACCCCAGCAGTTATCCTGCTCTAAAACACTCTGAAACAGCCTGGTGCTGTTGCTGAGCACAAGCTAAAGTCAGTGCAGAGCATCACATCACACCAGCACTGCTGGAATTGAAATGTCTCTTAACAGAGAGGGAAATAATCTCTTATCTGTGCAAGCCAAACAGTTTGTTATCACCTGCTCACACTCAAGAGGAGGAGTAAGGCTTGAGAAACCTGTAGCTGCAAAAACCTTCTCCAGCTTTACAAGTAAAAATGTATAAATCAAGTATTCTCACTAGGTTTGGTACTCCACAAAATCCCCTTTAAGCCCTAGCCTGGAACTGTACCTTGAACACAAGCTTTCATCATAAGAGCTTGAAAGCACACAGAAAAGAGCACCTTAACTCCTGGGCTCAGTGTTTTGCTATGAGCTCTGGTGCTCTGTGCCTCAGAACAAGGCTGCTGAAATGCAGCTCCAAGCCAGAGCCATGAACTAAATCCCCCCTTGCTGGTCCCAGCACGGGGGAGGGGACACACAGGAGGTCCACGCTCACCTTCTGCAGAAGGCTGGAGAACACTCATGGGAACTTCAGAGTGGTGGCCAGAAGAACAGAGAAGCACTGTGGAGGCCTCACCATATAATAATTCAGATTTTTGGCATGAAAGAACCTTATTTTTGGCAACTCTTATTTTCTCATTCCTGCTCAGGATGGTAGGATTTTAAATGCCTGCAGGGCATTGAAGGTTACTGATAATAAAATAAAAGTGTGCATTTTAATACACCAGAATAACTACGGATACGCCTGCTTTGGTACACATGGCTCCATCTTAGCTGTATTTCAAACATGCCACATAACATTTATTATGAAAAATAATTAAAGAGCCCCTCATTAATTATTTGTACTACCATAGCACCTAAGGGCATTAATCACATATCAAGACATCATTCAGCAAACACTGCCAGAACACAGTCTGCCCAAAATCAAAATCCAGGGCAATGAAAAGGAAACAACTGCACAGAAATAAAAGAATGCACGTGCTGTAGGAAGCACGGGGCGATGGCTTTAGTCAGCAGGAGAGGCAGCAGAAAAACATGTCCTCTGCCATCAAATTACCTGTGCACAGCCCAGGTGAGGAAGGTTTTTAAGAGAGGCTGGGTGAGGATTAAGTGTCAATAATAAGTGATCAGAATATTGGAAGCCAAACCCAAGGATAAGATGTGGAAGAAAGTGGGCAACTCGCAGCTGTTGTGGTGCAGAGCCCACAGAGACAACACTGGGCAGCCAGGTAGAGTTTGAGTCAAGTTATGGATCAAGAGGACTCCTGGAAGATCCTTTCCAGCCCAGTCCTTTGACTTCACAACAGTTAAGATAATTTTACAACAGACAGGAAAGTTCTGGCACCAAATTTGTAAAACAGACCCAAACTTTAAATGTTTCATTACAATACCAACACTATCCCCTCACTCTGAGAAGCCAGGGCACAAATGTGTTGGGAACTGCACTTCACCCATGACAGCCCCCAGGCAGCAAATCAAAGCTTCAGCATTCCTCAAGGTCATTATCTCCTGCCAAAGCTAAACACCAGTAATAAACAAATACCAGCTTCTGGTCATAAAATGGAGCTGAAGCCAAAAATAAAAGCTCAGAGCCTGCTGAGACGTGAGTAGTAACTCACTAACTGAGGTGAGTAGTAACTAATACACCAGGTGAGCTCTTCCCACATCTTCAGTTCCTACACCAGCCCCAGAGCTCAGTTCCAGCACATGCTCAGCATAGGCTGGGAGCAGCCATTCATTCCTAACCATCATTTTGACTTTCCCATCCTTTGGAAAATGGGATGTGTCTTCATGTGGTTAGAGAAAACAGATGTATGTTGTGAAGTGAGCTGAGCAGCAAATAAAGCTGATCCCTCCTACCCACACAAGGTTTTGAGATTTTGGTGTATTAAATAAAAACAAATTTATGTCTGAAAAGCCACTGTTGTATTTCCCATGCCCCATTTTCCTCTCAAGGGGAAGCTCTTGCATTAAATTATTGGGTAGAACAGAACAACTGCTGCATACAGAGATGATAGTGAAAGATGAAATTATTGCAATATAGCACATTGCCAAATATGAAATAAACTACTGTATTTTCTTAAATTCCTATTTTATTTTGTCACTGTTGTTAGATTTGTTTCAAAATAAAAACAGGCTTATACACAGCTGAATAATTAAATGTGTTGTCTTCATTAAAGGAAAATTTAAAAAAAGGAAAAAAAAACCCATGAAATACCCCATTTCCCTGGGGGAAAAAAAAAGTCAAATATAAAACCAGACCAACTTCCCATTCAAAACCTAAAAGAACTGTTCTCCCAAGCCTGACTGTACAAGAATGTGTCTAATTCAGGGAGGATTTTTTTTCTTTAATTATTTAGGTGCATTCTCAGAAGTTAATCAACTAATCTCCTTCTCGATTCCCTAAACCAAGAAAAGGCCAGATGTAGTAATCTATTACAGACACGATATAATTGTACTGTAATCATAACAGAACAATATCTGCACATATGCTTTTGTTAAGCATGGGGCACAGCCTGACACTACTCATTAAGAAACAAATGGAACATTCAGCCACGGCTTTCATTTGATCTTCCAAAGATAAGCCTCAGTATTGTTATTCCGGATTTTGTGTGTGTGTGCAGGACACAAAGCCATTCTCTCTCACAATTGAAAAAAGAAAATAAAACCAAAGCAAACAGGTCTACATGGGCAATTGAGCAGTGGAACAGTATATTTTGCTATTATCACTCTGCAATAACTTAAAAGTCACTCCAAGCACAGAATTAACACCAAAAAGCAAGCCTAAAACAGTTATTTCACCCTACCCTACTAGAGGCATGCTGGCTGTTTTTCTTACGCACAACATTTTTCACTATCACAACAGTGGTATTTTACACAGCATTGTACTGACTGGCATTGTAATTTAAACCTTGTCTATGCCCTGCGTATGAAAACTTCTCTGCATAACTAGCAGCAATACCAGAAAGGGAAATATCAAACGAGCAGCTGGTGCCGCTTTAGAACTTTCTGGCGGGTGTGCCTGGCAGGAAAGCAGTTAAAAAGCAGCAACATGAAATTGCATATGATACAGCACAGTGATGCTACTGCATTATAAATAATGCTGAGGGATGCATTATTTATATGTCTAATATTGGGCTCTCTTATGAAGAAAGGTTCTTTCTCCAGTTTGTCTCCAACAGTAATAGGCAGACAGGATCACACAGCGGAGATCGGAAGGAGACATGGCAATTCAGGGAAATTTGGGAGGCAAAACACAGAAAAACAGTGAGTGGAGCACTCTATTGCATTTCCTAGGTTTAATAAGTTGGAAATCTCAGAAGGTTAGGAGCTCACCTTTCATTCATTTAAACACTCAATAGGGAAAAAAAATAAAATTGGATGTTTATTTGAGCCTTATCCCAAGTCTGTGTCCTTTGACAGCTGCAGGGCTGGCACGGAAATGCTCTGAGATTTCTGGCACCTCCACGTCTGATCACTGTTTTAAACCAAAACTGGAGTAATGCTCTAGCCCATGAAAGTGTTTAAATTGGCTCTTGCAAGAGGGTGGAGCCTCCAGCCCCACAGCGAGCTCAATCTTGTAACACACTCATTTTCTGTTCCTGTGTTGAACACAGCACTTTGCACAGATCCAGCAGGAACGCAGCTGCTACAAGCACCTCTTTCCTCTCTGCCCTGGAAACTCCACCAGCAATTTGTAAACAAGTGTAACTGTGAGGGTGAAAGCACAAATAAACCTGGTGGTTAGCCCAGGTCAGAGCACCAATGGGGCCAAATCCTATTTTTGGTACCACCAACACTTTTCCCTTCAGCCAAAAGTTACCAGCTGTAGATAAACGCCTGGAACAAGTCTTTATCTCACTGGGTTTCACATCATGGTGTCAGATTTCCACCAGAGCCACTTTTCATTGCCATCCACACACAAAGCTGAGGTATGGACAGAGACCCCAGCCAGCCATGGGCACCAAGGGGCAATAGATTTCTCTGGAGTTTGGGTGGACAACCAGTTTGGTCTGCAAAAAATAAATCAGTTCCAGTAGGTCAGAAACTGCTCTCAACAATGAGCACAGAGCTGTTGTGGAAGTTAATGAGCCCCATCACTGTCTAATCCAGCCCAGGCAGGGCCTTGGGGGAAATTCAAGTGCTGTGGTGCTTTGCTGCTGTTGTTGCTTCAGTCCAGTTTTACCTCATAAAAGCAAACTAGGCCTGAGCTTGGGACCATGGTGCTGACAGTCACATGAGCTCATCCTTACAGCTTTCTTTTGTTCTTGGAGTTGCAGAAGAAAAAAAAGTCTTGAAGACCAGAATGGGACAATGATCCCAAAAGATAGCTGGTGGGTGCTTCTTTTTGAAGTACATTTTATTAAACCATTTTCTCCAAACCCACTGTTTTGGAAACTTGCTTTCACAATCCTGTGCTCCAAGGTCCCAGATTGTCCAAATTCCACACACTATTGCTGAAAATGTTTTGTAGTTCCATGTCTAACTGAACCAGCCAGCAAATCCACCCTATTAAAACCCAGTAAAACAATTCAAATATAAGGGTGACCAGCGGGAAGGAAGTGAGGTTCTTCTTTAAGATTGAAGGTTATCGTCCAAGTCCAAATATTTCTTTTGCATCTTTTCAAAGCAGTATTTAAGCACATCTAGTCATGAGACTGGGTTTCCATTTCCAGAGGATTGACTCCTTTAGCTTGGCATAGACAAACTGTCTTTTCCTCTTATAGGGCTTGTAAGAGGGATGCGGAGTTGGCACCAACTTATCCCAAGATGTGAAGCTTGCCAGGAGCTCAGTTTTAGCCCACAGATTCAACCTTTTTTGTGCCCTGCCATTCATGACCATCCTTGAGCTGAGGAGCTCCCCCAGTGCAGAAAGCCCAAAGTCAAATCACATCATGGAGCTTAGTTTATGCTAAGCAGCATGTCCAGATAAACTTTTGCAGACAAACCTACCCAGCACTGCTGATCCCAGTTCTCTACTTTGCTGTGCAATTTCAGACACAGCTTAAAGGGGAGAAGCCAAAAGAATCTAAAAATTAAAAACCACTTTCCCCATATTCCACTCAGCAGCTGTCATAGAGAAAATGCAAGTGGAATGATTAATTCTTCCACTTATTCTGATGCAAGAGCATCAGCCTCTCAGATTTGGGCTTTATTACTATGCTCTGCCTCCCCAGGCCAATCCTAAGAGTCAAATTTTGACAAATTTCATACTGTGAGGCTTTTAAACAGTCAAATATTGCTTTATTATTTAGAACATCATTTTTGGGTTTTGTTTCCAGCTGTATGTAGTACTGAAGTTTGCATTAATGCCCTGCATTATATCATCCTTATCAGACAAGTTTCCGAGGTACAGCTGATTCTCCTTTTTGATTTTCTACAAGAGCTATTAAAAATGCTGACCAAAGAATATAGATTTTCATTAATATTTCCTCTTCTTTTGATCTGTTCCTTTGATTTACCTGACTCTACAATCCAAATAATCAGAGGAGTTCCTGTCTTTCATGCAACAAATGTAATGCCAAAATTTAATCAAGCCAAGCTTTTTAAGATGCGGGGGAAGAGAGGCAGTACGTTTAAAGAGCTCTTCTCACCCTATCTGTCCAGATGGTTTTGGGAAAAGCAGACCCCAAGAAGATGCACCATTAAAGTATCCAACAGCATTAGTGATTTCAGAGGGCATTCTCTGCTTTGTAGGCATGAAAAACATTTCTGGAAACAGCAAGGCTGCTGAGGATGAGAATTGAGATTGAGATGGAGACAATCTTTTTCTTTTGTCAGGGGGAAACAAGGTGTTGGTCTAGTGTTTTCTCCATGCTGTCTCTTGCTTCAGTTCAGTTTCCTCTGCTAGCTTCAGCAGCTGATGTGTTCCCAGGACATCCAGTTGACTGTCTACTTGTTTTTCGACCCTATTTTGGCATAAGGTTGCTGTCCTTATTCCTTTTGGTATTGTTCCTGCACAGGAAGGCAGGAAAATACTTTTCCAAGCTCCTAATATATGTTTGTTTTCCCTTATTGTTGTTCATTCTGTTTACACAGTGGTTGTTTTCCTTCATCTCTGATGATGAAATTTAAACTCTCCTCTAAGAGGACAGAGATTTCAGGGAGTGGAAAATACAAAGACAGTGTAATGGAGCAAACAGAGACTTTGCTTTCAGCACTCTTGAGAAGTCAACCTTGACCCCAAGATGCCCAAACAAGTTGCAAGTGTAACGTGCACTTTTGGATTAAGCCCAAATGCCCTTGTTTTTATACTATTTCCACATTAGTGAATGAGGGAGCAGATGTGGTTCAGAGAAGTCAGTGCACCCCAGAACAGTGTGCTGCAATTACTCCAGTGCCATTAAATCACCATCAGAACAGCTTTGCTCAGGAGTCCTTCAGCTGCTCCCTGTGATTGCTGCTCCAGCCCAGCTCCAACATGCACCTCAAATATATGGATAGCTCAGAGAAATCAGAGAATTCCTAATTCACCACCCTCTGCCTCAGAGTCAGAGTTACTCATGGGGTCTGACATTAAAAAAAAAAAATTCCTGCAGGGTGGTGAAAGCAGCCATTATCTGTGTGTAGATGCATTTGTAGATCTGTAGTTACTCAGCTTTTTTTCCACATTTCCAGTATTAATTTGGTGATGCAATAATTTGTATGTGCAAATGATGTGGATCTTTCCATAAGCAAAGGTCTAACCAGTCCAAGGAGAGTGGTATGCCAACTAACACAGAAGTTTAGGTGATGTAAGCAATCAAATAAAGGAAACATGCAGCTTCTCAAAAAAGGGCTAGAATGGCTTCCAAACAGCTACACAACAAGCAAATCAGCTTTTCTGAAAACCTGGAAGAAGAGTCTTCTTTCTTTCTCTTGAAATCAAATAAAGAAGTTCATTTGTACATAAAAATGGGAATAAAATAAGTAGATCTGAAGGCTCTTAATCCTCACAAAGTCTTGCCACATCACCCCTTTCAGTGAAAGCCTTGAAGCCTCAACCTTCAAGCAAACACTCTTGGTTTTTTTCACAGAAAAGGAGTGCCAAGGAAACTTCCCTGTCTGACCATCCAGGAGCGATTTGCAGCCACACTCAGACTATCTGCACTGGGGCTGAGGCCCCGGCACACCTACAGAGCCCCACACTCACAGTCAACAGCCAGCCTCACCACAGAGCAGACTCTCAGATATCTTGATCCTTAAAATAATTTAATCACAGTGCAATAGCAAAATAACAACTTGAGGTGCCCCTGAGCAGGGACCCCAGACAAAGGAGACCATGGGCTTTTACACCCTCACAGTCTAAGGGTACCGAATTCTGGGGTCCTCGGCTCCTGCTGTGTCCCTCCTCTGGCAGTGCCACAGGTCTGTGTCCCTGAGTGTCCCTCCTCTGCCTGTGCCACAGGTCTGTGTCCCTGAGTGTCCCTCCTCTGGCAGTGCCACAGGTCTGTGTCCCTGAGTGTCCCTCCTCTGCCTGTGCCACAGGTCTGTGTCCCTGAGTGTCCCTCCTCTGCCTGTGTCACAGGTCTGTGTCCCTGAGTGTCCCTCCTCTGGCTGTGCCACAGGTCTGTGTCCCTGAGTGTCTCTCCTCTGCCTGTGTCACAGGTCTGTGTCCCTGAGTGTCCTTCCCCTGGCAGTGCCACAGGTCCCTGTGCCCTTTGCTGTGCAAAGGCTCGGTAGTTCTCAGTTTCTTGCCTGGGGCTCCCACCCAGAGCCCAACTGAGCCCCCAGCCCTGGATGGATCCCCCAACAGGGAAGACAGGCCAGTTGTCCTCCCAAAACTCTCCCAGTTTCCCCTCAAGGAAAGGGCTGGCAAGGGCCATTATCTCCCCTTCACAGAGCTGCTGGCTGTCCCAGTTGCACCAGTGCTGCAACTGGGATTCACACCCCACCATTTCCCTCAGCATCATCCATGTCCTTTGTTCTCACAAGGGATGACCTCATCTAAGACTAATTCCAACTGCTTTCCACCGTGACATAATTTCCATACCTAATTCCATATGGTCAGAGCAAGGTTTGAGCATGAATAACCTGGAGCCTAAAACCACAGAAGGGGACCCACATCCCTGGATGACTTCACAGGTGACCTCTGTTGGTCAGGGGCCTTCCCCCACCCCACCACAGCTTTATGGCTAAAAGCAGAAACAGCTTTTAATCTCCTATTAAAATTATGCAAGAATGAGCCCACAGGTTATTTTGGAGACATCCAGAAAGATCCCTGAGCCGTCAGTAAAATTCTAGGAATCGATGGCCAGCTCAGGAAGGCAAAGGAGGAAACATAAAAGAAAAATACTCCTCTGAGCATACCATTATTGTTAAATATCACCATTCCAAACGTAAGAGATAAATTTCCAAGTGTTACAGCAGGTCTCAGAACCCTATTAATAGAAATTAGAGGGAAGTCTAATAGAAAAAGACAGAGAGGAAGACATTCTCTCCACTGCTCCCTGGGGAAGGTGAGAAAAGACTGAAAGATGACACTTTATCTCTTCTAATTCTCGTGGGACCCATAATCACAGCATTCATTCAGCAAATAATAATAATAAATATGGTCTGAAGCGACTCCAGCTATTTCAGCTTTAATAAATGGGCTGAAATAGAGGCAAATTCAGATACAGAGAGCATCTTTTCAATAAAATCTGATAGGGTTATTAATAACATTAATGGAGTACCATGCTGTCTCCATTTTGTTAATAGTTGCCTTGTTCTCCCCAGTCCATTCCCCACTCCCATGCACAGACACAGACAAACACACACACTTTTCCCTCCAGTGATGACAAATTCAGACTGTCAGCTTTCTGCTGGCAATGCATCCCAAGAATTAGTCAAATTTGACATGATTTTATTGTTTTATGGGAACTGCCAACAGGGATTTTTCTGCCTGAAGTACATTTATATCCTAGTTCAAATCAGATCCTGGCTCAGTTCATGGCCACAAAGAGGATAAGCCAGGAAACCTGCAGCTCCTCAAGGACAAAAATAGTTATGGCTATGATGGGATGCTTAGACCCTTCCTCCAGGTAACTGTGCCTCTGTTTTTACTTGTCCCTTACTCTCAGGACAGCTTTTCCTTTCAGCTTTTTGTTCATCTATCAAAGTTACCCCCAGTGCATGGCCACAGTATTTGGGCTGCTGGTCCAAACCCAGACTTTTAAACTCTGAAAACCCTTGGTCACAGTTTTAGAAGAGCTAAAAGTCTGTCAGCAGAAGAAAAAGTGCAAGCAGGTGGATTTGCCTCGACTGTCCAGTTTTATTCTAAATTGAAAGTTTAAAAAGGTTCTCCTTTTATTTTTGTTCTCCCTTCTCCCCCTTTTTTATGAAATAAAATCTGACCTCTCTCTCACCATGCCCCATGAAAAAACAACTATTGACTCCAGTTGTATAAGACTGAGGGTTCCTGATAATTTAAAATTCACCCTTATTTATCCCATTTCACATCAGGCCTTAGCAGTATTTTCCAACAGTCAGGTTTTTACAGACTTAGTGAGATTTAAAAAAAAAACCAAAAAAAAAAAAAATGTTTCCTTTCCCTTGGCAGGTTATGCTTTCAGCTGTGACTTCCATAAAATAATTTTCATTAGCAAACAAGACGGCTATATGGTTAAAGAATAAAAATGCATCTCATTTTCCCCATCCCCACCTATAGATGAGAGAAGGAGCAGCCAGAGCCAAAGTGTTTTCTAACACAGCACTTCCCTTGCAAAGAGACAAAAAAAAAGAAGAAAAAGAAAAGAAGAGAAATGGAATTATGGAGTTGCAGAGAAATGAAATGTTAGAACAGAAAATAATTTCCCTAACTTGTAGCCTGGAGGCATAACCTGTCATAGCTCTGCAGGAATTGAACAGTCAGGGAGTTCAAGTTTTTTGCAGCTTACTATAAACTAATATGCTCAGTCATATCATCCTCAGAAGACTGGGATTTGAAGGAGCCACTGTATTTAGAATAGCAAAAGTGATTCTAGGGTTGAATAGAATTAGAGAGAGCCATCGGAAGCCAAACACAGATGGAGACTAGATGGAAGGTGACAAAAAAATTCCCAAACCACACGCCACACTAAAGACAGAGAGCTAAGCGGTAATTCTATTTTAAGCTCTTCTAGAGACCATGGACTAATCAGCTCATATCCTACAAGAATTCCAGCCTGTTTTACGTAGTGGTACCAGAATAACTGGTAGATTTCCACATGAAACAGAGAGCATCACACTGTGAGTCTCTCAGTGTGGTGGGTCAGCCTCGGAGGCTGCTGCAGCAGAGGAGAGCCCCACAGCATGCACTGCCTTCTGAAAGGGGGAAGAGCAGGGCTAAGAAGGAAAAAAAACTCTCAAGGAAGAAATGAACTACTTTAAAATCTGCATTGAACAGATCAGGCAAGATTCTCTTCTTACATCTGCAGTCTCTTCTCCCTTGATCTTTATAGGCTTATGCTGGTCTGAAATCAATGCAGAAAGCACAGTAAGGTGCAAGTCCTGGAGGCTACTCCACAAACAAGGCACAGCTGAACAAAATAAGTATTTTTCCTAAGATATTCTCTGTCCTCCAGCCTTGTCAGGACCATACAAACACTGTGGAGTTGATACTGTCCCAAATGCTGCTCTCTGAACTGCTCATGGATCAGAACCAAAGCACAAGCTCTGCCAGAGACACAGGCTGGATTATGGATTGACAGCTCCTGTCTGGAAAAGTGCAGAGTAAAAGAAACACTGAAGAACCCCCAAACTGGCAAGAGGAGATTTGTTACCCATTTCTCAGGCCAAAAATACTTCTCTATTTTTCCACTATACTACACTGTGAAAAATTCTCCATGAAGAAAGCAGGTCTATACTGGGAAACCCCTAGAAGAAAGTCAGAGCTGACCTGGTGCCAGAGCTTCTCTCTGCCTTTATTGGCTCTGTTTGCTCTTCCCGTGCTTCTATGGGACAAATTCCCCTTTAATGGAATTTGCTCTAAACTATCACAGGTCAGATCTCAAATTGCTACAGGTATTCCAAATCCTTGAGCTATCCAAGTGCTCTTTCCTTGGAAAAACACATCTCTGCCATCCCTACCCCAAAGCGTGACACATCCTCCTCGAGAGAAATAAAGTATTTTGCCATGCAAGATCCCACTCTGACTGTAATTCCCTTTGTAAAGAAAGCCCATCCTGACCCAGACCCCCAGGTTTCCAGCCCTAGACTCTGCATGAGCGAGTCTGCAATAAAAGCAGTGCCTCTGGCACACCTGAATGCACCTTCTTTGCATGGGGGAATGGGTGCCCAGCTCTGGGTTACCTGTAACTCACAGGTGCTTTCCTTTCCCATCTCCACTGGGAGATGGAGTTAACCTCATTGCTTTTAGCTGAGGGAATGTTCAAGTTAGCAGCTGGGACAATTTGTTGAAGGTCAGAGGGAAGGTTTCAGTCATCTGCAAACTGCACCCATGCTTTCCAGTGCTCCTCTAGCATTCCACCACTAGATCTTATTTTCTCTCCATGAAGAGTGCTTTCTCAAAAGAGGGAGATATCAAGAAATCAGCATTCAGAGGCAACACTGGGAAAAAGCCACTCACACAGAGCTGCCACACCAACAACTGCCCCCACAACTGCTCTGCTGGCTTTGCCCATTTTCCCCTCTGAACAAAGGGACGACAGGCACGGCGTGACCTGCTGGGAGCAGGGGCTCCTCCGAAGCACTCCGTGTGACCCCGGGGTAATGAACAGAATTAATATGGCAAAGCCTCTACCACGGCACCACTTCCCAGCAGCACAGCCACAGCCTCTAATTGATTAGTCCATAAAAATCTGTGCACTAAATTGAAAGGAGCTGCACTAATTCTCTTTTATGTTAAATTTCTGTCTTTCTCCTTTATCGAATCCTTCGTCGAATGTCCCTTTTGCTGCCTATTGTGGGCTTGCTCTGGGCCTGTTTTCCTCTTGCCCAGATTAAGTACCTAATCAAAATCTTGTCTCCCTTAATGGCATAAAATTGAAAGATAGATATTGCACTTTACACAGCTGATTAAACACTAGAATGTGGCTAAATGCTTTACAGGGCTTGTTACATTAACTAACTCTGTCATCTGCCAGCTATCTTATAATTGCATATGCTCATGTTGCCACTGGTGAAGCCAAGGTAAGATTTCTTTTCCCTCCATTACCTCTTTCCAGTCTCCCTCCCTCCACATTGCCACCCACCAGGTCTGTGTCAGAGAGGAGCTTCTAATTCCCTGCAACAGCCACCTGAAGAAAACCTGGCTGGTGCTGATTGACTGTAATTTTCTGTATGTTCAACTTTCAGTCGTGGGTTTGTGGCCATCTAAAGTGACTAATGTGATGGCAGGGGACAATAAATATACATTTTATTTCTGAAGGAAACAATTCTGCCTACACTTCTTGTCTTGTCAGCTTTAATGCTGAGCACCTTGCTCCATAAGGCAAGGATAGGAAAAAAACCCAAAAGTGTTAACACTACTTTGTTTAAGAACACATTTTAAAAAGTCTGAACCTTCCACTGGCTCATCAAAGCAGGATCTCAGGTAGGTATCCAGTGTTCACATCTTGGCTTTTTTCTTACCCTGTAATAATGATGCAGATGGACTTTTTGGAAGACTTACAAGTCTATCCCAGCTGATTTGCCTTTCAGACAAGAGTTATTCACCTTCTGCAAGGCATTCACAGAGAATGATCCCTAAATACAACCTTCAACTAGATTGCTTCAAGAAAGAAAAGAGCAAACCAACCCAGAAAAGCTATTCCAAAAATCTTTTTGGAAGAAAGAAAAGAAATAGAGATTTTGTTCAATGTTCTTAGAAATTGTTAACAAATGAAACATTAATCAGGGCTTGTATTTTGTTTAAGGATACAAACCATGTTGCCAAATACTCTGCAGGTAAGATGTGTTGTCTTTGTCATCCACAGACCCAGCAATTTTAGAAACAGACCTTTACATAAATATTTCTATATAGATTGCTTTAAAGCAATTGCCAAAACACTCCTCCCCTTTAATACAGAAAATAGACTGCACATTGCACCCAGCCTGTAAAACATGGAAAGCTGGTTCAGTTCGTGTGCATTTCCTCCTGACCCCCAATCTTTTACAAAGAATCTATTTGTTAAGCAATAAAATAACCCATCATTCATTTCTGGTCCATATATTACCCTAAAAACCTTTTTTCTTATTTCCAAATTCCACTGCAGAAGGTGCTAAAAGTCTCTTTTTGCTACCTCCTATCTAATTCTGCACCTTCTTATACAAAAGCAGGACTCCAGCCAGGCAAGGAGGCTCTGTCTGGGAGTCAGTCACTCTGAGGAACTGCATTCACAGCCAGCTAATAAAGCTACCACTAAGCTTTGCCCTAAAAACACCCAAAGGCCCAATTTTCTTCCCTTGGGCTCAGCAATAAGGCTTTACTAGGTGGGTTCTCCCTTCCCAGTTTACATGGGTGCTAAATCAAGTTGAGCTGAAGCAGATGTTACAAATCTGCTGGCAATTAATAATCGATTAATTGTTTTCTTATCCCACCAGGATGCTGCACCTTCCCATCTTGCATTTGTTGGTTCCCTCCTGAAACCACCCAAATTAGTTCATTGTACCATTGTTAATGGTTCATAAAAGCTTACTAGAGGCTATTATGAAATCTTTAGTAAGTGCTTGTTTTAAATATTCATGAAGGCATAATATATACTTTAATAAGACATGTAGCAAGTTACAAAACTGAACCCTGCACTAAGCATTTGCGGCCCAGGAAAGATTCATTGGAAAGAAAGATACCCACAGGAAAAAAGGCACCCACAACTCTCTCCTAATCTTCCTTTTTCTTTATCTACAAGACAATCTTGCCAAATCCTTTTGCCTTTAATAGTTTCACACCTATTAAAATTCTTTGGTTTAAGCTAACATACCAATTCCAAATTTCTTCCTGGAGGAGGAGAATATTCCCCTTTATGTAGATAAATATGCAACACTAGACAGCAAAACTGATTTGGCAAGTTTCAAGGAAAAGCTGTAAGTTTGTTCAAGATTGATCTGTAGGTACCAAATGTAGGAGGAAATTCACTCAGGAATCAGCCAAAACCCACCTCAAACTGGTCATTCAATACAGACAATTCTTCAACAGTAAGCATTTTCTAAACAGAAAAATGAATGGCTCTGTGACCTGCCACACTATTTCCTACTGCTGACTTTTGAGCTGGACCCACAATTTAGAGTAGTTCATAAAAGCAAGACCAAGTTTGACAATTTAGTCCTAGTGCTTAGTGGACATTTGGCCAAAGCCACATTCCCTGGGCAGTCCTGCAATTCAGCACAACTGTCAAAGCCCTTCCAGCAGAGGCACAGCAATCCAACAAGATATTAAATCTACTTACAGAAGGATAGGATGAGGAACAAAGTTTTACCAGTTCTAACCAATGTCATCAAACCCTCACTTTCAGGGTCAGATTCACAAAAAATCCCACACTGAATCCTTTATATACATATAAACCCCAGTGCTCTGATCCCTGCCAAGGATCTGTTTATCCACTGGAGCAGGTTTGGGAGCCATGGAATTCTCATAATGTGCTCTCCAGCAGAGAACACCACCTGCAGCCGTGTGCAACTGGGAATGTTCCATTCCCGAGGCTGATCTGATGAGGTGCTGAACAGAACAGATGGGGTGAGTCCCCAATGCCATGGCAGCACCATGGCTCCCAAGGACACCCCTGCTGCCAGCCAGCCAGAACAGAGCCATTGTTCCCTGCTCCACGAGGGCCTGGGTGGTCCAACCTGCCCCACTCCTGTTCCTTGTTCCTCTTCCCAGAGCCGGAGCTGTTTTATCTGTTAACTCTACCACCTCTGCAGTGGAAGAAGGATTGCTGACACTCGCTGAACTTCACACCCGCCTTCCAACATTGTTTCTTCTCTCCTTACCCTAAAAAGAGTCACAGCAGCTTGTGGGGGTCTGAAGGGGATGGGGAGGGCAGCACTGGGGTAAATGATCTCTGACAGAGGAGGAGAGCGACTGAGAAAACTCTTATTCAGAGTTCTCCACTTTTTGTTGTTTTGTAAATGGTTTTCCTGTACAAGAATATTCAGACACCCTCCTAGGAGCACAAAAGAACGAAAGCAGCATCCCTCAGTAGTGTTGGGCATGTGCACTATGTGGAAAGCTGGTGCTAACCCAAACAAGACAGCAGTTACCAGGATGGATCCGTCAGTTTTCATCCTGGGGCCTGTCTTCTTCCAAAGACCCTCCAGGCAGCAGGGACTGGAGGAGGAATTGGTCACAAAACCTGCTTGTGAGGAGTCAGAGTGAAAAGCCATGGAAGAGAAGTCCCAGCAGGAAATCAGGAACTACAGCTGTTTTCAACAGAATAGTCCCTGTGATCTATCAGTGATGAGTGCAAATGCCTCACCAGCAGCACCCAAATGAGCCTGGAGCTGCTTAACTGGACAAGCAGGCTCTGATCTACCCTTCTGAGATGGTTTCTGGGTTTATTCATAAGAAAACTAAAGTATCAGAAAGACATTTCCAGAAAGAGCAAGAGAATTCCTTCACTTTAAACCCCTGCATCTTCTTTGCTGATCCTCACTTCTCAGTCCCTATTCCATTTCTCCCCAGGGACTGTTTGATTAAATATATGTGAATAAAAAGTATCCATTCCCTTTTGAACTAGGTTAAATTAACAGTGACCTGAATCAGACCCCGCAGTCCTGACAGCAATTACTTATCAATGAATCATTATCCATCTCTAAATACAATTCCTTACTCTTTCCAAATTTAAATGTATAAAAAAAAAAAAAAGGCACGCTGGCAGAAATAATTCTACAAAGTCTGGATTTTGCCAGGGGTGTGGGATGGACACTAGACAAAGAACAGACATAAGGGGAACAGAAAACTGTTACCATCTTCTCACCTACTTTCACGATTTTCTTCACATTTCCAAAAGACAATCAGAAACTGAAAGTGAACTCAGATCCAAATGGAGACAAAATACAAAAAATGTCAGCTATTTTACTACGGCCACACTTGCTATTTTAACACTGTATTTTCTTCTTTCCTGGTCATGGCGTGTCATGAGGAAGTGATCTCAAGCCATGAGATGTAACTTTGGGGTTCCTAATTCTAATTCAGAGAAATGTTTTGCTGAGATTTTCTAAGTTTCCTTTTAATTTGTGGGCCACACTGAACAACAAGATCTCTTGTACTTATCCTGGAATTTAAAAAAAAGCCTTTCAAGACAGTGCCCATAACACAGATAAAAAATGCTTTTATTATGCCTCTCATACCAGCAGATCTCAGGGCAGCCCAGTGGCAAGGCAGACACATCTTTAGAGTAAGTGATTCCTCTCAGCTGGTGTCAGAGATTTGCTCATGTGGAAATTAAAGGTCTTACTGCAGGATTTTAGAGTTGTTGTGCTGAATGCTCCAGCTTTACACACTGAAACAAGATCTGTTTTTCAAGCCTTGAATGAACTTGACAGCTGAAGACATTTGTCCCACTTGCCTACAGGAAAGGAACTGCAAATAACTCCTTGTCCTGAAGGAATTCATGCAGTCACATTTAAAACATAAAGGGGTTACACTGCCCCAAACTCTGACATTTACCCTAGGCTTCCAGAGAGATCCCCAGCAAGGCAGCCTGGCCAGGCTGGAACACTCCTGGTCATGACTCTCAGCTCACCAAAGCTGCTTCCCTTTGCAAGGAGTTTCCACTGCTGAGCAGCTCAAAGTGAACTGTTTCCATGGTCCACACAACAGCAGCAGCTGATTGGCAAAGAGCAGTAGCATTATTTAAAAAGCCACAATAAAGTGCTAGTATTAAAATACTGACAAGTAGGAAAAAAAAAATCCAGATAGAAGGCCAGCACTGACATCCTTCCATTTCAGATGGGACAGCCTCCAGAAAGGGCTACATCCAGGGTTATACCATCAACATGGAGACCTCTGTGCTCCTGATCCAAAAATAAAACACCTTTGTGCTGTATTGAATGATGAGAGGGAGAACAAACCCTCTTTTCACACTCTTCCCACATCATTTAACCCCATTGACCTCAAAAAAAATTGTTCCTAATCACTCTCTTTCATCCTGGACATAATCTCAGAAGAGGAGTGGGCATTGCTGAGTTTACTGATGTATACAATTACAGTTTGGTCCATATTTAAAAATGAAGATTGACAAAACTACAGAAAACTGAAGGTTTGAAAAATTCCATCATTTGGGGTTCTGTCTAGATTTCAATTTCATTAAAGACTTTAAATTTAGAATGGTTTGGGCACAAGATTCTCTATTTTGTCCATCTATAAATGCCAGACAACCATTGTCCAAAAAAGAAAGTGAGTAAATAAATAAATAATTCATATAACCAGAATTTAACCCTAATGAATTCAATCCCTTTTTACTGTAAAGGGAAAGTTATGCTTGCAGGCATAGTTTGGGCCTTGTTTTTAAATGCAGAGAATAGTAAAATAGATGCAATGTTTATGAATTATTAAAACCTGCACAAGGATTTCTTTTCCTCTTCCACAGCTTTTTGTTTAATCCTTGTTCATTGTTGGGGGCTCTGGGGATGACTGACATTTAACACATCTCTGCTGTGCTTCCTTACCCACTGACATGGGGGTAGAGGGAACCTCACACACACACAAGCATTTGCAGATTACAAATGTTCCAAACTTTTATTTCTGCTCACTCCCACACACCCTGAACCAAGCAAAGAGAAGACAGATAAATTCCCATCTGGAAGAGTGTTCCAATATCATCACTTCATCTGTTACATGAATAACAACTTTACTCACCTTGCAAGTGACAGATATTAAGGATTAACAAACTTGGGGTTTGGTGATTTTTTTCTTTTATTTTTTAATAAAGTAGCATCATTGTTTTGTAGATGCTGTGGTGGTCAGGGGATATGTTTTGATGTAATGATACTATTTTTTAAAGAAAAAAGATAGTTTAGGGGGTATATTTAGGAACAGGGATTTAGAGATTTGCAACCTGAAAATATTTGAGCATCCCATCATATACGAGCACACAAATAGATCCCCACAGAGTGCTGGCAGCATTAGCCACTCCATTATTCCCTGGACATTTACAGCATCAGCTGCTATATAAAATCTATTTCCTATTTTCACAGGGAACAATAAGACAAAAAACCCAGGCACAAATTAATCACACTGTCTCATATGGAGAATTTTGAAAGAATGGTTAATTCACTCTGAGCAGCCTTATTACAGCAATGATGGTCTGGGTATAAATGCCAGACAAAATTCCAGGTGGAACAACTGATCTAAGCAAAGGGAAAACAGTCACATTTGGGACCTTCTGTCCAAAATTGGTTGGTTATTTCCAGCCCCCTCTATATCAAACACTAATGAGAAGGTGTCACCTTCCCTGCTAAAGTCTGCCTTGCTCTGAACACCACAGCTCAGAGAAGGATGAGGAATCCACAACAGCAGCACTCCCAACAGAGACAGAATTTTACAGGAGGGGATTTAACAATTTGTGAGTTTGAGACTTATTCAGAATATTTGAGGAATTGAGGAGTTAAGAGTAATAAAAGAATAATTTGCAGAAAGTGGGGCCACAGTAGACAGACCCGTGTCCGTTAGTACATCCCTAATTAATGTGTCAGTGATGTGGAGTACTTCTAAAAAGCCTAATGTCAACCCTTTGCCTGCACTCCCAGCGTGCACAGTCTGCCTACCTCAGTTCTAGTGCACAAATTGTGTCCCAGAGACTGATGAAGTCCATAGTAAACCACATGTTAACGTAGGCATTTTAATCAGACTTTTAATGCTTTTAATCAGACTGTAAAAAGAGGCTTGAAAGTTCACATTGAGAAACCAACATAAGCATCAGAATTAAAAACAAAGATGACACAACAGGAAATGCTTGTGAGCTGCTGCAGCTTTTTTTCCAACCAAACCTGGTTCTCACCAGTGACAGAGGGTGTTGCACCTTGTGTTTAAAAAACAAACCAAGCACGAAAGCACAAAATACCAAAGGGGAGGAGAGGAAACCACAACTTCAGACAATGAAGATAAACTGGATTTTTCATTAAATTAAGACAGGATTCAAAAGTTCCCTGTATGAGTTGTAGCTGAAGCTCAGAGTTGCAGTTCTGCACTAAGTGAGGCTGCTGGGATTGTTTGGGTTTCCACTGGCTGGACTGAGCTCCATGCTTGCTGCTTACAGCAGAACACATAAATACAGGAGGGTGCTGCAAGAGCTGCAGCCCAAACCCTCCTGCACTGTGTCACAGCCTGTACTGATACACCAAATCAAGAATAATTTTACATCAGGTTACAGGATATTATGCTAAGCTGAAATATTTAAGGAGACAATCTTACTTTATAGCTATTTTTCAGGAGTACTCAAAACTATTACTTAATAAAAGAATTATATTCTCCAATCTATTCTTGCCCTGAACAGCCCTAAGCTTCCTGCAGCTCCACCCCTGCATAATCCATAAGCCACTAAGAATTTTTGTTGTATTTCTACATGATTTCTACAATTTTTCTTGTCCCTTTCTTATTTCTCCTCCCTAATCACCAACAAACCCATCTCTGTACATAAACACACTTTATCACTGTATTATCTGTGGCAAATGGTTCTAAAATAAAACACATCCGCCTTGCAAATGAGAAATGGAAACAAGCCTGCCATGGTTTTAATGAAACTGTGTATGTGTAACATTTTCATTGCATAAAACCAACTATTAACTGCTCACTAGAGGGGTTAAACAACACGTTTGTACCACAATCTTTGAGATTGCTGGGTATTCCTATGGAAACTTCTCTTCAGTCTCCCCAAAAGATATACTATATTTAAGTGTTCTTTTAATTTTGTTAATTTTTACCCCTGTTAAGAGCATGGTTTTTCCAAAAAAACTTCCACCACCATTCTTCTGCATGTTTAAACTGCTGCCAGAAAGCTTTTGTTTCCCTATTTATTACTAAGCTATCTCTTTACATCTACTCTGCTGTGCTCTACAAATTGTAGAGAGCATACAAATGAGACACAAAGCAGCTGCCAAGTGTGTAAGTAAAACTTGGCCTGGCCAGTAATAAGCAGAAACTATTTAATCCTCCTTAACACTTTGCAATCTATGCAAAAAATATTTATAGAAGCAACATCAAACCCAAAAATTATCAGATAAAGTTTTGACAGTTAAAGAAGAGAGATGCAGAAGAGATCAATATTTTCCTTAGCTAACATAATCTATTTATGAGTTGCTGGGGATTGTTGATCGAGATTTTTCAATCAAAATTTGTCCATCACAACACAAACTTTTGGGAGAACCAACTATATTTACAGAGACAGTTTTTAAAGTGACAGCTTTATTACAATTGAATGCAAACACCCCCTAAAGGGTCTTCCCAGAATTCCCCCTTGAAAAAGAACAGAAAAAGCTGGAAAAAGCTCCACCACCACAACAAACCACTCCATTATGGTTTAAGGAGGATGATGCTCTACAAAAGCAAGGGTTTTAATTCTGAAATGAGTGTACAAAAAGCTGCATCTTCCAAGTTGGCCAATATAAAATAACCTGCTTGGTTGACTCAATTTCTGCTCTCAAAACAGAAAATAAAATGCCATTTCCAATCTGACATTTCACTTAAATGCAAAAGGAGAAAGAAAACCTTAAGTATTCTAAATTTTCAGTGTAAAGAAATGGCTGTTTACCTCACATTATACAGTTTGGAAAGCAAAGGGAGTTGCGAGTAAATTGAGTCAGTAACTGGAAAATTGTCTGAAGTTTAAGGAAGGAGCACTGGCTCATATTCTGGCTTTCTGCAATGAAATAAACCTCCCAAAGAGTAAGCTGGACACATCACAAACTTATGCACTTCAAACATTTAACAAAAATAAACATCCTGCTATAACTGTTACCCAATTTAGTGTTTTAATATTAATTTTCTGTGTGACAGTGCCCTGGCCATCACCTTGGGCACACTCAGCACAGAGCAGTGTGGTAACAGGTTCAGTCCTCAGCTGAGCTGTCAGCTCATTTACTGCTTATCTCCTCTTCTAGTGAGGAAGACTCCTATAGGAAATTACACAATCTACTTTTTTACCTTACAAAAAGGCCAAACAAACACATACATTTCTTTTCTGAAAGGAAAACTGGCACCATTGCACCTGTAGAGGCACAATCTCAGTCACACGTGCCATGCAGTACTCAGAAAAGGATTTGCCACCAAAGGAGGGGGGTCTGCTGCCTGTGTCTCCTCCAGGCATCTTATATCACCTCTCATAAACTCCAGACAGCTCACAAAACCTCCACTGCTTCACCAGACTGAGCATGTGATTTCCCCAGCCAGCTCCAAGTAAAGCATTTGAGTTACAAACCCATTTTTTTGCCACATTTTCTCTTCAAAAAACAGAGCAAAAGCTTCCCAGGGCTATTGCTTCCAATTGGGAGGAAAAAAAAATGAGCAGCCCTGAAACAGAATACGCCAAGGATTCATTCATGGTGGCACAACAGCAAAATAAAGGAAACAAAACCCCACAACAAGGCAGCATTTCTGTTGCCCCCACAGATCCCCCCTTTATTTACCTAAGACCATCTGTATGAGAAGCTGTGCATTGCTGTGCTACTCACACACCTCCTGAGCCCAGGTTTGTTTTGGCTGGCTTTTGCAGTGTCCTATGAAATGTCACTGGTTTGAATTCTGCAGCAAGTCCAGCTTTGTCAGAAAACATCCTTTTCCCAGAATTTCTGAGAGGGAAGAATTTGTAGCCATCTATGGAGCAGCTTGAATAACTGGGAAGGGAACAACCCAAATGTAGCCCTGCCTACTATTGCCAAGTAACCTGTGGACATCTCCCCTGCTCCTCAGCTCTTATTTTACAGTTCTCAGGTGATTCGGTGCAAAATTTTGCAGCTCACTGCATGTTGAGGAATAGTTGTCATCTGCTCCTAGGGTTCCATGTGACACACAGCTTCAATCTTCCTTTGTTTCGTGGTTACCTGGTCAGCAGAATTCCAGCCAATATGTGCTGAGCAGAAAATACTCGTGTTTGTCTATGGATTGCCATTGCTGGCATGAAAAAAACACATCTTTGTATGTACCAGAGCCACCTAACAACCTGCAACAACAAAATTATCTTCAAATCTTTTCCCGAAGAGATACCATGGCATTAAAGCCAGCAGCTTGGGATGTTTCTCTTCCTGGTGGGTTTGTGTCCCCAACCTGAGGTTTTCTCATGGCTGTTGGACATCACCATGCACCAGCTGTCCATCAAAAACCTCACCCTCAGTCATCCTCAAAGCATGAGAAATTAGATACTAAAACTCACTTGTCAACTGAGTATTTGGTGTTTGTGGTTGGATTTGTCTTCACACAATAATTTTCATCCTAATTAAGACTTCTGGGTGAATCCCCAATACAAATAAAATTAATTTGGGAAGAGTAAATACAGAGGAACAAATCACAGTCCAAGTGCACAGCCTCTTGGAGCCTGTGAGACTGCAGAATCTTGCTTGCAGATCGTCTCAGCCAGCTCTAATCATTTATTTAAAAAGAGACTAACAGAATAGTCTGTCCTGGAGGATGAAAGCATATGTTAGTCTCAGCGTGGATTCCTTTAGGAGGGCAGCATAATTATCACATTCAGCACTACAGTAACTCAAACCTACTCTTCCATTTTCTGTCTTTAAACACCAAGTGAAGTGCATATAAATAATTTGGCTGCACAAAATGCAGCTCTCCCCACTGAATTGTCACCAGGGCAAGTCAGTCAAAGTCAGCTGGACAAAGGACAGACTGGTCCTTTGGTCCAGCACAGGGGGCTGGTAACAGCTGCTCTGCCCATCTCCATGCTCACAAGTCCTCTGACTTTTTGGTTTGCCTGGGAACTTTTGGGGTGTGGATTGATGCTCTGTTGACAATTTTCTGATTTTTGGTTATCTTGAGGGGGGATTTTTTGTTTGTTCTTAAACCTAAGAGCCCTCATCACAGCACAATACCAGTGAGAGTGGCATCCTCTGGCAGTAGCTTTGGGAACCCTAGGGATCACGTTGTTATCTGTGAAGTCCAGGCAGAACAGATGTGTAACCTGTCCAGATGTTTTTGGCTCCTCCTACAGAGTCCAAGGTGGTGGTGGGCAAGTCAGGACAGCATAAACTGTGCATATGGACATGAAGTGTCTTCTTTAGTTCATGGAAAGCAAGAGCCTGACACAATCCTAACACAACTCAGAAGTGAAAAATGGAAATGGAAAAGTCTAGAATGGAAAAGAAAGCAATGCCATCCTTACATGCTAGCACAGGGCCTCTACCCTGCAAATAAATTACTTGGAAAAAGATTTACTGAACAAGCAACTCAACATAAGCTCCCAGCACAGTTGTGACAGAAGTGGCTAATGTTGGTTTTAGAGGTATAAAGAGGAGCAGTGAGTGGGATTGATGAAGTGATTATACGTTTATTTATGACATTGGTGAGACCAGTAAAAGGCACACAAAGCTCAGTTGCAGCATTGCAACTTTGTAAAGAGTGTTGAGAAAAAACAAAGATGTGAACAACTGGGGAGGCAAATAACTGGGTTCTCAATGAGAGCTGAAAGAGCTCAATCTATTTAGCCTATCAACAAAGATTGAGAGGTAACTTGATTAGTGTATAAGTACCTTCATGGGGAGAAAACAAAGGGTATTAAATGGCTCATTAATCTATCAGAGAGAGGCATAACAAAAACTAATGGCTGGAAACTGGAGCCAGACTGATTTAAATTTAAAACTAGGCACAATTTTTTATTTTTTTAACACTCTGGGGTATTCTCCAGCTTTTGATACACTGAAATCAAGAAATGGATGCTGTCTGGAATACCTGCTTTAGGCAGACACAAGTTGCACTGTAGTTAAGTAAAAAAGTTATTAGAATCAATACCATGGTAACCAGGAGAAATGCAATGGCCTATGATACACAATGAGTCAGAGGGACAGCCCAGGAGTCCCTCTTGGACTCAAATTCCATGAACTATGAACAAGGCTTTTCTCTGCCCTCCTAATGCATCCAATCATTCTAATTTTCCACCTACATTCAGTCACTGCAGAAACTCCTGTAAGTTCCTGTTGTAGACAGAGTATAATCTGAAGCCAAGTTGAACCATGTGCTGAGGCGTAACCCAAGAGTTAATTCTTTTGCTTGCTCTTTAAAAAATGGGGTTTGCATTCATGAACACCATTAGATTGATGACACTGATAAACTGAAAGGGGAAACAGGGGTAGAAGTGGAGAAAATAGGAATTTAAAATGGTTCAAGCACAAAAATACCTCATGCAGCACGATGCCTCCAGGACTATTCTGTCAATTAAAGTGTGTTCATCACTCACATTTTTTCTGCCCCAGACTTGCAATAGATATCAAGGAAAAGGGCTGTTGGTAAGCAATCATGTATTTACCAAAGCAGAGTCACAGAACTCATATTTAAGTCAGTCAAAGATTTTCATAAATATGATCAATATATTGGGGGGGGAAAGGGTGGTGGCAGGCTATAACTTTTAAGATCTTCTAGACAGTTTAAACAACAACAGTATGCAATTTATTTGAGCTAAATTGATATTTACAGAGTTAAGTTAAAACTGCATAAACAAAGCATTTTCTTTGGCTCAGCATTTGAAACAATGCAGTAACCTCCATCAGCACAAAACCTATTTCCTTTGCAATCTTAAAATTTGGCTACCACACTGAACACTCCCTGCCACCTCTGCATGGCACTGGGATTGTCAGCATGGGGAACGGAGCACTGCAGACAGGATATCCAGTGACACGGGAGTCTCCTGCTCAGAGTGGCACCAGAACAGCACAGACTCTTTGCACAGCCCATCAGATAATGCTTCTCCTGCTCAGGGATTCCCAGCAGAGCTGATGCTGAGACCTCTCAGCTTTCTCCCAAGCCCCAGTTCTGCCAGGCACCATCCGCGCAGGAACACCCGGTCTGTGGGCACCCAAGCAGAGCCAGGAGGTGCTTCCCGTCCCCACCTCTCCTTGCTGCTTCCTCCTGGAATTACGAGCTCCTTGCTTTCAAAGGGGGCTCAGTTCGCCCACACTATCAGTGCCGATTTCGGGTCTCCCTCGTGAACGAGAATCAGCATGAATGGAGCCGGCTCTGGCCGCACTTGCGCTGTGGATATGCACGAACTCCAGGAAGCTGAGACTTCATTTGATCTGAAACCCCCCCCAGCCAATGCATTTTAAAGACAGAACCACAAAGCCAATCAATAGGGACCATTCAGATACTTGCTGTCAGCGGCTAAAAGAAAATGGATACCGAGAAAGCCATAACTATGATAAATTCAGGCGCTGCTTCTCTCTGACTAATGTAGGCACTAAAACACTCCATGAATATCCTGCTTTGAAACGTGTCATATTTCTGAGAGGCCAATCAATCTCAGGTTCTCAGTGGACCACATTAAAATACATTTGTCACTGTAAGTTTATGAAATATTGATGGTGTTTTTTAGGGGGGTGTTAGGAGTTGGAGAGGTGGATCAAAAAAAGAGGGAGGGGGAGCTTCTTTAATGAATTATCTTTAGGCTAGAAGCAAAAGAAGAAACAAATGTAGGTGCTTATTGTGGATGAGGGTGAAAAACAGGAAACAGAATTGCTTACTGAAGAAGGACTTTTGTTGGATTAATAGGAAAGATCATGTGAGTGAATACTTTACAGAGGCACTTCAGTATTTCAAGCTCAATTTGAACTAGATTTATTATTTTATTAAACTTTTAACTTTCTATATTTGGTATCTAGTACAGAAAATAAAACCAGAGCTCCCTTAATGACAGTCACAGAGGGGAAATCAAAAGTGTATCTGTGTTCCAGCGGGGAGCAGGGTTTCAATGCACCAGGCACTGCATCATATTTATGCCTGAAAGAGAGAATGAGCCCATATATGCTAGAAAACCTCACCAAGCAGGCACACACACTCCCCATGGAAAAGAAATGGAATAAAACACGGATACACAGAGCAAAACCACCTTTCCTACTGATGCATCTGCGCACACTCAATACTTGGTGTTCCTCTGTGTTTTTCACCAAGCAATTTTCCATCTTCAGGAATTTATGGTCAGAGTAAGTTAAAGACCAGAACTGGGGACCAAGGTGGAAATGGGAACCATGTCACACAGAGTAATTAATTTTAGATCATAAAGGAAGCCTGTTGCAGATCCAAGCTGGGAGCCCAGGACTTTCCAGACAAGGCCACTCTACCCTTCTGTAACCCAGCCTGCTGAGCACCTAATGACATCCTCAGCTTTCTACACAAGTGGCTCCACTGAAGTCAATAAAGCTATTCACAAGTGTAAAGTTAAGCCTGAGCTCAAATACTGTGGTACTGTGATCTATGTTTGTAAATCAAGTGTGGAACTAAAGCTAGTTTATGTAAATAATTGGAAGTTGGGTCATTTTTCACCATTTCTGTCAATGCAAAAAGCAGTTTTTCAGATAAGAACAGCAGCAGCATTCACTGAGGGAACAAAAAGTAAATCCTCATATGCATTTTTAGTTCACAGATGCTAAACTTTTTGGTAAAGATATTATGCCATGTCTGTAGGAAAAACACTCTTAGGCAATAAATAGCACATTTTGCTTTAGTGATGAATTGCAACAAAAATAAATTGAAGCAGAAGCATAAAATTTTTCATTTTTCACAAATCTGGAAAAATATGAACTTTCTATTAGTTTTGGCCAGTGGCCCAAATATCTTCCCTTCAACATTTAAGAAGAATTTCACTCTTCTTACTGAGATTATCCAAAATGATACGCAAGTCTATCCTCTATTTCCTTTGCCATAGTTTAGGTATTTTGGCTATACGGTTTGGCTGCTTGAAAAGCTTTCATAAAAAAGCAGTTTTTCTACCTTCACCCCAGCAATTTCTGCCAAATTGAAGACTTCCACATGCATGGAGGACAGAGAGAAGGAAGCATTTTTCCCCCCATCAATTACAAGCAAGTTTAAACATTTCAGCATGTTCTGGGGAAGCAGAGTGATTTGCTAAAGAGTTTAATATTGAATTATGCCTCCTGCTCTGCTACAGCACTTCTCAAGAACAGTAGCTCAGGTGCCTAAATCCCTAACTTTTTCACCCCCAAAAGCTGCAGTCTTTGATTAAAGTACTTTTTCCACCATGAACTGCAGTTTCCACTATGAACAAGACACTCAATAACTAAAATTATTTTCTTTTCCCCATCCTGAATCTTATCTCAGAGGTTTGCAAGTTATTCTTTTCCTCCACACACCTTACTCATGGGCTATGGCTCTGTTAGCTCAGGTGTTGGGCAAATAAATAAAAAAGGGAATGGTTTGAGACAGATCTTCTGACACTTTATTTCTATCAAGTTTGGACTCAGATCTGGTGTCAGTGTGAGCCAGAGACCTTTTCACTTACAGCAGCAAACACCTCAGGGCTGTGCTGACACTGCTCAGATTAATTACCAGTATCACCAAGAATCATATTTTCAATCTTTGGGGTGTTTAGGGGAGCAAACTTCACCTGCTGGAGATGAGGCAAGAACGTGGGCAGACAGAAGGGTCCTTCCTTTGGGGACCTGCCAGGTCCTGACTGGCAGCCCATGGCAACCCATCCTTGCAAGAGAAGTCCTCTGAGTGCACAGCTCCCACATCCCCATGTCCCCACTGCTCCTGGGAAGGACAAGCATGAAATCAGGTCCCTCAGCCAGGCCTTGGTGGCAGGGCAGGGTGGGACAGCCAGGCCCCCCAACAGCTCAAGGTGGCAAACCCAGGACATCCAGGCGTGGCAGGGAAGCAGATTGTGCACAGGGCTGCCACAGCCCGGCCCTGGTGCCAGAGCTAAAATGAAGCCTCTGCCCCAGCTGGGACCATGTGGCAGGGAGCCAATGTGACCAGCAGACCCATCTTGCCTGGGCACAGCTCAAAGTCTGCAGGAACCCAGTGAGCTTAGCTCCCCAGGCAGCTCCTTCAGGATTTCAGCCTCCAATGAACTTGTTCAGGGTAATTCCTACAACAGCAGCTTTGCTCCTGGCCATTCTCCATCCAAACTGCTCACCAATGCCTCGAGAAATGGGGACTCCGTGGCTTCCTCAAGGAGATTCTTTGGCCACCTAAAAAGGCACAGTGGCAGCAGCTTTTCCTGCAGGTTCAGACTAGGTTTCTCCTCTGATTTAAATCTGTTATTTTTGATATTACCCTTTTGCTATTAGTCTGAATAAAACCTCTCACCAAAGTCATGCCAAATCAGTAAAGTCAGAAGAGAAGCCAAATTAATGATATAAAAGTAGTTAACATTATCCATACTGAGGCAAATTCAGATCCCAGTCCCTCCAGGCAATGTGGGAAAGGGCTGGGTGATCCTGACATCTAAGTTTCAAACCTCTATCTCTTCAATATGTGGGAATTGGATACTTTTATATGGACAGGAATCAGATAGTACAGCCTAATGACCCCTCTGAGCCTTAAAGTCACTGATGCCTTTGGGTATATTTCTAAATAAAATGCAAAACCTATGAAAAAAACCAACCCCTGATCTCCAAACCCTCATGCTTACTTGGCTGCATCAGTCCAGATCAGCCACAATAGCTTGAGGCAACATTTGGAGTTTGTTCTCACTCATTAGAATTAAGCTTATGTCAAAATACACGTCTAAAAAAAAGAAAAAGCTGCAAAGCTGGTTACTAGATTCGTTAAGCACCAGGATTCATGTCATCTTTGATAATATTTTACACTCAGTGTTTTCATATGGCCTCTATTTACAGATCTAAGCATTCTATAAATATCTGCTGTGAGTACTCCAAGGGCTGCCAGGGCAGTTTTCACCCACTGCTCTCCTGACCCTGTGGAAGTCATTCTTCTCAAAGGACAGCCTGGGCAATGCACAACACATTTTTAGATGATGTAGCATCAGTTCATGTTGGTTCTGGGTTTCACTTCACCTTATTTTGTATTTCAGCTTGCAATTCTGGCAGTAAGTTTTGCATACCCCTCAAATGTTACAAAAGTGTCCATGCTGCCTTTCATGGGGGAAAAGCCCTGTTGAAGCTGTGCCTACACAAAACCAGGTGAACTGTGCTTCTGGAAAGATGCTTACCTTAGTCCTTAAAAGGATTGTCAAGTGGTGGTCAGAAAAACTCAACTAAAGCCAGTAACTGCTTAAAATATTTCAATGGAAGAGTAAAATTCAGGAACATTTCAGCAGTCAGGACAATGCTATGGTCACGATGCATCCAATTCTAAATATTCCAGGTAGAGGAAGGAAGTTCCTTTTCAGTATGGCCAGTTACAGTCAAAGAAGGGAAAGGTAGTTAGGGGGAAGGAAGGGTTTTCCCCAAAATTTCACTTTTTAAAGTGTTGCTCTATAGATGGGCTACCTCGCACAGTGACCAAGGACACAAAAACCTGGCCTAAGAGGAGCTGTAGGCAAAGCAGAAACAAGGTGATTGCCTTTAAGAGGAAAAAAAAAAGTCAAATATAAAATAGTTTGTAAAGGCAAAAGGAAAAATATCAGGCATTTTAATAACCGTTAATCAAGTGACATCCTAAAAATTCAAACCATTATTGTTACTTAGGTCTTAAATGCTGGGAACTGTTCTTTGATGAAAAAAAGAGATCCAAGTATATGGAAAACACAAAATTCACATTCAGATGTTCTAAACCTTCCACAGACATATAGTATTTAAAAGAGTCTAAGCTAATAAGCTGCTATCTCACAATTTTTTAGAAATTCATTTACCATGTTTTAATAACTCCTTTTATTATATATGTTGAAATTATACGTTGTTCTACTCCACACTCAAATTTTCTAGATCCTTTGCCAGTCACCAGATTCTGAAGACAGGGGTTGTACTTCAGAAGTTGCATCAGAGATTTCAAAATCCTGGATGTTTCAGCTTCTCAAACTTTTCAGTTCCTCTTGGAACCAAGAATCTGCTATAAAATACCCTTAGCAATTTCCTGCACAGGAATACAGATCAGTCATGGTTTAATATTAACAGCTAGAAAAAACAAATCCTACCCTACCTACCACCATAGCCAGACCCTGTGCCTGTAGTGTTGACACCTTGAAAAAGCATTTAAAGTTACATAAACGTTGGTATAAAATTCAGTTTTCCAAGTAACTAATTTATCCAGTGGGCACAAAGGAAACAAAACAGATCCTGGAAGTCATTTAGTATTTCTGCCTATTTATTTGGAATTTTTTGTCTTTCTGGCCAAGATATTCATATAGACCACTAAAGAAGTGAGATAAGCCATACAATTAGCCTAGCAAGGAAAAAAGAATATGGAAGAAACTAGGAAAATTTCAACAAATTAGTGACTATTTAAATACTGAATATTCTTCCTTTGTTCAGGAAGTGTCTGTCCAAAGGAAACTCTCCTGTTCAAAATTGGTGTCATCTTGAATGCCAAAAAGGGAAGAAAAAGTCATTTACAAAACAATTAGAAATAAGGTTTCAGCCTTGGGGGTCTTCCTCAGGGCATGGTGAAACTGGGACACAGCAAAACTAAACAACATCCTGTTCTTCTTTAGCCTAAGGAAGGCCCTATGGCCAAAATGCCTTCTCTAATTTAATTTTGTACTTCTGACAAACAGGTTGACCCTTCCCCTGCTAATTACTGCTCTGCAAGTTGCCACTCTGCACCAAGTTTGTCTCTTCATTTTTAGAGGTCACACACAACATAAAGCATTTATCCAAACCATCTCCAAATCCCACACCTTCGTTTATGTCTGGAACCGTCAGCTTTGAAATGTTCACTCTGGGAGAAGAGGGAAGCAATATAACTAATTCTCCACTGCCTTTCACTGCTGCCACATCAACTCTCCTGGGCAGGAGGATGAAATGCTGCTGGTAGGGGTTTGCATGGCTGGATAAGACCAGCTAAGGTGCAGAGCAATGGAGAATAGGACCCAGCAATTTGAGGATGTCATCTGTAAAAAGGAAGAATGGTTTCTGTCACACAAGTTTATTGCAGCCCAGAAATGTCTACAGTAACTGTGGGCATATAATGTGATGTGCAAGGCTTTTATGAATGAGACCCTTGTGGCTTCTTGTCAGAACTGAATCTGAAGTGATGACAGGACATTTGTAAGTCTTTCCTGGGATGCTGAAGGACTTCCATAAGGGAACATCTTGAAGACTGGGCTCTCGAGGCTTTCATTCAAGAAGAGTCCTTCCAAAAGTTGTTGAAGGTTTTTGGTAAGGAGCAACAGAGAGAGACCCTCAGAAGCACCGGGGGACCAGAAATGCAGGGTTTGAACCCTTTGTTTGCCACTCACAGGAATGAGGCCTCAGGGTAGGTGACAGGACACTCTGCAGGCCAGGTTTGGGGAAAAACAAGCAAACTCACACCTTCCTACTGCTGCTACTGACACTAGCACTGTCAGAAACATGGTAATTTGTCTGCTGCCTAATTTGCCTCCCCACATACATGAACAGTTGGTGTAATTTCTCGCCATGTGGAAGTTTTCAAAAGGTTGTAAAAAAAAAATTAAAAAAATGAAGGAGACCACAGAGGGCCCCTTCTCCCAGGCATTGCTGAGAATGGGGGTGCAAGGTGAGCTTCACATCTGCCCAGCTCCAGTTCACACAGACAGACAGACTTCAACACAGCAAGCTCCTGCAAGACCTCAGCTGTGGTTGCACCACCACCTTCCCCAAGTCCCCACAGCCTGGTGTTCACACAGCCTGGGAAGCAGCTGATGAGTAAATTACTAATGCCTAGCTTAGACAAAGGTATAGATACACTTGTACATTTCATATTTTGGAGTTTTTAAACAGCAATTAAAAAGGCAGTCTATTATAAGTTCAAATTCTGGGTGATCCAGTCTGCCCCAAAAAGCTGGTAAGCATCTGTACCATGTCTATAGAAGAATTCTGCTACCAACTTAGGACACAGAAAGAGCTTTTATTCCAATTTACCAGAAACATGGTCATAGGTAGAAACACTGCCAAACCAAAAATCATAAAAGCATGAAAAAGTATGAAAAGCATTCTCTTAGCCCTTAGTCTGAGTGTTGGAGCAGAGCACCTGGCAACAGAATCTTCTCCAGAACAGGGAATTTATCCTGCAGAGGCTTCAGCATGAGCTGCTTCAACTCAGATAAACCAGCTTCAGCTTACCTGCTCCCAGGAATTCTTATTCATCTCTCCCTGGTATCTTCAAAATACAGTTGAGGATTTTTTTGTTCGCCTCTCTGCACCCTTGTGGTACTCTCTGGCTTCTCACCATTTGATATCAAGTTCAATGTCAGCTTGACAGCATCCCTGTTTCCAAGAATATCTATATCTGAACTTGCTGGAAGCTGTACAGCATCCCATTTTCCTGAAATGGATGAGCCTGTGTGAAAGGCTCAGTTTTAAAAAACAGCACAAATTAAAAGTTTTTATCCCTGGTTCCACTGATGAAATCTGTGTGAGCCTGCTCAGATACATTCCCTGTCTGTAAAATGAATCTAACATTTGTCACTATCCCAGGGAGGTCTGATCACAGCTCATTAGTGCTCCTGCAGCAATTAATGTTTGGGTGAGAGACCTCAATGGCAAAACAAAGACACCTCTCAAGTGCTGTGCCTCGGCTGGAGCAGAGCAATTCCCACAGGGGAGCCAGACTTGAGCAGTGGGAGGGAAAAAGCAAAGAGAGAATGTGGCTTAAAAAATAAACAAAAAGACCCCCCACAAACAAACAAAAAAACACCATCAAACAAAACAGAAAGCAAGTTAGCTCTCTTGCCGTTAAAGGAAACAAAAATCCCTTATCTTTACAATTATATGTGCCTTAAATACCGGCCTTGGGATTTTCACTTTGGGGTTGTTTTTGTCTCATTTTCTGAAATGTTCACAGAATTAACACGGTCCACTATGAGAGACACACGGGTTTTGAGGCAGGAGCATTTTGTCCAAGGCTCTGCGAGGCAGGGTCAGTCAGCTCGGCTCCAATCCACCCTCTGGTGGCATCTGTCACAGCTGTCCCCAGGGTCCTCCCTCACCGGCCCCAGCAGACCCTGCTTGCACCAGGGCATCTCCGCTGCCACGTGTTAGATTTGATTTTAAACAAGGGTGCACTCCCTTGAACTGAAACTTGGGGCATGGAAAGTTTATTAACTCAGCGAGAGCAGAGAGCAGCGGCAGGAATTGCCCTCGGGCTCATCCTGCCCAGCTCCGCATTAGGTGCTGTTACATTTCATTGTTGCTGAAGACAACTCAGTGTTTAATCACACGGTAAACCCTCCCTGTGACACAGGTCCTTTGGTAGGGATAGATATTCAAATAAACTTGCAGAAGCATCTGAAAACCAGGAGCTTCACAAGCAGAGGAAATTACCAATGCAACTCACAGGATTGCAAGATTAAAGCCAGGACAATTCAAGCACTCATTCACACAGCAACTATAGTTTGTAATTTTTTGCACTGCAAACCCAGACTTACAACTGACCAGCAACATCAAGTTCAATAATGAAAAGTATCATTAAAAGCTGTAAATTGTTCAGGGACTTTCAGTGGATGCTCAAACAGCTATAATTACACAAACGGTCATTTAAAAGAGCGATATGCTGGATATGCTGGTCAGAAGAAATATTCCTGTTTAAAAGAAGAAAAAAAATATTTAAAGTTTTAAAAACTGAGAACAGGAGACTAATGGAATAAACAGATTATCAACAGACAATAAATAAGCAACCTATTATAAAGAAACAGCATCAAATGCCCTATTATCAAGCATTCATTCCCTGCTAAGTACAAATATCAAAACTACATGTGGAGACACTGAAAAAGCAGGGGTGTTTCACAAATACTTGAAAAGACAACACCGATGTGTGTAAACCTCTCCTAAATGCCACAGCTAGATGAGAGAGTTAATAAAGGATTGTGGCTCCTTCGTTTAATCAGATGGCTTCTCATCAAGCAACTAAGTCATCTGCATTATCTTCAGCTGTCTGCCAAAGGTAAAAAAAAAAAATTAAGAATAAAATTAAATCAACAGGTCAAGATAACAGAGACCAAAGAGTTTTAAAGGAACCAGTGTACTGTTAACTTTTTAATGCATCACAGCAAACAACCTCATAAATGCTAAAAGTTGCAGGATTGCCAACATAATTTCCATTTGAGAAGAGTTAAGGAAGACTCCAGAGCAACTTGGACCAGCTAGACTAGCCTTAATAACTGACAAAATAATAGCAGATTTATTCATGGACTATCAATAAAGAACTGCAGACTGGAACTACAGTTGTGATGTTTCATGGAAAATTGCTTTAAACGAACCACTCTTATCTTTTTTTGGCCTGATTACAAGACTGATTGATAGAAGCAGCTGTGATAATAAAGTGGACTTGGACTTCTCCAAGACTTCTGACTCAGCTGTACCTAAATTCTTCTTTAAAGCCCCATGTTCTAGTCACCAAAGGGATTAAATAAATGGTCTAGAGACTGACTTCAAACTGTAGCTGTTAAAGGAGAGATACCAGGGAGTACAGCAAGAACCAGACTCAATCCAACCCTGTTCAGAATCCTACAGAAGTTCAAGGTGGTAATGAAATTCATGGTTAATAAAGGACAAAGACTGGAGCAGGTGAAAGTTCTGCTTTTTTGTAGGCTGATATCAATAGCGACCAGACAATTATTGAAACAAAGCATGAGTTACTGAGGGCAAAACTCTTCTAAAGAATATTATTCCTCCTACAGCCACACGTCCCACATGGCTGTTCAGCCTGCACCCAGATATTCCTGCAATCAAATCTTCTGTCTCTCAGGTTTGGGCTGTCAGTCTCCAGCCAGGCCAGAACTGTTGGCACTTCCCAGCAACACTCCCAGTAAACAAGGGCAAAACGAGTTCACACCTGACAGAAGAATCCCAGCAGACCTGCTTAAGCTATGAAAAATCCTGATTAATGCATTCACTGCTCGCTTATTGAATGTGCTCTCATGCAATCCTGTGTCCCCTCCCACAATCTACGAGCAGTATTGTTAATTAGCAAGATGGAAGTAATGCAAAATAAGATGTTCTGACAGTCCCTGAAATGTTAATATTTAGTTCAAACCCACATCTCAAGCTGAATGAAATGTCAGCAAGGTTGAAAGCAGCACATTCAGTAATAGATGTAAAGCTGGATGTAAACAAGTGACTTATGACTGAAACATGGGTAATTAGATTCTGCTTCAAGTTCTCATTTTACCTTTTTGCACAACACTTCTCCTGTGCAAGCAAAGCAGGCCAAGTGTCCCAAGTCTCCACAGGAGGCAGGTTCCAGTCTGGTTTTATGTCCTGCCGGGCCCTTCATTTAAACGTTCTCTGATCCAATGCAGACAGGAATTAAATACAGCTGCTCTTCTGGAGAGTCCTAGACTCATAAATGAATGTTTAAGTGGTCTAACGGAGGACCATATTTAAGCCACACCAGGTTAGGTGTCCCCATGGCTTTGTGCAGCAGCATGCAGACACCAGCCCCTGGCAACAAGACAGCCAGCTCAGACAGGAGTGTGCTGACTCTGCTTTTAGACTGCTCCTCCTCCTCAAAGAGGGTCCAACACACTATTGTAAGCTGTAACCTAGATGTAAAAGACCAACTTTTTATTCCAATGCACTGATCACAAGACCAGCAATCTACTTTCTCTGGCATATTAAAAAACACAGACATTATGCCACTGGAGGTTTTTGTGATCTTTTCAGAATATAACAGTCTTTCCAAATTCCTCACTTCAATATTTCCCTCTAGAAAGTGAGAGTAATTGCTTTCTTTTTACACAAATCTCATTGCTACAACACTTAAAGGACACAAAACTGCCCAGCATCAGAGCTGTTCTAGACATAAGTGACTAAACTTGCCTGGATTTTATAGCAAGTCAGAAGCTCTACTGCTCTGCCAACTTCTCCTGCTGTATGCAGTCACAACTATTCCCATCATCATTGTAAACAGGTTTAGGGTTCACATTCCTACAGGAGATCAAATCAATGCTGTGAAAAATGGCAGGGACTGCAGGGCTCACACTGGGAGCTGCCCCTACCCCAGTAAGACCATGGGGATTCTCTCTCCTTGCCTGGTTTGTACCACAGGCTCTTGGACCAGCCTCACAGACAGCTTCCTCTTCCTCAAAGTCCTTTCAGGCATCAGCCTCACCTTTAGAGGCTGTCACAACTGGAAGTAGCCTTGAGGGGCACTGGAAGGAAACTGTAGGATGGTGCAGAGCTGGGACCAGCTGCTGTGGTGGGCTTGAGAGCCACACCTGGGTAGGAAGGCTCTGCTTTGGGAAGAGCTTCCAGGGTCAGGCTGAGCTCCTGCCAGAGGCTGAGGGGAGTTCTCAACAGAAGTGGCTTGGCAGATTCAGGTCTGAAGGTGGTATCTATCCAAAAGAGCTTATTCTGAGACTTCAAACCTGCATGGGCTGATGTACTTTGAGTGGGGGTAAATAAGAAGCAGTTAAATTCATCTGTTTGCTGCACAGGGAAAGCATGCCTACTCTGTATTGAGTGATTATCAGAAATAGATAAAATCTGCTGAGGAGGGCCCTCTCTGACAGCATCCTGCCTTTCCTCCCAATACCTGTGTGCTGACAGCTTTTATAGCTGATCCTGAAGTTAATACAGATAATGTAACACCTGCTGGAACACACTGCCCCATCCTTGCTGAGCAACCCGTTTCATTTACTAACACACTGCAAATTTTTACTAAAGTTTCTTGGATTATGGGAAGGGTTATTTGGTTGGGTTTTGTGGGGCTTTTTTAAAATTTTATTTTATTGTAAAGGCAAAACTGCAAAAGTCAGTGTGCTGTTTCACAGCTCCTCTTGCAAAGCTTCACCTTAGCCAAACATAGCCCACTTTCCAAAACATGCTCACCTTTGGCTGATGCAGCTTGGGGTTTCCTTGTGCCTACACTGCTCTGCAGGAGAGGGCAGGTAGGTCAGAGGACTTCAAGGAGAAGGAACTGCTGAAACCATTGCTAAGGTCCCCATAAATATTCCCCATGGACCTCATTACACATTTGAGCAAACATTACCTTCACTCACACAGCTAAATTTCCTGTTTGCTTGGCTGATCAATTCCTCATCAAATTTTAATGTGGGGTTCAGGCCGTCTGTGGCAGTTTTAATTAGCCCTAAGATTGCACAGCGTTGGAGGCAAAGCTAAGAACCATGGAAGTCGCCTCTGCCTAGGAAAGGTGGAAGGGGGTTGGGGAAAAGCTGCAAATGAAGAGGCCAAGAACTAATTAGCTCTTGTTACTAGGTTAAGCCTGCTCTCTAGTGGTCACATCACACAGCGGTACAGCATGGGAAAAGCCTGTGGAAAACAACCTGAAACCGTGGCTGGACTCCTCTCCATTGAATATGAGGGGGATAAAAATGTACTGTATATCCTGCTTACCCCTGCTGCTGCAGCTTCCAGCATTTCTTTCCCCATAAACAGATTTCTTTCCCCCACTCCAGAAATGTGAACATTTTTATTGGTACTCTGTTTTGGCAGGAGAGAAGAGCACAATGAACTGCAGCTATTTAACCAAACACACCATGCTGCAATCCCACAAACAGCTTTGAAGGATGAAGAACACACAACCCATACACCCCCTGTCCAGAGCCAGCAATCAGAAATGGGCACCAATGGTCCATGGCATTGGCCAGGAGTATTTTGACCTGCAGTTGGCTGCTGCAAGCCTGAAGTTCTCTGCATTTTGCTGTCATTACATTAAAGCATCTCATTTAGCTGGGTTTCACCTGCATCCTTTGGCACTGAAGGCAGTCACATCACTTTGATATCCAGTACAAGCAGGATAAAGAAACCAAGTATCCAGCATGATTTCTCCCACCCTTAAGGTAAACAAGATAAATCATATCAACACTGAAATATAAGTCTTTGATCAGTGGTGTTTCCAACAAGCAGCACTGCTGTGTTTCACAACCTCCCGAGAAGAGCTTTGTTTCCCAAAAAGCACCTGCACATTGCACCAGGGGTAGGCAAGAGCAGCTCTCCACAGCAAATTATTAGTGAATTTATCAGCAGATGCTGCTGCATGGCAGTACCCTGCTCCATTCCAAACCCAGGCACGGCCAATCTCAGGTTTGTGTAGCTTGATATGAACTGAACTGTACAGCCAAACTTCTCCAAAATTCACCTGATTTACATCCAGGCTGGAAAAGTGTAACTTATGTAAGAGTCCATACTGACTTTTTGAAAAAGCAAAGAAAAAACAGCTGAAAAAAAAAAAAAACTGAAAGTGAAACAAATTTCTTATTTCCTTGCAGCTTGGGAATAGTTATTTTAAGTATTAGTCTGCACACTGCAGCAGCAATGGATGTATTGAAAACAGCTGCTCATTTCAGACAAACAGCAAACTATACCCAGTTCTGATTTGCTTGAAATGATAAGTTCTTTGAGACCCCATGAATAATATCAGCATCTGCAAATGCACCTATTTACTACAGAGACACTGTAGCATGTAAAGCTGCTGGTGCTGCAAGGAATAGCCAGTCCCTATCATTTACAGAGCAGATACCAGGCTAACCCAGCAAGTGCACATTTTCAGACTCAAAGTATGGATTTTAGTTGCATATATCCATTAATAAATGGCAAGATGTTCAGCTTCAGTCTGACAGGCAGAAGATTTGCACTATTACATGGAAAAGAGCAGAATAAATACTTAACCTGAGTCTAACCTCCCTGCTTGAAACCTAGATGCACTTAATTTAGCAAGTGCAAATTAATTAGTATTATTAAAATAGCACTTAACACCAGGAACAGGCAGACTGCTAGTATTTAAAAAACACATTAGCTGGTCATCATAATCTCCCTGTCTAACAAGGCCTGGACCAGGTAATGTTCCTTTTGCCTACACCAGGAATTACATGTTAAAATCTACAAAAAAAAAATTTCCAGGCAGTGCTGGACTCTAGAAGATCTTGATCCCATACTTTATTATAAAACCTCCTCAGTTTGGAAAAAAAATTAGGTAAGGGGCAAATCAGAAAGGACAAATATCACTTTACATATGGTCAGCCAAAGATTGAGGAAGAAACATTCTTACCCAGAATTAATTTACAAAACAAATAAGTAATTTTCTATGAGTAAATGCATCAGTGAAGAGTCTTCTGATCCATTTCTAAATATTTGTGAGATTTCCAAAACCTTTATTGCTACAGATTATGTCAAGCAACAGCAGCACTTTTGCTTTGCTTCCCTCTTCCAGATTTCACAGATAATTTTCATCTGTATTTGTTTGGAGTTTCCTTGAAAATAAAAAGCAACTATCCCCAGGCTTTAGTTATTTTGTGTAAAACCACACTTAAATGAATACAACTGTATTAGCTCCCACAGTAAGGTGAATGCCAGCAAGTACAAAACACTTTGAGTCTCACATCAACAAGTCTTTCACCTCAAAGCATTCTGCAAGCCAGTTCTCATCTCAGAAACTGCACAAACCTGCATGTTGTAGGCAAAGGCACTCCTCCCCAGAGCCCCTGGAGAGCAGGATTTGGCCTTTTATTTGGTGCTTTACTCCCACCCCAAATGCCACCACAGCTGCTGTACATCAGCACTGATTCAAGACAATAATGTTCAAATTCAGACTCCCACCAGCACCAAAGAGGCAGGTTTGGGGGGGTTTTAGTGGGTGGATAAGGAGAAACACCCTGTTTCTTGCAAATAATCCTAAGGGATGCTGATGGCTTCAGTCCTGTGCTGTTTGCCAGCTATGGGATCAGAAGTGATGAGCCACAGATGTCAGAATTTTTAATAGTGATGAATGCACTGCAGCCAGCTCCAGCTCTAGCTGCAACTGCAAACACTTCTCACTGAGCCATCACTCCTTCCCCCGGCCCAGAGCTTGGGTGCTGACAGAAAACCAAGGCTTCTCTGGCCCCACAAACCCAGAGCCACCATCAGGCTAAAGGAGGTGTCATTTACCACAGGCAGCTTTCATTTCCAAAGGGTTTCCACTGTCAAGAGTTCTCTCCAAATCAATGTTATCAATCCTACTTGTAATTTTACAAACTTCAAAGGGTTAAGACAGCAAGCACATTTATTGACTGGTGCTTCTTGGTAGGTTCAGTAAAGCATGACTGATTAGAGCCCCCAGTTCTAAAGAGCCCAGCTTTGTGAGGCTGGAATAAATGGGAGTCTGTCAATAACTCAGATCCAGGCATATTGACATAGTTTACAGCCTCAATAGGCAATTAACACTTTACAGTGGATATTACCCAGTGGCCTCCCCATGTTTTACTGCACATTTTCTGCCGTCAGCTGCAATATTGAAGGTTTGGAATAAAAATGATATTGGACAGACAGCACCTTTGTTCAGCTGCACAAAAATTTTTTTAACATCTGGGAGAGATCACAGTTTCATTCCTCTTTATTCATTCTCTCACACCCCTTCTTTCACTTTCTCTGTCATTTACAGTTCCTAGCCTGCATTGGTGAACTTAAGAAACTCTCTTAACTAAGTAATTACATTGGTTACATACCAAAACTCCCTAGGGAAACCCCAAAAGAGTGACAACCCCAGCCTTTTCTCCTACCATGGGAGATGCTGAACAAGTTCATGAACAAATGCCTCTTTGGCAGACAAATTATACTGACAAACAAATGAAATCATCCCAGAGCATTTAAAGCAGAAATGGCTAAAAAAAGATTTCACAATCATCTCTTGTAGCCAGGTCCAAGACTGTATCCCAGTTGGATCAAGACAGAACTGCAACACAGCTCCTACCAGCTGCACATGCACAGGAAAACAAGAGGAAACAAATCCACAGGAATGTGTATTCTTGCTTGGCTTCCACTCTGTTTAGCCCTGGTGAAACAGGCTTAGCACTTTGGCAGCACTGTGACAGTCCTTTAGCTCTGTTCCCCTGCAGCAGCAGCAGCAGCAGAGCTCTGCTCAGGCTGGCAGAGGGCTCTGAGGGCACCCAGCCCACCTCTGACCCAGCACTGCCAGGGCCCCTGCCTGCCCAGGTCCCTAAGCGCCACATCCACACCCATCTTCTAAACACCCCCAGAGATGGTGACTCCACCACAGCCCTGGGCAGCCTGTGCCAACGTCCAACTCCCTTTCAGTGAAGAAGTTTTTCATAATAACTAGTCTAAATCTTCCCTGGTGCAACTTGAGGCTGTTACCTGAGATAAGAGCCTGACCCTCGTGTAATGTCTGCAATTGCTGGATGTCCCCTTAGAATTTCTCTTGAGGGACTGAAGTAGAAATACTGTGGCTGCTTTCTTCCCTTGCCCTGTCCCTCCATGAAACCATTTTTATCTGCCATTTCCACAAGTTCCACAGAAAAAGCCCTCCTGGCAGACTGTTGGGAGAGCTCTAGTTTAAGCTCGCTACAGGAAACAAAGCAGAACCTGTTCCAGGGCTGCTACCTGAAGAAAAGCACCACTTCAAACCCTTTGTCTTTAATGACTTTCAAAAATGAAATACATACACAGGAACAGTGTGAGCCATATGCAAATCACACTCTTTCTTCCAGGCAGGCACAATCCTGGAAGTCTCCTGGACTAGAAAGAGGCAAAGGGCTCATCAGGGAACAAAACACTGTCCAGCCTAAGCTGGGCAGGCAGCTGTGGCCTTGAAGAATTATGGTAGTTATTACATCTACTAAAAGGAAAAAGAAAAAAAAATATCCAAACAGTAAGAAAATGAATCCCCAAAAGCTGCTGTGAGTTTGCACTGGTGTTATTTCTCCTGTGGCCCGTGTTTGTGGGAGCAGGTGATGTCCCCATCCAGTTTGGCAGGGGCAGCCAGCCCAGCCTGGCAGCCTGAGCTGTGACCCTTGCGTGGTGCTCTGCCAGGCGAGGACATCTGGCTGCTCCTCTGATCTGAAGTCCTGTGGTTTCCTTTGTGATGTGGCAAAGCACATGGCCCCCAGTACATCTGTATAATTAATGTGAGGGGGGAAAATGAGCAACAACAGAAAAAGAAAAAAAGAAAAGGGCCCTCAAAGAACAGAAGCTGTTCAGGGTCAGCAGAAGGTCTGATAAAATAAGGATGTAGTACAGAGTCACGGGATGGGTTTGCCTCCATGCATTGGGGTATTTAGGGGATGAAGAGAGCTCTGATTTCACCCTGTGCCACTGAACAAGTTCTCCATGTCTTGAAACATCTGTTTCATCAGTTTCTCATATTCTGCAAGCCCTGCAGGGCAGGGACACTGCTGTATTTACAGATAAAGTCTCTACTGGACCCAATAGAATATAGAAACAAGAATTAAAAAGTCTTCTGCCTATTGCAGCTAGCAGGAGTTACCATATCTGCGAAGATTTTTAACTCTGCTTGCTGTGTTTTGCCATACTGGGGGTTTTGGGACATTTTACTGAGGTGTCAGACTGAGCTTATGGGGACAAGTGTCCAGTACAGGACAGAAAGGGGCTGTTGAAGAGGCTCTTGAGGAGCAGAGCTGGCAAGCTGAGCTCCTTGTCCTGTGAGCCACCAAAAGCCAAACTGCAGTGACACTGAGCACAAGCAGCTACCCTGGGTGAGGACTCAGAGGCAGTGGTGGCATCAGGGGGCAGGGACTCCAAAGCCAGCAGGTCACTTCAGAGCCCTGCTCCACTCAGGTCTTGGGTCCTCGCAATTGCACTGGTTGAAAACAAAACAGAAAAATAGAAAGGAGAAACAAAAGTAAGCCTTTTTCTCTTAAAGGAGAAAGGGAAATCCTGACATTCAAAGGAAACTACTCATGTGATTTATAATATTTATAAAAATCTGTTATCAGGGAAGTGTTATATTAATTTCTTCCCCCTATACACACCAAAGGTCATAGGTAGGGGATGAATTTCCACATTTTATACTGTAAACACTGTACTGTTCAAATCTCTCTTATGACACCCTCCTCTGTGGGGATTTCATTTGTAGTTGTTAAACTCTGAGTGTCGTTTAGTTGCATTAATGGATACTTAACAGGCTACCAAGTATTTTTTGGTAAGCCTTTATTTCAGAGTTCCCATTATGATTAATTCATTTTGCTCTGAAAGCAATAGCCTCGCTTGTAATGTGTTTTTCTGATATTAACATGCCTCTGCAAGCATGTCCATAGGTGCTCAAGTGCAATTTATCATTAGTTAAATGAGAGTTAATGGACACTAAAAGTGCCACTTATTTTCTGAGTGATCCATTAACACACACCAAAAAAAAAGGAGACAAAAGCTGGCCAGCAGATTCCTTTGGTAGGATAACTGAGAGCTCTGCTCTGCACATGTCAAATTTGTTTTGATACCAGGGTGGCCTTTAAAGCACTGAGTGGTTGCATATCTCAGGTGTCTGAGTGCAAGCAGCTGATGTGAAAAAGGGGAGGAGAGACTGAAAGTTTGCACTGAATACTGGGGAGGAAGGAGGCAAGAGCAGGAAATGATTGCCTGAATCCCGACAGACAGAGATGATGTGGGTGCTGTTAAGTGAGCAGTTCTGAATGCTGGATAACTTCTGACTTCACTGGTGACTGCTTAGAAAAAGATCTTAGATGAGTTAAACTGGTTTTTACTGTAAGTCCTACCAGCACTGCTCAGCTGATATAAAAATAATCCCACTAGGCCTATGTTTTAGTGTCATCTTTCATAAATTATAAATATCTCAGTGTTAAATCAAAATACTAATAAAGTGGTCAAACAGTAATTTCAGCCAAGTGAGGAGGAAGAAAGGATGTTTTTTTCCAGTATTCAAATTGAAGAGAAAGCAAAGCGTGCTAAGCCTTGTGAATCATTTTATCAAGAAATAAATCACTGAAACAAAGTTGGCTGTGGGGCACAAGCTTCCTCACTTTATTTCCATAACTTCCTCAGAAGGTGAGACACAAGAAACCCAAACACTTGAGTTCTGCAGCAAACAGTTCCAGGTGCTGCAGCACCTGCAGTGACTCAGTTCAACCCGAGGATTGTCCCAGCAAGGAGCAGATACCAAAAACTCATAGAAAGCACTGCCAAGCCTCTTATCAAAATTAATACATTTTCTTTTTATTTCCCCTTAAATTAGATGCCATCATTTCCCACCTACAACCCCCCAAACTGCAGTTCATCTTGATGAATACTCTTAAATTCAAGGAGTTAGCAAAACATCCTCCAGCTTCTCAGTCCTGCATCAGCTTACAAAGGTCAACACTCAGCAGAGTCACAGAAATGCAGCACCAGGACAGGTTAAAGTAAAACCAGAGCCTATTTTATCCATTTTTCCTTAAGAACAGAAACGCTCTGACATTATTATTTGACAGTATTTTTCCATTTGGATGTGAAAGATGAGCATAGGTGCAGACTAACATTATTTCCAAGAAGGGGGTAAGACCCCATAACTTACCTACACATAAATGACACACATTTTTTTTATTTATTTATTTATTTATTTATTTATTTATAGCACTTATATTTTTTTTATATGCAAGGGAAAAAGGATCACCAAGGGGTGCCACATCCAGCCAGGAGGAGCAGAGAGAAGAGGGGATGTGGGTCTCATCAGGTCACAGGGAGCAGATGGAAGGGAGGTGCAAAGACAGCAGAGATCTGTGTGTAGCACAGCAAGGCAGAGCAACGTGGGCCACACATTTTGCTGCCTGTTTAATCCTTCCCACAGTTGTGGCCAGGCTCCCAAATTCCTTACTCCAGCTCTGTTGCTCTCTCAGATGAAGCTAAATGTACAGCTCAACAGAGCATGCTAAAACAACTTCATAAACAACCTAAAAAGCAAATAACTGAAAGCATTTTACTTTTAAAAATCTGTTTTCATCAGTTTAAGGCAATTAGTTCAGGGAGATGATGATAAAGCAGTGAAGGTTGCTACAAGTGACAGCGATGAAACTCCTGACACAGATATGGCACAGATTGCAGGAATAAACACTTCCCATGTTTCAGAAATCACATTGTCATCGGTGTTCGCAGGCCCTGAAATTAGCTGAAGCAATCAGGACCTGCTGGCAGCAGGCAGTTTCTTGGATTGCTTTTGTTTTTCACTGCAAGAATCTCCATTTGCAGCTGGAACCCCCTCACACCTGTACCAGCTTTCAGTTGAGTTTCCCTCTGTCTGTGGCCAAGGAGCAGCCTCCCCAAACTGAAGGAAAAGTCCAGGTCCCTGGGCCTTCTGCAGCCTTTCCCAAAACCTTCTCAGCCTCAAAAACACAGCCCAGGGGCCCTGAGCTCAGCCCAGGCTGGCTTTGTCCAAGGCAGAACAGGTCCTCCCTTTTAGTGTCCCCTTCAGAAGCACACAATTTTTGAAACAATAAGAAAACACTTTAATTGTCAGGGTTTCCCCCCAAAACATGTCTTGCTGTCTTCCATTTTGTCAGCTCTCTGTTGTGGCATGGGTAGATCAGAAATTAGGAATGTTACCTCCACCTGAAGAGGGCTCACTGACAGCTCTGAAAAGTCCTAATTGGTTATGAAATGTCAGAAAAACCAAACACTTCTGCAAAGATCCCAGAGATATTCACTCTGTGGGGTCACCTCATCCATTCCCTACAGTCTTGGCACCAAGATTCCAGTTACCCCTTTATCCCAAAAAGTAGCATTTGGAGGAATTTCCCCTGCACTGCTCAGTCCTTGTAATTTTTTAAAACAGAATGGAGCTGTTTCCAGCATTTTGTTCCTGGAGCAGAGGACCCATTCCCAGGGGAGCCTCTCCATGCAGGACAGGTCACTCTAGGACACAGGAGGATGGGACAGGGACCCTGGTGAGGGCAGGCTGCCCCTCCCTGTGTCTCCACAGCCTCTGGAGAGCTGCTCAAAGCCAGCACATGACTTCTGCAGAAGGCAGCACAGGATGAGGCTTCCTCTGCTTCGTTGTGAAGGTCAGGGGTGTCCTGATGGACAGGAATTTTCCTCCCTCCCTGGCCTGCACCTGGTTGTCTCCATTTGCCAATTATCAAATGAAGCAAAGCAATAAATCATCACCTCAGAGGCAAGTCCCCTGCAACCACAGCCTCCCAATTCTGTGGCACATTCCACAGTGAAATCACTGTGTGCTCACACAAGGGCACATTTTGTTCTCTTTCCTTCTGTTTCCCACCATTTGTGATGGTTCCCCTGTTCTCCAGTACCTACAGATGACATTTCCGAGGCAGTTACTAGGCTGGTTTATCTTTTTTTTTTTGCTTGTTTGGCTTTCTTTTTTTACCTTTGCACTCCTTAAAACCCTTGAGGAAGTAGTGTACCTAACCAGAATTTTTAGATTAACTCCCTTACACCAACCCCAAACCTCTTTTCTTCCTCCACAGAAGTGAACAATAGAAAAGATAGCTCAGCAAGGCAGACAAGTCAGTGGATAAAACCCTAGGAGAGATGGAGCCCCAGCACCAGGTCTGTTAACTTGCACGATAAAAGTATTGAAACTGGTTTAATCTGCAAGATCTTTGCCTTCTGCCCACAGACCTCACTTCAGTTCACTGTCCCTGGCTGTATTCAGTGATGTTGGGTACAGGGAGAAAGGTCTTCAGTTGGGAAAAACAGTCAGAATCATCTCCAACAGGGTTTAGAGTGCTCAGTCCTAGGTTTTTCTACCATGTTTGTAGAGAGAAAACCCTTGAAGTCAAATTTCTAAACCCTGACACTTAGCTCATATTCTGTACAGCCGGTATAAAGTTGTTTTTTATTATATGTTTGCATTTCAGAAGAAAGAATACAAAAGGCATTTTTGGCTAGTCAGTAGAAGAGGTGGAGAAAGTCAGTATGAATATGCAAATATACACAGATCATGGCAGGCAAAGTCTACAAGTGAAAGATCAAACTCATGTTTCTCAGCTTGAATTTGTCTTTGCATTTTGACCTTATTGAGGTACAGTGAATTGCTTTCAAGCTTGCCTTAGCAGCTAAGAAAGGTGAAACACTTACCCTTTCTGTGGAAATGAACAGAGAATAGAAGTTCAACAAATACCAAGATTTACTTTTTCTTAATGTTACTGAGAAGAAAAAGAGAAAAGTACAGGCTGTGGATATTGGGACCAGAGCCACTGAGTGAACTTGCAGCTGCAAATGTGAAAGAAATTGGAACATGCAAGAGAACGGAGTTCATCAAATCATTTCTAACAGCACAGGCAGAGCAAAGGAGAGTCCTTACAAAGAGAGGGGAATACAACAGAAATCTTACTGCCAAGGGCCATCATTACATCCAAGCTGTTTAATTGTGCACCAAGCCTTAATTTAGCCTCCAGGTTTGGTCTTTTGTCTCCGCCCACAGGATTTATGTGGGCACATGTGAAGATGCTTCATATCCTTCTTTTATAGGTAACAGAAAAATACAGTGGAGGCTCCAGTTCTATTTTTTTTTCTCTTTTTTTGATGGTGAAAGAAGATCTGACTTTAAACATGTCCCTTTTGTCTTCCTTTCCATATGGCTTGTTTGTGGTTCAATTATTGTGATATTCTCCCTACAGATAGTGATGCTTGGGGGATCTGGTAATACTTAACAAAAATATAAAAATAAAAGGATGCTGTCTGCCAAGCAGAAAGTAATTAAGGAACCTGGAACACAGAGGGCAATAAAGTTATTGAAGGAGCAGTGTTCATTAAGCAAGATAAAGCACAGCAGGGCATGCAGTGCTGGCCCTGTCCCTGTGCCCTACACACCACCAGGTATCCAAGCTGCACTTGGGAGGCTGTGAGCCAGGAGCCAGAGGAACAGAGCACTAATGAGAGGAAAGCCCAAACTACAACCTCTCACTTCTCTTCTGAATCTGCTCTTGTTTAAATTAAAGTCCAGCAGCTGACTGAACAAATAATTCCTAACACCATTCTTAGCCTAAACTTGCTCCTCAGTGTTATTCTAGCACTGCATTCTGCTGCATGAATTCTAGATTGGCTGAAGAATGGTCCCCAGTAGAATTTGTTGCTCTGGGTTAGGGATCTTTTAATTCTGCCTGGCTGATACAGCATTGCCTCTGCTTCTGAACAGGTACCTATACAAAACTGAGCAACAAAACCCCTTAACTCCAACCTCTCTGTTTACAAGTTCCGTTTCTTCAAGCATGCACATGGAAATATGGAAGTCCTTGTGACTTCAGGCAAGTTGTAATAAAACAAACACCCAAGAAACTCCAGGAAACATTTACCCTATAACATGACAGCTCTAATTCTGGGGAATGCCAGCTCCTCCCCCAGGAGCTGCTGCATTTCACTGCTAATTGAAAAGATCTCAGGTCCATAGCAGAGACCTTCAGAATCATCTGGTTGTATCCAAAACTTTCTCTCAAGTGACAATGGTTGTCACTGAGTTCAGTTTTCCTGTGCCACAACACAGGAAGTTGTTATTATTCCCACTTCCCAAAGAGAATTGTCTCATTCAAAGTCACACAGAAAGCAGGCGGCAGGAATGGGAGGTGGAGCCAAGTCTCCCAATCCTTGTCATACCCTAATTCCTGAACTCCTTCATCATGACCTAAAAAATTTGGGGATTTTTTTCCCTTTGTTTCTTCTTCTTCCTGTCCTCAGAATGTATTTATGTTGTATTTTAAACCTTTTCCGTTCAGCCCTTAAGGCCAGAAACATGATTTGAACCACAGGCACACATGACTCCAGGAGTTACCACTCTCTGATTGTTTCTCTCAATTCTTGCCAACTGGTTGCAATGCCACATTTGTATTCTATACTCTAAAATGCTTATGGAACAGGTAGTATGCACATAACCAAAACCCTAGATTAAATTAAAAGCATTTAAACATTTGAGTGGTTCCACCAGGACCAATTCAAAGTTGCAGCACATGTGATAATGCCAGAGTTTAATTATAGCCCACAATAACCTCCTCTAGTTTGCTGGTTTCAAATACTTTCCCAGGAGCTGCTGGGAGCACATGAACAGATGATGACAATTTGTCACCGTCCTATTTTCTGAAAAATCCCTTTGCCCGGCATTCTTCTACTGGGTAGCTGAGAAGCCTCAGAGAAAAATGAAAACAATAATTATCTGATTTGCTTCTCCTGTGTTTTGCTGCTTTGGAATGTGGTTTGGACACTGTTTACCAACAGGTGATTGTTTCATTGGTTTCACATGAATTGTTTTGACTTAATGCCAATTATGGCCCAGCTGTGTCAGACTCTGCGGAGAGTGTCATGAGTTTTTCATTAGTATCTTTTAGCCTTCTGTCTGTATCCTTTCTGTATTCTTTAGTATACTTTAGTATCATTTTAGTATAGTATTCTTTAATATAACATAGATAATAAAATAATAAATTAGCCTTCTAAGAACATGGAGTCAGATTCATCATTCCTCCCTTCAATGAGGGTCTCAGAAAATACCACAATTTTGCTGACAATTAACTACACATTATCAAGGTTTCTTTTAGCTAAGCCCAAAAAGTGTAGCTGGACACTGATCCCAATGGATATCTGCTTCTGAAGGGGGCAGGGCAGCTTCCCAAACCCTCCCATCAGAGCAGCCCTGTCATGGGGCAGCCCCACACCAGCTGCATCAGTTTCCCAAGCCTATCCAGCCTGGCCTGGTGCTGTGCAGCTGGATCTGAGCCAACAGCCACATCCTGGCAAAATGGCACTGGCACTGTGGAGCTGGGCCCTCTGACAAACTCAGGGGGCTTTGGGAAAGCACGGAAGGAGCCCTGGGTGCTGAGGCCAGAGCTGGGATAAGACGCATCCCCAGAGGGTTTAGCTGGGTTAACCCTTGGGCTCGATGAGGTTCGAGGTCTTTGCCAGCCTTGTTGAGCCTGTGGTCCCACACACAGGGCAGGGGTTGCCAGGTGTCACTCTGGCACTCATGGACAAGGCTGGAAAGCTCCCTGCAGGACAGCAGCTCCCAGGGGCACATCTGCTCCCTGCCCTGCCCTGCTCAGGGCCCTCTGACCGCTGCAGGGAGCCCAGGCCATTGGCATTCCTGCTGCCCAGGGGCAGGACTGCCCCCCAGCAGGACCTGAGCTACCTGCTTCCTGCAGCTCCCTTCCCCATCCCACCAACCCCAACAGAAACTGTTTCTAATTAGTCCTTTTCTGCTGCTTTTCCCTGATCCCTTGTTCCTAAATCTTTTCCTGCCTCCCAGCTGCCCTGCAGGTCGCACTCTCCACACATCTCCCAAACTTTACAAGATGTTTTCTTCTTGTATGTCTTTCCACCCTGGAGTTCTTGTGTGCACAAGAATCTTTAACTCCCTGAATTCCTGACTGTGCTGCCTTTGATCAGGTCTCAAAGTGTCTCAGAAAACATCCTGAGTGAGTCAGAAAACATCCTTTTTCCACCTAAAAATCAAGCATTTCCCATTTAAATGACCACTGCCACAACTTCTATATCTTACTAGATGGCAGGAAGATGGAAATATGAGGAGAGTGTCTGAGTGTATAAATAAAGCAGGAGTTTATCATAATTTATTTATAAAAACTATTTCTAATCTAATTCTTTGGATATTATCTAGGGGCAAGAGAGATGAGACAAAAAAAATAGTTCTTAATCAGGAATTGCCACATGGAATGGTTTTGATTAATATGCAAAACTTAGATTATAAATAGATTTATAAATAAATTATCAACTACGGCTGCTGCTTTATTTATCTATGGACTTGCAGAAAATTTGAAGGCTGAATTCTGATTAAATGAGAATCACCACTAATGGTGGACTGGCTGGCTCAAAGGGACTGGTAAAGGAAAGTGAGAATATATTTGCATAGCACCTTTGATTCAGAAGAACTCCCAAGTGCTTTGCAGAATTAATATTATATTTTAGGGGTCACTTCAGCCATTACTGAAATGCAGCCTCTGAGGAGGAGGGAAGATAACTTTCTGCATCTATTTCACCTTTCCTTGAAGATCTCTAAGCACTTTGCACACTAATTAAGCTTCCCATTGTATCTATGCAATCCACTCCTCCTGCCAGTTACTGAACCAGTAAAACCTGAAGTACCAGGAATAAAACCGAGGAAAATTCATCAACCTGATACAACTTCATTTCACTCCCTAATCATCAGGCTGAGGTCAGCTTGTACCTCAAAAAGATGAACTCAGCAGAATGGCAGTGCAGATCTCAAACCACAATCTAAAATCTTAGGAGTTAGACCCGTTGTGTCCAGTGTCACACCACACAAACTTCTCCTCTAAGAGCACTCTAGCATCCCATCATAACCAAAACCCCAGCCCCCAGGTTTGCAGCTCTTCCCGAGAGCCTGCACTTCTCACTGCTCTGTGCTGCTGTGGAGTCACACACCTCTCTGGGAGGCTGGAGCTCAACACAACACTTTAGGCAAAATCTAAAGACCTGAGGGTTTGCAGATGCAACACTCAGCCCATTCCCATCTGCACCAAAGCCATTCACCTGGGTCAGACTCCCCCAGATCCATCCAACAGCAGGGCACAGGGGAGAAATACATCCCCTGAAAGTGCTGGTGAGTGGATTCAGCCTCTTCCATTTACCTTGCCTTTTAAAAATAAGAAAGGCAAAGCATTTCTTTTCATATGGCAGTGCTGTCCTGCCAAGACAGTTTTCACAGCTGAACACTTCCCAAGGTGCCAGTTCTGCAATTCAGGGCCTGGATGTGATCCCCTGAGCATGATGGATGGCTTTAAAATAAAGGCACTGCGAGAAGTACCAGCTGTCCAGGTGCACGTTGGATCAGCTTGGATGAACCACCTCCCCCCCCCTCCTCCTTTGCCTCCCTCTGAGGAAGGAGTAGGAGCTCATCCTGTACAGGAAGAAGGCTCTGATGCCAGGAGAGACACAAGAGCCCAGCAGAGATGAGCAGAGATGTGGCCATACATGAGTCACATCTCATCCAAATGCGAGTCTGCTTTCACTACATCTGAAATAACCTGCTGTTATATGGCAAGTTTATGTGATTCCTTTTAAATTCTCTTTACTTGGCCACCTCATTTATGATTTCTTCACCCCCAACAGCCACTAGCTAAGAGGCAGAAAAAGGCAAAATTAACTTTTTTTCCTCAAATAAACCAAGCTTGTGTTCCAATAACACCCCACCCACTGCACACACTTCTTCCATGCATTCATTCCAGGTTTCCAGATATCCCTGGAAATGGATTTTATTCTAAACCACCCTGTTATTTAACAGTTTCTGTTTGGAGTCCAGACTATGAAGATCATCTTTAAACACTCCTTGCAACCAGCAGGGCCATCTTGAACAATGGGAACCTGTGTAGCACTTGCTCTTTGGGGACAGCTGGGCTGAAATTCAGCCACACCACAAAGAAGGGCACCAATGTGGCTCCTTGCCCATTGTGCAGATGCTACCTTAGCATCCTTGAAAGGAGAAGATTGGTTTCTACACAGGTTCTCTTCTCAAAGGGCTTTAGGAGACAGCACAGACCATGTCCAAGGTGTTCTGGGACAGCTGATTCTGTCAGTGACATAGATCAAACTCCATTTAGTAGAAACCATACACCAATACGGCCCCACTTCCTCTCTCCACCCAGCAAATCAGCAGTGTGGACAGTCTATTGACTAAAGAGAGCAGATTTTACCACAGCAGCAATAGTCTGTCCAGAGAGAGCATTACCCCTCACTGCCCAATTAGAAAAACATTGAATGCACGGAAATGCCTTTTGAATAAACACTTGATAACCCTCAATAAAACTGTAAGAGAGAGTTACTGCAGATTTACTACCCAGGAAAGCAAAGCTCTTCAAGGCACAGCCAAGAGCTTATTGCTTCTCATTTAATGCTGATAAATGCAAGAGCTCCACAATCCCCCAGCAACCTGGGTTAAAGCAGCTTAGCAGGAAAATAAAATGGGTGCCCACAGAGGGATGGGGGGAACCACAAGCTGGCCACAGTGCTGTGGGTTGCTGTGCTTGCTGTGGGTTGTGTGGGATTTGCTGAGGGCTGTGTCACCCCTCTGGAGAGGCAGTGCCACCAAGCAGTTGCACAAAGGTCCCTGCTCTGCTTGGGGACATGAACTGCCCAGGCCCTGCAGCTGCAGGGGTGACCTGGGCTGGGATTGTGCCCTTTGGCTTCAGAACCTCCCCTGTTCTCCCCAGGGAGCACAGCTGTGAGGCACATCTGCACGGTGAGAACACCTCTCTTCCTGCTGCCTCCCTGGGAGGAAAGGAGCACCCTCAAGTGCACCAGGTGTCAGCCTGGCCAGCTCTGCTGTGAGGATGCTTAAATTGCATTGGGCTTTTTTCTGAAAATGTGTGATTGGCAAGGAGGAAGGAACGGGCTGGCTCTATTTACACTAATCCAGGTTTCCCAGCCCAGCTGCCCAGCCACCTCGGGCAGCAGCCCTTCCTGCAGGAGCACAATGGGGATGTTCACAGCCCCGGGGAGGATTCCACAAATGAACATTGACATAAAGGTCCTGCCCTTGCTGATGAGCATTGATGTGTTGTTTTCTGTATTCACAGTTCTTGGTGATGGGAAAGCATCTACAGGGTAATTTTGTTTTCCTCCTTAAGGAGTCTAGCAGGGAACAGCCCGGTGCTTAAAAAATAAACACCCACCAAAAATCCTCACCAACTCCCTTATCATCTGTATTCACTTGAACAGGTTTCCTTCCCAGCAGCCCTGCAGCCAATGCCTTACATCCTCAGGAACACCCAGGGTGCTGGAGCTCACAGACCTGAGCAGAGCAGCCCTGCCACCATCCATGGCAGCAAAGGGATTCTGATGCTTCCATTTCTCCTCTTCCAAGAAAGGATGAGTGAGCAGGCCCAGCCAGGGCAGTCTCAAGGGCCCAGCCACTTGAGTATCTCAGTTTCACCACCCTGTCCAGCCAAGGCAGCTCTTCCCATGGCACAGCCAGCACTGGCTGATGTTTGTTCCATTTTAGCAGCTGTTGCTTTATTGAGGAGCCAGCAAACTGTACTTTGGAGACCCTTCCTGCTCACACTATTAATGTACAGCGAGCAATCTTCAGGGTAATGGAGGAGGGCAATCAAAGGGAATTTCCCTCCAGGCTCCCACTGTTAGTTCCTATCCAAAAAATAATATTAAATGTGGTCTACCATTGTAGTAATTAAAGAGATAATGTGCTATTTTATGTATTTTTGGATCCCTCACACAAGTGGAGTTATATTCCTGGATGCAAAAACATGGTGAGTATCTCTGAAAGACAAAGAGGTTAAGCCATTTAAAATATCACTGTTCCCCAGCACAAAAGGTGCATTATCACTCAAATGAGGGTGTGGCAACACCTTCAAATCTTTAGTAAATGTCTTAATCACTGTGTGTGGCAGAGATGGAGCTCTGAGGGTTTTCCAAGTGGGGAAACTGAGGAAAACTGAGGGGAAGAAAGAGAGTTTTGTTGGGATACTACAGTGGGTTGGTGACATCTGGGACAGAGCATCTTCCCTGAATCCTGAAGCTGGATCTGGATTCAGAAGCTCATGCCCTGGGAGTTGCCAAATGTTGGTCTGTAAAGAAGAGAAAAGAATCATTCAAGGAATGAAAAGTAACACTCACTTGGTAACGAGGATGCTGATGCTGGGTTGTCCAACTTTCCTGGTGATTTTTTCTCTCCTTCTGAAACAATGGGATGAGCCTTGCTTAAGTCTTACATGAACATTAGATGTTTGCTGGTCAGCATTGGGGTTATTAAATCTCCACCCCCTTTGCAATGCACATTTTGGAAAACAGTCCCAAGACACAGGTCCAAGTTTGTGTAAAAATGAGAATACATCCATGGAGCCCCTGGCACATTCCAAGCAGGCTGCTGCAGTTGTTCACACTAATTCAGGAAGAAAGGAGGACATAAATTAGGTTCCGAGCTGGCGTGGATTCAGTCTGTGCATGTTATTACAACAACAGCAACATCCTTGCACTCCATCTCCTGAATCAGTAAATAAAAGCCACTCTCTCTCTGATACCAGATATATTGTCTTGGATTGCAAAAAGTAACTATTGACACACAAAACTGAGAGAAAAGCAAAGGCTTTTCATTCACAAAGCAACTTCTGATACCGACATTTAAACTGGAATTTGTTAACAGGGAAGAAAAAAAGCTCTAAAAGACACAGCTTCCCTATTTTCATAAGCAAAACATCCAAACTTAAAATTGTCCCTGTGCAATGCCTTCAATTAATAATGTAAAGTATCTGCCACCAATTATAAATCCTTTTTATGAACGCTGAATGTGGTTTGTATCTTTTCTCTCACTTCATCAGATGCCATGAATTGAGGGCTGTAACAGCATCCTGGCTATTGCTTTTTTTTTTTCCCCATACAGAATCATATCCAAATTTTTCAATTTTTTTTTAATGCTTCATTTCTCTTAATGGCAAATGAGGTTTCAAAATGTAGAGGAAGTTTTGAAAAGATATTGGTGAAACAACAAATTGGAAAATAAAGGGAGGGAGAAAAATGAAGTACTAGCTGCACCATATTATATAAGTAGTAGGGAAAAATATTGGAAACATGAAGAGAGAAAGCTTTTAAGTGCTTACAGGAGTGAATTCTGATATTTTACAGAATTCTCCCTAGAAGAGCAGGGGGAAATTATTAATGGATGTCCAGCACAAATCTGACTTTTAAAGACAAGGACATTTTTATTGCAACTTAAAAAGAATTCTAATTTAAAATGTTTTACATTCAAAACTTGTTAGGATCTGTCTTTTTCAATTATTTCTGCAGCAAAGTTTGTTTCAATTTGACTGAAGCAGGCACTATAACACTTGGTCATTTTGCCATCTCCTCAGTGACCTTTTTTGCTTTCTTTCCCATCAAACTTTTACAAATTATGCCAGATCCCTACCATGCTCAGTTGTTTCTTTGTCTGTGCTGCAAAAGTTGCAATTCACATTCTGCAAGTTTTTCTCTCTCATGACTAACATCTGGAGTGATAAAGATTTGTCTTTAAAAATTCAGCCAAAATCAAGCAAACACATGCAGACCCTCCACTCAAGGCAATATCGTTGTCTGCAAGGAACCAACAACCTCTGATGTGGGTTTCTTCCTTTTCCCCCTGAAAAGCTGCATTAGATTTGCTGATGTGTGATGGCCTCAGTTGAGCATCCTGCAAACCTTCTCTGAGGAGCTGCTCACACATGGACCATCACCTCACAGGGAATAAAAGGCTCAACACAAAAATCTTCCTCTTACCAGCAGGATCATCCTGTGAGTTTTGGCTTTGTTGATTTAATGTCCAAATTCATTGTCCTAAACGTGGATTTGCAAAGAATTACTGATGTGTCTGAGAAGACCAAACCAAGCTCTAGATTTTATAACACAAGTATCTCTTTTTGTGATGCTTCTTGATTGCTTTTATTACCATGATCACAGTTGCAAGGCAGCTTATTCACCTTTTATACCAGACAAATATAAGCACACTCCAAAGCGTACCAAGGGAAAGCTAAGTGTGGGTAATGCAGCCTGCAGATCTCTGGATGAAGTTACCAGAGTGGAGAACAAGCACAGAAAGTGCCATACTGCTTTTGAGAAAGCAGATTAATCTGCAACATCTATTTAATGAGTGCATCTCTTGTCCTTTCTGTGTTTAATGAGCTCAGATGTTTATACAATGTCTTGGACCATGGTCAGGAGGTTCTCTCTCTGCAGGGTGGACAATTCCAACTACCCACAGAGACAGAACAAGAGGAAAAACCAATAATTTCTCCCTGGTCAGTGAGGAAGAGCTCCAGCATCATGTGCAATGTCATTCAGGAAGTCTGGGGCAAAACTGGGAGTGGGCTTTAAATTTTAAATTAACAGTGCAATGTTAATTGCAAAACTCTGTTTTAGGGTCATGTACAGATTGAATTGATGAGCCAAATTCTGACAGTTTGTTCTGTGTGGTTTTCATTCCTTCTCTAAATTACTGGGTGCTGTGACACTCAAGGTAGATCAGTACAGTGGTAGTTAAAAGGTGTAGTAACATCCCATTCACAAAAAGAAAATTTAACCCCCTTCTTCTAAGTCAAGAGGGGAAATTGCATCTTTAGGACTTGTTTTGAGCTGACACACTGCACTGAGGTGGCTTTTTCCCTCTGCAGCTTGTGTGCAGCAGTTCAGCTCTCTCTGTTTTCCCCACCAGCTGCTCTGCACACAGCACCCCTGTCAGCAGGAAGGTGCAGAGGAATGAATGAAGACTGATGATTAAGAAGAAAGTGGGTGAATATTAATCATGGAGTCAACATCTGATGGGAACACTGATGGAATAGTGGTCCCACTGGAAGTTGTTAGGAGTTGATTTTTATGCCCCAGGGCAGTAGTTTTAAACCAGGTCTCATGATGGAAGAGAGGTTGCTTGTAATGTATTAAACAGGCCATTGTGGGAAAGCTGCCTTCAGCCTCCCCCTGCCCTGACTCCTGCTTTACTGAGAGCTGTAGCCCAGGTCTGCTGTGCACCTACATTCCCCCAAACACCCCAAACTGGAAAGATCCAACCTTTAAACAACAGCAAAACAGAAACAGGACATCTCCTTTTTCCCTTGCTGAGCTGCAGGAGAGCCCTCACCACCTCAGGTCAAATCAAGAAATGCTGATGCTGCTGGTTCTCAGCAACTTTCCTGTTGTTCAGCACCCTTGTACTAGACCAGGAGAAAGAGGAGAGTCTCTAGCTGGGTGATTCAGGTTTGAACTATGGCTATTTGTAGTCTGCTCCAAACATCTTTGAAGGCAAAAGGAGTCACAGCTACATCATGAAGTGGTGTAGTCCTAACCTAGGCTGGAATTTCCTGTATCTCAAATTAACAACTGCACTTCCAATGAATGCCACAAAATGCACTTCAGCATCTATCCAAAAAGTTCTGTTGGTGTTGTTCCAAAGGGGTTTTATCTGGGGGAGGAGGAGATATGAAAAAGAAAGGAAGGCTGTGCTCAGAGCTGGTAATCAATTGCTGTTAATTCTGTTGAGGTCAACAGAATTGCCAAGTTTCTCAGGGACAGCTCTTTGGGTTCCCTGTGGCGCTCCCTCCTCTAAGCTCTACCAGTACTCCAAAGGATGCAGAATCACAGCACACAACACCTTTCCTGAACTTTGCTCCATAAATTAATCCATACCATAGCTCCTATCAGGAAAATCTCACATGCCCAGCAGCTTTGTGTATAGACAAGGGTAATTTTTCTAAATAGAACTAACTTTAAAAGTGCAGACAGCTTTCATACTTGCAGCAAAAGGTTAGGCAGAGAATGGCTTGGTTATGCATGTTATACATGCATTTTTCTATAGATTTAAGCTGAGGTCTTTCACCTCCCAGCAATAATTGCTTTCCCAAAAAGGAAATGGGATGCAGCTTGGCTACGCCTCCATCCATGTGTCCCACTGTTTGAAGGAAAAAGCAAAGCTATTCCCTTGATTTCAGCTGTAGGAGTGCAGTTGGCTACAGTGCAACAAGTCACAAGGAATCCCAAAGGCACAAAACAGAAATTCTCCCAAGTGCACTGAGGCCAGAAGCAGCTGAACAGCAGAAGTTTAATCCTCAGTGCTGCATTTTATCCAGAACATTTGGCCTTCAACAACCCAGAAACCTTCAGGTGCATTTTCACAGTTCCTTAATGCTGTTCCTGGGCTGGGGATTTGCAGATGTGCTGATTATTTGCCTGGGAGCAAACCCGTGGCCCCTGTTCCTGGTTTTGCCTTGCAGTTCACTGGGTATCCCTGACAGACACCCAGGATTGCTGCTTTCCTGCACAGCAGCTGCTTGTGGCAGCAGCCACAGAGGGGATGGCTCAGGCAGCTCTACCATGACATCCTTGTAAAAGTAGGGGCTGCCTTGCAAAGGGTGAGATGCTCTGCAGCTCCCCTGCATAAATAACTTCTTAATGCATCTGTCATTTCAGGTGTCAGAGCAGACACAAGGTCAAGCTTGGAGAGAAATCAGCCTGCTCCATCCTTGACCCATCATTCATCACTGCATTTGTCCACAGCCAAACAGCCCAGCTGCTTAACAGGGAAAATACCTTGGCTGAGCTCTAAAAGGGTCCTGTTTCTGCTATGGAGAAGTTTATTAATAATATTCTTCAGAAAACAGCAGGAGTTTTGATGGACAGCATTGCATGGACATTTTTCAATGGAGAAGTTGAAATCCTACACTGTGCACCCAATCCCAGGGCTGGGGGAGACAAGAGGTTAATTTTGCAGACAGCAAACAGTGACTGTAAGTTATTAGAGATTCACAGAGGTGGGGATATATGAGCCTTGCCTTCACCTTCCCTCATGGATAAAGTACAAGCCATCCTGGCTGTGTTAACACTGCCATGCCACGCAGGCAGTAATTAGGCAGTAATTTTCACCAGGCAGTAATTAGCACTGATTTCACAGGATTAGGCGTGGTTATTAAAACTCAAACCTGAATTCATGCTCGTTCATATAAATTTCAGCTACCTTTACAGGAAAGATTCCTAGTTCCTAAGGAAAAAGGAAACTTTAAAAGGTGAAGCTTTGTCCATAAGGCAAAAAATTATGTGCTTTAATCACTCTTATGAATTTCTGGCATTTGTGTGATGGTTTGGAGTTTTGGAAGGGTAAGGTGGGAAGGAGTATAGGATTTCTCCCCTGGATGCAGGATAGACAGTGAAAAGTTAGGAAGAGTTGACCTCTGAGGTTCATTGGTGAGGTGGTTGCAGCTACTTTGTGATGGCTTCAGTGTGCTCACAGCCTTAATAAATCTTGTCACAGTAGTAAGTGCAGAATGTGGGACACACACAGATTTGGTACAGACCCAGGCTGACCTCTGACTCCTTTCAGCTGAGATAGCTACACCTGCAACATTTTAAAAAATTCTAATTTTTATACACACAGAAGTTAACAGTTTATGGGCTCAGACACACAGACAAATTCCCACAGTCTAAAATGTTTCCAGCTCCCACCTCAGCTGAGGTAAATGCCCCTGTAGGATCAGCATGACAGTGCCAGAATTTTCCACTCAGTGCAGCTTTCCATCAGTGCGAGCTGAATGAAGCCGTGGAGTTGGCAGAGGCTCTGCCACGGAGCCCTCAGCAGTGTCTGTGTTCGTGCCCTGTGGCAGGAGCAGGCTGAAGTGTGATGGCAGGGCAGGGATTACACTGGGGTTACACACAGAGTGTTATCTCTGACCCTGTTCCTGGGCATGGCAAGAGCCTGACAAGATTGAAATGAATTTTTTTGGCCCTTCTGCAGCTGGTGATCAGCTGGTGCCTTTTGGGGGCACAGCACTCTGCACCATGGTGAAAGCTGGCTGCAAAGTTGGTTCCTTAGCTCACCATGCTCTTTTCTCAAAGATTTTACCTTCATTTACGTGCACCAGTTGTATCATGCCAGTGTTTCAAGAGCCACAGCATTTTGAGAGGCAAGGTGACCACGTCTTGCAACCACTGAAGTACTCACAGGTACAAGCAGCTTACAATTATCAGTAACTGCTCTGCCTACTTGAAAAAAGTAGCCTCAAGATTGCCAAAGTGGTGCAGTTAAGTGGTGAGATTTTCAGTGAAATATATTAAATCCAAAAGTCCTGTGGGCAGTGTTGGCTGAGGTGTGTGCCCATCACCTCTGAGATCCAAGGCTGCACAAAAAGCCCCCTCAGTTTAAGGAACGAGTCTCTCTTGCCCTCCAGCATTTGGTACCCCAAATCTTACAGCATTCCTCAGCTAAGTTCCCATCAGCTCTCCCCGGTGCCGACTCAGCGGCTCCATTAGCCCCTCGTTTGTTTGCTGGGAAATGTGCTCCTCTGCTTTGTTTCTTTGGACCTAACATCTTTTTTTTTTTGCCTCTTTCCTCCCTCCACAGGGTGACAGCTATTTTATCACCTACAACAAGAAATGCTGAGCCTGTTGTGCAGGCAAAACATTTGCAAAGGGGCAGGGGGTACACAGAAAGCAGTAGGAAATTGATAAAGGCTGTAAAGTAGCTTTATAAAAATGCCGACAAGCCTGTTCAGGGCACAGAGCACCTGCACCTCTGCCCCCGGCAGCGCTTCCTTCAGATGCTCCTATTGTTTTCATTACTATTTGTGACTCGATCATTAATAAATTACTTTTTTTTTCTTTTTTTTTTCCTGTTGGCTCCAGCCACCAAGGGAGCCAGCAGGTGCACCACTTTTACAATTAGCCCTTCGTAATGCATGGTTGGCAAGAAAAGTTGTCCACAAGCTGCAGAGTTTACCGACTGGATTTCTGCTTGATGGCCACAGCTCTTGGAGCAATTAGAGAAGAATGTGCAGGAAAGCAGCTTAATGCATCTGCTCATCTGGCCAAAAACTTCCACGGAGAGGCTAAATCCAAAACTTTTGAGTCCTGCTCATGAAGCTGGGACAGAGGGAGAATGCAGGGCAATGAGAGCAAGCTATGCTTTTTTAAAAGCATCATTTCTACCACGTATTTCCTGCTTTGACATGGTCCCCTGTTTGACATGGTTCAGATAAAATAGAAGGGAGGTGGGACTGAAAGGCTGGTGAAACTGGGCTGACTTTGGTTTGAGAAGGGGCAGTAGAGCAGCAAACTCAAAACGTTGCTTATTTCCATCTGTCAGTAACTCAAGTCTATTCACACCAGGGCTCTGCTCTGCCACAGCAGAACTGTTCCCTTCAATCATGCTGGGAAAATTATGGATATACTGAATTCCCTTTCTCATTTTATATGACTTTCTAAATGCCATCATATCTGCATTTTCCTAAAGGGTGATGCAGTGTTTAAAGAGCAGCTAAGGGGAATGAGCTGTGGTTGTCTTTGAATGGGTTAGGTCAGGGACTGTCAGTTCTGGAGTGCAGGTTATTTCATTTCCACTGAGCACTTTTTCCCCATAGAAAAAGAAAACATACAAAAAACCCCAAGCAAACAAACAAAAAACCCAAACAAAACCAAAAAACCAAACAAACAAAAAACCAAACAAACCAGGAAAACAAAAAACAAAAACAGGAAAAGAAAATGCAGAGGAAAGAACATAAATTATTTGGTAGTGCCTAAACAAAATTAACAGAAAGTGAGAAATCCAAGGAAGAGGAACTTACTTCAGATTTCAAAGCCAGCAAAGCCAGAGAAGCTGTGTGCCTGCTTCTGGCAGTTTTCCTTCAGTCCTTGTGAGCTTGGGTGTTTTATACAGTTCTGAGGACAAAGTATGTTGGCATCTCTGTGTTTCAGCTGAAACACACGGGGGCAGAGGAAAGCAGAAAAACAAATATTAAAGATGGCACACGTCAAAAACCTCCAAAATCAGGGCTTGCACAGAGCTGGCCCCTTTGACTGCTGTCCTGCCCTTGAGAGCCACTTCTCCAGGATGCTCCAGAGGAGGAGGAACGAGGCCTGCAGCAGGCACGAGTGGTAAAATCTGCTACAGAGCAGTCTAGAGACTGAGTCAAGCTTTGATTCACAAGTCCCCTTCAAAATCTCTTTCTCTAAAAGGCAAAACTTGATATTATATGAATCACTTCCAAAGAAGCATCCAAGCTCCTTCTTGTGTGTTGTTAATTTGAACGGGACAAAATTTTAAAAATGCAACTGTTTTCCCCCTAACTTTCCGTGATGGCAAAAGAAGAAACTTTTTAAAAGACTGTCTTGGGAGATCTGGAAATCACCATGAATTCAGCACAGCAACACCTGAGACAAGAAAGCCCTCACTGCAATTGATTTGGTGTAGAGGTCCCAATCTTTGGTGAGAATCTTAATCAGTGCATGATCAGGTCATTCTTTGTGACCCAACAAGTGTTCAGTCTTAAACAGAGTAAAATAATTCTGACAGGAGAGTCTGCAGAGTTGAGCCAGCAGCTCTTATATCAAGTTTAATGGATGGAGACAGCATGAGAGCACTTTGGGAGAGGAGTCCCACCTGAGCCCCAGCACCAAACCCACATCACTCAGTTCATGTTTGGTGTTGGTTTTGTACCTTCCTGAGAAAAAAGCTCATTGTGATGAAAAATGGCAAAACTTCCCCTGACCCAGGAGCCTCTCAAGAAGGAGAACTTAAGGCAGAATCAGTTAAAAAGGTGTTTTAATAGGAAATTAAATGAACACTTGACTCAGAACCACAGAAAGAGGTGGGGCCAAGCTGATGTTTTCTGTGTAGCTGAGGTGTGTCCTCACTGCAATCCAGCTGTCATGATCATGGCCTGCCTGTGATACCATCATGGTTTTCCTGTTCTCTGCAATTCCAGGGCAAATTGCTAATGGAAGACAAATTTCTACTACAGATTTTGGTCTGAGATCCATAGCTCCAAGGTGGCAGCTCCCACCTGCACTGAGTCCATCCTGCTCACTGCCTCCTGCAAAATGCCTGAAATTACTTACAGTATTCTCTATCTTAACATGTGATTTATAACAATATGCAACCTCATTCAAATGCTCAAAGCAGAATCTTCTGGCCAGACTTTTCTAATTCACGCTCTTAAAAAAAAAAAAAACAAAAACCAAAAAATAAAGAATAATAATCCAAGAGGGAGAGGAAATTCACAGTGCAGTTGGATACAACAGAGGACACAACTGTAAAAAAAATAAAGAAGAAAGCTAAACAAAAAACAATGAACACAAAACTGAAAATTAGAAAATTAAGTGCAATGGAATAATAGCATGAAAAAGTCAGAGGAATTGAAGTCAGAGTACAGTTTAATTTCACCTTCAAGATCAGTTCTTGATGTAGACAAAATGAGCCAGCTGGCACTGATCCTGGGCAATTTGATGAAATTTGCTTTGTTGAAATTTGCTGAAAAATTGCACCTCAAAATCTCTGTTTTCCCTATTTAGAGAACACAGGGATGTTTTCCCTTTTTTTCCCTCCTCATTTCCAGAATTAACAAGGCTTCCTTTGTGTGTTTGCTTTGCCTGGCTGTGAGCAGGAGCCCTGCCCAGCCCCAGGGCTGTGTTAGAGGTGATGTTCCAGGGGGGCAGCCCCTCTCTCTCCTCTGCCCCAGCTCAGTCGAGGCACTCACTGCCGTATGTCTTGCTGAGGCCACATATTGTTAAGCCATTAGACCTTCTCCTGCAACCAAAACACAGAGCCCCTGAGCTCCTTCCCTTTACTTGACCTGAACTATAGGTTCTGCTCGCAGTAAACTCAATCACTGTCCTTTCTCAGGCTGCTATTAAACCTTGGCTCTAAGCAGCCAAGAAATTAATCTCTGGTGCCCGACCTCTCTCAGCCCCAGCGAGCTCTACAGCAGATCTGCACAACCTTTGATCCCCATCTGCATGGCTTCATCCATAAACAAAAGTACCTTGTGGAGTCCAGTGAACCCAGCTGGTCCCTCACTAACATCATCTGCACAAAAAAAAGAAAAAAAAAATAGGAAAAACAGAGCATGAAGCCTTTCAGCTTGGCAGTTTTATGTTCTGCTGTCAAATCTTACCTTTAGAATAAAAAAAAAAAAAAAAATAACAAGAAGAAGAAGAAATTAAATCAGAATGTCCTGTCTCTGATCTGCATTTGCTGGGGTTCACATATATATTCACACTGTAAAAAACATTGCTTTCTCCACTTGCCAGCTCCTGTGTTATTGAGTGAGACAGTGTCACACATCCCTCTCCTCTGCATATCTGGGATGCATGTCACTCTGGCAGTATTGCTTGTTCCTGGAGAGGGACTAAATCATTACACGTTTGTTAATCCATCATTCATCCTGACAGCCAGTGGTGCTTGCTGACAGCTCCGGGCAGAGGACAGCCACCAAACCCTGGTGAGCTTCACATTCAAATTCTAGCTAAAGCATCAGCATTTCAGGCAGGTCAGGTCTGCCTCTGGAAGTTTTATTTTAATGATAGTTAGCAGGATTGCTGCAGCATAAACTGCTCTCCAGACTGCCGAGGACCAAACAGATGGGAAAAGCATTCATGTGAAAGAGATACCCATAAAATTAAGTTGGGCACAAAGAAAGTATTCTTATCAATTTAAAACAGATGAATAAAGGCTGAAAGTAATAAATTTGTTTTCTTGAGGGGGATGCAGAATATTTACAGGAAAGTAAGAACTGAGCCTCAAATCTTAATCTACTGCCCAATCCCTTTTCTGGTAAAACTTGAAAAAGTGCAAGAGAAATCATCCCCTCATGCTCTGGCACATGGGAGAGCAAAACTGGCTACATCCCTCTGAAAAGCCCCACCTTCAGGTGGGCAGAAATTCATCTCTGATAAGGTCTGGACTCGCTCACCAATGCAGGCTGGCTTAGCACAGCTGATGAGGCACTTTGGGACTCAAACAAGCTGATGGTTTTTTCTAAATGCAAACAATAGACAATCTCCTTCTGTTTTATAACACTCTTTTCTTATCCATATAAGCCATTCAGCAGTCAGCAATTGACTGTTTTTCAATTTTAGTAATAATCAGTTTATCTTTTATAATTTTCAGAAGTTCTCAAGAGACTCTCCCCTCTCACTGAGCACGAACACACAAACACTTGACTTGGCATTTGCCACAAGTAAGGAGACAAAAGCCCACACTATGGGGGCGGGAAAAAAACATTGGAAACCTTGTAAAATATATCCCCTTGGAGAGTCCCACTCCCTTCTGCTTCTTCCCCCTCCAATTTTCATCCTCCTCCCTTGTGCTGGAGACTGAGTCAATGGCATATATGGTTGTGCTCTGACCCTGGGGGTGCAGGGGTGTAGCAGCAGAAACAATAACCAAATCATACTAAATTTTCCAAGGTCAGTATCAGTTGTGCATACAAGGCAAAGTTAAAAATCCTCTGGCTCCTGCTCCTCTATCTGTTCTGGAAGCCCCCAGACAGGGAGCTCCCTGCCTTGCCTCGCTGCCCCATCCCTGCACAGCAGCGGCTCTCGCGAAGGGCTCCAGAAAAACTCAGCTGCAGAAAGGAGTTCTCAACCTCAAGGGCAGCTGTCAAGCCCAGAAGGGAAAACACATATGAGATCACCAGCAAAACTATTTGGGCAGTGCTGCTATGAAGCCTTTTAAAGAGCAGCCCTCAGTTGATTCCTTTTAGAGGTCTTTGTTCCAGCGTCTCCCTTCTCGCAGCTCCCAGCCAGCAGCGTGAGGAGACATGATCCTTCCCATGGAAGAATTGCTGTCCACAGCTACTCCTGCTCAATAAGCTTTGTCACAGACTTCAGACTATTTTTGGAAGCTTTAAAAATATCTAAGGGGCACCTTTCGTTTTTACTCAGACACAGCATCTTTTTATGTTTAATAGAGAGATTTTAAAAAAAAAATATTTCTGCTTAGCATCAACATGCTTTTCTGTTAAAAATAAAACAGCTGAGCTAGCGAGAAGATTTGGGCAGGAGGAAATTCTATTTATAGAAACTTTTACAACAGTTATCACATGCTGATAAGGATCGTTGTGAACCACAGACTCCACGGAGGGGTAGAGTGGGGATGAACCCGACACGGGAGGAGCCGAGGCAGCGGCAGAGGAGACAAACAGCTCTGGGGTCCTGCCCTGGTGGGGACAGAAACATGTTCTCTACAAGGTGGGACAGGAGCAGCCCTGAAGGAGGACACTCAGGAGCACTGCAAGATCTTCTCCAAAGACAGCAAGCCCAGGAGCTGCACAGGGCAGTGTAAATTGCTGCTCTCCCAAGGCACACAGCCTCTTTTGGCACTTTATGCACTGACTGGAAAAGTGTCTGCATTGTGTTGCTTGGTAGTGTGGCTGGACAGTCATAGAAGAGCAGAGGGAGCTCTGAAGTGCTGTACAAAGAGATTTCCTCCAGTGCATCCACTGTTCCAGACTGTCAGACTGAGCCTTCCTCAGTCTGTGGCCAGAAGTAAAGAATGATCAGCAGGTCTGAGTTACCAAGATGGGTGTGAAAAAAAGGGGGAGAAATCGGTCAAATTTTCCTCTCTATTATAGGGCCATCAAAAATTACAGCCTTCAAACCATGAACAATAGGAAGGTGGGAGCAGATCTGATTTGAAACTACAGAGCAGATAGATCAAGATAATAATAGAAGTGAAATAATGGCAGGGGTGTCAGAGGAGTGAGTCAGACCAGCAGGCTTCTCTTCCAAGCCCTGCCACCAGCTTGCCACATGACCTTGGACAAGTTCCTTTCTCTGTGCTGAAAATTTCTCATGTGCAAACCTGTATCTATCTAGCTTGGAAAATGCCTGGGTTTGAAGGTGTAAAACATGGCATGAACCAAGTACTGCGGTCACATTGCTACCCCCAGTTCAACACTTCTCTAAAAGAAAAATCAAGTATCTCTGTTAATCAATGATCAGAAACTTCTGGAAAAGACTGGGTCAAGTCCTGGTTCCTTAAAAATCCTCTTGAAGCAGGGGAAGCAGGATTTTATATCCAAGAAATAAGGCATTTTCATGTCCTTCTGTAGTTAAAATAATTGAGCCTTCAGATGAACATAATAGATGTGATAGCCTAAAGAGATAACTTCTGAAATTTCATCTTAATTCTCAAGCATCTGTGTGCTCCCAGAGGAGCTCGGATTGCAAACAGGGATGTTACAAAAAGCAGAGTTTAAGGCATGCCATCCTTTGGCAATCACATAATGTACATGGCAGTCTTTTTCTTGTAAAAAATAAATCCCTGCTCATGAGACAACCTTACAGGGCCTTATTTGGAAATAAAGTTGATTTTAGAGTAAAGCTGAGCTACAGTTTTGTTTCAAAACCAAGCAGCAGAAAGAGAAGTGAAAAAGAGAAGCAAAGAGAAAGACAAGCACCCAAAGAAGATTTTCACAGGGATTACTCTCTTATTTCTGTATTCTGTACAAAGCTGCTCTTTGTTGGGCTCTACCAATTGGAATTTCCCCACAAATGATGGTCAAAGATATCTTCTAATGGTCTAGGGGTTCTCTCCTCAGGTTTTTCATGCACCTCTGTAAGAAAGCACAAGGAAACAAGAGAATAATCCCTTCAAATTTGCTCAAATTCTGGTCAGTTTGGTCAAACTAAAACCCCCTACCAATAAACATAGACAACAGGCCATGCTGGATTCTCCTTGGTGGGGAAGACGGCACTTTTGCAATGAGTACTTCACTCTACTTAGAGGGGTCCAGCAATTTTCAAAAAGAAAATCACCTTCCTTCACACTTTCCAAAATGCTGGGCCACCCTAAGAGCTCCCAGCTTCCAGGCAGGAGCAGTGCCCTGCCCTGGTTGCACCCCTGCCCATGCAGGAGCCTCCTGCACACTGCATAATGTGTTCTACAGGGGTCTCTGAAGAATCCTTTGATATTTTTCTGAAAAAAATGACCATTCCTTTAAACTATGGCATCGTCTTGTTTTTTTAAGATTTTCTAAGCCTTATATTGTTTACATTTTTGTAATGAACTTTCTCACACACTTTATGTAAATAACTTACTGTTTTGCATTCTTTTATAGAGGAAGAAAAATTTGATAAACTGTTAGCTTGTCTAGTGTCATTGGAGAGGTGGCACTGTCACCCTCCAATCCACTGTCACTTTTACAAATCTATAAATGCCAAAGTCAAAATTAAACTTCTCTCTTTTTTGCCTTGAGAAATCCAGTGTCCATGTCTCTCTGTTTCATGTCCAGAGTGACACTATGGCTCCTCTTCCCTGGTGCTCTGCAATGGCACTCATTTTTCCACAGGCAGCCCCTCGGCACCAAAGTGCTCCTGGCACCAGGCTACCATTTGTGCTGTAATTAAATTGAATCCACTCCTTGGCTTGGTTTTATCCCTGCACAATACCAGCATGTGAGTAATCCATTCTCAGGGCACTAATACATCACTGGGGTGAGCTCTGGCCGTGATGTATGGGCGCAATACATCAGAGTGCACTCCTGCTAGCAGCATCTATGGGCACCATACATCATCAGGGTGAGGCTGAGGGCTGATGGATGGCCCCAAAGATGGTACCTGCAGCACTGGGCTAGGCCAGGACCAGGAGGATAAAGGTTGGCACCAGTGTTACCTGATTTCCCAGGGTTATAGTGCTGGCACTGAACCAGCCCTCCTGAACTGGAGTCTAACTTTAGCTCCTTATTTATTTCTCCTGAGGTACTGGAAGCCCCTCTCTTGGGATGCATCATCCTCCCAGAGGTCCCAGTGGGTGGCTGGTACACAATTAGCAGGAGTATATTCTCAGCCTGATGTGAGGGGCTCAGCCCATTAACACTAATGGCAGCTGTAGTGCTGGTGCTCTGTATATCACCAGAGACAGGCACGAGCTCAGCCTCACACCCACCCCAGAGCACCTGCAGAAAAGTGGGAATATAACCCTCACAATGCTCAGAAAACCCCCTGAAAGCCTGAAAACCCCCTACAGTAACTTCAGTGTTTTCAAGCATTCACCCTCTTGAGAAAACTCGCCCAAATTTGAAACATAAACCTGTCCAGCCTGTGGAGGCAGAGCATCCCATGTTCATCCTGGACTGAGGAGAGCAGCAGTCTAGAAGTGGACTGTGACCCCACTGTGAACAAAATCCACCGTTCCCTTGACCAAGCCATAGGAGGGAGCATCACTGCAAAGCAGTGCTGCTCTAGGGCCTGGGGGGTGATCAGGGCAGGGAAATGGGGCACTACAGAGGCAGAAAGGAGGAAAAGAGAAACATTTGCTGCCTGAGAGTCCTTCAGACCACCCTTTTGCAAACAGGAAAGTTAAAGTACAGAGCAATATGAGGCTCAGTAGGGAGTTTTAGGAATATTTGCTCAGGAGGAAAGCAGCCGAGGAGAACCCTAAACAAGCACAATCGTGCATCATCTGAGTCTGTCTGGGCACTCTGAGCCAGTGCTGGGGACAGCAATGTCCTGGGGAGCAAAGGTGCTAAAACCAATCTCTGTGCTCCTTGTGGAGTCGCTCAGGGTCTCCCATAAAGCAGACTTACTACTCTTGTGAAAGAAGTAACAGGTATAATAAAATACAGATACCCCAGCCAACACCTCTGCCCAGCCCAGCCCAGCCCCGAGGGGCAGTGAGGGGACTCTGGGCCGAGTCACAGCATGTCCTTCTACCCCCTCAGCTCCTCAGGGCAGGATCTGACCCTCAGCACAACCAGCCACCGCCTCCTGAGACCACCACAAGGACACATTTTCCTCACACCACACAGGGAAGTGCTGGCACAGTCTGGGGGAGAGCCAGCCCTGCCTGGTGCACCCAGCTCTCCTGATGGGTGGCAAGTTCAGCAGCTTTACTGAGAGGTCAAGCCTTGCTGGCCTTAAAAATATGGGTACAGTGATTTCTCTCCAGATGTATCCCCATAGTTTTCTTAATAAAAAACAGTTCAAAAAATCCTAAAGCACTGACTGAAATAATTTCTCAGACTCTCAATCTAGTCTTTGAAAACAAGCTGGAAATGACATTCTCATTAATTACACCCCATGTACCTGGAAAATGACAACATTGCCAAGCTGAGTGCAACAAGAAAACAGAAAACAGCTTGGGCAGGTGGATACCAAGCACATTGTCATGAAAAAATCCTTTTCTTCGTGCAGTGGAGAGTGGCCAGAGCCCAGTGAGGAGCAGCAGCACCACTGATGGCAGCAGATCATTTGTGCTGCACTGGAGCCACAGCAAGCTGTGGCAGCAGCACCTTCCAGTCACACCCAGCCACCACACAGAGGGAACTTCTGACAATATTTTCCCTTGTGAAGGCAAGACGAGCTCAAGCCAGACAGTCATTTGTCTTTGCTCTCTCTGTGAGTTCCTATCAGTGCAGTGGGATTGGTTGCTGGAGCTGGGGGGTTTCCCCACCACAGCACAGGGCAAAGTCAGGGGTCTGCCCCTTGCTGACCCCGGTGCAAGTCAGAGAGAAGTAGATGTAAACCATAAACATCCAAACGTGGGGAAAATATTTGGTGTCTGCTTCTACTTTGACAGAAAACTCAGAAAATTCATACATGAAGAATATGAAGAGAAGCAAGTCCTCTCTAAACTGGGGAAAAATCTGGCTAGTGTGAGTGATGAAGGGGGACAAAACAGCTCAATGAGGGACTGTGACATGCCAGTGAAGGACTTGGAAAACCTGGATTTACTGGTCTGCAATGGACCCATAAACTTCTGCAGACCACCGGTGAAACTGGAGAACAGCACTTACCCAAAACTCAGGAGCACTCACAAGAACTCGAGCAGCTGGGTTAAATCTCACTGAAGCAGGAAAACGTGCTCCCTTCCCTGGGACTGTCACCTGAAACAACAGCGTTTGTGCCCCAGCTGGAACCTGAGATTCCCAGCAGGTGGGGCTGGCACAGGCTCCAGCCCAGGGCTGCCCACGGGAGCTCCAGGGAGCAGTAACACAGCCCAGCCACAGCCAGGGATGGAGAACACAGCCAGGGATGGAGAACACAGCCCAGCCATAGCCAGGGATGGAGAACACAGCCAGGGATGGAGAACACAGCCCAGCCACAGCCAGGGATGGAGAACACAGCCAGGGATGGAGAACACAGCCCAGCCACAGCCAGGGATGGAGAACACAGCAGGGATGGAGAACACTGCCCAGCCATAGCCAGGGACAGAGAACATGGCCAAGGATGGATAACACAGCCCAGCCCACAGCCAGAGCTGGGCACGCTGCTGCTGCTGCTGCTGGGAGAGTCCGTAAAAACCAACCCTAAGTCTGCTCCTGGCTGTCCAGTGCTCCTGAGTACAACCAAACAAGACCCTCGTAACAACAGGGTAACAACAACTGCTCCTTTAGTAACAACAATAAAAGCTTCAGTGAGAGAAAAAAGCTTCTTGAGTTTCTCCTGTCCCTGGAACAATATATAAGCAATTCCTTTTTTTTTCCTTCTCTTTGTTTTTTCTTTTTCTTGTTTCTTTTAGAATGAGTCAGAGCAAAACCTTATTTCCACGAGACCCATATTTACCTGAAAGCACAACCCACCTTTGTTCTCAGCCCTGAAAGGATCACCAGGCAGGGAGGGGAGAGGCAGATTGCTGCTGCCAGAGCCCCCCGTGGGATTCAGAGAGGTCACAAGCAGGAGCAGCAGTGCTGGCAGAGCTGGGCACCCATCATGACACCCAAACCCAGCAGCCACACCAGCTGGGACAGCACATGGAAGCTGCTGCAGAAGCTGACACAAGCAACAAGCAGCACTGGTGGCTGCACTGGTTTTTCTTGGCATGGTTCTGCTGCCTTCTGCCCTGTAGAGGGAATAACCTGATTTCATTCAGGAGTTGTTTGATACAAGAACGTGCACCTCTGCAGGTTGGAGCTGAGCAGACAGGCTATTTTCATGAGAGAGAGTGAAAACAGAGCAAAGTTTCAGAAAGAAAGTTTATTTTGAAGTATTTCTTACCATCTGGTCAGCTTATACTTTTAAAACTTCAATTATCTTCTGAGATAAACTTACTAGCCAAATTAGGAAACTAAATACAATTATTAAAGCATAAGAGAACAATTTCAGATTTGCTTTGAGTGCCAATCCAAATTTAACAAGCCCACAGATCCTAATGGGTAATTCCAGAAAGATCCTTCTTCATTTCAAACTAGAAGAACAGATGAATGCCTGGTATATGATTTGCATTTATTCTCATGTTTTTAATCAAAACTTACACAGTTGTTTTAGCTGGCCAAAACCAGAACCAGGATTTTATAAAAACGCATTCAATTTCTCCATGGAATTGAGGGATTTGAGCAGCTCTGCTATTGAAGTGCTGCACAGTGTGCAAACCCAAAGTCTGCAAACCTGGGGAAAAAATTCCATGTACCCCAGCGTTTTGCAGAGTGATCTTTTATCCAGATGCTCTCCCAACAGCTAAATTAATCTTCTCAAGAAATTCTTTATGGGAAAAAAAAACCTTAAACTTAAAAGGAAACTTCCTCTAAACTCTTGCCAAGGGTTCAGTGCCCTCTGATTTTACACAACAACCTGCAGCATTAACACTTCCCCTGTGGCTCCTCACCCTGACACACACCCAATGTTGGTCATGGATCATGTAGTCACACCCAAAATGATCACTTACCCAACTGATTTCCAACGGGAACAAACTATCCATCAGAAAGGACTCAAAGCTAAAAGTATCACGAGTGAAAACATCAAGATGCCGCAACACCACTGGTGAAACTTGATGTCAGAAAAGTCTCACCTGGAGATGAAACACATTTTACCTTCTCCTGTGCACAACGAGGGCTCCTGGACAGCCCAGCCAGTGGTGTTAACTAGGAGCAGGGCAACTGCTGCCCACCAGGCAGAGGGACACTGATATCTTGGGCAGGGAGGTGACTCCCAAACTCACTTCATGGATTATTGATGCTGTCGTGTTCAAAGGGCAAAGCCCAGGTGTGAGGGTAGTGCTGCTGGCTCTGATGGTGCTCCTGGGATAGACCCACAACCCAGAGCAGGACCTACAGCTCAAAGCTGCCTGTAGTTACAAATTCTCAAGTCCTGTGTTCCAAGGAAAATCTTCAAAAGCCTTGAAAAACCTCCAACCTGACAACTTTTCCCCAGCAGAGTCGTTACAGGAACAAGAAGATAGCATTTAAAGGAGAAGGTGCATTTGAATCCCTGATGGAAACCCACGCTCCTCTTGCAGCAATTTCTGTTGCTGTATTTTTGTGCAGGGGTTCAGAAAGGTTTGATTTTGCAGTTTAGCATGTTGAGGCCTCTCAGTGCTCGCTGTCGGAGGGTGCCGATTACCCAGCTTCATTCATCAAAGTGTCACTTTTCTGACAGCCATTAATAAATATACTGCCAGAGCCCCTCACACCTGGCAGCCATGGCACACTGCAACACGCCGCTAACCTAATTTGCTAATTGCTGCTTTCCCCATTAATTTTAGTCTGTCTTGTTTGGTGTTGACACAGAGGGAAAAAGAAATAAGTGTGGGAGAAAAGCAGGCAAGAAAGAAAGCATTTGGTGATTTCTGTTTATTTGCTCATTTTTTCCTCACCCTTCATGACCTTTTTAGTCTGGAACAGCAACTTTTGTGAGCTTCATTTTGCCTTTGCCCTGTCTGCCAGAGGGCTGTGGACAATCCTAATTTTTGTGCTGCTGGGTGAAGGGTTAATAATCCACACCTCTTTTTTTTTAATCCAAACCCAAACCCAGATTTTAGTGCCTCCAGTTCTGCCTGACCCCCAAAGCAGCCAGAGTAGAGCCACCCCACCGAGCCACGGGTGCTCAGGTCTGGCTCTGCCAGCCCTTCCCACCTGCCAAAATGCCTGCTCTGTTAATTCAATTCCTGGCCACTCTCGAGCAGAGATCACTCAGCTCCATTCATCATGTGATTCTCTGATAAATCTCCCCTTTAGGGCTCAGCCCAGCCCAAGTCCTGTGTGGCAGAGCTGGACTCAAGCTCAGGTCTCCAGCCGAGGTCAATTAAGATGAGGAGCACCAGACCCATCAACCCTTCAGGCAATGATGAATTGTTGTTGCAGTGCTGGTAAAAGTCTCCCTGCAGGACACTCACCAAGCTGTTGTACTTGGACCACACATTGGGATCCATATGCTCCAAAGCTTTCCTTTGCCTGATTGGATCCAGCAGCGACGTTCTTCACCCACCTCTGCAGCTGCGGTGCCTCTGCCTCCTCCTTCCAGGAGAGGGGCACGAGCACACAGGAGAGCAGAGGCTCTTCACAAATGCCTGTCTAAGGAAGCATAAAGGTTTCTGCTAAGGTTTCCAGATCAATCATCCCTTTCTTTAATCAGTGTAAGAAATGGACACATCTGTCACAAAAGTAAGAGCTGTGTGCATCCTCCAGCCTGCCAGCCTGGGGTCTCGTTTCAAAGGCTTTTTTAAAATATCAGCTGAAAGAGTAAGGTTCTTGATCCCCTTGGGTAAGCAGAGCCTCCCTCTGCCAAGACCCCAACCACGCAACCCTTGAGATGAGACCAATGACCCTCTCTCAGCCCAAGAGCCTTGTCAGAGCAGCCAGCCAGGCCAGCTTCTACTGTCAGCCTGTGCTGGATCCAAACATTTCTTTGTCTTATAAACACCTGGGAGAGAAGAACATGGATGATAAATGAAGGCAGGTTCCACCTTTAGCAGGGACTGCAGCACTGAATGTCCCTGTCTCGGGGGTAATTCAAACACTGGGGACATGTACTGGGAGCAGTTGCAGTAAGCTGCAAGATGTTAGCAAGAAAAGTTTTGCTGCTTCTGGAAAGAGTTTAGTGTAAACCCAGTGTTTTTCCTTTAAAGCAGAAGAGGGTATAAATAGACTCAAACTGGATCGTGTCACCAGAAGGGTCAAAACCAGGAATAGTTTGTGTTGTTTCAAAGTGTTGAGTATGTAGGAAAACTACTGCTTTGAATCAGCATTTGTATGACTGCTGCTTGGGGACCAGCTCAGGTCTGGAAGCAAGAGTCAGCCTAATATGCTAATTCAGGACATTGGACAATGTTTTTTATACCCCTGAAACACATGTGTGTGTTCTTTTAGCTCTTCTGGCACTCAAAAACTGTACTGATATTGAATTTCACAGTGGCACAGCACTCCTCACAGCTGGCAGAAGTGTAACCCACAGCTTGCCTTAACCCCCTGGTGGGATCTTTCTGTGTTTCACCTTTACCCAGAACACCTGGGCTGGTTCATATTCACCTTGAAAGGTCCACCACAGTGTTGGGCTGCTGCTCCACAAGGTCCCAGCTCCCAAGGAGCTGAAGGAGACCTGCCACAGACAGGGCCTTCAACTTCCAAGGGCCTTAGAAGTAAAATATACTATCCTGTTCCAAGTGAAGTTAAAAGGGCCCAGTAAAGAGTAACAGCATTTCAGCTTTTAGCCAAAAGCTTCAATTCATGGTCCTTTAAAGTTAAATTTATTGCCTCCATTTAGCAATGTCCCTGTAAAAATCCCGTCTGGCACAGAAAAACCCGTGTGCAGCTCAGCAGTGCTGTGGCAAACAAAATATTTCATCCCAGGGATCTAGCTATGCATCCATCTGCCTTTATTTAGGTCCTTGTGTCTGTTTATTCCCTTCTGTGCTCAACGGCTCCAAGCAATGAGGCAGCACAGGTTATCCCACTCCCCACTCCTCCTCTCCTGCTGCCTGCTGAAGGGCTGACCACCAGGAGGAAAGCACCAACACACCATTTCCCCCCGTGCCTGTGACCCCAGGGAAGTGCACAGCTCTGTCCAGCTCCCTGGCTCTTTCTCCCAGTGCAGACAGAACTAGAAAAACCAGACAGGGCAGAGCACGAGCAAAATGATCAATGTTCTACCCACGAGTGTGAGAACTCCCATTTTACAGAAGTCAGGGTTACCTCAGGGCTTTGACAGCTGTGCAGTATCACCCCTGCCCTTTAAAGACCCAATTCATACTCTTGCTCAAGCCTCAACATGCCCTGACTGTTTGCCATAAGTGTTGTCTTGGACACTGAAACTGAAGGGAGCCTTTCCCAGGGAGAGTTTTGTCAGAGTGGGTGTATTTGGTGTAAAACATTTTGTTCAAGAGCATTTCTGACAAAAGAGAACATAAAGAAAATATTTTGTTGAAAAATACCAGGTCTGTTGGGGAGGAAGTCCTTTCATCTTCCATCCTCTGGGTTGGTTTTATTACTGTGAGAAGCCATTTTACTGAATTAGTATCATAATCATGGCAGTGTAATGGGGTATTGAGCACTGCAGCAGGAGCCAGATCCCTCAGCTGGTACCCACCAGCATGGCTCCATTAACTTCACTGGAGCCAATTTATATCAGCTGAGGATCTGCCCTTTAGCTTTTACTACACGAAAGCCAGACTACAAATGGGAGAAACCTATATTAAAAACAAATATCTTCAATCACAGCAGCAGGAATGCAGAAAAATATTGGCTGAGTCAACTTTTATGGCAATGTTTTCTTTCTCTCTTGAGTGCTCAATTTTGAACACTCCCCTATAAAATTTTCCAAGCCTGGAGCAACTTCCTTCCTTCCTCTGGTTAAAACCCACCTCACCTGATGGGGCAATGGGGCTCTGGAGATTCTCTGCTTCTTTGCCCATCTTGGGGAGCTGGCAGCATCCCCACATTGAGGCAGCTCCAGCCTGCAGCCACGGGACAATTGTGCAAATGGAGATCAGGCCACAACCATCTGCTGCTCCCAGACTGCGTGACCCTTCCCAGGAGGAGGAGGTTGCTCCACCAGCCCCCTTTGGAAGGCCACCAGGTCTCCCAAATGAAAGCATGCTGAAGAGTTCAGGGCCCCTCAGCAGCCTTGCAGTAAGTGCCTTTTGTTCAAAGCCCAGAGCTGTTAATTAAAGACTGGTGATTAATGATTAAACTCCACGTGGTTCCCATCTCAGGCTGGAAAGTCCTAGGGATGCTGACTTTGCTGAAGGCTCCAGTGTGAGGTTCTGGGGCATGAGGAGCTATTTATAGAGAAGTCCATCAGAGCTCTGAAAGGAAGTGCTCCTTCCACATAATTAAGAGGGAAAAAAAAAACCCATTTCCAAAAAGTAGAAAGGTCAAATATTCAGAATAGGTAAACAAGCTCTCTGCCTGAATAAGCCTTAGCCAGAAATGAGAGAATCTTTCTGTGTGCACTTTCCCCATATGGCTGCTTTTTGCTCTTGGACTCAGGTTTCTACAGCAAATATTCTCTCTTTGGGAGTTCAGAATTCATTGTCCATAAAGCTCCTGGCTCCTTACCTGTGCTCCTGAATAGTGAACTCAAGGGGCTTCCATAGGCAGGATCTGACACCCTGCTCAGGGCACTGTGTGCTCAGTTGCTCTTGAAGGGCTTTCCAGTTGCATTTGCTGTGCAGAGCACTCTTGGTAAGCACCTTACAGGTCAGAAAAGCTGTCCCACCTGGAGAAGCATTTTAAGAATGACACAGAAGGGCCCTTTGCTGTCCAGCTCCTCAGTCCCTGAAGCTGCTGCAAGGTGCTTGGCTTTCCTGAATGCTGTTCAATTCATACTACTCTACAACTTTCTTAAATACCCTGAAAAAGTTTAAAACAAAGCAAGGGCTGTCCAGGACTATTACCAAATTGGTCTGCTCTGTGGCCAGCTGGATGCATCAACCCTTCCTGCATTGCAATCTGAACTCTTCAGGGTAAGATCTGGACCTCCCAGCTTCAAACTCTCACTTTAGACAATGCCAGAAAAGTAACATTTGGCTTCTGCTGCCCTCCACTGTGAGAGAAGCATGGCAGGGCAGCACAGAGCCACGCTCAGACCTGGCCCAGCCACACAGCAGGAGGGAAGGAGGCTCCAAACAGAGCCTGCCTCAGCTCAGGGCAGGAAAATTCAAATCAGGGGGATCTTTTTTTGACATCTGCTCTACCATGGCTGAATTCTGTTTGAAGTTTTAAAAACTGTTTGAAGTTTTATTATTACAAGACATTGGACTTTTAAATGCTTTGCTCAGGTCCCTAGACTGGGACATTGCTGACCAGTTACAGACCAGGTGCCTTTTCTGATTATGAACCCTCTCTCTGACCACATTCAATTAGAAAAGGCTTGATTTATGCTCTCTGTGTTAGGGAGTAGCCTCTCCTCTTACAAAAAGGTATATAAACATGTTTTGACAGCTCCTCATTTGCTTCAGCCCAGCATCTGATTTACTGCAGTCCACAAATCACAGGAACAAAGAGCCCCTGGGAGTCCTCAGATCCCAGCTCCTGCTCAGGGAGGGACTATTGGCAGTGCTGCCCCAGCTCAGCTGTGCCTCTGGTCCCACAGAGCCCCTCTCCTGTGCTGTAACCATGCAAGCAGTCATTCCTTAATCAAAGGCAGTTGTGTTGCTCAAACACAATTTGCCCTGCACAAACTCATGCTGATTTTCCTCACCATCATCTTGTCTCCTTGAGCTTCTGTCTGAAGATGGGTTGCAAGAAGAGACACTCCATGAGCTGGAGATGCTCTGTCTGACCTGATTCATGGCTGGTCCTGCTCACTGCCTTTCCAGCAGCCTTTCCACAGCCAGCAGGGACCTCCCCCAGCTCACCCTGATGGCTCACAGACATCAAACATTCTCATTTGCTGACTTGTTCATCACCTTCAAGTGAATTCCATCTGACCCCATAAACACAAATACATCCAGCTTCTCTCTGAAGTCGCTAATTTGTTGGTTTTACACCACTTTCTGCCCCTTTCCTTCCCCAGTTTATCCTGACAAGAACATCATGTACCTTTTCTTTGGTTTCACACCACTGCTGTAATCCACCCTTCTGCTGAAACGCTGCATTTTCAAAACCTGAATTAAAACAAATGAACATTCCCTAAGATAAACACTGCCAAGTCTGAGTCCCACTGCCACTGTTTTACATTTTCAGGTCTCCCTGAGGAATGAAAATTCTAAATTGTGGTTTTGGGGGATTCCCTCTCCCTGTCCTTCAATCACACTTGTGGGTAGCAAGTTAGACATGTTTATGTTGCAAATCTTGGTAGGAGTTCTCAGAGCCTAATTATTCCCTATCAAAGTATAATAAATCCTATATAGCTTGCATAGGCTTCAGGATATTGTAGATTATCCCTTTTTGACCTTGACAGCCAAAAAATGAAGATACATGTATGGGTTTTTTTTAAAATGTAAATGGAAAATAATTGAAGGTAGAGTCAATGAGCAGACCCTGTTTACAAAGGCCATAAAATATCCCATTTTTCCTCCATGGCATAAATTGTGAGAAAGGATTGTTCCTCAGAACTGCTCACGCCACTGCCTTTCTGACAAGCACTCAGCCCAAAAATCCCACTCTAGGTTTCCCCAGCATTCTTTTCACAGCATGTTTTGCACTGCTGACTCTCAGGTTTCATGGCCTTTCCATGAACATGTCCTACCAGACACTCCAAAGCTTTAGCACATATCCCACATGGGCCTGCTCCACCAGCAGACACGTTTGGGTTTTGGCTGGTGGCTGCTATCACTTAAGCTGTGTGGTTTCAGAAATGTCTTCTTAAATCCTCCTAGTAAAGGGGTGGCACTTCTCCTTCCCTGTACTGTTCCAGGGCTGGAATTCATTAGGTGCTGCTCTCTGCTTTGTTTTAGCCTGTGCAAGAATGTGTTTGCTGCTCAGTGCCCCGGGCAGCTGGGCAGCAGCAGGGCTGGAGATGTGACATTACAGACCCGTGGAATGCCCAGAGATTGTATTGGAGTCACAAACACTGGGTGCATATCCTTACCATCCATAGAGAGAGTTCTTCTGGCTCCACGAGTAAAATCTAAAGTGCTTCCTGCAAAGAAATGGAGCCATTAGTGGGTAATTAATGCAAGCCTGGAATGCTAAAGCTCTAAGAGTAATAGGTCTTTTGAAGTTTGGCCACAAGAGGAGGGGGAGAAATCTCACATATCAATTTGACCTGGCTCAAAGCTTCAGCTAGCAAAAGGTTCAAAATGACATGAAATAAAGGTTCCAGCCTGGAGGATATTGTCATTTGTGTGTAAGACCTCCTAGCCACAAAACTGGGCAGAAGAGCATTCCCCCTCCCGTTCCCAGGAAATCAGGGCTTAGGAAGACCCCAGGGTCCTCACTGCATTATGTAAAACAGTCAAATGGAAATACAAACTATCTGCTTGTTTTTAAAGATGTCAGTTTTCTTGGAAGAACTGTTTTTCCCAACAAATAGCTCTCTTGTACCTGGTAATGGGGTGATCCATCTCCCTCCACTCTGTGGACCTGGGAGAACAGGGCATCAGCCTTTGGACAGTAAATTTCAGGAGTTTGTGGAAAAAAAGCCCTGGCTTGAATCTAAGCTTCTACCTAAATAATATGTCTTTCAGTAGCATCAAAAAGTGTCAAAAGCAAGGTATGATCACATACTGAAAAGCAAGTTGCTAATACTTAGAGCTAGAAAACCCTGCCTTGAGTGGTGAGAAGAGCCAGAGCTCTCCACAGCCCACAAAGACAGGGACAGCAAGCTTGGGTTGCACCACAGCTTTTAAACTGATGGTAAAAAAGAATAAAACTTCAAAAGACATAATCCCATGGTCTGTTATTCTGAAGTAAATCCAGCAGGTTTGTGGAAATCAGGAGTGGGTTACTCCGGATTTAACTCAAAGAAGTTTTGCCTGATGCATTTAATAGTTGCAACAGAACACAAACATCTGGATCCAATTCCCTTCTGATCCAAGCCCTTAGTTACCACAACTGTAAAATACCTTTTCCACTGGAGAGAAAACCAGCATGAAGTATCCTTTTGTGCTGACAAATGCCATTACCATGAAGCATCACCTAAACCCAAGCCCAGCCAATTCCCTTTGTTCCCAATTTTCACAGGCACCAAAGGCTTGTCCTCACTTAAGCAAAGCAAGTCAGTAACGTGACAATGGAAGATGAATGTCTAATACAGGAACACCAGAGGAAAGACTTGGAGTGTGATTGTAACCACAAGGATAGGTGCTTCCAGAGTGGGAATAATTAGCCCTTTAATTAAACTTATCTTGCTGCTAGACAAGAGCAATGCTCAGCAACACCTGGCCTGGAACATTCCCGTCTCTGCAGGCAGCAGATGGAGTGCACAGACACTCTCACCTCCCTCCTACCAGGTCTACAGTAGCCCGTGCCAGTAATTAAGGTCTGGGACAATGTCTGAATTACTGTGAACATCGCCAGACTGATTTGTCTGATTTGCCCTCATTAGGTAAAGCTGCGCTTTTCTTTTTGCTGATTTTCCTCTCATCCCTTCCCCACTTTCCTGCCATCCTGCTGTTTCATTCCTCCATTCCTATTCAGGGCAACAAAAAAATAAACTCAGATTTTGCAGCAGCTTGCAGGCAAGTATTTCCTGGGGACTTCAGCAGGGCTTTGCTGAGACAAATTCATCCAGGTGACAGCCAGTACAGGCCTGAAAGTGTTAGCCTCCGAGTTAACTGCTTCTTTGACCCCTTCTTGGTGCCCTGAAGGGGAATTAATGGAGATGTCAGGCCTTTGGGATCCTTTTCACATCCCTCCTGAAATCATTACAACATAATGACAGAACAGGGGCAGGTGAAAAGTTTAGCTGCTCCCATAACCCTCCTCCAAGAGCAGCCTGCTTGGGAAAAACAGAATGCAGGAACAAATCAAGCATTTTTAGCAATGCAAAATATGTAAAAGTACATTCAGCGTCCGGTGATTATCATTTTTCCATGGGTTTGGCTATTTGAACCCAGACAAACTTCACACATCCCATAGCAAGTGGCATCATATTATAGGTATGTGTCATATGAAAATGTAAATTAGTTTGCTTATATTAATTCTGTGACCTGATGAATTGTTTTGACAGTTCTTACTTGTGAGAAACAGTGATGAGCTGTTCCCTATTTAGTTTTTCTTGGCAGCTCAGGCTTTTATGCACCTCTGTAACAGGCAGGCTTCCATTTTCCAGCTGAAGGACCCAAAGTTGATGTCTTTATAAAGAGCTACTAATTATATCATACATTTGATCAGCTCCGCTGCAGCTTTTCTGTTCTAACCACGCACTTGACATGAGGACAAAACCCCCACAGACTACTCAGAATTTGGGCACACCAAAGGCATTTACAGTGAGTGGACAGCAGAGATATTTCTGTGGAAATTACTTCCAGCATGAATATCTTGATTAAAGACCATTATTGAAAAAAAATTAATAATAATAATTCATGTTAGGACTGATTTTTTCCATTTCCTTTGCTTTGCATTTAACAACATGCAATTTTATCCAGCTCTTCATCATCCACTCAACATCAGGAGATTTCCTAATTCTTGATCCAGTGCAATGCAATAGTTAATCTCAGTATTTCCCTCTTAACCCTCTCACTGGGACATGGCAGGACTAACCCCTGACAAAACAGCTTTCACAGAGCCATACTGTGCTGGTCTGAAACAGAAGGTCACACTTTAACTTAAAACCCTCCTTAAAACAGTCATAAATTCAGAGGTGTTGGCCTTGTGCTTGTTGTGGGTGAAACTCAGCAAGCTGTAGAGCATGTGGGAGCACACGAATTTTAACCTTAAATCACTTGCATTCTAGGCCATGGCTTACCTTGAACTAGATAAAATCAATCTACTTTTCTCAGCAGCTAGGAAAGGACTCCCAGTTTGCTTGCAGTGAAAAATTTCCATGAATTACCCATGCAGGGGTTCCAGTTTTGTGCAGGTACAGCCTTTATCTGAACCATTTAGTCAAGAACACAATCGGGAGACAAATTAGAAAGACCCTTGCAATTCTCCTGGGGTACAGTTTTGCACATGCTACGTGCCCACAGCACCCATCACAGCAGGGCTGTGAGGAGCAGACAAGTTTGAATACAAGGAAAGCTGCAGCTGAGATTTCTGTGATGGCATCAGCTCACAGGGGAATCCTAAAATCTTGGAAAGCCTGTGTTTAGTGGCCTTCAAATTTAGATGGTAAAAACAATTTAAAAAACCCCAAATATTACAATAGAGTAAGATAAGGCTTGCATTAAGGTATTAGAATTGGTTGAATAATAATAAAACTGGACTCATTAGTGTGTTCCAAAAGAGGCATGCCAGCTTTCTGGGGTGACATTAATCATGGCTTGCAATTATTCACTTGAAAAGTCAGCATGAGAAAACGAAGCTTGATGTTTCATCCATTTTAGTACACATTCTTTCTGTAAAAAGTCATCCCAGAATTTAGTGATTATTATTCTCTTGTTAGGAAAGGTTCTCTCATCCCACGGAGCAACACGGATTTGGAGTCTGTTAACGTTAACCAAAAGAGGAAAATAATTTTTTAAGGTGAGCTGGTCCAATTCCCAGAAAAAAACTACAGACATAAATCACTCACCAAAAAGTTAGTGCTTTTTAATAAACTAGAATAATTTTTACTAAACTAAATTAAAAAAAAGAGAGATTAGTTTGTTTTTGATTCTTTTATAGGGATTATTTGACTTGGACTAATTTCTATTTTTCAGCTGTGAGAGTATCACTCTACATTAGCCAGAGCATAATGACCAAAGAAGTGACCTGTAAGTTTGTTTTGTCTCTTCATTTGTTACAATATCCTGCTGAGTCACATCCATAATTTAAAAGTAAATACCACTAAGGTAAAAATCTGTCATCACATTTAATTTTTTGGCAAGAGGTGGACAGGAATTCCAGGTATAAAGAAGCAGAGGGGGGAAATGAAGCGAGAAGTTAAGGTGACTTACCCATAACTCAATTGGACCACAAAGTGACACAGGAGGAAACAACAACAGCCCTGACAGGAGCCACATCTACATCTCAATGGATCTCTTAAAATGAACACAAGAGAAATAAATACAGCTTGTGTCTCTGCACAGAAATGGTAAAATATTTGCGTATTTTCTAAAATAAAGGGTGAAGATGGCACAGATTTCCTGGTGGATTTAGGCGCTGTTCCTCCTTCCCTTGCAGCTCATCTCCTTTCCAGCCTGCCCAGAGCAGCAGATCTGCAGGCAGCCCTGGAGACAGCTGATACACACAACTGGAGGGTTAGCCAGCCTCATTTGCATATGCAAAGCAGAATCAGAGTTTATTATTACTAAAATATGACTGGAGATGTTTGTTAAATTCAGTTGTAATTTTAGGCAGTACCTTAACAAAGTCCTTTTAAAGGTGTGTCCAGATGAGCAGAAGTAAACTGATCCAAATCCTGTGTGTCCCACCCAGCGTGGAGATGCCACAGGAGAATTCCTCACTCTCTTGCAGGAGGCTGGAACCATTTGTATCATCCTCTCTCCTTATCTGCTCCTGGGATAGAGACAGGCACAGTTCAGATAACATTTGTGCACCAGCAGCTGGGAATATTTGCACCCCAAGGCCCATGATCCCCAACATTTTTACTTGTCCAACAGCTTTGGCACTGCAAAAGCAGTGCAGGTGGGTCAGCAGTTATTTTCTTGAAGGAAATATTCCTTACAGGGTTATCCAAGGGCAAATTTATTCAAAAATAGGGAGAAAGTTTTACTCAAAACCTAAATCTTTCTTCCAAATATTTTTCAGTTGCTTTGAACCATGAATCCTGGCAGTAGTGCAGAACATTCCTGTTGTCCTTAGGACACAAATGAAGAGATGGATCTGTTCTCCACAGGTTTTAGGTCCAAATAGAGCTGTGGTTCTCAAAAGTGGAGAGGAATAAGCTGAGGCTGATCACTCAGTGACTCCTGGGTGCAGGTGAGAAGATGGCTCTGCCTGGCAGTGGAGCACAGCTCCCACAAAAGCCTTTGCCAGAACACCATCATTGCTGGCACAAGGCAGGACCCCAAAGAGATGTTGTAGGAAAAGTAAAGGAAATATCTGAGTGCCTGAGCGCAGCCTCAAAAGCAGCAGAGGCCCATCAGCAGGGCAAAGATGCTCCTGGTTGTAGAGAATTGCACCAGATTCACTCTCAGCTCAGATGAGCCTTCCCTCCCCAGCCCCTTGCAGGGATGTACAAGAGCAGCATGCAAAAAAACACAACAGGAAAGGAGAAAAACCCATGGGACTAAACACAGCACTGGTGTGAACATGAGCATGAGAGCTTGGCAAAAGGTCATGGGTCCACAATGGGCTTGCCCCTCTCCTTGAAGGTGAAATGGGGGATTGCTCCTCCTCTGCCATATTTGCTCCCTAGGCTTCAGCTGTGAGGGCTCCTGGCCTCCTGCAGCCCAAAGAGATCTTCTGGCCATGCATCCACAATCTGGGCACAATTAGGAACACAAATTGACCAATAGATCCTTTATTAATCTACTCCAACTTCTATGTGAAACACCTCATTCCACTGCTTTGGCTACTGGCCCCTAACATAACAAGCTACATGGGACTTGTCTCATCAGAATATCATCATGTCTAAATAGAGGATCTGTCTGAACCACAGTGAAAATGAGTAATGATCACAATTATGGGCCGTATAACAGTCCAATAAAATCTAATTAAAATGATCCACATCCCATCTGCCAACAGCACATAAGCAACACCAGTCATGGGGGGGTGGGCAGGGGAAGAGAGTAAATAACACTCTCTTAATTTTTAAAATATGAAATATTTCATGGTGAAAAAGCTGCTTGCATTTTATAACTTGCTCCAAACTGTGCTGCCAATGAACTTCTGTGATGATTGGAGATTCATCACCCTTAACTCAGGAGAAGTTTTGGGGGCTGCTCCCTGGGGAAAAAAAAAAAAAAAGCCATATAGTAGAACCACAGAATAGTTTGGATCAGAAAAACTTGAAAGATCACCTGGTTCCAAGAACCCTGGCATAGACAGGGACATCCTGAACTAGACCAGGTTGCTCAAAGCCCCATCCAACCTGGCCTTGAGCACTTCCAGGGATGAGGCATCCCAAGAAGCTCCCTCCAAGTAAGCTTTTCAGAAGAGCCTGAGCACTCTGACTTTAACAAGGTAATAAGGAGCAGCCTCTTTTAACACCTGATTAAATTGCCTTAGTGTTCTATTCTGATAGATGGATGGAAGGAGGAAAACTTCTCCATAACATGGCTGGGCTTTCTGCTTGGCTCTCCAGTGCTTTGGCCTGACACAAGAGGTGGCTCCTGAGGGTTTGAACCACTCCCTTGCCCAGCTTTCCCCCAAGCATTGCTCAGCTGAAATGGAACCAGTCTGAGCAGGCCTTTCTGCACCTCTCTCTACAAAAACAGATGCAAAGGAGCAGATGTGATCCTCCCTCCCAGGCTGGAAGCTGTGGAATCATTTCTCATACTTCACGTGGGCTCAGCCTTCACCCTGCTGTTTTCAGTCATAAGGGCTCCTGACTACTCATAAAATCTTCCTGAACATATCCTGCTACTTAGCTAGCACCTAGTTCTTGAACTGCATCCTTGAACACCTCCCTGGCTCTGCTCCTCCCAGGCTCCACCTCTCCTGAGGGGCACACCTGCCTTCCTCACCCTCTGTTCTTCCTTCACATCCACAAAAAGTGTGCTCTAGCCGCCAAGCCCAAAATAGTGATTTTTAATCAAGGTTAAGAATGTTCCTTCTTGAAATTGTATCTATTGATCAATTCTTATGTACAAATTTGTGAACATTTCTATGCCAAGGTACCAAAGCCATCCAAAATTTTAAGATTCCGGAACAGGAAGGGACTCTCAATGAAATTTATTTTCTTCTAGCAGAATCCACCTGGGATGGAGTCCATTTTTTGCATTTTGTGTGATTAGTCTCCATCCATCTGCAAAATGGTTCTCACAGCTTCACTCCCAGCTGTCTCAGAGTGGCAGAGGTTTCTCCCTCACTGGTTTTGTATGGCTGGGGTCCATTTTCACCCTGTTGCACCAAGGGAAAGCTTGGTGTCATTTTTTAAAGGAAGCAGAAGGGGTCACAGCTTGGCTTTGGCTGTGGTTGCCCAAATTACCTAACCTTTGACTGGAGAAGAAGTTCAGGAATGCAGAGCCACAGCAGTCTCCAGCAGAAGTGTTGGGATAAAATGAAAGAGGGAAAATACATATTACACACATCACCTCTGGGAAACAGTAATCACAAGTTATTAAACATTCTGTCAAAGGCTCTGCAGAGTCCTTTTCTTTCCTGCCCAGTTTTGTTAGCAATAAAGGCAGCTTGCTAATGTTTGTCACTTTCAAATTCATAGTTTGCTACTCAAAAGGCAGCAAAGGTACATTATATTTTCATAAAAGACTATGAAGTTGTCCAATTTTCCGAGCTGCAGGAGGACTAAAACCCTGTGCTATGGCACAGGTCCTTTCATGCATTATGGATACAGCGATTTTACAATTCAAAGCAACAGTTCTCACCTCTCCCATTGCCTGGAATCTTGGGTGATGCTTTAGGAGATGCAGCAGCTTCTGAGATTGACAAACACAGGTTTATGAAAGCAAAAGGATTGATGGACAAGGCATCCCAAACGCCAGCATGGTGTTTAGGGCTGGGATTTGACTCTCTTCTCCAAGAGTCACTCCAACTATTTCAATAGTAAAAAAAAACCCCATTTCCTATGTTAGAAATTACTGGGATTTTCACTGCTAGTTCTGAGTCAGTAGCCTATAAGAAAAAGAGGTAAATTTCAGGAGTGCACTTGGTATAAATATCCAGTGAGGATGGACAGGACTTGGGCTTCCAACCCTACTGTGCTTTCAGAGCCAATTATTTCAATCAGTTATCACACCCTACAGATTCACATCAAATCTTTGGATCCTCCCCATTACAACAATTAGGTATTGTGAGTCTATTCCTATTTTCTTGCTCTTGTGGATTCTCTGGAGTCTAATAAGGCTCTGTACCCTTTAAGACAGGGTTTTTTCCTGTAGCTAGAACCCTCTAGATCTGGGCACCCTATCTTAATGAAACTCATAGCAGGTTAATCTCTGTCAGATCTACTGACAGAATATGTTTAAAAGAAGCTAAAAGGAATTGCCAGTTTTCCTGCCTGCAATCAAGCTTCAGCCTTTTCCAGTCCTCAAGACAAAATCCTGCATGTTCCTGAAGCCAGCCCTGCCTGACACGTTCGAGCAGCTTTTCATCTTTTCCAAGTTTTTTGCAGACACAGAGCAGTTTCTTGCGACACACTTAACTCCTATTGGCTTGAGAAAGGTTTACTTAAATTCTTCTGGGGAAATTAGAGCCTATAGACACAGAGCTTGCCTATCCACACACATGCCAAGAGACATGCCAAACCTCATCACATCCAGCCTAAGAACACCCATTTGAAAATTAAAGGCAGCTTCCAAAAGCTTTCTCTTCCTGCAGTATGGATTTTGCTATGTAGTTAATTTTGCAAGCTTTGAAATTTTACTCGATATATCCCCCTTTTTCTAATATATTGAAAAATCCATTGACAACTCTTTTGATGCTCCTTTTCACTTGAAATTGAATCTTACTCCCTGTTCTCCTCCCTCCCCTCAAAAATCTTCAAATTATCTCCAAAACCATAGTGCAAAATTGGAGAAATGTAAAATAATTCCATATCTCCACTCTGCTCAATATAAATATTTCACTATGAACAGGTCTGCTGTAAATTGGTCCAAGTATGAAGAATAAGAAAAATAAGTAAGGTAAGTCATCAGACTGGATGCAGAGCTGGATATGAGTGAAGGGAGGGAAGGAGGAAGGGGCTATAGTTGCAAACCAAAAATCTGCATTTCCAAGTGATGATGAAGATCCCCACATTGCCATATAAAAATTCCTTGTGTGTCCCTCTGCATCCAAAACTATGGGGGAGCTCCTAATGCCTGGAAAAGGCTGGAAAGGCTGAGCAGTGACAAGGGAAGTTTATTAAATCAAATGAGATTCAATACTAACGTGGCTCACTGCTATAGATCCTGAATCCAATATCCTACATGAGACAGATAATGATATAGTCAGTGGGAGGTCCTTCTAAAGGGGGGGGAAAAGCACAGCTATATTTTATATTTTATATTTTATTCTGTTTTCTTATCCTTCTCTATCTTGGACCTTCGCAGAAGGGAGGGGAAGTTTGTTTCATTTCTACTTTTTCCCTGCTTAGAAAAAAGAAAACCAATTTTGTCACATGCACATACAAGAGACCAAAGCCAGAAATTCACAAGCAAGTGGCATTCCATCAGGAATTTGAGAATTAGGCTAGAGAGAGCTGGAGATGAAGTGTGCTGGGTTCTGGAGGTTTTGGAATTAATAAGTAGAAATTCAGTATTCAAGCAAAAAGGGCCAACTTCCCAGCTTCTGTAAATGAAACCAAAATAACTGAAGTCAAATTAATTCCACTGATTTACCCCAAATCCCCTGGCTTATTTCTGCCCCATTCATGACCAGCATTATTCAGTACATCCACTCTGAGTGGGGACCTTGAGGAAGAGCAACAAATTCCCATTTTCTGAGAACCCTGGTAACAGAAAGCTGATATTCCTCAGTTCCTGATGAGCAATATTAATATCATGCAGGAGATTTTTAACAGACATGGACACAGGGTCTCTGCCTTAGGCACAACTTCCATCCTTGCTCTTTGGGCATAAAACAAAGGAAAAAAATCAGTTGCAGGGCTCTGACTGTCAGGATGAGCTCAGCAACAGCAAGACTCAGTCACCTTGCACAGTAAATATTAACATATGGGATAGATTACACAGCTATTTCCTTGATTTACCCAAGCATGGAAATCTTGGGTATTATGATTATGAACTGATACCAGAAGTAAGCAGATACAAGTACGTCCTGGAGCTACTGACCCTCACTGCACCAAAAGCCTGGAACAGATACACAACATCTCACAGAAGCCTGCAAAAATCTCCTGGATGCCAAAGAACCCAGCAGACAAGTGAATCTAGTAAGCCATCAGACAAATCAGCCAAAATGCAACACATAAATACAAATTATTCTCTGAGCAGATGAAGGAAGGATGGAGCCCATTTAGTTAAATAAAAATAAAATTACCCTTTCAGCAATGTTTCACAGATGTATTCCAGTGACAGACAGTAAGAGTTCTCTAAACTGTACAAAATGGTTTTCTGTACCCTACAAACAGAAGTACCTTTAGAGTTAGATTTTCACTTTAGCAGACAGATATAAACTCTGGCTAGCACAAGCAAGAGCTCTGAAATCTTTTCAGAGGGAAAAGCAAGCAGAACTCCCTGGCTGCTTTTGCTGATCTGTACAGAGAAGCTGAGGCTTTTCAGCCTGCCCCTCTTCATCTTGTCCCCAGCCCCAGAGAGATGTTTTCCATCACAATTTACATTTTTCTCATTTGTAAGTTGATTATTTGGCTTAAAATTCAGTCTTAATTGAGAGCAGAGGGTTCTGTGTGTTATGCCTCTTCAGCACCTTTGGAGAAGGCAGAAGGATCTTTGCACCCAACTCATTCTCCACCCCTGGCTCTCAGAGAGCCAGCCCCCACTAAACTGTGCAACTGAGGTGTAAAACTACTGATGAACTCGCAGAATTTCTGGCACAGCCAGAGGAGGAACGACCAGGATGGCTTTGCTCTGTGGGACCACAGCTGGGTGATCCTGTCACTGCCCAAAATGGTCCCTTTTTTCAAGAGTTATTTCTCCATCTGACTGTAAATTAACTAAACCAATGAATTAACAAGTGATTTGGAGGCTGTGTGAATATATAAGCATGTATTAGGAGCTGTCTCACAACAGAACTGAGAAATTACCTATTTTCAAACACCCTTTATGATAAACTATAAAATTGCAGAGGACTGTCCATATTATATGACCAGTAGCTAAATGGGATCTCAGACCCCACACATTTCATTATCATGGGCTTGTTTTTAATAGCACATGCCCAATGTTTCTATTAATGCCTGTCTACATTTTGTTTTCCCCAAAAAAACTGTGTTAGGATTGATATTGCAGCAGGTTATATCAGCTCAAACACGTCTGCCCAATGTCACATCAATACTAACAGGACTTCTAATGCTGGCTGCTGTCTTATGGGATATTGTGTATAGGGTATAAATATTTATATATGACGTGTGTTTGTGAATACATGGCCATACACAGGACCAGCCAGACCCAGTTAATCAGAAGGTTTGAAAACTTCATTGCTTTCAGATGAAAAAGAAAATGATATTAACATATCAATGGCATATACATGCTGGGAGAGTGATTACCCTTTACATCTCCAGGATATCCAAGCACCCACACAGGCCCAGCAATGTGAACACCCCATCTGGAATATTCTGTCTCAGTCTCTCTCATTTCTCCCCTACTCTCTCTTCAGACTTTCTTCTCCCTTATCTGCCTTTCCTCTTTAGCCTTTCCCATCCATCTCATTTCTCTTTCCATTTCCCTTGTTCATCCATCTTTCTCCCCTCCCTTTTGTCATTCATCACTCCCTTGTCCTCTTTTTTTTTCCCGTTCCCTCTCTTTCCCCTCTTCCCCTCCTGTTCTCCTTCTCCCACCCCCGTTCCTTGCTGCCTGCTTTGCTTGAAGTTTCCACCTTGTGGGTACTGCTGACTTCACATTTGCTGTGGTGTGAACTTCACATCTGTGAATGGATGACAGGAAAGATTAATAACCCCGTGTTCCCCTTCTCCTTGACTGTGGGCCTTTCTAATGAATAAATATATAAATAATAAAAAAAAAACAGAGCTAAAAATCATCTAAATAGAGACCCAGAGCCTGGGAGAAAACAATATTTTGCTGAATCTAGTATTAAAAAAAAAAAAAAAAAAAAGTAACAAAAAAATCCCCACAACCTCTAATGATCTTTAGTTTACATACTCGGCAATTTTTTTCCTAAATAGTTTATGGGAAAAAAGAGAAGTTAAAGGCAAAGCAACGAGCCCTTTCTCCCGAGCCAATTAAAGGAAAAGTGATTTAAAAGCAGTAATACAGAAGATACAGGAAATGTATGGGAAAGAAATTTCGACGCCCCACAAAATGTGGAGCTGTCAGATGTGTGTCAGCACGAAATCCCTGTCAGTAACAGCTCACACACGGCCCTGCAGGAGCCACACTGCAGAGCCACAGCATTGCAGCAAGGAAGGGATTTCTGGCTAATTCCAACTTTTCCAGGCAAAATAAAATCTCTCCCTTTGGCTCCAGACCACAGCAATTTAGCCACAAAAAAAAAATCATGTTTTGGTCAATTCCTCATTTGTAAGTTGATTATTTGACTTAAAATTCAGTCTTAATTGAAAGCAGGGAGCTCTGTGTGTGATGCCTCTTGAGCACCTTTGGAGAAGGAAGAAGGAGCTTTGCACCTAACTCATTCTCACTTCAACCCTCGTCTCTCTCAATATTAAAAAGAGCTTTACAAGGTCTTTTATTCTTGAGGGAAGAAGAGACCCATCACTGGCTAGAGCAGGAGAAGACACTTCACCTGGGGCTGCAGGGCAGGTCTGGCAGAGGGGAACAGCAACAGGTCCCAGGGTGTCACCTCTTTGCCCCCAGGAAGTCACATGAACAGCACTGCTGCAAATCCCGCTCCCAAGAGCTCCCAATTCACCTGGAACTGATGCACAAACACATAAATGTCCAGCAGAAGGGGAGAAATCATTAAATCAGGAGCTCAGCTCCACTTTTTTGCTCTGGGGCAAAGTTGTCACTGGCTTTGCTGAGCCCTGTGCAAGGGCGAGGGGCAGAGGAGGACCCCAGCCCTCTTCTCTCCTCCCCCATTCCCGTTTTGGTGCATTTTTGTCCAATACTGGCGACCTGCCCGAGAGAAAACATCCCCTCCCTTCCACCCGCTGCTGCCCAGCCCCAGGGCAGGCAAGGCTGCCCCCACACCAGCATCCTGCTTTTTCCAGATGGGTTTTCCAGAGCTGTGGAGGAATAGACCAGAAATAAATGTTTAGGTGCAGCCTCAAGGAACAAAAATCCTTAAGAGTACAAAACTGCTCACATTTAAATTCTGGTTTAAGCTGTGCTGCTCCTCCAGCCCAGCCCAGAGGCCGCCTTTGCTGCTTTAGAGGGAGAACATCTCACCTTGCCCCATCCCTCACTGCTGCAGGGCAGAGAGGAGCAGACCTGGTACCTGCAGGAGCCAAATTCAGGTTCTCCTCTGCCAGGTAAATCCCCAATTTCTCATCTTCAGCTCAAAGACCTGAAATTAAATGTGGCAGCAAAATCCTGGCCTCAACAACCTTGTCTGGGGACACCTGTGCAGCAAACCCTGCTTGGTCTTTCTAAGGTCATCTGTGCATCTAACTGGGTTATTGGAATAGAGAAAAATATTTTAAACCTTCTAAAAATCAGTAATGTAGTAAATAGAAGCTACAATTTCTACAATAACATATTGTACATTTATAATACATATTATACATAAATAACATTTATACAATTGTACAATAACTGTAAATAAATGTGTTTTATGTAAGAAATATGCACATGTATAATTGGATTAATATAGATAATAAAAATATTAACATGTAAATAAATATAAATAAAACCTAAACCAGGCATGAATCATGTCCCTGCCAACACCTGTACACAGGGGAATTTTACTCATTTGAATTTACCAATAAGCCCCATAAAATCAAGTGGGAAAACCCTTAGAGAAAAGATTTTTTTAAAAGATTGCAGGATATCTATGTATGTCACACACACACACAAAATTTTTTAGATGATAGTACTTAAATTTATGTTATTAATGGAGAAAAATCTTTGGCCTAATCCTGGTTTTTATCTTGCAAAACTGCTGTGATTATGTAAAGCAGGATCATGCCCAGTGCAGCCAGACTTACAATTCTCTTCTTGCACTCCAATTTTAAAATAAAAGAATTTTTTTCTCTTTGGAAATTTTGCAATATCCATGAATAATAAACTGCTGTAAAATGACAGTGACCTTCAGGTTTTAAATTTGAAAAGAATTCTATATGGAAGAAATAAACGCAGTGTAAATAACCACTGGGTAATTAAATTTATTTTTAAATAGCATCAAAGTTCAGAAGAAAGAGAATAACAAAGAATATCTCATACAGACATGCATAAAGGATGTGTCTGTATAATTAGTTATCTAGCAGTAACCAAAGTCTTTTTTATACAGATTGATTATTTTTGAGATTGCATCTTGCAAATCTGAACTAGAAATGCTTTTTGTGCAGCGTTCAAACACGAAGCTGCCTTTTGGTAACATTACAGGCTGAGGAGCCCGAAGAGATATTTAATTTAGATTGAACAGGACACTTATGCCACGGTAAATAAATCAGTTTATTAATGAAAGTCTTTTCATTGATGTTTAATGGCTATCATATCTATGGAATTGCTGTAAATCCAAAATAAATGTGTTTAATAATCAATTGGTATTTGTTTATAACACAATAATTTTCTTTTTGAGTAAGAATTAAATGTCTTTTAGGAAATGTTAACTTAAAGCTTTACTAAGACCTCTGAATAGGAATATAATTAATAATTCTCTTCTTGAGAAAGGGTAACAAATTAATTGTCAAAATATTGTAATGAATGTTGTGAAACCCCATAAATGAGAACTTTGAATTTTTAAGTACAAAGAAAAGATAACACTTCCCAAGAGCAGATTAAAATTTCTACATTATAATTATTACATTTAGCAGGATTTCTTTTCCTAGGTTTTAATAATTCTAAAACCTTTTTTTGTAATCCAGTTGTTTGATGAATGGCAAAAGAAAAAGAGAGGAGGGATATCTTAATTTTCTTATTTCTTTACAGCTACTTACAAAAGAGCTGCTCTTGGCTCGACAGATTTTCCTTTCCAAAAGCAGTTTTCTGTACTACTGAAAATTCCCAAGTTCTTTTTCTCTCTGATTCCTTTTAAAGGCACGTTTTCTTTTCAAAGATGAGGGGAAAGAAAGGATTACAGTTAACTCGTTGGCTTTAATTGCCAACATCTCCCTCCCCATCGGGAGGGCACTTGATCAAAATGCCAGAGATAAATAAATTGAGACATCCATCAGATTCCTGTCCCGGCTGTCATTTTTTTTTTTTAAAGAACTTGGGAAGTGCCTGTTATTCCCATCCTGAGGGCTGGGCTGAGTGGTGCTGGGCTTTCTGCAGCTTTTCCAGCGCTGAGGAATTACTGTTTGAGCCTTGCAGCCGGGGAAAGCTCGGCAACAGCTGCAGGAGAACCAGGGATGCAGCAGTGCCAGAGGGAGCTGGGGAAGGCACCCCCGGGAACGGCATCCTGAGCGCTGCAGGGACCCAGCAGAGAGGGAAGGAGGCTCTGATCTGTGAGCAGAAGTGGAAGAGCAGCTGATAAAAAGCCAGAAGGGCAGGGATAATCTGAAGGTGAAGGTGGTTAGGAGGCAGGTACCACCGGAGATGCTCCGAGCGCTTCAGGAGCTGCCCCTGCTCCGCTCGGCGCCTTTGGCAGAATTGATGTTTGTTACAGGCTGCAGTGGAACAGAGCAGGGGTAAGAGCAGCAGTTCTATTTAAGGAGTAATGTTTTACAGAGGAACTGAAAAGGTTTGAACAAAGTGACACCTCGTTTTTCTTCTGCTCCCCACTCAGGAAGCTGCAGCCTTGTCCACAATTATCTCTATTAATGACCCAGAGCACAGGCAGACCTTCAAACTGTTCTTTTCCTAACATTAAATTTAAAAAAAAGAGAAAAAAAAAGGCAATTGGTGCGTTTCCAAATCCTTTCAGACAGCTATTGGAGTTATAAAAAGAAATAATGCCCACAGCTAAGTGCCCAGTAAAAAAAAATAAATCCACTATTTCCTTGAGTTAGCAAGTGGAACTGAAACAAGCAGCACTCTCACACCTTCCTTTCACCAGCTGTGGTGACTTTTGACACAAGAGCCTCCTGGCATGAATATTTTTTAAATTGATCAATTTGAGAGATCTGGATTTAGAATACAAAATTCCCTGTTGCAGCAGCCCTGTCCAAGGCAGCACCGGGTGCTGCAGCCCTCAGTCAGGCTGGAGGAGCGGTCAGGGAACCAAAAATCCACAGCAAAAGCAGCAGCCACAAAGAACCCCGCTCGTCATGAATGGAGGAGCACACACAAACACCAGACTGCTCGGACAGTTTGCAAACAGAGGGGGAATAAATTCTCCGGATGAATTATTCAGGATGGGGTCAGCTCTACCTCGGGCTGGATTTCTGAATTTCTCTTTGCTCCTCCAGAAGTTCCCGGCCCTTTGCAGCAGGAGCTTTGCCCGGCCGGGGCTCACACCAGAGACTCATTTCTCTGGAAGCCTCTCTGGAAGTCAAGTGGTTCAAATTTCTAATAAAAATGTTCACTTCTGCAAAGCAGGGGAGCAGATTTTCAGTGACTGATATGCCATGCCCCAGCCCCAGAGAGTTTCATAAACATTTTATAAAATGTTCACTTGTGTTGTTCAAGTAATTAACAATATTTCAGGAGACTATTGGCTACCAGAACCTCATTGTCCTCTCTTAACGTGAGCTAGAGTGCATAATTTTTTTAATTAATTTTTTGTCATTTTTAACTATGTATGTGCTCAGCTATTGCAACCAAACTCCAGCAAGTCAAAAAAATCCCCCTATCTATGCAACACTGTCATAATTAAACACTCAGCCCCTGTCATAACAGCAGGAAGAGCTGAAAAGATCTGACATCCCTAGCACCAGTGCACTTGGAAAAGAAGCACACATTGAAGAACAGAGCTCACCCTTTTGAAGGCAAAAAAAGAGGAAAATGGAGAGAAAAATAAGGAGGAAAAAAGAAGGAAGAAAACATGTGTCACACAAAACAATAATTCCTTTTGTTTCTGTAGAAGTTCTATATAATTTAACATCTAAAATGTTTTTCTTTTAAATAAAGAACCCAATTCTCCTTATTCACTGTGCTGAAGTAAATTTTACCAGCTCACTGGTCATGGATTACGATGGAAGAGGAGCACTTCAAAACATCATTTATTCCCTTACCCATGAAGAAAAGCCACTGTTTAATATTTGCATCTAGAGCTGGGCAGGTTTGAAAGCCTCCCCAGCACAGGCAGGGTGTCAGGGAGAAGAATGTTGTGGGGTAACAGCATCCTCGGGCTGCAGCCTCCCAGAAGAGAGAAAAATGCTGCCTTGTAACGATCATCAAAAAATAAAAATAAAAGTTCTGAGTGTCAAGTGGAAAAGTAAATAACTTCGACCAGCAACAATAAATTATATTTTATAATTATAACATCTATAACATTTACAATTTTAAAATGAATGTAAAAATTAAACTGAGGGGAAAAATAATAAACCCCATAATTTCGAGGTCTCCAAACGCATTTTTACGGTGACTCAAGCCCAGCCGCACTGGAAAGCCCCAGAGCTCCATCTTGTGGTTTTTCTGCTCTGAGGCAGAGAAAAGAATTAAAAATAAAAGTAATTTTGCTATTAAATCACTCCAAAATTCAATTTCTTTTGCTGGCATCACACATAGAAGCAAGGCAAAGAAAAAAATCAGCCAGCAAACTGGTTTTTGCTCTATTTTGCCATGCAATGTTGTCTCCTTTTCTCACTTAAGGAAAAATTCTCTGCTTTTTCCTAACCCACAGCCCATTGCAAAACCATTGCCAGCAGTAGGACTGAAATTAAATAAACCTGTGGTCTGGAAGGGAAAGTGGCTGGGCTGGAGAAGGGCACAGCATGGAGCAGAGGGGCCACACAGCTCCCCAGTGAAACCAGCTGGCAGCTGCTTATCACCATTGCTGCTCTTCCCACAAGCAGCCTCCTTAATCCCAGAAAAAGAAAAAGGGGGGCATTTGGGCCAGAGCTCCTGCATCCTGGACTCTGCAGGTAATTTTTACATTTATTATTTGCCATTTCATGGCATTTGCTCATACAAGAGCTGAGTTCCTGCAGGGATGGCTCTGGAGTCACTCCCTCCTCTGCCTCCCACCTGCGGCTTCTGCATCCATCACAGGATCAAGGGTGAAGTTGTAGTGCTGTGGGCAAAATGAGAGATATGATAAAAGGGAAATAAAAATGAAGGCTCACCTTGTTCATCTGATGGAGTAAAAACTTCCAGCCCTGTCATGGAATGGGGCTGTTTTAATATCACAACATTGAGTTTTGCTGCATTGGAGAGGTCACAGAGAAAGCCAACAGTCTGCTCCTGTAGATTTCTGTACCATGTTTCTGAGTTTCTTAATTCTGAGGTGGCCACAGGTAAATCCCAACTTAAGTGCTTTTTCCCCACTCTGAAGTAGGATCTTCCTTAGGAGGTTATTGATCTGTTTCCCACAGCAAACCACACTCAAAATTCACATCTCCACTCTGTCCCTCCCAATCAGGGACCATCCCTGAAGATATATATTTTTTGGGATGCTCATAAATCTTTGAACCTCCTTAATTTAATATCAAGCCTAAAAACCAGAAGTGAGATCTTTCAGAAACATCTCTATAATGAAACAAACCAGGCAGCAGCAGGCCCAAGGTGCACTGTGTATCACAGCCAGGTGCCCCCAGTGCAGCAAATAATGTGCTCTGACTCCAGAATTCAGAAGGCAGAACAATTGCTTCATTAAAACTATCCTATATTTCAACAATACTATATCATAACTAGACTAAAGAGATACTGAAGAATACTAAAGAAAAACCTATAACTGTCTGAGACAGCCAGGACACAGCTTTGACCCAACTGGCCAAGGAATCAAAAGAACCCTCAGCAGAATCCAGTTGACAAATCACTTTGGGTAAACAATCTCCATAACATTCCACAGGTGCAAGACAACAGGAGCAGTGAATAGAGATAAGAATTCTTTTCTCTTCTTCTCTCTGTGCTTCTCACTGCCTTCCCAGGAATAATCCTTGGGAAGTTGTGCCTGCTGCTCTCTGTGAGGAGAGCTGAGGCCACACACTGTGCATCCTATCAAACTTCCACCATGGAGAGCAAATGGCTCCATGGATCTGCAATGGAATGAAATGTCTGGTGCCTCCAGATGACCTGTTTGAAACTGGTCTAGTTGCCACCCAGGGTCGCCATCACGGGACAGGCCATGCAAAGCCAGCTCTGCTCCAGCCACAGCTCACTCACACCCCAGGACATGGCTGGGGCTGGCGTGGATGGAGCCCAGGTCATCTAAACTGAGTTAATATGGACCTCGCTGTGGGAAAACTAAGGAGAGAAAGGTAGAGATGGATTACAAGGAGTAGGTTGGCAGTGAAACCTCTCTCCTAACATTTATTACCTGCACTGGTTATGTTGAAACCACCCTGAGAGTCAGGCAAAACTTAAATAAAGGTTCACTGAATCAAATCAAGGTGCCAGAGAAAAGGAAAGCATCCTGCAGGCTGTGATGCAGCACGTGCAGAGGAGGAGATGTTTCCCTGCCAGCAGGTACAGCAGGAATTCATCCCTCCTCACTTCCACCATCCTGCCAGGGCTGAGCCACAGCCTGCAGACATCTCTGCTGTCCTCGGGAGGGCTGGAGGGTGGCCTAGGAACAGCTGGCTCACCCATAGCTAAAAATAATCAGCCTCTTCCTATATGTGAGAGGAATCATAGGAAACACCTTGTCAAGTTCAGGGGAGGGCCAGTGGCCATTTCCCCAAATCCATTTCTTTTGGCATAGGGCATGCAACCTTTGCTCATCCTGGGATGGGACTTTGCTCCTTCAGGACTTCCACTGGCAATAATGTCACTTTCCTGGATTAAAAAGAGCACAGTGTGTGAAAAGGAGCAGGGAGGAGCAGAAGGATGGGAGAGGTTTGAGGACCTCTGCAGAACAGTCAAGGCCACATAACCTTGAAGTCCACAATTAAGGGGAATGAAAGCAAAGCCAAGAAGAGTGGAGTAGAGATCCAAGGGGAAAAGACAGGAGCTCTCAGAGAGGGATTTTAATTTTAGAGGAAGCATTTCAGAGCTACAAGGCAGAAGAGCTGGGGGGTGAGCAGGCAGCCAGGTGGCACCAGAAGAGTGTTTGCCAAGGCTTGGGAGAGTCATGGGAGGAATAGGAAGCTAAATAAATCCAAACTTTTCAGCTATCCTTGTGGAGTAGGGAAAAAAAAATTTAAAAAGCAAATCATATGTCAGACAGATGTAAATTTGGAGTAAACATGTAAATAGGATAACTAAACCATGTACATATCAGAATCTCTCTTTTTTTCCTAAACTCATTTATACAACGGGCTGTATTTATCTTTCAAAACACTTCCCATCAAAATAACCTGAGAGGATACAGGAGTTGAGTGACACCTTGTTTCTCTGTGTTTGCATTTTTTTGCCATGCAGGGCATAATCTGGTTCTTAGGGAGTTAATGCACCTGCCATTCCAGTGCTGACAAGCAGTTTTTCAGAGGAACATGGAAATTTTTTATTTATTTATTTATCTGAGGAGCCCTGAAGATTGTACTCAGGAGACTTGTGAACACTGCCAATAACTAGCAGGTACCAACACATGTACATTTTTGACTGCACCATGATTGATGGTGCTTATTTGTGGCTTGCTGCCTAAACCTCTCCTTTTCCTTTGCTTTCTGTCTCTCTCAGTCCAGCTTTTTTTCATGTGTGCAGGTTTTTTTTTTAATAATAAAGACACTTTAGCCATTTGGGGAAGGGGGAGAGGCAGGGTAGGAATGATTTATCTGGTGCCACTGTTATCTTTGAGCTGCTCTGTTCTGTGGAGATTTTCTGAGCAGTGAGTGGTCAGGGGAGAGGAATTGAGACCTGCAGGCACAGAGGGGTTTGGGAGTGTTTGGACACCAGCTGGCAGATGCCTGAGGGAGCAGTGATTGAGGGAAACCCATCTTCTGAGCCTGGTCCTGCTCCCAGAGCCCATGCCAAACTTCTCTCTCCAGTGCTGAGACCCAGCCATTTCCCGTGGGCAAAAAGAAGTCTTCATTTTTCCACCCTTCCTTCCCTATTTTCACCTCCTTGAGGCAGGATGGGGATGAGAAGTCCATGTAGGAGACATGAGGCTCTAAAAACAGCAGAAACCTCTAAAGTTAACTCAGTACAATCTCTACTTTCCTGCCTATCCTTCACAAAACTCCATCCAACAACTGAGCTTGACAGGCTTACAGCAAACCCAGACAAACCTCTGAGCTGGATGCTGTTCCTCCTTCAATTCCACACATGACTAATTGCTTTTATCACTTTTCCTAAGCCCCTCTACACCTGCATGGCACACTGGGGAGAGGCAGAGCAGTGTTTCCATTTCCCTCACACACAGGTTAACCAGCTACTTTCCTTTCAAAGGAAGGGAATTGATCTGAGGAAAGCTTAAACATGAACTGCCTGGCAACAAGACAGGAACAGCAATAGGTCTAGGAGGAGATCCCTCTGAATCCAGCCAGAAGTCCTGCGTTGCTCCATGTGGGAGTGATTCACACCTGAGCGTGGCAGAGCCCTTACACCAAACCAAGACCCAAAGCCTCCCAAGCCCGGGGAAGTTCAAAGCTCTTGACACCTCATCCAAAATTCGAGCCTGTGAGGAAATTAAAAGCCAAATGAATTTCAGCCACATCCAGGGGCGCCTGTTCCTGGCCCTTTTTCCATCACCCTCCCCACGTGCACATGCGGCACAGGTGGGCTGCGCACTGAGCTCCGGCACAGAGCGACCCAGCCGGGCTCGATGCTGGGCTGCTGTCTGCTCCTGGCCTGGTTCCAGCTGAGCAGCAAACGGCAGCAGGATGGTGCAGTGCTCCCTGTGAGCTGGGACAGGTCACGGGTGTGCCGGCTGAGAGGGCACCTCCCTGGCAGAGGCAAACACCTCCTGGTCCAGGGCACAGCTATACCCCGAGTGCCTGCCCTCTCGGGCTGGAGTAACACCGCACACCAGCTCCGAAGGGAAAAGGTGAAAGAGAGGTGATTTCCCACCTCATTGACTTTAAAGAGGCACTGGGATTTTGGGGCTGAAATGCAGATAATGTGCAGAGCAAAGGGAGAGCGCAGCCCAGCTCTGCCAGCAGAGGCTGAGCCCCGCTGGCTCTGAGCAGCAGCGTTGCCAGAGCAGAGGAAAACTGCCAGGGACACATCAGACTGCTGGGTGGATGAACTGTGTGCCAGCCCAGGAAAGAAGAGACTCCAGGGCTAGCACGGTGCCTCTAAGGCAGTCTGGTGGACAAGCAAGGCACCAAGCCACAAAATGTCACAAAAACCTAATCAGTAGTACCAAACAAGCTCTCCACCCTCTGAGCCTTCAGCCCATGTGGCAGCTGCTCAGAAGGACCCAGCATCATCCCCAGACTCCCCAGAGCTGCTTTTCTCCAGCCCGGCAGCGCTGCAGCTACAGCTGATGAGTTGATTAAATCCCACAAAAACTCTGTCCATCCGCACAGCGGAAGCTGTTACATCCCCACAGGTGAATTCCACCTCAGGTGCCTCAGTTATCGCTGGTCACCCCCTGCTGAGGGCTGTGCCTACAAACTCCCCCTTACACAACATGCTGGCACCATCCCAGGCGCCTGACCCTCCCAAAACCACTCAAAAATTGTGCATCCCGTGGGCAAGACGAGATTTTTGCACTTGCACCCACCAGGAGCTGTGGGTGCTGTGGTGCTGCTGGGTCTGTGCGTGTGCCCCCTTGTAAATTGTAAAATTCCTCTTAAACCTGCGGTGTTACCCAAGGTGGCTGCAAAATGGTCAAACAGTACCATCTGCAGGGAACGGGAGAGGTTGCAGTAGGTGCTGGTGGCCAGGATCACTCCTACCCCAGCCAAAGTGGGCTCTGGTGGGCTCCAGCTCACACAGCTCAGGCACCAGCTGCCTCCACTCACTTCAAAACAGATTAACGAGAAGGACTTTGAAAAACAAAACAAAAACAAGGACAAAGCAGTCTTTGACATTTGGGAAAAACTTCCAGTGGGAAGCACAGACACACCCAGCAGGGCAGGGTTGTTGCTGGGGGTACCCAGCTGCAGGAATCAGCCCAGCTCTCACCCTGGCTCATGTAGGTGCCCCCAGCACTCTGGGGAGACACAGGTGAGAGCAAAGCTGAGCTCAGCAAAAGGAGCTCAGAGCCAGGAGAGCCGACTGCACATGAACACGGGATCTGGAGCCTTGTGCCCTGGATAAGTGCAAGAAAGGAGATTTTTCAGGAACCAAAGGTGACACTCAGATGTTTGAGCTGTGACCAGCTCATCTGGGCTGCAAACCATCCGCACAGGACTCCCAGGTTTCCTTTAGCTGTTCATTTGTGGTGCTTTCCCTAAAACCACCACCGCAGTGAACCTAAATAGCTGCGGCCACAGCATTTACTGCACATTATGGCATCTGTGAAAGTGCTGACAGGGACAGCTGACAGCCGCTCCACAGTGTAATTCACACCATAACATCATCTCCCAGGCACTCGGGCTTCTCATTCAAAAATTATGCCATGCTTTTTTTTTGCAAATCCAGTGCCAAATTATTGATAAACAGCCTGAACCAACTAATGGGACCTCCAGCAATCTTGCCTAACTTTTAAATTTTTTTTTCTTTATCCTGTAAGGTCTGTTTCAACCCACCATGTGTTGTGGTTTAACTGGGCAGCAGCAAAACCCCCCCCAGCTGCTCCTCACTTCTCCCATGGGATGGGGAGAGAATCAGAATAAAACTTGTGAGTTGAGTTAAAGGCCATTTAATAGGATATGGAAGAGGGCAAAAAATTATAAAAGAATATACAGACAGGTGCTTTGCAGTGCAATTGCTCACCACTCCCTTACTGCTGCCCAGATCATTCCTGAGCTGGAGCTGCTGCCCCCCAGCCATGTCTCCCCAGTTTATTGACTGAGTATGAAGCCACTTTGGCCAGCTGGGGACACGTGCCCAGCTTGTGTCCCCTCACAGGTTCTTGTGCCCCCCATCCCTTCACTGTCAGGGCAGTGTGAAATGCTCAAAACTCCTCAACTCAGTGCAAGGACCACTCAGCAATAGCCAAGCCATCAACATTGTTCTCTTCCTGAATCCAAACCCCAGCACTGCACCAGATACTACAAAGCAAATTGACTCTCCCCCACCTGGAACCAGGACACCATGTTACAAGTCAATGAATCCTTCAGCTGTAAGAAATGTGTTTATTTTATCACTCACCTCTGTCCCCCATGTGAATAACTCCCTCTCTGTGTAACATTCCTGTGACTCCAGCCTGCTCTCCTTTGGATTTCTGTCCTGAGCAGTTTTATTTCCTAAACCCTACACCAAGCCACAGCAGCAAAAAATTCAAACACTCAATAAAATCTTTTTATTTTCTTTCGCAACATAAAAAACACACCTAGAGGTCAGACCCAAACAGTGATTCACCTCTTTATTGAATAGATCAACACAAGATATTCCTTACATCAAATATTTCACGTTATCTACCCTGCAGCCTCTTTGAGCCAGGGACCATCCAGCTGTAAAACACAAGTGTCATTCCCAGCTTAAGTTCATAAGCGCCACAGATTTCCCAATAGCAAGTGCTATATAGGATTTGCCACAGCAAATCTGACTCTGCCTCACTAGATTTTAAATCCAATACAGGTGACAAAAAAAATTCACAATGCACATAAAGTATTCAAAGCCTGGGCTCTGCTGCCAGGTAGCCAAGACTGGATTAGTCCCAGTTCCATCTGGCACCTGCTGTCACGGAGGCAGAGTCAGGCTCAGGTGCTGTAAAGCCACCAGAGGTCAGAGGACACCAGTGCTGCAGGAGCCAGCTTCTTGTCCAGCTGGAAGTCCAGTGCCGGGATTGACCCAGCTACAGTTCATAAAGCTATAAATAAGAGAGTAGTCAAAAAGTTACCAGCCAGCTCCACTAAAAAAGAATAACGATTAAAAATAATCTGTTGCCTTTGTCACCTGGACATGTTTCTCTGTGTTATTTGCATAAGGACAAACCTTTCCACCTCTGTCACTACTCAGACAGAGTTGTAGTATTGAAAAGGCTCCACAGACCTCACACTCTGCTCACTGCCTGGACTGCAGGCTGAGTTTCAGCATGCAATAAGCCGCCAGAAACCTTGTGCATGGTTGAAACTTCAGCTAGATGGTTTGTTCCTGCCATGCTCTTCTCTCCCATCCCGTGTCTGTAAAGGATAAGAACAACACAGAGGCTGCTCAAGGCCGGCTGGGGGGAGCAGGAGTGTGGATGTGTTGGCTGGGGTGGTTCAAAATGCACCCACTGAAACTCAGACTAAACCACAGAGATGGGCCAAGAGGGGAAGGAAGAAAGCAGCTTATCCTGGGATTCAGTGAAACCCGCCCAAACACTGACCCACCCTGAGTATTCCATCTGTGTGCCTCAGGAGCCTGAACAGCAGGGTCCTTGTCAGACCCAAACCAGTTCACATTTTGTGCTGCTGAACCTCCCAGGAGCAGCAAAGGGCATCCCCCACTGCATGGTGCCGGGGCTGATGAGACCACTCCCCTCGCTCTTGTCACAGGGGCTGTCTCCTCGTGTCCTCTGGGAAATCATGCACCAGAGCCAGCAAACAAAGAAAAATGGATGTTTAATTCACCCACAAATGAATAGACTTCTCCTCCTTCCGCAGCTTTGTACCAAAGTCTACTTCAGTGTCAGACTGGATGCACTTAAGTTTAACTCTTTCAGGTCAATGTACATTTTTAATATCCATAGGAAGGAAATTAACATTAATATGTGTTTAGCTACAACTTCAAGTTTCGTTTATAAAAGAAGGTTTTGAAAAAGCAGATGAGGGTATATTTTAAAGCTGGAGATCAAGCCTGAATGCATTTTCTAGGAGCACCTTTAATAAAATAAGAGGGAATTAACATGATCAGTTGAGGCTGACTATAAATCTCTATTCCCAATGAAAAAGTCAGCTCCATCCTCCAGCCTCAGTGCTCCCTGCTCCTCCAGCTCAATGATTAAGGCAAACCCAGACCTTTCTGTGTCCTGGTCAGTTCTGCTCAGGATCACTCTGATCCCAGCAGAACAGGCTACCAGCAGTGGGGAGGGGAAGGAGAACCTCCTCACCTGGCTGGTCCCAAGTGCAGAACTGCACTTTCAGAAAGCTTTAAAATCCACGGCAAATCTACCTGTGCTCGCTTTACAAAAGCAAAGGAAATGCAAAAACACTGCAAGGAGGGTGAAAATCATGATGCAAAACAAGACGGGGGCTTTAATGTTATAAACACACACAAAACTAGAGGTATGGGAATTTCCTTTCAAAGGAGCCAGAGCAGAACCTGTGCTCTGCAGTCTGTCACTGCCAGTGACACACCCAGCCAGGGCACCTGGGGCTCCCCCAGCCCTTGATCCAGAGTTGCTGGATATTTAATAAATGGATAATAATGGATAATGGATATAAATAATGCTCTGAAAAGCAGGCAAGGACCTTCCCCCAACCCACGGCCCACCAAGAGCAGCTCCTGGGAAGGAGCATGTGCTCAGTGCTGACTTTTGTGGGTTTTGTCTTCAATCAGTTCACATTATTTTGACACAGTTTGCCTCTTGCTGCCCAAAATGACAGCTCCCTATATTGACACTGCATAGTATATTTATTCTAGTTTAGCACAATCTCTGGGCCATGGCATTTAAAGCTACAGCCCATGTTCAATCTGCATCAGTTTAACATGCCAGCACCATATGGTTTTCTATAATCAGCTGCAGCACTGTACTTCAAACCCACTGCTGCATTTATAATATTATTGTATGCTGCACAAACACCAATATTTAGAAAGAAAAACGTCCTTTTTATTGGACTCCTGCTGATACCCCAGCTGTTAGCCAAAGCACGCAAAGAGTTTCTCTTCTTTTGCGTGCAGAAAAAAAAAAAAAAAGCCCAAAGGGTTTTTTAAAAATCTTACATCTGAAAGGTACATTTTGTCCTGCCCCAGTAGTCTGTAGGACTGAGTTAAAATGTGGGTTTTTATTAGATGAATTGCATCATTAAATTACATTATAAAAACTAAAAATGCACCATTAATTTTCAAAAACAATGGTAAATACATCTCATTTCTGATACATGATTCTGCATTTAATTTTTGCCCTGGGCCACGTTTTTCTAACAGGCTCACTGTCTTCCATTATGCAGACTACACAAATGGAGCTAAATTGCTGGAGTTGTGGGGAAGGAGATATTGGTCAAACGTCTAATGTGAAAATAAATGAATTTCTAATCAGCTGTTGCAAAAAGAAAAATTACTTTTTGATCTCGGCTCAGCCAAGCAAGAATCTACCTAGCTTGAGTAATAAGATCCAATTTTTGTGTAGGATGCAGAGGGAGACAAAAGGCTGGACGGACAGACAGCCACGGCAGTAAATGAGGTTCGTGCAGTCAGTTCTGTGTGAGCAGCATTTCTTAATTAAATGCACAAAGAAGTTTCCCCTGAACTGGAGCCTCATTGCTGCAGGGTCTTCACCAACAATGCAGCTGCTCCCTGAGCACCCAGGGATCCCTCAGGAAGGGAAGGGAAGGGAAGGGAAGGGAAGGGAAGGGAAGGGAAGGGAAGGGAAGGGAAGGGAAGGGAAGGGAAGGGAAGGGAAGGGAAGGGAAGGGAAGGGAAGGGAAGGGAAGGGAAGGGAAGGGAAGGGAAGGGAAGGGAAGGGAAGGGAAGGGAAGGGAAGGGAAGGGAAGGGAAGGGAAGGGAAGGGAAGGGAAGGGAAGGGAAGGGAAGGGAAGGGAAGGGAAGGGAAGGGAAGGGAAGGGAAGGGAAGGGAAGAGAAGAGAAGGGAAGGGGGTGCTGGAGGGAGTGTATCTGTCTGCATGGCCATGGGGGAGCCAGGGTGGGAGCAGTACAGAAACAACCACCCCAAAACTTTTACATGAGCCAAGAAGGTTAAGCGAAACTTTGCAGAAGGTGCCACAAGCCTGGCAGAGGTCAAGGACGTGCTGTCGGAGTCTCCCCCAAGTCAGGGTGACCCCGAAAGGTGGGAAAGTCTCTGCTCCAACCCATGCCCTCAAAGAAAGACTCAGTAGTCTTCAGTTGTCTGGTCTCAAGGTTGTTTATTGTGTGTTATCTAGAAGATTTTCTTCCTGAGCTGCCAAGGTCTGCTCAGCAGGTCAGCCAGAGGCATGCTCCCCGCCCCTGAGGCTGGTGCTATCTTTTATACTAAAAACTATGTATACTATATTTACAATTCTATACTAATAACTATCACCTATGCTAGACAGTCAGCTTCTATTCTAAACCAATCTAAAAGTGCCAACATCACCCAAAGCATGGAGGCTAGGAAGAAAAAGAAAGACAAGGCACGCCCTGATTCCTCCATCTTAGAACCTCTGACCCCCATGTACAGCACTCAAAAATCCTTCCCTTCACTTTGTGATTATCTCTACTATGCTACCTAAACTTGTGTGGCTTGTAATTCTTCATACAGAGTTGGTAATTTGCTCCATGGACTAAGATCGAAACCCCATGTGTCTTTGGCTGCATGCCAGGGTCTCAGAGCCCCCTGCCAGGGGCTCGGGCCATCCAGGACACCCAAAGGAGTGTCCTGGGTTCTGACAATGTGCCTGTGCCCAGTGGCTGCTGCTGGCTGTTTTCTCCCTGCTGGGAAAGCTCCCTGCCAGCCAAGCAGGAGTGGGTTCCAAACCAGCCCACAGCACAGAGCTGTAAACATCTTCTGGCCAAATTTGTCCTCTGGAACGGGTCCTGGGCCCCAAAATGCACCAAATCTGGCACAAGCTACTCCCAAAGCCAGCTGGGTGGCCCTGTCAATCTCCTGTTCAGGTGGAAATTCAGTAGGTGCTGTCCCCACCCCAAAGGGCTGTGTTTGCATTCCCAGGGAATGCAGACCAGGAGCAGGGGAGCTGCACAGCCAGGCTCCTGAGGAACTGGCACCCACAGCAGCCACAGCGCAGAGGATTTTTGCTCCAGATTACTCCCATGGTCTAAATGCCCCTTAGTGGCTGCAGTCACATGCTTGAGGAGCATTTCCCATTTCACTTGGTTTTAGAGGAATTTAGGTCAGACACTCAGAGATGTGAAATCAAACCAAAATCACAGAATCACAGAATGATTTGGGTTGGAAGGGACCTTAAAGACCATGCAGTTCTAACCCCTGTAAGTGGAGATAGCCAGGAGTTTTGTTTCAGAAGGGCCTCCCTGATCCAAAGCACACCCCATTTTTAGGGTTGCCCAGAAAGCCCCTGGCTGCCAACATCTCTGAGCAAGCAAACACAAAGGAGAGACCACTGAAAGCCTGGAAAAATTGAGAACTGAATTCCTTCATAAGACAGGCAAGGAAGACTTGAGTCCCAGTTTTGAACAGCCAAGTCCATCAGAAGTGTTTCATGAGTCATATTTCTCTGCCTCCACCTACCACTACTAAAAATTACTGGATTTTTCAATGCTAGGAATGAAACCCACCCAGTAAAATTGATAAAAGCTGTGGTGATCAGGACTACAGCTGCAGTATTATGTAGCAATGCTGTAAGATAGTTATGGCTCAGTGTCATTTTACACAGAAAGAGGTTGAATCCTGCTTTTTGTGGGAAAGGCACAGAGTAACTGCACAGAATTAGAGCACTCCATATTCAACTATTGTAAATAGTTTATGATTTATAGTATTAATACTTTTTATTAAAGTAATGATGAGGGGCCAATGCAGAATGAGCAAAGAAATACTTTCATGGTCTCAACAGAGAGGCCAGGCTGCACAGGAGGAGGGAAGGGAGAACATGGATCAAACAATGCAGTCCATGGTGTTTCTAATATTTTGTGCTGTTCTTATGGAGCTGGGATAAATAAAAAACTAACAGAATCCCAAGAGAAGATGAGAATCAGAAACCAAATAGAAGATAAGAAAAGGGTCTATATAGAAAATTTAAAGAGATCTGCTGCTGCGTTTCCTTTTTTATCTGAATATTTATTTTTAATAGAAACTCACGTTGGTGCACAAGTCAGATGTTACTGGGAGCTCTGTCTCTTCCATCAGCCAGATGAGTGATGGTTCCTTACCCTCTTTAGTTAACAACCACCTCCTGCTCTCCATCTCACCATGCCGGGCAGCAGCACAATGCACCACTTTTATAATCTGTTAATGGATGAAAAATATTTACCACATTACCCTGAGGTAACCTTGTCAAACCACGACAGGAGCCACATTGCCCCACACATCCCCATTTGAAAACTTCTGTGCCAAATTAATTAACATGCAACAATTTTTCAGAAGCCAGTGGTGGGAGTGGAACAGCACAGAAATGCATGTGCTTGCCCTGTGAAAATGTTTAGGGTTAAAGGAAAGAAGATTCTTCTCCACCTGGGTGAGAAATCTTTAAAAAGAAAGAAAAAGCAACATCTCACAACTTCCCAGTCCCAGCAGGCAGGGAGCAAGGAGAAGAGGAGCTCAGTCCAGAGAGCCTCCCCTGGCTGTCAGCTCTACTCACTGCTTCAACAAATGAGGTCAGGATTTTCAACCACAAGCTCCTCAGTGTAAAATTCAGAGCGAAGTAAAAACCAGTGGTTTTGCCCCAAAATGGTCAACAGCCTCTGACAGCAGAACTCTGGAACAGCCTGCCCTGAGCATCTGAACCTGCCAGACCTCCTGGCCCAGGGAGGCTTCTCTGGGTTAAGGCAGAAGCCTAATTCAACACAATCCTGTGTCTATGAAACCTTCCAACTTCCAACTGAAGGTATTACTCAAATTGATACATTCCTGGGGGAAAAAAAAACCAAAAAAAACAAAACAAAAAAAAAAAAAAACCCAAACAAACAAACAAACAAAAAACCTGTTGCAAATTATCAGTGTTTTCTTCAAACTAGTTTTGACTAAAATATTTCAGGCTTGCTCTGGTGACAAGGGAGGCTCACAGGCCCCCAGAGGTGGCAGGAAGCAACTCAAGAGCTGGGACAAATAAAGCAAAGATTTCTGTAGGGAATGAGGAAAATAGTGTCCAAGGCCATTTCTGTGGGCTACCAAGGGACCTATGGGAGTTATTACAGCTGCTGCTTTCGGGAAAAGACATTCCAAAGTTTTACTTTTCGCTAGACTCCCCACCTGACAATATGACCAGCTTAAACATTTTTTATCCTGATAGCTCTATTTTAGCCTTGTCTTCTCCTTTTATGCTCATCATAGCCATTTGCAATTTTTTCCTATCTTTTTGAGATACAGAGGTTTCCATTCTTGTAGCCTTGCTAGGCTTTTGTCAAATTGCTCCCTTCCAATTTTTTTTTAATCATAGATAAATTAATATTGCCATTTCCTGTTATCCAGACTGATAATAGGGATAATTGTGGATAGACTCCTAGTGAAACAAAAAGCAACTTTTCTTCTCTTGGAATACACAAATCCTTTCCACCAGGGACATAAAACTGCTGTACACTCAAAGAGCATAAGCCCCCTGGGTCAGGGGCCTCTTGCACAAGACAGGGCTCCTCATTGCAGGCACTGTTTGTCCATGGAAGGATTTGCAGAATCTGGCCCTTCCAGCTCATATTTGAACAGATCCCTTCCCAAATTCCCATGTCACTATTGCACTTTAGGATTTTTGTTAATGCAATGCTACCAAACACATACAGCTGATTCCACATCCATTTCCTGAGCAGCAGCCTCTAGATCACTGGAGAGATTTTTTAAAGCAGACTCTCTGTTTTTAGAGTGCATATTAATTACCCTTAAGCAGGTGCAAAATCAACCTGTTCATTACTGTTTCTTCAAATCCTTAATGGTAGTTGCAAGGAAATAAATCCAGTTAATGCAATAAAAGGATTTATTGTCATCTAAATTTATGCCAACAGTTTAATCATAACACCTTTCCATCTGACACACTTCCTCGAGAACAATTTGCCCCACAATTTGTCAGCAAGAAAATGGCCTTGTATAAATGCTGGGAGAAAATAAATGCTAATACGTGGCACAGTCTTTCATTCTTCTAATTGCCCAGGGAGTTTAAGGGAGACAGACTTATTTACTCACTGTAGGAAGTGTGCTGTAATAAATTATCACTATTACGAGCCTAAGTTAGTCCCTGACAGTGACAGAAGCAAGGGTGGAAGGGAAGCCTGGGGAGGTGTTGGCATCCAGAAAACATCCGTGCTGGGTAGGGTGTGTGAGGGCACAAACATCCACTGGACATCCACACTGGCAGCTCCAGCCCCAAGGGGTTAATGCTTAGGATCCACACAGGAGCCCTGGGGGACATTCCTTGCATTTTAAAGGGATTCTCACAGGCTGTAAGGTGAGCATCCTCCTCCCTGCTTGCTCACTTGCTGAAGGATTCCTGACCCTCTCCAACCACCACAGCCATGGGTGTACAGCAGCATCCTGGCAGCTCCCAGCCCTGGCATTCCCTTTGGCCCAGGCTGGAGCTGACAGCCCTCAGGGACAAGGGGAATGCCACCTCTGCTCAGGATCCCCTGCACCAGTGCCCCGTTTGCAGCATCTGCCTCCTTCCCGCTGGGGAGGCAGGAGCCAGGGCAGTGCACTGAGCACGGGGGTCTCCTGGGTGTCAGAGCCTCCAGGGCTGGGCTCATGGTGAGGAGCAGCAGCCCCTCCACGTGAATCCAGGCATGCATGAACTTCTCCGCTCTGCTGGTGAGTGGCTTGAGAAGTTTATCTGCCCACAGGCACTGCAGCCCTTTGTGAGCTCTTTCAGATGACACCCAGGCCCCACAAATAACAGCAGGTGCCTCAGCAAGCCAGCAGAGAGGTAAGAACAGAAACGAGCAGAGACAAACTCAATGTTCCCATGCCAGACACCTCCTCCTGGGGTCCCTAATGAATGCCAAAGACCCCAAGCCTGTCCTTGAAATGAGATTTGCCTATTGCCATAACAACAGGCTGGTGTTGCCACAACACAGACAAGCTTTAGGTATTTCCCTCTCTTATTATTATTACTTTATTTTCCCTCCTCTTCCTTTTTTTTTTCCCTTCTTTTGCTTGTGTCCCTCTCTACAAAGACTCCCTCATTTCTCTGAAACAAATTGCCTGCAGCTTGCTTTCCCATACATCACAGAGTGGGGACCAGGCCTTATCAACACTGCTCTGCTTTTCCCATCTATTACCCGGTTTGTTTGCACTTTTATCCCATCGTCCTTGCACAAGGGAGAAAACATCCATCATCCATACATCTGCCAGCTGTCACGGGGCTGTCAGCACGGTGACAGCCAACATGACAAAACTGTTGTAACGCTGCACCAGTGCTGGGGCTGAGTTGAGATTAAACAGGCAGAAAAGGGAAAAAAAAAAAAAAAAGGAGGAAAAAAATTTTAAAGTAGATTTAGCTACAGAGAGCAAAAGCAAAAGATTAGGAACTGCACTTTGTGCAAAGAGGGGGGTAAGGAGAAAGCAGCAAAGAGGGAGGTGAGTGAGTGAGTAGCAGAGTTAGGTTTGTTTTAAAAGAGGTTTCAGAGAGCTGGTAAAGCAGAGAAGCTGAGATGTGTGCTTGTTACCTGGCTCAGATGAACGTTCCTGAAACACAAATGGGGTGCACAGCACTTCACCCTGTGTTGTCAAATCTCCTGCAGGAATGTGGCTCAACTCAGGGGGTCAGTGCCAGACCCCAGGTGACACAGGAGGGACACAGTAACACCCACATAGCAAACCACAGGGTTAGGGATCTTTGCTGCCGCTTTGGTTTTTCTCTCCAGCACTTTGAGCAGAGCTGTAGGTCCTGCTTTCAAGGCCATTTCCTTCCTCACAATTCCCTTGTAGCTGTGCAGAGCCCTTCCCAAACCTCTGAGCCAGAGTGGGAGGGCTGTGACCCAAACCCTAAGGAGAACATTTTCATTGAAGCATTCCATGCCTTTAGCATGACTACAGCCCCAGTGACATGAAAACGCTTTAGAAAGCTGGAGTTAACTCCTTCTCATCAGAGCACAAGTTATACCAACATAAAACCTTTGGCTAATACAGGTGTACTCTCAATTTGATAACAACTGTCCAGCCATGCCCTGCTTTGAACTCCTGGAGGGATCAAGGCATGCTGAGCACATCTATTCACTCCTCTCTATTGTACCTTTTCCTCACCACCATTCAGAACAGAAAGTGCTTCACCTCTGTCACCCCATCAGCCTCAATAGGAATAAAAACCAATTATAAATCCTCAGGATGCTCTTGTGCTAAAGTGAAGAGAAAAATCACCATTTGTGTGGCCAGGACCCTCAGGTTGTTAAAGATATCTTCCCCTGAAACACTCAAATGGCAATGGGTCAGAGACACAGAGCAGCTCTGATGTGCTCTGGACAGAGAGAATGCACAGCACTCCTAACACCATGAGTGCAGAGTCCAAGCCAGTTTGAGTCCAAGCCTGTAGATATTTCTTTTCAGGTGATATAAAAATAGGGCTGGAAGACTTGCCCATGTTTATCTTCAACTGATTTATTCATAATACACAGTCTGAAGTCCATGGTCTGGGAATATTAGTTTAACAGAGATTTTTAGCTTGCACTTACTTTTCAGAGAGTTTTGCTTTGCAACCAAAATACCATTCCCTCATGGGATGTGTCTTTACTGGTTTTGTTTTTTCAGAACTTGTGAGTGAAAAGTGTTGAATTGAGCTTTAACCCACTCTTGATGTCAATGAGAAGAGCTGCAGCTCCAGCCTCCCAAATCTGCAGCACGTGAAGCCAAGCCAACTCTGGGAGCAGCACCATGTACCCTCAGGAAGGTTGTTTTGTCCAAAATCAGTAATCAGCCTGGGCTTCTCCGGCTGGGAATGGGATGGCCACACAAGACAAGGGCAGGAATCTTTAAGCCCGTGAGTGCCACGGGGCAGGCAGAGGGATGGTGACAGAGCACAGCTCCTTGCAAAGCACAAAGTGGGGCAGCAGGTGAAGGGAGGCAAGAAAGGAGTCTAAAAGCAGGAAAAAAAGGAGGCTTTTTTTTTTTTCCCATCACACCATGTGTTACAGAGGGGAAGTAATGAATTTACATATGTTCAACTCAATAAATTCACAAAGGGAAAAATCCATCAAGGGCCATTAACAAATGTGTTCCCTTTGGCTCATAAGTTCCCATATAATAGATTGCTGGAAGGATATATTGAGGGAAATATGTGCATACAGTTCTATCATTCCACTTCCAGCCACAGTGGCCCACAGGTCTGAGTCAGAACAGCCATTTTGATACCAGTTTTCAAATTTCTTATTTGCACTATATATTTTTTAAATCTCTTAGGAAGTAAAATTATTCAATTTGATCTAAAAACAGTCTTTCTTCCAATTTACAAATCAAACATATAATCCAAATCTCTTCAGAGGCCTTAAATATATTGAGGTGAATAAAAAATGAAAAGCAAAAAAGGAGTAGATCATTCAAAACTGCAAAGTCCAAGTCAGAACTGAGGTGAGAGCTCATTCATTGGCCCTGTCAGATTTCCAGTTAACAAAGCTCTTGTTCAATAGTTCCATCTAAGCAAGGCCATCTCATCTTCTTTTACTTTCTTATATTCAGGGATACACAGAGTGGGTCAAAGTGGAGCAAGAAAATTCACTTTAGTATTCAGAACAAAAATCTTATTTTTTTTTTTTAAAAAGTAAATAATTTTTATCATACCCCAACTCCGCACTGATTTAAGAAAAACCTTATCAAAAAACCAGTCCAGATCATTTAGCCATGGAAACATTAACAAAGGTTATGGATAAGAAGACAACCTGGATAATCCCTTTCCCCGTGCCCTGGCGGCTCCACTTCCTCAGCACCAGGAGGCTCAAATTCAGCCAAGCACTGCCAACATTCAGCTTAGAATTCAGGGTTTCTTCCAATTTCCCTCTGGTTTGGGACTACACTAACCATAATTTAGCCAAGGCGGTGCCTGACACTGCAGCTCTGCAGGAAATAAGGATTGTTATGGTTAAGAAAGCATGGAAAAGCTTGTGTGTTCCTTTCCCCAACTACTTTCGTGTTTCTGCTAAATAAAAATCCATTTTTATTCTTAAGGGAGCTGACTGGAGAGATGTTGTTTTATGTCCTGCTTTTTGCCAGTGATGATGTATGTCCCTTTTACAAACTTATCTCTGGGTTTTTGCTCAGTTTATAAGCTAGGAGCAATCTTTCTTTCCTAAAGCTTCCTTCTCTCACAGTCTGGAGGAACCTTGAGATTTCCTGCTGGTGATTTAAAGGGCTATAATACGCGCAGGCTAGATTTGTTTTAGTGTCCATAAAACTCAAAAATTTCATAAAACAATTGGTGAAAATAAAATTACCAAAAAATGATGTACTGCCAGCAGACTGTATAATAGTTACGGGGGAAATGGAGAATATGATTCACTGGGGTATAAAAATGACAATGTATTTATTGCAGTGCAGTGACAAGAAACTAATTTGTCCCTTTTACTTTTCAGACAGGACTTGAATTCTGATTTTTCTCCTTTCCCTCTGTGGCAATGTGCACACTGGCTGGAGGGACAGTGACAGCTGTGGCCACAATGCCAGTTACTGTGTCATTGCAAGAAGAAATGTCAAGAGGGGTTGCTCTTTAGAGCTCATGGAAACTGCAGAAATGTAACTACAAGCAAACACCTTTGGCTAAAATAAGTAAGCGTTCAAGTGTTAACCTAGAAATTGGTCTATTTATGTGGCTGACATAGAGTTCATTCTCCTAAATCCATTTTCTCTTCTTTAAGTCAAACCTCTCCTGTGGCTCAGATGTTTTCCTCCTTAGGCTTCTCCAGAAGGTTGCAGGAAAAACAAGCAGACTTCAAAAAACGCAAAGTGAAGACACTACCAGCAAGTGAGGGATTTGTCTTGATTTGTCTATTTCTTGCCTCGAAATGTGCAATATTGAGCTCCTTCCCACTCTGCAACCTTTGGACAATTTGCCCCTTTTTGCTTTGGAATGGGGAGCTGGAAAACCTCGTTAAAACAGAGATTCAGAATTAGATCTGGAAAGAGGGAAAGGAGGTTTAGTCCCTGAAAAAAAATTAACTGATGCAATGTGAAGTATAAAGCAACCAAAAATGCACTTTGTATTTCTGAATGAAAAATTCTTGGGGGAATGAATGCACAGTAAAATTCAAACACTGCTACAGAAAATTCAGCACCAGGAAGTGGAGATCCCTGGCACAGTCAAGTAAAATATGCTGTGGGTGTCATCTTCACCTTCCTTTTTGGGGGGTATTTTTGGGAGTCTCTCTTGTTTCAGCTGTGCTACCTCGCGTAAGCAAACTTAAAAAAATTCAGATCCTGGAAAGCAGAGAAATTCCCTCAAACTGAAGGGAGAGGCTCTGCCCACGCCACAGCAAGGGTTATTTGTATCTAAATATCCCTTTCCTATTGACACAGAGGTGAGCACCATGGCTGTGCTCATGTCCCAGTGACACTTCAAGTCCATATCATAAAGTGCTTCTGCTGGCAGTCCCTGCTCTGGAAAGCCCCGAAGAGAACAGGATTGATTCCAGGACTGTATAAACTGGGTTTTATGAGGCAAGCAAAGCAGCTGAACACATTGCCCAGGTCATTGTCCTAAAATGCACCATAAAAGTGCTCTAAATTCTCTCTGTTTTGGGGATGGAGTGGAAAGCTCACTTCTTCCCCCTTAGCTTGCACAGGTCTCTGAAGTTATTAAGTTTCTGTGGATTATAAAACCCCAGAATTAGATTTCAGCACAATTTCAATTTGTTGTTTCATTCTGTGCTATTAAATATTTTGGTTTTGTGAGCTCCCTTACTCTCCTCAGCCCCCAGAAAAAAAGGGAACATCCTGTAGTTTGTTCCTGGCCCATAACACCATAACTTGGCTCCTTCCAAATCCTGCCAAGAGCTCCTGAGAGGGGCTCTGGACCAGCTGAACGTGGGCTGATTACAGGCTGATGGCCCGGGGATAACTCCAAATGTGGGTTCATAACGTCAGGAAATGCAGTAACTGTCTGCAGCAGCACTGCCTCTGGAAAAGGCTCTGCACACCAGCCTGAACACACCTTATTCTTGGGAAGTATGGCACGGTTCTTAGCATTTCTCCAATTTCCATTTAAATGAGCAAGGACAAGAAGGAGAGACTCTCCTGGCATCTCACCAAGCAAAGCCAGAGCACTGCACCCACCTCCTTGTCCCCTAAACTGTGGGATTTGGGCTCATGTTGGCCATTTCAGCACTGCCATGGACAGCAGAGCATTAGAGCCAGCTCCACTGGGGTTGGAGTGGCAGGAAGAGATGGATCACTCACAGCAGGCTGAGAAAACACATTCTGCTGTGCACAGCTTTGTTGCAGTAAGGTAGAAAAATTATAAAAGAAAGGCCTCATAAAATTAGGCCTGCTCTGTTAGATGAGTGGCTAGCAGTTTGCAAGTTCCCATGTGAAACCAATCCTGGTGTGAACAGTTTGTTAACATAACAGTCTATTCCTAGGTGAAAAACAGCTAGCACCCACATAAACATTAATCTGTCCCATGAGAATCGGTGAAGAAGAAAATATGTAAACAATTTAAGAACAGAGAGATTTGATGGACAAAAAAAATACCTTTTACTAACCAATAGAGTAATTGGCAAGAAAGCTACTAATCAAATGGAGTCACACAGGAAGTCTGTAAAACAGTATAAAAAAGGAGGACATGCAGCAATACAAAAAAGCCTTTGCTACGTTGCTTGGTGTGTGTCCTAGGATGGCATTATGATGCTTGTATCCCCGGTTGTGTGTTCTGTTTATGCTGGATGTTATATCCTGTGCCTGCAAGACTGGCTCTGAGAGTGAAGGAGGGGGGAAGAGGAAGAAGCACAGAGTTTTGTTATCAGCCTGCTCTCACTCCTTCACATGCTGCTGGGCACAGAACTCCATGGTTTTGTCTGGGCTCAGATGGGGTAGAACATGGCACTCTGTGGCATTCACATTTTCTGGAAAAATCTCTTCGCCCAGGATTTTTCTCCTGGGAAACTGAGAAGCCTCAGAGAAAAAGGAAAACAACAATTATCTGATTTGCTTCTCCTGTGTTGTGCTCATGTGCAATGTGTTTGGAGATTGTTTACCCACAGGTGATTGTTTCATTGGATTCTGGTGTGAGTGTTTTGACTCTTTGGCCAATCAGGGCCAAGCTGTGTCAGGACTCTGGAAAGAGTCACAAGTTTTCTTTATTATCCTTTTAGCCTTCTGTAAGTATCCTTTCTGTATTCTTTAGTATAGTATAGTTTAGTATAGTATTCTTTAATATAATATAGTATCTTAAAATAATAAATTAGCCTTCTGAGAACATGGAGTCAGATTTCTCATTCCTTCCTTCCTGCCATGGGACACCCTGCAGATACAACACTGGATATTATATTCTGTGCCTTCAAGACTGGCTCCCCTCAAACGAGGGGAGAAGAAGCAGCACAGGGTTTTATTATCAGAGACTGCACTCACTCCTCTAAAAGCAACACTCCTCCACATGCTGCTGGAACACAGAACTCCATGGTGCTGTCTGGGCACAGATGGGGCAGAACGGGGCCCTCCTTTGCTTTTTAGCTAGCTGAGGCAGAGTTTTCCCTGGACTGTTTTAATTTCCCTTTTCTGGGAGCTGTTCAAACCGGCTCCGGACGGGGAGCAGCGAGAGCTGGCGCTGTGCGGCCTAGCGGGGCCTGCTCTGGGCAGCAGCCTTTCCCAGGGCCGGAGGGATTGATAACAGCACGACCAGCCCCAGGAGAGACTTCCTGAATTTGGCATCTCTTCAGAGCGGTGAATGAGTTTTGTCATCTGGTGTTGTTCATTCTGTGTGCAGCGGGGTGCTTGGCCTGTTCAATAAACAGGTTCTTTCCACTTCTCTCAGAGGAAATTCTTCCCGAACCAGTTGTGGGGAGGGGCTGTGTGGGTTTGCTTTCGGGAGGAGCCCCCTTTGGAGGTTTTCTCCCAAATTTGCCCTAAACCAGGACAAATAATTGGCACCCAACATGTGGCTCGAGAGAGTGGGAAAAACCCTGTTCTGATTGCATTTTGGTTGCCATTACTCTGTGTTGGGATAAAGCAGTCAGTAGCCATGGTGTTTGAATTGATAATGTCTCTTGGGGTGGCAGCCTGCTTGTGTTTCTGGTCCCTAGGTTTTTTTGAGGTCCTAATACCTCTATGGTCCCTAGGTTTATTTTCTTATCCAGAAATAGCTCCAATATTGTCCCTAATACATAGGTTTTGCAGTAGAGGGGCACAGACTAGAAAAGCTATTGGGCTAGGCTTGGTGGCAATGACTTGTAGGAAGTTTATAAACATGCTGGGGTCTGTTCAAGGTATGAATGGTTCATGGCTATGTTTATGCACCCAGCTTGTTGGAGCAGGAGTGGGGGACGAGGCTTTTCAGCCTTTGCTTTCCTTCTTCTCCTCTGAATCTGTCACATCACTATTGGAGAATGTTCAGTTTCCCCTGAATGTAAAGAGACTATCTTTCTGGTATTTAATTTGGTGAGCTTCCTCTACAGAGTCTGCAGCTTCTCTAGGATGAGGGCTGAGATTTCTAGAGGGGCTGATGAGCCCCTTCAAAGCAATAATACAAAGAATTTAAAGGGCTAACCAAGAAAAAAACAGATGGAACTGGAATCAGAGCTTCAATCCCTTCAGAAAGCAAACCAGCATCTTGAAAACATTCTGGAGGCAACCAAAGCACACAAGCACTGAGAAGTCTCTCAACTACATAAGCTACATAGAGAAATCCTTAAAAGCATAACCACTCCAACTAGTGCTTACCAGCTAAGGTCTCACCTTGTGCTGCAAATAAACCCAGATTATAATTTTGAAGATTTTCAGCATTCTGAAGCGATGATGCATGACATTCTAAAAGAGCCAGTTCCTCCAGAGGTGAGTGAACAAGCGTGTGAAGCCATTGCTGAGGAGCTCAAAGTGGCACAGGAGCAACTGAGCACAATGCAGACAAAGCTGGATGAAAAGGAAAGCAAGAATATGAAACTCCAGCAGCATATTAATAAACTGGAGCATCACTCTGCACAAATACGGAGTGCCTAGCCAGGTAGAGGCTAGGGAAAACCATGTTTTTTGGACTGTGTGGATTTGTTGGCCTGGCACATCTGAACCAGAAGAATATAAATCTTTGGTCAATACTTGTCACCATCATATTTTCTGAAAAATCCCTTCACCAGGATTTCTTCTCCTGGGAAGATGAGAAGCCTCAGAGAAAAATTAAAACAAGAATTATCTCATTTGCTTCTCCTGTGTTTTGCTGCTTTGGAATGTGGTTTGGAGATTGTTTATCTAACAGGTGGCTGGTTGATTGGTTTCATGTGAATTGTTTTAACTTAATGACCAATCACAGGCAGGCTGTGTCAGGACTCTGAAGAGAGAGTCACAAGTTATTTATTATTATCTTGTTAAGCCTTCTGTCTGTATCCTTTCTCTATTCTTGAGTATAGTTTTAGTATAGAATTCTTTATTACAATATAATATCATAAAGTAATAAGTTGGCCTTCTAAGAACATGGAGTCAGATTCTCAATTCCTCCTCTGTCTGGAGAACCCCAAAAATACCACAGATACTGGTGCGAGTGCACATTAATCCCATCCTGACATGTGGGGACAGAATCTGTACTGCTGGTGTGACAGGGGGATCACAGGATTTCACTTTGGTGGAAGCTGAGGTGAGCCTGACTGGAAATGAGTGGAAGAAAACACCCTACTGTGACTGGCCCAGAGACCCCATGCATTTTGGGTGTAGATTACCTCTGAAGTGGGTATTTCAAAGACCCAGAGGGACTCAGGTGGGCATTTGGGATAGAGGCTGTAGTGACAGAGGGCATCCAGCAATTGAACACCTTGCCTGGACTGTCCAAGGATCCATCTACAGTGGGACATTTCTGTCCATCTCTACTACAACAGAGTTTAAGATTATTTAGACAGAGAATCTGGTGTTTGACATTTCAAACCAGCTTGGAATCACAGAATCACAAAATCACTGAGGTTGGAAAGGATCTGTTGAGAGCACCAAGTCCAGCCCTTAACCAAGCACTGCCAAGTCTGTCACCAAACCACCAGGAGAGGCACCACAGCTACCTCTGCCTGAGCTTCTCCCTTAGGCACTTCAGGGCTGCATATTTCCTCCTCACATTTTCTCCTTTAACAAGAGGTGCCAGATTTTCCTCTTACAAATTGCTTAGCAGACTTGTTTATTCTGTCATTGTCCTTGAGATTTTATTCATTTATCTGCTAAGTTTGTTTCTATTTTCCACCCTAGTCCTATGAGATGTAAACTTAATTGAGGCTCTTTCCTCAGCTGTAACCTGATCAGAGAGTAGATCACACTTGGCAAGGGTTGCTTTTGCCAAAAGTGACTTACAAACTGGGGGGAGGCCTACAGTGTTAGCTTGAGTGTGAAGTGCCATCCACACTTGGTCTAAAATTTAGGGTGGAAAAGACATAGTTTTTATAATTCATTCATTCAGCTGCAATACACAGAAGGCAAGAGTCAAAAAGCTTGACTAATGCCCACAGAAGATGAGTCCAGGTGAAGCTGATATCCTCCCAGGTACTCTGCAAACACTCCAGAGCAATTTATGAAAGCACCTGCTTTGCCTGCAGCAAACCAAGCTTCTGACCCTCACAAACTTTCAATCCTGTTGTGGCAAAATCCTTGCCCAGCTAGCAGGCATAGGGGAGCTATTTTGTGACTATTTCTAAGCAATGCAGAGATTTAGTCACCCATCGTTTGGCTTTTTTTCCATGATGTTTAGATAGTTTTGATTTTGGATTAAGGATTTTGGTTTTAACATTTGCTAAATTACAGATGAACCCCAATAAAAACTCCTTTTACAACAGCATGAAGTTTTCAAACAATTAACATTTTCCTGAAAAAAAAGCAGTTTGGAGCATTTTAGAGGTGAATTCAGTATTTCTCATGGCTGAAAACAAATCAGTCTGTGCTAGCATGTCTCTTGCTCTCCAGAACAATAAAAATTAAAGCCCAGAACAATAAAAAATTAAGTTTAAAGACATTTTCACAATTCTCAGCAAAGCCAGGAGAGCTGGCTGTAATACCAGAGCCAGCACTGACCTGTGAGGAGCTCTGGCAGGGCAGCAGTGTTGGTTCCCCCACCCTCCTCAGCTCACACCTGATCCTCTCCCTTCTGTCACTGAATAAAGTTTCAAAATTACATTTGTTCTTTTTATTTTTCTGCTGTGCTGGCTAAGGAGAGCAGTGGTGCAGAGCCAGGTGTTATCAGATCAGCACAGACTGTAGATGTACACAGTTTCTGTATCTGATGGAGGCATTGGTAATTAGCACTAAAGTGACAAAAAGGGCTTATTACCAAAATCACAAGTAGTCCCTGCCTCACTGGTCCTGCGTATCTCACAGTGTTTTCCTGGATGTTTTTGGCTTTCCCCTGCATGGACTTTTCAAGAAGTATTTTGGGATTACAGCCATATACCCACAGCCCAAGCAGGCAGGCAGGTAAGCCAGTGCAAATGAAACCATTGCAGGCAGACAGGTGAGGGAGGAAGAGCTGGGAGTGACCATCCCAGGCAGTCCCTGAGCCCATCTGACCCCACAGCTGCAGCTGGTGAGGCCAGACAAACCAGCTCAGGCAGGGAACATCCCCATTCCCTTCTTCTCACTGCCTCAAACACTCTCTTCCCTGACACAGAAATAACCAGCAGCCTGTGGCAGGTCTGTCCGTGGTGGGTGCTCTGCACAGGGAGGTGCAATGATGAAATTCCCCCAGTGCTCCAACACTTGGCTGCCCTTTCCTGCTCCCTCCTCTCCCCTCCAGGAAGTTTCTTTTCAAATGTTATTGTATTTGCACCATTAATGTCACCATCTGAGCTCCTCAACCTGCACACAGCAGCCCTTGGAGCGTGGATTTATTATCCAAATGCCAAGAGCCTTGTTATCTCTAATGAACTTTGGGAAGCAGGAGGACTTGTGCATGATGGTCTGGGTTTATTTACCCAGCTGGCATCTTTTCACTACTGAAAAATGTTACCCCTTTAAATCATGCAGCCCCAGATATATGTGTCTGCTTGAAGCTGGTAACTCTGCTGACAGAACACGTGGTGACCCTTCCCCAGCACAGCTGATGGCTCTCAGATATTAAACAGGATCCCATTTCTTAGGCTTTGCCTGGAATCACTTTCATGGCCAGAAATCTGAATTATGCTAGTCCAAAGATGGGAAATCTGTGAATTTGCACTGGAGATGGATTTCCTGAAAGAGCAGGAGTACATGCATGTGGACACTGAGATAAGCGAGCCATCCACCTCACTTTGTTACAAAAATCAACTGTATATTTTGATCAGCTCATAATTTATCCCATGCAAACAACTTGCTTAATTTAACCTCTTTGCAGCAGCAAGTCTTGCTATCCCACAGATCCCAATTCCACAATACATGAGGCAGCTTTGTGATTGAGCAGGTAAGTGACACACTGGATGTGTCACATCATAAACATTGGCTTTGCTCAAAAACTGTGAACTTAATACTTTGGTTCGCACATGCAAACTATTAGTTTGGGATATGGAATACTGCTGCACACAACTTTAAACTTTATAGAAGGAAAAACTTTCATACCAGCAGGGTTTTATAGTCCCAATTTTCATGGGAAGTACTTGACATAGAGGCGTGAACACAGCTGAAACAAATTCACTTAAGATGTTACACACTTCCCTCAGATTGCACATGTGTTTAAGGGTTCTGCTGGGCTATGGATCAAAAATCCAGTCATAGAAATCCTTCTTGTTTGCTCTGAAATTTTGTTTTAGTACTTCTGGCCCATCCACACACAGGCTGAAGTTTCTGACAGAGATCTGCAAAAGCAGAGTTAATGCTCACCACAAAATTCTCCCATTTACATGGTGGGGCAAGGCCAGCTGCAGAACAGATAAAAGGTGGTGGGAAATGTCCCAATCCAGCTATACCCCCCAAGTTCAGCCTGTTTCTCTTTAGAAACCAAAAACTTTAGAGATCAAAAACCGTTCTGGAGAGATGGCAGGTACCACAGCTTTCTCACCAAGTGAAAGAGGAAAACAGCGCTTCTGTGAACAGAAACAGCTCACAGAGAAATTTCTGTGAACAATTAACTGCACCAATTCTGTTTTCTTCACAAGTTTTTACAATCCAGCAGGTTACTCTGACACACAGCAAGTCTGCAGCTACCTCTGATTGTCCATAGAAAGTGTAACATGGTTGACAAAAACAAAAATAACAAAGACAGAAAAATTAATTTATACCATGTTCATGCCTGAAAGAAAACAAACAAACAAACCCCAAAACCAGCACTGGTACAGTTGTGACTTTTTGGATAATAACAGTTCTTTTTTGATCATAGTCATCATCCAACCACCACAATATCCAAACCACTCAAGGTCTCACCACCTCTTGCTCATCCCTTTAGATGCCAAGGTGCATTTCCTCAATTCCAGTAGCAGAAATTCCTACAGCCACTTCCAACTGGATGTGAATTCACCATGAAAAGTCATTTCCAAGCCCAGCATTCTTTGGCTTGCATTGAATGTGGAGCAAGTGAAGCATCACAGGAGGAAAGCAGTTTCAAATATTTTTGTTGTAGTTGATGGTAGCTGCTTGCCAATTCTTTACATGACACACAACTTTCCAAATGAAAAAAGAAAATAGAAGTGAACACCTCCATATATATAATGATATATATAGACATGTATCGTGAGTATATTGTCCACCCTCCAAAAATAAAAGGAACATAAGTAGCTCAAAAATTAATTGGGGTGTTGTGCTTTTTTAACTTTGGTTTTTCTTTGTCTTCTAGTCCCTGAGTCTTTACAGTGGAGCCAGATCACATTTTAAAGCCATTCTCACAAACCACAATCACTAGAAATGCTTAAAACAAACGCCAGGATTCTCTAGCAGTCCCTTGCCTCCAGGAGCTGGGATAATAAACACAAGCCCAAATATCCCAGGGCTCAGTAAAGCACAGGAACAAGCAGCACTGTCTCCATTTCAGTGTTAAAAGGTACTAAAAGCCCTGGTCTCTAGAGGGTATAAACCAAACACTACAGGATCTGTGACTGGAGATCCTGTTACTCAAATGAGTTTGAGCAGCTCTAATTTTATAGATAAAACTAGAACAATAAATATGTCCTGCAGAGTGTTACTGATAACTCACCCGTGGCCAGGGACCCTCCCAGATGGGCAGAGGCAGCTGTGCCAGCTGGGTGTGAGCTCCAGAAGCTCAGATTGGCTTTGGGATGCAAGATCCAGGCTGGTTCTCTGTTGGACTTCATTGGCCAACTTCAAGAATTCTGATTGGTTTTCTTCCAGCTGCTCAACTTCTCTTGAAAAACAAGAAAAAAAATGAAAAGAGACAGGGAGGAAAAAACTAGGGGAGGGTTTAAAGCAAGATGGGTATCTGGGAAGAGTTTAAAAGCTTCAGCTAAATGCAGTGGGAGTTGGCACACTCAGGTTTTATCATCAATTTGACCTTCACATAAAGTTTTACAGCTGCAGATGACCCAGCCAGCTGCCCTGTGTCCCTTGCCATGGTGTGCAGGAGGTGACCTGCCCACTCTGCTCCCACATCTCCTGCCCCTCCACAGGTGATTATTGACCCAATAATCCCTCAGGACTGAGGTGAAATCCATATGTCACCTCACTGTAAGAGAAGAGCAGGGGCAGCAGGGATGGAGGTTTCTCCATTTGGAATGCGCATTCAGGACTAAATTCTGCACCCTGGTGTGACAGACACCGGGCCCTGAGCATCACTTCCCACCACAGCCAGGGATGTGCTGGGCTCAGCCACATGAAGGGACTGTCCCCACCCCTCTCCTGCCAGTTGTTACCTGACTGACCTCTGTGCCCACCTGGCAGAGCTGGAATCATGGTGCAGCAGCTGCCTCAGGCACGGCTGGGATGGACTGAGGGTTCAAACCAGCTGATTGCAGAGAACAGCCAGTCCTCTCCAGCACAGTGCTCTGCTGGCTGTCCTGAGAGCTGGAGCAGAGTGAAGCCGTTGCCCAGTAAAACCCTAACTGCTCTTCCCTGGCGCTGATGGTGTGTTCAGCAGCATTAACCCCTTCCTGATCAGTGATTGACTTCAAAGAGTCAATCTTTCCTCCTTCCCCAGAGGATCTCCAAGAACACTGCGTTTCACAGGATTCTCCTCTCCACTTTGAAAGGAACAAACACAGGTTAGGAGGAGGCCAGTGCTGCAGCACACCCAAGGGAAAGAGCAGGGAAGGAAAGACAAGAGCCCTGACTCCCAGCTCTGAGCTGCAGGTCAGAGTTTCAGAGGCTCAGCTTGTGGCATTGGGAATAAACATCCAACCCCCCAGACTGGGTTACCCCCTGAGTATCCTCAAAGTGCTAAAAATAAATCTGAAAAATAAAAGCTCTTGCCAGGCACACCAAAACACAACAGGCATCAAATTGCATTAGAATGTTTATATTGAGGGAAATTGCATCCTGCAAACTTAAATTATCTCTCTCCTCCCTCTCCCCTCCCACCTGCCACAGCCCATTTCCTATTATATTTTTCTAACAAACCAATAGATGCTTGAAATCATGGAAAGCCATAAAGAATTGGAATCAAATTAAGTCTACATTCTAACTGCATTAGGTGCTGTCAAGCATAGTTTACTCACTCTTCACAGTTCTATCTAGAGGCTAAACAATTTTGTACCCTTTCTCTACTAATCAAAACTGATTACTCTGATAATGGACCCCTGACGCTGAACACTTTATGAAGGTAAATTATGCCATATCGAACAGGAAGGGGAATGGAAAAATCACCCAGAGATAAATAGGCCTAAAGATGCATATATTGATCTCCCACTCATTCCTTCTCTCTCTCTCAATGTCTCTATGGCTAAAGGTTCAATCAATACTTCCAGTGCTGTAATGCCATCTTTTATAATCCCATCATAATTGGCCGTTCCCGTCGCGTGCCCTCAGATTGGCTTGAGCTGGGGCCTTTTAGAGCTGGGATCTTTTGTTTCTTTCCTTCCCAGATCGGGTAACTGAAGGGGCAGGTCAAACCTGGCCCCAGAGGTCTCTGAAGCAGGACCTGCCTGCACACCAGGGCAAGGGGAGAGCAGGGATGCTCAGCCACGAGCTGGAAGGGCTGGGAAATTCACCCAACAATCTTCCCATTCCTTCAGTGAGGATTGCTCAAGTACAAGCAGCTCTTATGCTTGAACACATTGATTTTTGATTGTGAGAGACAATACACCTTCACTCTTCTGGAGCTTCAAAACCCTTCCTGTCCCCAGAGGAAAGGATGGCTTTGCTTTACAAGGTTTAGCAGTTAACAGAACAAGCTGCTCAAGGGAAAGAAATGCTGATTTGATGCCTACCCACCATGAATTTCAATAATTCTGGGCTATTCTGTCAGAGGACAAAGAACAGAACTGCTTCCCAACCCTGCCCAAGCCTCAGAGGCCCCCCTGGGGTAGATTTATGGTTCTCAGAGATCAGGGTGATACAGAGAGCACAGTGCACACCTCCAGAGGGGAAAGGTCTGTGAGGGCTTTTTTTTTTTCACTGTGGAAAACCTGTATTTGGTCACACTGTGTTTGCCTGTACTGGTTTCCAAACACCCTCCAAAGCTTCTGCTTGAGATGCCACCGGAACAAAGTTGTGTTACCCTGGGGTAGGAACCCCTCTGGCTTTGCTCCAGGCCCAGCACCTTCCCTCTCATTCCAGTGTAAGAAGATGCTGCGCTTTCACAGAAACCAAGAGCTTCCCAAAGGGTGGTTTCAGCTGCTGCTTTCACTGCTGCCTCCCCAGGGCAGAGGTACAAGTGCTGGGCTCTCCTGCAAGGGCCCCACCTCACTGAACACAGCTCTGCTCAACAGTGGAAACCTCTCTGTCAGAACAGCCCAAGATCCCCCACAGCCACAGAGGGCAATATAAGGATGAAATCCTCTATAACCACAGGTTAGGGCACGATACAAGCTTGTGCAGATGTCAAGAAACCTCTTATTGAGAATGAGGTGGCAAAAAAATAAGTAGAAAGATAAAACAAAACAGCAGAACTGCATAAAAGCAGGCACTCCACAGAGTAAAAATGAGCCTTGATAAAAGTCCTGAATTGCATCTATAAATATCCCATAGAATTCCTTCACTGCACTTGTAAATATTCCACATGTAACTCACGTGTGAGACAAGAGCCAGGTTATAAGTTGTGGAGCTTTCTTGGTCCAAGATGTTAAAGTATCACACAAAACAAGGGGAAGATTTGTGGCATCACATGCAGATTCTGCTAGACAAGGTACAAACTGTTCTTTGCTACCTGGATGTGGCCAAAGGATTCCACTCCCCTCATTGATTCAGGAATTTAGACTGTTGCAAGTGTCTAAAGACATCACAATGAACCTGATGAATAAAAATTAACAAAATAAATAAACAAAAATTTTAAAAAGCTTGGCTGGACTGATACCTGGGCTAAATCTTCTCTTTTGACCCATCCAGACTTTTCATTTGTGTGTTTCTCAACAAAGAAGGAATTAATACCCCACTCTCCACCCTCACAAAATTTCCTGTCCTCTCCCCACCTCTGTAAATCTCCAGGAGGCCAAAGTATTTGCATTTCACTGGAACAGGATCCCTGTCCCCAAATTACACCACAGGAAAGGACAGGGAGGATCCCTGTGGGAAGTCAGCAGGACCACTCTGGGAACCTCTTGACCAAGAGGAGGAAAAAGCAAGCAGTGCTCTCAGAAGGCAGGTTACTGCACACACACACTAAATAAAAAGCACCAAGGTTCAGTTTCCCATCAGAGCTGCACCCAGCCTACATAAGACCATGGAATATCCTAAAAAAACCATGGAGCCTCAGGGGCAGATGTGTTTCACTGCAGCCACCCTCGTGCTCCACCAGTGGAAGGGTTGTTACAGAGCTACATCTGCTGTTTGGGTAAAGATTGCTGCCCTGAGAAATCCGCAATTATCTTTGGCTCTGAGGAAAGAAAGTTACTGCTGCAAAGAGTTTGATTTGTTAAACCAACTCTTTGAACAATCGGGAGATTTTGCTTATCAAGGATGAGCACAGCAGCTTGGATCACATCTCAGAAGTCCTGTAACACCTCTTCAGGTCTCGTGGGGAAATGGCTCACTTTCAGAACGACTGTGGGCTTATTTGTCAGATTATGTCCTTTTCTGATTTAGAGATGGGGTAATTGAGAGGTGTTTTAAAAACTTTTATTCTATTTTTAGTCTCATGTGAAGGGTGAGACAATACAGATGTTATAATTTATGCTATTACAATTAGAAGCTAACTATTTTTTAATTACAATACACTATAAGTGTTTCTTTGCCTGTTAGCTTTAGGCCAAGAAATATTTTCACTAATAACCTACAGCAAGGGATTTACTTGTGCTTCCACACTTGTTGGGGAATATTTAGAAATTAAAACATGAATAACTGGCACTTACAGGTGAAAACAATCTTGAATCTCACCATAGCCCCCACCCAAGCAAACAGCACACACCAGCAGCTGGGACTGCCCCTGGATGCTCAGCAAGGTCGTGTCCTCCTCTCCAGGATGGGATCCCCATCCCACAAATCCCCCTGCAGCATCCCTTCCCTCCAGCCGTCCTCCATTACTCATTCCCTGCAAGCCAATCAAGGAGCAATGACAATTAGACAAGTACAAAGAGAGGGTGGTGCTGGGGATGGTGCCTTCCCCTCCACACATGGCTGTTCCCATGCCAGCAGGCCTGGCTGTGCTCACAGACACCCCAGGGCTGGCACATCATCCCCTGCTGCCCAGGGTGGCACTGCCCAGCTCCTCGTGTCCCCTCAGCTTCACCTGCACTGGTGCTCCTCAGGAAGGAGCTCTGGGAAAGGCTCCATGGGAGCAGCACATGGAGGTGGCTCAGCTTTGGGAGGGGGCACAGGCATGGAGAAAGCAGTTATGGGATGGAGCCCTGGTCCAGAGGGGGTGTGGGACAGCCACACCCTCACCCACACCTCTCAACACCTGCAGACAAGCTAAGTGGGATGCCTGAGCTGCATGAAAAAGTGGATGCTTGAAAGGCAAGGAGAAGATCTTTGTTTTAAGAGTAGATGTCACAAAACCCCTGTGGGATCCTGCTAGCAAAATTAACAAGTCAACTTCAAATATTTTGGGAGAAAAGCCTACTGCAGGGGAGTGATGCTCTTTGGTGCAGCAGCACCTTCCTGCACCTGAGCTGCTCCAGGGTCATCTCCTTCACAATATTCCCTGTCTGCCCAAGCACCTCACCTGATTTCCTAGGAAATAAAATCATTAAATTTAACAGGCTCAGTAGAACATTGAACTCTACAGGGTATGCAAGAAATACCTGTGCACCCCACAGTCACATGCCCAAAATCACTGAGCTTTTAAAAATCTTGATCATTACTCTGGAGTTAGGTAACAAAATCTGGTTGAAAGGAAACATCTGGAAACACCAAAAGAAGCACAATTGTACCTTTCTGAAGGGACAGAGCTGCAAAGGGTTGCAGTGGGGTTTTCCTCTCTTTCCCACTACAAGTTCAAACTTGTAAGGCTGGAAGATCCAACAGCAAAAGAAAAATCCCAAAACAGGTTACCAGTTTTTCTATCACATGAAGGAATGGGGAAATGGGGAGAGGACGAAGTCAATCGTTTTCTAAACCTTTGCAAAAGTATTTCATGAACAAACAGTTGCTCCATTTTATATCCTGCAAATGTCATCAATTTTTCTCTCCAAAGTTCTTATTTACAATTTTATTATGAGGCTTAGCAATCACATATTGATTTAATTAATCTCACTTTGCTGCCTGATCTGACCTTGCTGTCTATAAAATGGCCAATGTCCCAGTTAAATTTTGCAAACCCTACCTATTTACCTAGGGTAAAGCTTAGGGTTACCTAAATTTGGTAACCCTACTTCCAGCTGGTGCAGTTGTTTCTACTATCACAGAAACCTGATGAATCCAGCTATTCCTTTAACCTCTCTTCCCAACAGCTGAGCTACATAAATCCCATCTCCTCTGTCAGCTTCCTTTGAGGACTCCTCTCTTCCCCCAAAAATCCCTCCTCAGGGGGCCGGGCAGCTCCTGAGCTGAAGTTATTCACAGCACAAATGCTTTCAGGGCTCTACATCATCCCCACTGCAGGGACCTCCCATCTCCCCTCACTTAGCAAGCCAGTATTTATTTCATCTTCCTTTCCTGCTTTGCTCCACAAGGGAGAGGGGCAAAAGCCAGAGGAAAGACAGAAGCCAGGGGAAGTTATCTTTCATAAAAAAACTAACAAAAGGGTGGAGTTTTTCCTTTTCTTTCTCAAGTAGCTCTGTTTTCCCAGTATTCAACCACAATAAAGGCAGGTAAAAGTGCACCAAGATAACAGTTCATGTGAGCAGATAATGGTGCAAAAGCTGGGATAACTAAAATAGCTCAACAAAATAACCTAGTCAGACCCTCTCTGTTGTTTCTGACTGGTTCTGGGACACTGCCCTTCCTAGGCACACTAAGAACTGGAATAAAAGGGCATTTCAGCATTGAAGAGGTCAGGCAGAACACTTAGTTCCTAACTCACCTATTTCTAAAGTGTGTGAAACAGCAAAGATTTTGCTAGAAGATAAAAATAGTAAACAAAAGGAGCTATTCTAATTTACTGGGTTCTCATTGCACAGATGCACATGTCTAAGAATTATTCACTCAAAATCCACACACCTGCAAGGGACTAGCCAGACCTGTGTCAAACATTTAAATTAGGTGTTTCCCAGCAGAGAACAACCACTCAGGAACTGCACCCGTTAAAACAGGAGAGGTGAAAGGACTCTCCTGATCCCTTTATTTCCAAGAAGAGAGGAGAGGGATGTTCTTCTTATTTCACATGCAACATCAAGACCCAAAAATAAAGTTATTCCATTCCCCCCTGCAGCCAACCACACAGCCTCATTCATCCCTTCTGGTGCCTTATCCAGGCAACACTTTTAAACACATTTGCTATTTCTACAGCTACTGACATCTCTCCTCTCTCACTGTCCTCTCACCATTAAAAGTCTTTTTGAAGTGACTTGGAGTTGGAACATTTGGACAGTTCCCAACACACAGCAGTGCCCAAACATCTTCTTATCCAGCTCTGGAGCAAGTTTTAGTTCACGAGGTGGTTAAGGATAGCTGGAGGTTGTGCCTACACCAACACAACCAGCTGACCTGAGCCTATTTCAAACAGGAAACGAGAACATCAAATCCTCCAGGCACAATTTCAGGCATTTCAAGTGGGAGGAGGCAGGGAATAAACTTCTGTTAATTTAATTACTGTTCCTATTTGAAATGCCTGTGTCCTGGCAGAGGCCTGCCCTCACCTGCCCCCCTCAGCCAGTGCAGTTAGAGAAAACCAAGGAGCACAAATCTCCTGAGCTCCCCTGTGAGAACTGATTCAAGGCTTGTGCGTTGGGGGTGTTGAGGCAGATGTGCACAGGTGTCACCACAGGTGCTCAGGTGACCAGACTGGCCCATTTAAGGGTCATGGCCCAAAGCTCAGGTGGGTTCTGCAGGTGTCCTGGCAGAGCTGCTGTTCCTCCTCAGGATCACAGGCTCCTTTTTTCCTCTCCCTACAAAATCCACTCGGTTTTCAAATAACACAGCAAGCCTCATGCCTCTCCTCTGTGCCTGCCAACAAAGCTGCTTTGTCTCTTTTGCACTTAACAAGACAAAGAAGATGGTTAACAAGAACTTTTGCAGATATGTTTTATTTTTATTTTTAAGACCTTCGGAAGCCAACTCATCTGCTCTCATGGGCTTCTTGCTGATACGTCTCACTTTATTAGTGACTTTGGCCTTGAGTGTCTCAGCTGTTTGATCAATACTGCAGGGGGTCAGTGATATTTTCTCACTTTTAGTGTCTCCCTGCCTTTAACTTTGTCACCTGATGAACAGCACTACCCCTGGAACGCTTATCTCGTATCGATTTTCTCCAGGCTCCTGCTGCATTTCCAGCTGTCCCACCATTTCCCTCCCTGTCACCACATGCCCATTTAATGTTAACTTATCCTCTTGCTCCTAGGCTTTTCATTCTTACGGGGTCTTTTGCCTCCCCCCCCTGCCCAACAGCAGATTGTCAAAAAAACAATTTCCTTTTTTCACCTGACTCATTGTTATCCTTCAGCCGTTCATTGTTTGTCAGCGGGTGCCCCTGGCTGGGCTCAGAGAGGGGCTGAGTGGAAGCAGATGTTTGAAATTCCCCTGCCCCCAGCCACACCACCCAGCCTGGCCTGGAGGGCTTGCATTTACCATAGAAAGTTTGTCTCCCTCACCAACAGAACTTTTCCTCTCAGCTCCATAGCTCAGGAAGCAAAACAAATTTATTTTTGCACAGCGAGGTAGAACAAACAGCATAATAAAGTTTAATACCTTCTAAATGGTACCAGTTTAAAGGCCAAAGCTGATTTTGGGGAACACTGGAAAGCAGAGCCCTCCTCAAGGCAGGGAGTGTTTAATTCCACTGTACCTGGCCACAGGATGGAGAAGCCTCTCCAGCCACACCTCTGGAAGCAGGGAACTGTTTTCACAACTAGCAAGGTGCTGCCTGAAAAGAATCAACTCATTTCATTCCCAACACCTGAGAAATTTACCCACAAAGAACCACTCCTCCTCATTTCCAGAACTCTGGGCTTTCTGCCTTGGGCACCTCACTTTTGGTAATGGCAGAGTCTGTTCACATCTTAAGATGAGACTGAGAGAATCATTTCTAGTGAGAGAATCATTTCTAGTGAGAGAACCTTAGAAATGTACCTCAATTTAGAAATATCTAAAAGCAAACCAAAGTAACTCATCTAGAATTAAAACCAAAACAAACAAACAAAAAAAGGAATCATAAGATCTAAGTCACTATTCCTGATTTCACATTCCAACAGAAAAATGAAAAGCAAAATAAGTTTCACCTGATACTTGACATGTAAAAGTTCAGTTTATGAAGGAAAAGGAAAAAGAAGCAATGATTTACATAGTTCTATTTTCAGTCCCATGGCTGGGAGTCCATTGGTTTCAGCAGAGCAGATCTAACAGGTTTCCATGTTGTTTCCCTGTTACCAGCTCTGATCTTCAGCCTTTCAAAGTCCTGAGCTCAGGGCTGGAGAGACAATGAAAGACAATTCCTTACCTTGATCTACTTTTTATGTATGTCCATGGCTTGAACTGCTCTACTTTTAGGCAAATAGTACAGTAAATCTTAGGGAAACTATTCCACTGCTTGAGTTAACATAGGAACTGTCCTCTGCAGTACTTAGCCCAACATTTTCCTGATTTTACCCTTTGAAATGTATAGTTTCAATGAACACACCCCCTTTTAACAGTTGAGTATCCTACCACAGATTAAAATGCTGCCAAGGAGATCTGGGGCACTGAGCAGTGAGTGGGGCTGGATCATTCCCACATCCAAGAATTAACCAGAAAGGAGGATTTATTTGTAGCCCACCCAGGTGAAGCCATCATTTGTAGCCCACCCATCACGGAGGCAGCTGGGGCCCGAGGTGGAGGAGGAGGTCACCACCATGTAGTGAAGCAGCAGGACTGCCCAGAACACTGCCCAGGGAACATTTTTGACCAGGGCAGGGTTTCACAGAAGCTTGTTTCCCCACTGGGACTGTGGGAAAGGAACCACAGGCACGCAGCACACTCTGCCCAGCAGGACAAGCAGAGCCCAGGGAGTGGAACAAGAGCGCGATGGTGAGGGCTGCTGCCATCACCTGCCTCCAGTGCAAGGATGCTCCACAGATCCTGGCCTCCCAACTCCCTGCTGCAGCAGCCACCCAGTCCCAAAGGAGGTTATGGACAGGTCTCACCCTCTCCTTTTCTCCTCTGGTGGGTGAGAACAGCACATGCACTCAGGACTGGGGGGCAGCTTGTCCCTGCCCTGCCTATTCAAACCCCTGGGGTCTTCCTGTGCCTTCCTCCAAGCTATCCCAGAGGATGGAGCTGCACAGCTGAAGGGCCACCTGCAGGTCCCTGTCCAACACTGAGCCTTCCCTGAGCAGCTGTACCCCCTGCCCAGCCCTCTCAGACCCTGCCATTAGCCCCTGATTTAACGTCCACGTGCTTTATTATTCATCTAACAGGTTTATTCCTTTGTCAGGTGCAGCCTCGCGTGGGAGCGCTGCGCTGGGACAGGCGCAGCAGGATTTATTGTGCTGGCAGGTCTGTTCCTAGAGCAGCTATTCATTTCTGCAGGCTCCCAAGCACCAGGGAGGCAGGAGGCTCCTGCTCAGAGCGAGCCTGCATTGCCCTCCTGCGGCCAGCACCCGGCTCCCGGAGCCCGCACATTCATCATAGCAGCAGGAGTGTAAAATTCAATTTTACCTCTCCATTCATTCTGAGATGAGTTGAAGGCCGGCCTTGTACATATAAACCACACTTTACTTCATCAGAGCCTTGGTAACAAATGGAGTGTCTTCTTCGGGGAGTTTAACCATCAAAAAGCAGCGCGCCGTTTAATTCCACGCGTGCCGAGGGTCAGAGAAGGAGCTCTTGGCATCAGCAAATGCTTCAGCCCTCAGCTGTGCAGTAAACTATGTTTTAGAGATTGTTCCTCAATACGAAATGATCAGTCCATTTATCTGCTAAAGCAGCCTGTCTCTTTGTTCAGTATCCCAATATTTTTTCCGCTGACCTGATCTGGACAATAAACCAAAGTCATCTTAAGATATTCACTGTTCAATTTGTTACTTGAGTGCCTCTGGGTCTGCCTGGCCCTGCTGTCAGCATCCCGGGCTCCCCAGCCTTCCACACTGACCCCAGTGCCTGTGCCAGGCACGCCTGGTCTGCACCAGCTCATGGGGCCAGGCTCTGATCCCAGCCCCTGCCATGTCCCAAACCTCCAGGCAGATGTTCTGCCCTGCATCCCTCCCACACCAAACACCCCACAGCGCTTGTAGGAGGGTTTGGGGCTCTCTCTGAAGCTGCTTTTGCACAGCTGCAGCCACAGTCTTTCCCCAGGATGCTGTGATGCTGGTTCCCTGTTACAAGGAGGAGCTGATCTGTGCTCAGGGGGTGCCCAGGTCCCCTCTTTGCACCCTGACCCCTCTCCTGGAGCTGGTGACCCACCACAGTTTGAGTGAATGCATCTGAGCCAACATGCAGGACAGGAATTTATCACCTATCTCCTCCTATGACTGGAATTTTAACTGTTTTGCAGCAGTGTGGTGCAGGAGCTCACCATCCTCACACTTCTTTGTACACTTACTGGCAAAGGCCAGTGAAATGGACTGTGTCCCTCTCCCTCAGAAGGGGATGTAGCTCGTGCACAGCCAAACCACTGCTGGCCATCAGCATCTCCCTGGTGTCTGAGTTCTTGTCTTCCAGTGCTGGAACTGCTTTGCCTCTCTCTACATCACTTTGTGATGAAGCTTTCAGAAACTCAGTTCCACAGGAGGTTTCACAGTACCACAGAGAGCTGAGCTCGCTCTGGCACTCCCACCCCAAGCTCACTTTTCCCTGCTAGCTCAGGTATCTCAGTCAGCAAACTGGGTGCACCTTATCCTTGGGCATCAGCAGTCCCTGTGCACTGCATGGAGGATCAGACAGCCACACGAGGCTGCGGTGTCCACTGCAGGAGCCAGACACCCCAAAGCCAGCCCTCACAGCTCCCTGACTCACGCCCTGAGCCCTTTCATGCAGGTACCTGTAAATAACTCGTGCAAGTTTACACTACAGTGATGAGGGATTTAATCTTTAAAAATGTTAAAAGAGCTTCCAAACCACCAAACCGTCCTGGCTGCACAGACAGGACACTGCCTGGAAAAGCTGCTCCTCATAATCATTAATTTTGATCCTCTTGCCATTTTTCATGGGCTGTTTGCCCCGTGTTGCTCATGAGGAGCTCCATATCATCTGTCCAGCATCACATAAGCAGCAAGATTTTAACAGCAGCCTGCTGACTGCAGCTTTCTCAATGCTTCCCACCTTGGCTGTGCCACACCAGCCCTTCAGCCAAAACAACAGCAGCCTGCAGGAGCAAATGAGAGATGCTGGGAGTCTCTAGAAGGACATTTTCATTTCATTTAAAACATTTTTGATCTTTTTTTCCCAAGGAAGATCCTAACCCTTTATCCATGTTTTGAAGTTTCACCCTGCTTCTTTCACAATTTTTTAAAAACAAAGGGAGGAGGAAAAAGCTTCTTTTGCAGATCTGCATTTTTCTGCAGTGGAAAAGCACAGCGAGGAGAGGGATGTGGCAAAATACTTTCTGCCACTCAGCCAGAGTGAGTAAAGTGAGGAAAAAAGTGCAACTGAAATCAAGCACAGCATTTAAAGATCAGTCAGCACTGAGAAATATCAGATGTCAGCAATCTGCTCCTTCCAGCTTTAGAATGAAGAGTTTTCTCTCAAACCGTCTCAGCCAGTTTTGGTGACAAAATTCCAAACATGCAAACCCACTTGCCAAAACCATTTTTGCCTTCCAGAAAGCATCATGTTGGTGGGTGTCAATAAATCTGACAGACACTGCAGTCTCCTACTGCTGTGGGAGATAAAATTTCACCCATATTTACACTTCAGTAAAATGAACTACAACTGGATTTATCCAGAGAGAGACAAAGTCAACAGCAAAATTCACATGTTCCAGTTCCTTGTTTCCAACCAAAAAGTGATTCCAGAATAAAATTCTGGAGGAAGGAGGAGAATAATCAATGTTTATCTACCAACTTCAGTAAAAAATACACCAAGCAGCCTGCTCCAAAGTGGTGGATAGTGCCTCTGGAGTCCTTGAAGGTGTTTTTCCCTGGAGAGCCCACCTGGGGAAGAGCTGTGATGCTGACAGGCACTGTGCCCTGGGCAAGCTCTGTCAGGCTCAGCTCCACTCTCCTCTCGCTGCAGCTGATGCAGGAATTCTGGCAAAGCCTAAAACTCCTGTCTTGCCAGAAGTTATTGCTTGCTTAGGTACAAGGGCTCCTGGAAAGTTTCCAAACCCTAATGGGAACTTCACTCAAATGACTGAGTAGTGGGTTCCCACATATTTCAGCCTCCCCAGTCCCTGAGATTTCCTTCCACAATACATCTTCCCTCTGTATTTCACTCCTCACTCTCACAAGACAACCCTTAAATAGACTCAAGAGGACTTTGTGACAAAGGGACAAGAGTTAGGAGGTGTCTGTGAAAAGCTTTTGGATGGAGAGCAGCAGGAGGACATGGAGCAGATGCAGAGCAGCAGCTGCACTTGCCAACATGCACCAGCCCCTGGCTGCCTCCATTCCCTGTTCAACGATGAGTGCTTCCCACTTGGACCTCCTCACTCATCTCCACAAGCCTTCCTTGTGGCACAGCACATCCCCAGGATGCCTCCAGATGGGGCTGAAATGGAAAGGTGCAACAAAGAATCACACCAAGGGCACAAATACCCACAGAGTAACCTGCACAGAGTGGGTTTCACACTGCTCCCCTGCTGCAAATCCTGCCCCCAAAATGGCACCAGTGGGGACATGCTGAGCAGGGGACCATGAGGTCTGAATGGGGCCATTTGCCATTTAGAGAATTCACTGAAAATTAGCCTTTTCCACAAATATTTTGGGGACAGGATGAGGAACAGGACATAACATGAGTCTGATAGCTGCTTGGAAAATCAGTGCTAGGGGATGTGGACACCTTACAAGTACCACCATGTGGGACCCTTGGCCAGCCAAAGGGGCAGTGACAGCCTGGTTCCTCTCTGCACAGCAAGAGAGATGTGCCCTGCAGCCAACAAGAAGCACACACTCACCACCAGAACTGTCTCCTTCTCTCCATGGTGAGCCCTGCAAGGCAGATCAGTGTCCAAACCCTGCACTGACTCCCTGCCATGATGGTGCTCAGCCAGGCAAGCTCTGAGGGCAGGGTTTGTACCACAGCCAGGAATCATCTCCTCTGGAAATGCCCCGGTGCAGCAGGAGCCCTGCACACAGCTGCAGGGGGAATCACTTTCTGCTTCTCTAGCTGAACCAAGAGGCTTCAAGGCTTCTCTGATGGGTCCCTCACCACTGTAACATGCTGCTTTCCCACCTGTGGGATGCAAAAGCTTAAATCAGCAGCAGCTGCAATTTCCAAAAAGACAGATTTTGAGTAAGCCAAGACTTGTTCAACACTGCTACAGCTCTGCTACAACCCCCCTCCATGTGCCAGGCTGGCCAGCATCCCCAGGAAGCTGCAAAGAGCCTTCCTGGTGTCCTGGCTGCTCTGACAGCTCCTAATGGCCACCACTATTTCACAGTGCCCCAGCTGGATTTACACTCAGAGCTGCCTCTGTGATGGATGCCTCCCACCAGCACTGCCCCAGCCTGTGCCAGCACAGCAGGGCCAGGCAGATCCTGCTCCCTGTGGCAGGACTGAACATCATCTGGCTCTTCCAGGCCCCAGCAGAGTCCCTTCCCTGCCCTGGCTACAGCAGGGTCTTTGCACAGCTTATGACACGCTGGTATCTCCCCAGACACCAAAGGGAGAAGCAGCAGGAGTTCCATAAAAGCTGGCAGATGGAAGATGTTTCCTGACATCAAAACATTCCCTGTCTGACAGGATCCTCTCTCTGGCAACAGGCATCTGCAATAAACAATCGATTTCTTGGCTGAAGGAAGCCAAGAAGCTCTTGTGATTTGCTGCTCTCTGTCCTGCTCTCTCTCCTGTAAGGTTGGACTTTTCCAAGCAGAACAGGATGGAAATCTACCAGGATCTGGTGGCTGACCCCTGCTCAGTGGCAGACCTTGAGAGGAGCCTTGCAGGCAGAGGCTGCACAAGCAAAGCAGGACTCACTGCAGGGACCCCCACCCACCTCCAGGCATCTGTGGGAGGACATCAGAAACAGCCCAAGGACAGGAAAGATCCTCCTCTGACTGCTTCTGCCTCAGCTTTCCCCCTTCTGCCTCTGCCTGCAGCACCCAGCCTGGGAGGAGAGCACAGGGAGCAGCCTTGGACCTGGGAGAGCAAGGAAGCAGCAAGGGTGGGATGTGCAGCTGCAGCCAGCTCCTGATCCCACCGTGAGCTCAGCAGCAGGGATTCCCTGGAGTGCTGCTCCTGACGCTCTGTGCACTCCAGGAACTGTAAGAGACAGTTCAAATAAATCTGCGAGACAGGTTAAACGCATTTAGTTATTTTCAATTCTTTTATTCTAGAGAGGAGAAAAGAGGGATTTTTTTTTTTCCGCAGGAAATTTTGATCATTCATAATTGGCAGCACAGCCAAATTCAACCCCTGCATCTCACAGCCCTGCAATCCACAGCCCTGCAAAGCCAGTTCTGGAATGGAGCAGGAAGACACTCCTGCACCCTCTGAGACAAATCACATCTGCCATGCACATCTGCCACAAAAACCAAAAAAAACAAACAAACAAAAAAAAACCGGGGATTTTTTAGTCTGGTTTGGAGTTTTTTGCACTAATCTGTTAATTTTGTTTATTACAATAGTGGCTAGAATCCAACAGAGCTCAAAGATTCCTTTGTAGTGAATATGAAGTGTGGACAAACTGCCATTTTCTAGGACTCAGGGTGTAAGTGAAAGAGCCACTATAGAACGTCCTGCTTGGGAATTTTGGGGGTTTTTTAAGGCATTTTGTTTGTTTGCTTTTAAACCAGCAGGATATTCAGCCCTCTGGGTTTTTCACTAATCTCTGCACCTCAAATGCTGCCTTTATCCCACAGCCACCGACAGCTTTTTCCTTTACCCTTTCTCATCCCACTTACCATTAAAGTAATTAAATATTAAAACTGAATAAGGAAAACTTTTGAAGAATTGGCAAATTAGTTTTTCCCCACGATACTTTTTGAAACCGGTGCCTGCCATCTACTGGCACTTTTCTCAAAATGCAGCCACTTTTAAGCCAAAAACTGGAGAAAAGAACATTTTTGCCACAAGCTCCTTACATTCATCTTGCAACTTTCTTATTGCAAGCCCCAGCAAAGTCACTTCCTCTAAATGCTGAGTTAGGGTGTCACCTTTTTTGCTAATTGTTGATTGCATGATCACTTGATAGATTTACATTATGAAATTAGAGTAATAAACCTGTTTCCAAGCTACTTTCAGTAAAATTGTCTGAGCTCAGTGACAATTACCAGAATCCTGGGATGAGCACAGTTATCCATGACACTGATGCTCCCAAGAGAAGGAATTCTGAAAGGCTCTCTGCTCCCCTGCTCTCTTCTCTCCCACCTTCCATGCAACCAAGGCTCCCAACTTTTAATTACTTGTCTCTTCAGATTAACCAGAAAGAGTTGTGTCTGTTTCCCAATAGTTTATCAGAATTGCTTTTAATCCACAAGGTGGGAAACATATTTCAATTCATATTTTCTTTGGCTGAATCTTTATTCCAGTTTAACTTGATTTTCTTCTAGAGCTGACAACACTGAAGTCCTGAGTAGAAACACTGACAGCACTTGCTGAGGGGCTTGAGGAGTGCACCTTTTACCCCACAATCATTTAATGTCAATGGGTAGTAAATTTACTTATTTTTAAAATCTGTCTCTTTGCCAGCAATGGAATGACTTCTATTCCAAGCAGTATTTTGATTCAACTGCTATTTTAACCTCATTCTCTAAAAACAAGGGTTCCAATCCTTAAATGTTCCCTAAACTGACAACCAACTTCAAATGACTCCAACCTTCCCCACAACAGCCTGTTACTGCAGCAAAGGGCCACCACCAAGGCAGTGAGCCACCTCCTTACAGCAAGCTATTTAAAGCAGAATGCTCTCTACTAATCTAGCAGGGAGCTGGAGGCCAAAGCTTTACAAAATAAAGAGATTTTCAGAGGGTTTTAAAGTCTTCTGTCTTCCAACACCTTCCAAGGGCCCACATCTCTGATGCCAGCAGTGTTTTCTCTCTAAAGGTGACCTTAGTCTGGATTCTAATAACACTTATTAGCCTGCATCTCTAGTGTAGGGTATGCCTGTTCTGGGTGTGGTGATACCTCAATAGTTCGTAAAACTGCCAAAAAGTCTCAATTTTTTTTTTTGTTTGTTTGTTTGTTTATAAAGACCTACCACACTCATTCTTACCTAACTACAATGGTTTGCAGTGTGTGACAAAGCTTGCACTTCCCTGAGTTCTGACCTCAGCAGGAATCACAGTCATTCCTAGAGGAAATTCTGCAGCTGTGCAGCCAGGTAAAAGAACATCTGGACAAGACAGGTCTCCAGAGCCACCCAAAATTCTCAGAGCTGGCAAATGCAGAGGCCAGCCACCGCCAGCCCAGCCCAACACACCCACCCAGCACCCCTGGAAATCACCCCCTGCTCAGGCCCAAGTGATGCATTCCCAAGCTTCCTCTATTCAACAGTTTTATTTTTCTTAAGAATACTTCCAGAGGACAGAGAAACACAGACAATTGACAAGTCTTCATATTCAGTTCTTTCTCCGATCCTTTAAGAGAAAAAAACCCGCAAATGAGATCTTTTTAGTGAGTCCCAACACTGCTCTCAGCTCTGGCTAGGAGACAGTCCCTGCCCCGAGGAGCTTCCAGTCTAAGAGAGTGATACAAAGGTGAGGGGCACAGGGACAACAAGAAGGAAGGTGACAGTTTTCATGCTGCTGGTGCCATTCCTGGAGACTGGTACATGTGTTTGTGCTGGCAGTCAGGATGGACACACCGAGGAGACCACACAGTGCACGTGGCACAGCGTGTTCTCTCTGCAGGTATTTGGAAGGGACAAGGTAAAGAAGCTCTCAAGAAAGTTTTCAAGGCAGTCCTGTGATGAGGAAGGCATTTGTTCTATGTAGAAATTTTTGCCTATTTACATCCTTTTTTTAAAGAAGAAAATAAAACAGTTAATATGAAAAAAACCACATTCATCAAATCAGCTGAATTACAAAAATAAAATTTTCAAGCTATGTCTTTCTAAAATAAATATCATTAGGTAAAAATGGAAAATGGAAATAAATAAATACATGTATCCAAGCTGTCTTGTTAAAACACAAACAAGCATAATTACTGAAAAAGTAGCCATGGAATCCAAATTAAAGCAGCAACTGTTCAGAGGATCCTTCTCCTCAGTAACAGAGGAAAACGAGTCCCAAGCAGCAAAGAACAGATTTGTCTTAAAAGAAATATAAAGGACTGTGTTCCTTATAGGAAAGTATAGAATATTTCCTTCTTTGCTGATCAACAGAGGCTAAAAAACAGAGTTTCATGATTTTCCCCAATGAAATATTTTACTGGTATTTCCAACCAGTGGAAGGTCAACATTTTTTCCCTCATAGGATAAAAAGAAAAGTAAAGCCCCATCTGTGAACTTGATTGATTGTGAACATACATCTTTAGTCCCCTGATTGAGCAGAAAATTAATCCATCTCAAAAATACTGAGCTGCTCTTTCTCCCCCTCCCCAAACAGCAACTCCCATGAGCAGAACCCAGACATTTGAGTGCCCAGGGACTGCTCAGCACAGTGAGCTGGGCCAGCTCAGCCTCGGGCAGGACACTTTTACTGCTTGGGAGCACAAGCTGCACCAGTTTGGGATGGTCCAACAGGAAATCCATGTTTCCATGGCAGCACCTTGCATTTCAAGGGGTAGTTGATTGCCCTGAGCTCCTGCTGGCAGGAGCCAGGCTCAGTTTGGCCGGTGTAAGTCACAGTGCTCTGGGTGACAGGAGGCAGGGTACCCTACTCCCCACGCTCATAAGGCAGTACCACTCCAGGAAATCTGTTTCTTTCTTGAAGGTTTTTTGTGGTCCTGTATGTCCTCTTACTTTTTAAGTTGTTTTTCTACCTATTTAAAAGGAGCAACATGCCCAGATTAACAACAGAGGTCAAGTAGGCAAAGATTAAAATGTCCACAATGCAAGCTCTAGGTTTACAATGTACTGGTCATGCATAAACCCCTACAGATCCTGGCAGGCATTTAAACATTTAGGATGATGGAAGATCAAATTGCTAATGAACTGACTGCTGAATGGACTGTAGCCAGCTTGAAATCACTGGTAGGTTCTGCTTCTGATGTCACAACTAAAGTCATGTCAGTGGTCATCAACTTTAGCCCTTTTTGCTTTCAAGGAAAGATGCTGCAAGAAAAGAAAAGAACAAAAAATTGCTTAGCAGATACACCAAAACTTAAGAAAAAAATCAACTACAATGCTTTCTATCCTTAATCACAATTTAAATAAATTCTAACAGAAATATCCACACCCATCCAACCTCTGCTTGTTACTGACTCAATTAAAATAAACCCGTTAAATAAAAACCCACATGTACCCCAAAGCGATATTCTGGCTTGTAATAAAACAACTCCTAGTTCTTCTGTACTAGCTGCAAGCAAAGGAACAATTTCCCACTGGAAGCAATTTTCCAGGTGTAAAAATGCACAGAAAAATGTGCTCCCAACAATACATCTGCAAAAAAAACCCAGAAGAATGTACATGAAGGGGAAGATTTTAACAATTGTATTAATCCTGAAGTTCCACTGGAACTTTGGAACCTCTGTGCCTTTAAAGACCTTCAAATGTGGAATGAAATATGAAAAGAGTTCTGCAAAACTTGGAATGAGAAATAACTGACCAAAATCAAGCTGTAGAACATTTTTTAACAGAGTCCTATTCAGTGGTAATTTGTTTTTAACTTGACAAAGGAATAAAACCTTTCCTTCCTACCACAAAGATGTGTCCTTCAGTAGAAAAAGGGTCTGAATATCTGTAAATTAACACAAACCTGTGTGATTTGTAACAGTTCATTCATTAAATTTTTTTAGGTATGACTCAAATTTTTACACAAAAGAAATATTTCTAATTTTCAAACATTTTATAAGGACACCCAAGACTTCTGGCTGATATGGATAACTGACCAGGCTGGAAGAGAGAATCTTCCTCAAAACCAGCACCATCCTTGAGAGCTACCATTTATTTTAGGATGAAAGCAATGATTAGATCATACTGCAAACTGACTTCACTTGATCAAAAGGTAAAAAACTTGGTAAAAATTGGGTTTTGATGTAACTTCCTAGGATATCTACAGCACTAGTAGCACTACTTTGAAAAGCATGTTCCCTCATTCAAGACAAGTCCTCTTTGCTACCACCTACCTAAAGGAAAACCTCACCCCAAACTTCAGCCCATGGAGAGGTCACAACAGGATTCTGTGTGGGTGTGGGCTGCTAAATGTAAATTATGTGACAACTGTAAATATGTGAGTCAAAGGACTAATTATTGCAGGAACAGATTTGATCCAGCATTGGCTCAGCTCCTTTTTACAGCACGTCTGCAGATCATCTCCCAGCAGCTGAAGGCTCAAGGCTCTGCCCCACAGGGGTCATCCCTGCCTTTGTCAAATGTCTTACAGGAAAAAGGCAGAAAATATTCAGCTACTTAGGAAGTCCATTTATAGATGGGAGTTGTCTGGGTAATTGAGATGAATTATCCAAGATGAGCATAAAAAACCCCTCTCTCAAGTCAATCACATGAACAGATGCCATACTGTGGGGAACTGGAACCACAGAGGTGTCCTAAGGTGCTCCATGCACCACAGGATTCTCCCTTTTGACAAAACCCCAAGGAAGTGAAAGAAAACAAACATCAGATTCTCCAAGAAGTCAAATAGTGAAGCAGATGTATAAATGAGAAACACACCACCTTTTTCACAGGTCTGTTATGCAAATGCATTTTTTCACTCAGATTTTGGAAATATTTCATTAATTTAAAATATAAAGCTCAGTAGATATTAATGTCCCATGAGAAATTCAAATACAAGATCGATCTGGTAATCTGTACAGTATTTATAGGCTCTGTGGTACCAACAGCCCCAGCTGAACTAACATTTAGGTAATATTTAATACCAATTCAGTTCTCAGAATGACCAGTGAATAAGTCTGGATTGACAGATTCACATGGGACAGTCAATTGAAAGATACTTATAAATAAAAGGTATCTGTATCACACACAGCAATTTGCAATAAAGCTCTGCTCAAACAGCAGCTGCTCTTTGCCATTTCACATTTGAACAGATCAGTAAACATAATTAATGCTCAAAAAAAAAAAAAAAATACTCAGGATTTTCACAAACATTTGCAAAACATGCAAAGGCTCTCCTAAAATTGTTATGCAAAGTGTGATCACTGTCTACCTACAGTACTGCTCAGGGAATTGCTACCAAGAGCTACCACTGAAGTGTAGAATGGCTGAAGGCTTCATTTCCCAAAGTGATACGATGGTGAATGTAACTTCACCAGCAAATGGATCTCACTTTGTAACTCTGAGATCCACTGGCTGGATCATAAGGAAAAACATTTCATGCATTAACTTATTATCCTCTTCCTTTATATTAAAACCACTACAATGACCAGAGCCAACTGAATTTCTGTCCCATCAGACCACAGCAAAACAAAAGCCCCTAGAAAGTTCAGACACAAGAGCTGCTGTGCAGCAATGGTACCGTTTGGCCTTTATGCCGATTCCGTACCGTTCCTTGCTGGTAAAAGTGAGGGGCCAGCTCCAACAGCCAGGAGGATTCAACAGCTGTCACATCTCTCATGTAGTATTTAGCAGTCTGTATGACTTCATTGTAGACTACCCTGGGAGAAAGGAGACAAAAATGAATAGTGTTTGCTGTCAAGCGATGAGGGAGAGCTGATTAACACATATTTAGACAGTTTCACACACATGCTGCCAGAGGTGGCACTTACAGAGTGACAAGAGGGTCCTTAAGCTGTAATTCAGCCTCTTGCCTCCTTCTGATTGGTTGGTCAAAGTTGTCCACATTAAGAAAATCCTTAGATTGCCATGAAAACAACCTCACGAACTACCAGACCATATGGGTGCAAGGTATCCATGAAAGAATGTTTCTTATAATAGGGTCAAGGGGGACTCACAACTGATGCTTTGGAAGACAGAATATGAATTACTCTGTGATATCATAAGGGAAAATGTCCAAAGCACCAAAACCCTGCACCCACAACAAGGAGGGCACAAACCCCAGCATGACTATCCCTGGCGCCAGTCTGCAGACAGGTGAGATAAGCATCAGAGGAAGAAATCAGCTTTAACTCCTGCCAGAACATCTCCTGGGAAAAGATTTAGGAACATCCAACCATGTGGACTCGTCCCCACTGCCAGCACAGTCAGGCTGCCAGCAGGGACAATCTATTTCTGAGGTCACCTTCTGCAGGTAAGGTCTTTTTCCCCAAGGAAGTACAAACCCTTGCACTGAAGGGGCAGCTACCAAATCCTTAAGTCACCATCTGCCTTCTACACACAGCAGAGCTGCAAACACCTGAGGTTTGTGGTTTCTCATTAATTGGTATTTAGCTCTCAAAGAGGAAAGAGTCCAAAATTCTCTTTGCCAAATGCATCCTGAGACATGGCAACTAACACAACTAAAAATAAATCAGAGGAAAACAAACCAGAATGAAAACACATTTCCTATACACTTGTAGCAGAGAGAGAACTGAAGCCCTCAATAGAGGATGGCTGCCCAGGCTGCAGCAGCACTGAAATTTAGTTTGCTAAGTTAACTCCTATGTGACAGGATGCCATGACACCAGGCCAAGCTTATCCTTCTAAGTCTCAGCAGCAGGCAGTGCAGGATGGAAGTCCAAATACTTCAGGCTGATCATGCTGACCTGAGAGCTCCACACACATTCTGTTTGTTATCTGGGGACCTTTAACCTGCAAATGGAATGATCATATCCCAGCTAATGGGAAGTATAGCCAGTTCTTTCCTCAATCTGCTGGACAGCCATAACTTTTCACATCATGCATTTTATGTGTAAGCCCTTTCCCTGCAATCCATTTACCATTTCTGCAGCACCTGTTTGATAGGATATTTCCTTAACAGGCTTAATAGAAGTAAATTAACCCTGGCTCTGTTTAGATACAGAGACTACTTGGAGAACAATCTGCAGTGCAATATGCCCACGAAACAGGGTCACCTGGCTCTGCTTTCCAGCCTCTGCAGGTTTTTTTGACAGTCAAACATCACTCTATTCCCCTTATTTATTTGGATACTCCCTACAAAATGTTTCAAAGGAAATGCTATTTGGATTCTCCCTGTGGGAACTATGACCTTCTACACCTATTCCTCCACTGATGGAGAGAAACAATTCAATTTGGATGCTTCAAGACTCTTAAAAAATCCCCAAAGAGGAAGCAGCTGTAACTTACCAGCGTGGAGGTTTCTCTGCATACAGCACTGAGCTGGGGTGGATATGAAGCTCGTGGTCATCACGGATAGTCCTTGAAAACAAGATACTACTTCAGACTGTGCCTCTCTTTATTGCTTAACATTTGGTTCCTTTCTGCCCCAGTATGAACGTTTAATAAAAGCAAGAATGAAAGGGCTGGAATAAATTAACAGTTGCATTTAATGAACAGATGAAACCAGGCTTAAATGCTAGCGAAAGGAACAATCAATAATTTGATGTCCTAAAAGAGTTTTATCCACATTAAATGAAAAAGCAGCACTTCAGGCTTTTACTCAGTGCTTTGGGAGTGCTACAACACTACTGCACTACAATTGTACCTGCTTAACTTAAAGCAATCTAACGACTGCTAGTAGCAGCTTCCCACTATTAATAATTTTAGTTATATTTGCCAAAGAGAAGAGATAAACACTGAGGCAGTTTCCAAATACAGAACTTCAAATATTTAGTGCATTGATTGCCACATGTTTCTCCTAATTTGCAATTAGGAACATCTGCTTGTTGATTAAACTCAGATTAATTCATCAGGGGAGCTTTCCAACCAAGCACCAGTTGTAGTGAAACTGTATAGAGTCACCTGTAAGCTCCTGTGGAGTGGAATTTAGCTGCATTAGCAAAGAATCCAGAAACTATGCACCTCAAAACAGGATCTGGATCACCTGGAAAGAAGAATTTTTCTGTAAGGTGAGTCAATGGAAAGGCAAAAATCCCTAAAATACCACTTAATCATCTCAAACAACTTTTCAGAGTGCATCAGGCTTTGACAGCAAAGACAGGAGAGCAGACAAACCCTGCAATTCCTTTTGACTTCAATTTCACAGCAAAGCAAAAATTGCTGCCTAACGAACGAATGTTGCCACCTGTGTCTCCATGAAGAGTTTCACTGTCCCCAAAGCAGCCCAGTGTGACAGCTGAGCATTGAAGGCTGATTTTTCAGAGCAGGTAGAGACAAGTGCTAAGAACCAGTCCTGGCACCTGTGCACACACAGCACAGCTGGAAATCATATCCCAAAGGCAGAACAGCACTTTGAACAAAAATGGCCTTTTTGAAAAGACAAAGAGGGAACAGGGTGACCTATTTAGGAGTCTTTTGGAAAATCTGTCCACTAAATAGATAATCAGTGGTTTAAACTTTTGCTGGAAATCTCAACTAATGAAGACTGGACTAAAATTTAATTGTACAAATAGGCTGAAGTACTCTTCTGCAGTCATTTTTAGGAAAAAAATCTGGTCTAAATTAACATTATTTTGAGGCCAGGATAAAAATACTCCAAAGGTTACAAGAAAAGCAGGGAGCAGACTGCCAGTTTGGAAACTACTTTCACTATGTATTGGACAAGAGCTTAAAAAAAATATCACCTTCACTGGACTTCTTTGGCACTTTAAAGCGGACGAGAAGTTTTTTCAGCTGCTCTCTTACAACAGAAGCTCTCACAAGCCCTTTGTAGTTCAGAAAGTGTTCCTGACACCACTGGGAGCTCTTGCTGTGCTGTACAGTGAGAAGAGAAAAAAATCTCAGTGAGATATCATCAGTAAAGCAAACCCAATCTCTTTTGGATAGCCTTGTTCTGTTTTAATTCTGGTCTCCTGCAACACATTTCTTGTGGTTTTCCCTGAAAATTACCTATTTACAGAGCAACTAACAAGGGTATGTAGCACTAGTAACTAAAAAACATGTCTCAAACAACTTGTAAATAGCAGATCAAATGCTATGGGGTATTTTCAAACAGATGTGCTTCATTTCTTCACATGTGGTGAAAGAGAAGAGCATTCATTCCATTGAATTCTCTCAGATCATAAACTCGTCTGTTTTCAACCTCAAAATGTAAACAACCTTTTCAGTGCTGTTTTCATTGGTCTTCTCTCTGCAAAGGGCTGTTTCTCCAGAACCCAGCACTCCCTCCAAGAACTTTTGCATCTGACTGTTTCTAAGAGAGTTACACAGATACAAAATGTGAAGGGCAACATTTCAGTTGGTGCCTGCCTGGCTGCTTTGTGGCTGGGGAAAAAGAGTCATGGTTGAACACTTGGGTGGTTATATTGCTTCAACTCAGCACTGCTGCAAGTATTTTACTACAGAATTGGTTTATACCAGCAAAATATACTCCTCCCAAATAGGTGTAGCAACTTCAAAACTATTTAATAAACCTCAGCTTACAGAGCAGTACTAAGGTTGGTGTTAGACCTCAGGGTATGACGATCAGTGAGTTAATTTAACACCAGAAAATAGACTGCTAGATTTAAATGCAGATTATCATCAGTAAAACGTGAAAAAATATTAATTTCATTGGAAATTTGGACATTTGTTTTCCCCAAGACCAAATCCCTGTCTCCTTGAAAACACAGCTGTCTACCCATAAGATTTCCACGCTGTACCCCAACAAAATTCTCTTTTACTCCCTGTTCAGAGGAACTGAGGAAGATCTGTGGCAAATGGTGATCAGAGAGTCTTTTAATGTAGACTTATCACTTGGTAGGCTTGGTAAGTCCTCAGCTTTGAGAGCTTTTTGTATCCAAAACTTTCCGATTCAGAAGTGAGAACCTCAGGTTCCTCCCATTCCTGCAAATCCACATCCACTTGAACTGACTTACTTTGATAAAGGCTTCATAAACATTCAGCATGGTCAGATGATCACCTTCCTCCACAGCAAACTTTCTGTGTTGCCTGGCCTGCAGAACAAGAAATACCATTTTATAGGCAGACTGATTTTTGCTGAAATCATGTCTGACATGCCCAATTCCTTTCAGCTCCATATTTCTTGGGGACTGTTAAATTCTAACCATCTATGGCAGCTCCTCTAGGCAACAGCAATGCTTTCCTAGCCCCCCTAAACTCAGGAACACTTTTAAAACTGAAATTGGAAAAATTAACAGATCAAGAATCTCCATTCATTAAAATTAGGCTATTAAGCATTTGCTACATCCTTCCTTGTTTTGTTCATCTCTAAAGCAAATGGTGTGTGGGAAGGTTTTGGAGGATTTTTTTCTGCAAACCCTTCCACTGACCAGTATTGGTTTATAACCTTTCATGTTCCTGGACCTCAGAAGGAGGTTTATAGCACTACTAAAAGACTCCAAGGTTCCCCTGTTATTTAGTTTCTTCTTCTACCTACAACAAACAGATACAATTCCAGACCTTATTTTATTTTCGCACAAAGCTGCAGTCTGTAGTAGGCACCAATACTTGCCAGAAGTCCAGAAATGTGGAACCAACAAGCAGAAAAGGAGACACAACTGAACTTACAGCCTGGTTTTTTTGATTTGGAGGGATCACAAAGATGTTTTGAATCTGCATCATGGCAGCAATTGTCAAAATCTCTTGGGAGCAGCCAAAATTTCCTGAAGAAATGAATGAATTTTAATGAAGAAATTCAGTAAAGGAAGTCTTCCATTCAAGTTACCTCCACAGAGAATAAAATAAAAAAGAAGCAGAATATGTTTTTATAGTCTTTAAAACAAAAAATACATAAAGTCCTGTATTTTTTTCATATCACAGTGAACATTTTCAATGGAAAACTTAAGAAGAAAATGTTAGACTTATTAGACTGTGAAATGTCTTAGACTAATTATTTAATAGACATTTTAACCAATTCTTTTCACTGCAGACCACACCAAGATGAAGTATAGTATGAGTTTAGCAAATGTCTAGCAATGCATTACAACTCCATAACTGTGAAGAAACTGTGGTAGTTTTCCTCCTACCTGATTCCAGAAGCATCTTTGCAAACATAGGATTCAAAGGAAACTCTGCTATTCTCATTCCAAGAGGCTCTGTTAATCGGCAGTGCATGTCCAAACCTGCAGCACATCAAGAAAGGTAGCTGGGACCCAGGCAAACAGCACAGCAAGGCTCCTTTGAGACTTCAGCTGTACTAAAGAGCAGAATTACAAGCTAAAACATAGCAAATGCACCTTAGAGTTGCTAAGTGTATATTACACTCAGCTTAAAGGCAATCCATGACACCCATTTACTCTCCCACGGGTCACCAGATTTATTTTTCAAAAATACTTGAACACACAAGTTTTTTAATTTTGACCAAGTTTCCCTCTCGCTGTCAATAATTTTTAAAAAATTCAGTCCAAGTCAATGCCATGGCCAGAGAGGATATTAGCTGTTAGACCTCCTATCCTCTTTTTAAATATTTAGTAACATCTTTGTTCATGGGGATGTAAGGCAGATGAGAATGGAAATGGGAACAAAAATGGAACAGGCATTATTGCAGGAACAGGAAGCACTCCTGATGGCAGGGTGTCATTTTTCTAAGCACATCTACTTAGGTCATGGAGAAAAATAATATATTATTATGTAAACAAGAGATGCACAGCTGATGAAGCTTTTCTACAGTTTAGTCTGCCTTGTTTATCAGCCACTCAACTGCCAGTCATGTTCCAGCTGTAGCCTTCTCCCTGGAGATGGCACAGGAGGGAGGCCTGACAGCCTGATCTGTGATGGCCAGAGCAGCCCAGAGCAACCATGCACATTTACCATTTTAGAGGTTTGGCTCCCTCCAGTCAAACCCCTGCAGCAAGGGTGACCCATGCAAAGCACAGGTCACACTCTAACTCTGAGCTTTATGCTGAGATTTCAGGGAAAGATTTAAATGGCAAAGCCTTCCCTTTGCAAGAGGACATAGAATTAAAAAAATACAATACACGGGGAACAATAATAAGGAAAAAAAGCTTGCTAAGAAAGGCAGCAAAGAGTAAAAATTGAAAGAGAAAATAAAAATTGAAAGAGAAAACTTCAAGAGGCTAAATTGTATGAGGTATGACAAAGAAGTAAAGCACAAGAGAAAGGCTACACTAGTAGGGGTGAGTGAGAGCCCAATAGCAGGACTTTGGGGCACTGCAGGTTGCATAACCAACCACAGCAAAGCAACCTGAGGAAACACAACCACAGCTCTCACATTATATAAACACATTATTTGTCAGACTGTGTGCTGGTAACAAAGCCACAGCTGCACCGTAGATCTATTTCACAGAGAAAAGCAAAACCACAAATCAGGTCAAGGAATGAGATCTCCTATAACTCATGTCAGCATATCAGAACCCACAGATCCCTCCAGCCAGTGTTTATTTCATTATTTGATATGCTACCTACTCATGACAAGGCAGTGATTCACTCACACACCCCTACACTGTCCAACAAAACCTACCAGGCTTTTCACATCCAGTTTTCCTCAGAAAGAGCTACCAAAGCTTTTGTGCAATGGTGAACTAACATATTGAAACACAAAGTCACAGCACCTGCAAAAATTAAGGTATGACAGCTTTCATTGGACTAGTGCCATATGAGAAGTTCAAGGTTTACCACAACTAATAGCTTAGACAGGTTTTCATCTACAGAAAGAAAACTGCATTCCTAAGTAGGAAAAAGGAGAAATTTCCATATATTTATGCACCACCTTCTACAGGTACATCAAGTCAAAATCCTTTGGCTTCTGCTGCATCCTACAAATGTCAGTACAATTTTGCATGATCTATATGGGTTGTGCACAGATCTATTTGTAGTAATAAGCTTGAATATAGCCTGCAATGGATACTAGTTTGGAATAGGTGAAAGTTTCCTTCAAATAATCCTGGAAGCAATCACTGAATCCACATATATACAGGAAATTAAAGATCTTAGAAAAAGATATTATAAAGATTTTAATTAAATGTGCTCAGGAGAGATTATTCAAGTACCATGGCACTAAAATGTTTCAAGTAACAACCACTAGTGTGTGACAGACTGAGGGATTAAAACTATCCTTTTTGAACTTAGGTGACAACTCTCAAACAAATCTTCAAGAAAGACCTGAAATAACCCTAAAAATAAAGCCACTTTTTGCCTGCTTATTTACCTCTTAAATTATGCTTAAAACCAATAAACTCCAACTGACAACTCAGACTCTCAAAAGGGCATCAAAGGAGAAGGCTGAGGAGAGATACTCCTGATGTGATCAGTTTGCACCACTGTAAAAATAATCCCTGTACAAACAGTGATGTGTTTATTCAACACAGCTATCTCAGCCTGAGGACATCTGCCCTGCACGAGCTGGCACCACGCTGGCACAACAGAGGCCTGACCCCAAACTGCCTTTTTGAATGTGGCTGCAATGGCAATGATGAAATTCATGCTCCTACTTGCACAAGAGAAATTTAATCCTCACTGCACCTGCAAATGCTTGGGCAGCTCCACCTCTGCACTTTTATATAAAATCTTCATAATAAACCACCTAAAACTTAACTTCACCCTAAACTTCAGCAAAAACTGAAGAGTGTATCATACGCATTTCTTTCCATCTGAAACACCAAGATCAGCACTTCTCTGTTCTGCTACAAAGCTGTGCAGCCAAGAGAATAAGAACTCTTTGAACCTATATGAGCAGAACATTTCTGCCAAAACATCACCCAGCTAATCAGTGAGTTTATTGAACTTTCCTCACCATTTCCCTAAGGTGGTTTTGGCTGTGAATTCATCCTTGCAACACATTCCTGAGCCACTGTGAAGGTCCTTGTTCCAAGCTTGCAGAGGTTGCCAAGAACCAAGTGTCTTAAGTGAAACCCTCCTTTGCAAGATGGAACTGAACCAGCACAGGGCAAAATCCTGGCCAAGCAGAGTTACAGCTCCATGAGAATAAAAAGAGAGCAGACTGCCACAAGTTACAGCACAGCATCTGTGAGTGGTCTAAAAACAGCCACAAACCCCTGGAAGCTTCCAAAACTTACACAATCTCCTTCATGCTGCCTCATGTTTACATTATGGAGCAAACATTGTCAACTCTGAATTAGCTACAAACAAGGAGCTGAAGTCAAACAGAGCTTAGTTTTGACTACTTGGCCTCGCATCAAGTTTCTGTTTTGTTTAGTTTGTTGCATTCAAAAAGATTACACATCTGTCAAAAAAAGCTCAACAATATAACAGTTCTTCCTATAAACAAAATTAGGCAGCAGGCATCCCACTCACCACACAAAAAGGAGTTGAAAACTGTGTATAAAAACATATTACTACGGTGTGATCTGAGTGTTAAAAGTAGCCAACAGCAGCATAATGAATAAAACCAAAATGAACACACTTAGAATCAAAGACTATCTCAAGTTGGAAAGGACCCTCCCATAAGGCCCAAGTCCAAGCCCCTGCTCCTCACAGAACCACCTAAAACCAAACCATATGCCAAGTGTTGTTCAGACTCCAATGACTTGGAGAACAAGCTGTGATTAGTAACACAGAATTTTTGAAAAGATACTCTTTTAAGTAGCTAAATAGTAGAAAAGTACTTTGAATTATGCTCTCAAGATCTGTCAGACTAATCTTTTCACTAAAGTTGTGTGTATCTGTTGACTTGTCCATAACTAGCAAGTTCAATACTAAAACTAGAGCAGAGTCTTTGCAAGTGGCATGCATTTAAAAGCATGAAAAGCCAGAAAGCTGTTCACTGAAACACACACACTGCCTTGAGAAACAGAGTTCCATGTCCATCCAGGAGAAAATGTGCTGGTTTTAGGGATGATCAGGGGTTTTTGTTACTGGTTGTATCCTGTAATCACAGCTAATGGAATCAGAACAGTTTGACTTGCTGTGGGTTTGAACTTTGCCCCAGCTGCAGGACCAACAGCACAACCATGGAGACCATTACACTACAGCAGGTGTAGCCTTTCAGCCACAGCCCATCCTGCATCCAGAGCAGAGAACAGACTGGAATTCATTTTAAAAATTATAATTAAATTAGCTCTTAATAACTTCTGTCAGTCAAACCTTCAAAATCATAGCAAGAAGGCAGTTTGAAAACTACCACACTCTCTGTGGGGTTTTACAGCCTGCACAGCCTCCAGGGACTGAGCTCTCCCAAATTCAGGCATCACATTTGACTCACAATGCTTGGGCAGAGTTCCAGCACACACACAGCAGGATCAGATAATGACTGCGATGTGTGAACAGGAAAATTTACAATAGACAGACTGTGCTTTTCAAAGTCCCATTAAGGAACAAAGTTGCAATTCTATCAGCCTTGATAAAGTCTGGGTTATTACAGCCAAACCTTTGCTTACAACTTTTTCTATCTCCAAGTGTTACATGTTTCCATTGCTGGCACAGTAAGGAAATAAAAGACCACAACACCAAGTCTTAGGTATGTAACAATTTATCTAACTGGATGCAGGTAAAGTTAGTGTCTAACTCCTCAACTGGTCTAACTAGTATCCAAACTCCATTTTTATCTTCATACCACTCTGTAAGGACTGAAGGAACACAAAGCGGATCTGACAGGGAAAAAACACCCTCATCAGCTCAGAGCCCTGTTCCTAGCAAGGACAAATAGGTGGTTTCCTCTCATGAAATTGCAAGGAAATACAGATAAGATAGTTATAAAATACTCATTTACCCAATCTAAATAGTTAAATTCTAGTTTAAACTCCATTGCTGCTGTTTGCTTGCTTATCCATCTGAAATAACCAAAAGAAAAGACTAAATCCAGAAGAGACTGAGGTACACTCTAAAAACCCACCAACAAAAACTTTCCACCAGTCACAGCTGTGTTTCTCCTTCTTTCTCAAAGCACAGTTCTGAAATGCAATTTTAATAATGCCCATCCAACACCAAATACAAATTAAGAGTTTTTTCCACAACTCCTGTAATGTAGCTACAAATAAAGCAAAGCTTTAAAATCTCACCTCCTAAAGCATACAGCAGCTCTAAAGCTTGCACCATCGACTGTGCAGGGGGTGGCTGTGAAGAGAAAATGTGCATTGATTGAAGTTATCAGCATAGGACATGAATTCATTGACTTTCCTCTTTTACAAAATCCTTAACTACCTACTCCCTGCTACAAAATGAACAAAGAGCTCTCACACTCTTCCTCCTTCATAAATTCAATGCAAAGGGACAGTAGCTACAATTCTACAGAACCTCGCTTTTTTTTTTTTAAGGTTTTCCTGACTTCTCAACAATTGAAACATCAAACTCTGGAATACAAATGGTTGTTTCTAAGTGGTCACACACATTATTTGCACCACTGGTTCCCAGGAACACACTTTGCTGCCTGACAGGGGCCAAGGAGCTACGCTTTCCAAACCAGCAGGGCAATGGTGAATGGCTGTGAGGGCAATCCCCAGGTCATCCCCTGATCTCTCTTCAGCCCAAGGAAAGCTGGCAGCCTGCAGAGCCTGGGACTCACCGAGAGGAAGGGGAACCTGAGCACGTTGTCAATGCCCAAAGCCTTGAGCTGCAGGATGACAGGGGCCAGGTTGCTGCGCTGCATCTCCGGCACCGTGGACTTGGGCAGCTTCTCAAAGTCCTCCTCTGTGGGGGGAGAAAAACACAGCTGGGGACTGAGCTTCAGCTCCCATTCTGTGCAGTCACCACGACACAATCACACCCATTTCAAGTTTGAATTATCACATATGGATAATTAACAGCTATTAAAAGACTATCTCTATCCTAAAGATGATATTTCTCCAATTACTTTATTTTACATTATTTTATTTTAATAAAAATTCAGTGGTTTTGGCTACAGTTGTGATTTTGTAGTTCACCCACCCACATTTCAATTTGAAATGTTATAAATTCTTCACAGAAATCTGGAAATGTTTTGTTTCTCTTCTGTTTCATGTTTTTGTCAGAAAATAAAAGGCAGGGTGCAATACTACAAAAAAAGCATTTTTTTTAAGAGACATGGAAAAGTTTCAAAGCAGCATGCTTTCAGTACAAGAACACTATTTTTGTAACTACTCAAACAAATGGTTTAAAATATATATTTTAAATAAAGGATGGAAAAACAATTTATTTAACAATGCCTTTTTAAAATCACGCTCACTATAAATCCAAGTCTGGAAAAATACCCCATGTAAGGATAAAACCTTCCACTAACCAACTGTTCTGCAGTAAAAAAAGGCACATTCTACATTATTTTCACCCAAAATATTTTCATTTCTACAGAAGCCTTTTCTATCTCAAACCTTCCCTAGGACAAAGACAGTGCTGTTTCTCTGCTGTTGTTCACTCTGCACACTTTCTTCTTTTCTTTTTCATTTTTCCCTCCTTTAAAACACTTCTTAAAGCACTCCCTAGACCAGCTCTTAAGCACACAAAAGTACCTTCAGTGTAGTCATGGTTTCTCCAGGAAAACACTCACAAAGCTGTGTAAGCTTGGGATATTGCACAGCATATATTGTCTCCTGATTCTTACTGGATATATATAAATTCAGAGCATAAATCATGGCTTGGTTTAATATGGCAATTACTGGCAAGCACATACACTTTTTAAAGGAAAATGCTGCATCTCCAATGTCTCAGAGCTCCAGTAAAACTAGAGGGGACCTGAAGCCCATCAGCAATGGGAGTGTTCAGCTGCAAAGCCTTTTCTCATTAAGCAGCTGAGAGCAGACATTTTGATTGCAGCTCTCTGGACAGTGTGAGGTGGCCAAGAGATTTATTTATAACAGCAATTTTGGTGCACTGCCAGGGTCATTGATTCAAGGGAAGAATTTGGGGTTGGCAGCTATTCCTAGGAAAAAAAAGAGACATGAAGTTTTCTCTGAGTTACCTAAAGGATTTCCAGAGCCCTTTTGTTAAATGCAAGGTCTATAAAGACTTCAGTCAGAGAAGAGAGTGTATAATACTGGTAAGTATTAAAAGCTGAAACTGCTCAGAAACCAAAGTCCTTAAAGAACGAACTTCTTAATAAGCTCATCACTTTTAAGAGCTGCACTGACATTTCATGTTTGTAACTGCTGACTCTGCCCCATTTGTGCTTCTGAGTCACAAAAAGATTCCGTTTCTAACACCTAGCACATAAGAACAAGGTATTTCTAAACAAGCCAGAGGAACAACTGTGGGAATCAGAAAAACAGAAACTTCCAGAGATACTAAAGAATTTGATTTACAACCTTAGAAGAAGCTTAAACTGATGTAAAAAGACAATACACAAACATTAAACAGAAAAATTATAAACTTATGTTTCTATAGTTGTAAGTAAGAATTGTACCTTAAGTAAGTGAGAAACTGTATTGATAAGATAGTGAAGGGTTTACAATGTAGGGGTGAGGTTATATAGATTATATAGGTTATATATATGTAGTGTAGAGGTTATACAGAGTAGGCTAAGAGTTTAGAAGTTATAATAGAAACGTGTACACATAAAACAGCAGCCTGTTAGACAAAAGTATTCACAGTGCAGTAGAAGTAAAAGTGATAAATTAAAAAAACAAAATAAACCTTATAACATCTATCCATTAAACTAGAAAGTATATAGTTATAAATATATAACTAGAAAGTTATATATTACCTTGTAGCAAAGAAACTTGTGACTATTCTTGAACTATAACCAGCTACTTAATCTCATAAATCTCACAACCTCTAAAACTAATATTTATCTAAATAACAAATCGTTCTTAACCCAAAAGTAATCCCATTCCTTCATTTCTCACAGCAACAACAATGAACAACAAAGGGAAATATTGTTCTTTCGATGAATGTGCAAGCACAGCCTTTTCTCCTTAATCTGACACTAATGAGCAGCTTATAACTGGCAGGTTAAGGCAGCCAGTGCAGGGCAGAGGCCCCAGCTGCTGACCTGTGTAGAGCCGGTAGCACTTCCCGGAGCGGTTGCGGCCGGCCCGCCCCGCCCGCTGGTTGGCCGAGGCTTTGGACACGGGCACCACCACCAGGCACTCGATGGCCGTCTTGGGGTTGTAGGCACGCAGCTTCACAAAGCCACAGTCGATGACAAAGGCGATGCCGTGCACCGTGATGGAGGTCTCGGCAATGTTGGTGGCAACGATCACCTGCAGGCACGGGAGCAGAGAGGATGCTGTGAGCTCCCTGCTCTCAGTGAGCCCATCAGGCTCACTGTACCTGCCAGGGACATCTCAGGAGCACAAAAAGGTACAGTACAAGCAGCAGAAGGAGTTGTCAGCTTGAAATAAGCCCAGTTTGCACAGCAGTTCTCACAGCTTCACTATCGCTTTCTTATTCAAATTTATTTTTTCTTCATAAAAGAAGAGCTTGGCAGTGTTTGCAGAGAAAATCTTTGACAGTGTTTGCAGAGAAAAAGATTAACTGACTGTAAATAAAGTGTTCTTATGTGGCAAACTAAAAATGTTTTCTTTCTGCCTCTCAGTTACACTGAAGTATTCTTTGTACACTCACAAAGATATGTAAGGTGAGGTAAAGCTATGTAAGGAATGGGAAGATGTAGAGCTATGTAAGGAATGAGGTGGGAGACAGGAGGGGAACAGAGCTGATTAAGAGTTCCACATTCAGCACTTCTGCAGGGATTCACTTAAATATGTATGCCCTAAAATAATAAAATAATTGTTCCCAGACAACAGTGGGAAATCTAATGTTTATTTCACTTGAAATTAAAAAGTAAATTTTGAAAGTTAACTGACTAATGTCATATCCCGGAGAGAACTATTTATATGAAATGTTCTTCAATGGCAGATGAACAATTTCACTTGTCAAACCCAAGCAGGTACAAGAATTACAACTCATCTTGGTGTAGTTTTGTCAGCTTATTTCAGCCCCAACACAGGCTCTGCACAAGCAGAAAGCACTAATCACATCCAATTATATACTTTTGTGACATTGAATGTCCAAACAAGACTTGCAGAAGTCAAAACAAAGCTTTTTTTCCACTAAAATCAAGTAAGCTTGAGCTTGTTCCTTAGATGAAAATATAGCACTTACCCACTCTGTCACTAATTTTTCTACTACTGGTGGAAAACAGCCCCATTTAGATCACAAAAAGGAAGAAAAAGGTAAAAGCAAAGGAGTTCAGAGGGTAAGAAGACAAATACAAAGTTGTATAGAGACACTGAAAAATTGCAGAGTTGATGAGGCAGAGAGGAGAGCTGGAGCTGACATGTCTAGGAGTGATCAAAGATGAAAAGGGAAGCCAGGGAACATGTTCTTGGCTCCCAGTTTGAAAGCTGACAGGCACTGATGGGAGATGCAGAAAGCCTCCCTCAAAGCAGCACTTGCAATAGTCCCGTGATGTGAAGCTGATAAATGCAACCTGTGTGCTGCAGACACCCTTCTGGGTGGTGGACATTGAGACAGACACAAGAGCTCACCTTCCTGACAGTGTGAGGGACTCTCTCAAACACTTTCAGCTGCTCAGGAGAAGGCAGCCCAGCGTACATGGGCAGAACACGGAGGTGCTTCTTCATCCCGGTGCGAGCGAGGGCCCGAGCCTGTTCTATGAGCATGGAAACAACAGTCTCCACTTCCTCCTGCAGCCAGAGCAGCACAGGGCACACAATGAGAGAGGCTGCACTTGAACAGCACATTCCTGTCACCTAGATACAAAAACTGCACCAAATAATACCATTGCAATTGTCCAAACTCCAGGACGTTGACTAGCTTATTCCCTGCTGTAATATTTTAAAGATAAATTGCTATTTACAAGTAACAAATAAAGTAACAAATAAAGCTTTATACACCTGTTTGTGTTGAGTCAATGTCATACCAAAAACACATCATGGGGAAGGACTGAACCAAGCTTAGGAGGAAGAAGGTTAATTGTCCTGTCTATCTCAACTGGTGAGAGCAAAATGGGAGGCCAAAATATTTTGGCAGAGCAGAATGCTGTGGGCCTGGATGAGGAATGGCACAGGAACAGCACTGACACCTCTTGCTCAGCTTCATGTTTAATCACAGCTGTGGCATCTCACTCTTAAAGACACAAAACAAAATGTTCAAATGAAATACCAAATTCATTATTCCAAAGTTAAATCAATAAAGGGGATGAGGAATTGCTTTTGAAAATATGCAAGATGCTACTGAAGTTCTTCAAGGTAGCTCCTCACTGGAGAAATGAGTTGCCTCCCATTTGCTCTTCCCAGCTGCAAAGTGAGCTGACAAGCACAAATAGAGCAGAAACCAGTACATTCTGATCTCATGGCAATTTGTTTTTCTGTCAGATACTTCAGATGTTAAGCCTAACAAATGGATATTCCATTTGCCTTAACTATTAATGATGATTCACCGTCAATTTAACAACTGGGTATGTGTGACTTGCACCAGCAAACCACACAGAATTCCACTCACTAACAAGACTGAGAAATACAGCATTAAATGACAAAAACTATCATCCATCACTAGCTTTGATAAATTCAGGCCATATATTGTCTTCACATCTTTGGGACTGGCCTAGTTTTGCTCCCATCAATAGAGAAATGCTTGTCATCTTTACTGAGAATAAAGTAAGGAAAGCCTCAGGAGACTGAGGCAGCTTTGCAAAGCTCACAATACAGCACTGTAAAGCAAAAAAAAAAAAAAATTGTTTATGTCTATACCTGGCCAGTTAAAAATGCCAGTATATCACCATCATTCTCCATCTGGTGAATTTTCATTGTAGTTTCCACAGTTGATTTTATATAGTCAGGAACAGGACTATAGGGAGAGAAAACAGCAGAGACATGAGCAGAAAAATAGGCACAGACTCCTCCCCTCCAGCAGGGACAAACAGAGCAGCTTTGGGACACCAGAGCTCTAACCTAGACAAAATGATAGCACAGTTGCACAGTCTCACTACTGCCAAGACCAGACAGGAACACACCTCTGTAGGTAAAAGATGTCCACTGGAAACGTCCTCCCCTCAACAGTGAGGATCACACTGGTGTCTTTGCTGGGGTCACCGGTATCATTTTGATTAAAGAAATCCCTGAATTTCTACATGAAAATAAAAACAAACACTTTCAGTTTGACATTTCAAGGAATGGAGAGAAAAACCTAAAGACACAAAGATGTTAAATTACTACTATTTGGATGTTTACTTCATCATTATGACAGGCAATTAAGCAATCAAAAGCTTGATTTTGTTGCCTTCTATTCTGTCTGGGGTTCAGGCATTTAGCACAAACAGCACTGCATGTTTATTACTTAGAGAAGTAAAAACTGGAAAAGGAAATAAAATTAATTATAGCAGCTACTACAATTGGAAAAGAAGATAAAGAAACTTTTAACTGGAAGCTAAATCTACCAAATTAGCAAAGTCAAAGCCAAGAAGAACTTAGAAATAATTGGTACAAAAAAGTTTGTGTAGGGCCTGCATATTCTCATCTATTTTTGGGTGAGTGAGTAAATTTTACAGCCCTTACTGAACACCAAGATCTCACTTTGTAAAAGCAGAGGCATGAATTATGAACGTTTTTGATTTATGCATTGTGAGACACCTTCGTAAATTTAGATTATTGTCATGAAGTATTTTCAATAAATAACAGCAAAAGATGGAACTTAAGAACCCATATAATTCATCTCAACTTTTATGAGCATTGTAGAGATAACCATCAACTCTCTGTATTAAAAAAATATTTATATAGTCACACCAATCATTTTGCTCATATTAACTCATTTTAGATTAACTGTCATCTATTTGAAATGTGGTTTCTGGCAGTTAAAATTTTGCATTGCAATGTACAGAATATACAGCAATGCAAACACTACCAAAGCACAGCACACTACCAACATTCATGGCATATGGTGCTTGTCACTGCAGGAAATCTCTGTGTGCCCACGTCTTCAGTGCCACATGCAAGCTCTCAGCACCATTTCTTGTTAAGGACAGAGCAATTAGGAAAAGTGGAGAAGAGGAATGAATATGATATAGGAGATGGAATAGCTGCCATATGAGGAGAGACTGAAAAGGCTGTTCTTGGGGAGCACAAGGCTGAGAAGACACAGCTGAGGTTTACAGAATCAAAGGTGACAAAGTGAATGTAAAACTGGTGTTGGGTATTTTCTTTAAACACAAATACCCAGTACAAGAGCTGGGAGACCCTTGATGAAACTAACAGGTTTGAAAGAATTAGACCAAGTACTTCATTATACAGCAGGTGGCAAACTCCTGAAAATTACTCATGGTGTCCTGGAGACTTGAAGATTCAAAGACAAATGAACAAACAGCAGGTCCATAAACACATAATAGAGGGAAACAGCAGGAAGGTGCTGACGAATATCTGTACTACAACTACTGCAGATGCTGAGGCAGCTCAGACCGAACACACCCACAGCAGGTGCACAGCCTCACGTGCTCTCCCGAAACAGCACCTCCTGTTGCTGCTGCTACAAGCAGTACACAGGGCTGGGTGAGACACTGCTCAGCTCTAAGAGAATTCCTCTTCTCTTCCTATTCAAAATGAAATTCAGGATGTTTTTACTAAGTCTACGTAAGTGTCCACAGGCCATGAGTCAGTCACGGATGTAGTAAGATCTCACTGAAATTAAATCTATTCATTTATCACTTCTTTTTACTTGTCTTTAGTTGCCTCAGATTATTTCTATCAGCAAAACTGAGCTAAATGTCCCTTAATAAATTAAGCCAAGAGAACCTATTTCTATAATGAATACAAATAAGGAAAAAAAAAAAATCAATACATAAAAAGCAGATTCGTATTTAAATTCGCACCCAAAACAGTTTGCTAATAGAACATGAAAACCAAAAAGAGCAACTGAACTACAGCAGATTTTTTTCCTGCGACCACTCAAGCAGCACAGAGGATAAGCTGTACAGGAATAGCAGTGGAGCTGTCACCTAATGTCACCTCATTTCAACCCAAATCTCTGAGCTGTACCTCTGCATCCAAGGTGGCTGAAGCCACAATCAGGCGAAGATCCCCACGCTTCTTCTGAATCTGGGAGAGAGACCAACAACACCCAGAGTTAAAAATACTTTCTGAAATACAAGACTAGAACCAAGATTTGGAGAATCCAGATTACCAGAAACCTCTCTCTAAAACTACTTTAAACTACAAGACTGGTGATGAATGAAGCAGCCATATCACCCCACAGGTCTAAGAACCCAATGACTGGTTAGAGTTTTATGTATTTATTTTAAGGGCATTCAGTCAGTTATTTTAATTTACTCCTGATTTCTGGTGGCAGTCAGATCTTTAGTAGGCTGAAAGTCAGCAACAAGCCCCAATCAGATCACTTCACATGATCAGCAGCAGCAGAATCAACAGTGTATTTTTGGAGCTATCAGCTAAGGAGACATTTCAGCATCAGGGGAAAGAAACAGAGGATCCTCAATGTCAGATGACCAAAGTAAATAGCTGGGTATGTACAACAGGCTGCAGGATAAATGAGGAAGCAGCAATCACACTCCCTAAATGAGGAAGCAGCAATCACACTCCCTCAATTACCAGCCATCAGGATCAGAGGTTCAATGAAAAGGATGGAAATGAAAACAGTTGCAGAGAACTGTATTAAAATCACCAAATTAAAATTACAGAATTACAGTGCACTAAAAAAGAATTACCTTTCTTAGTAAGCCAATGGCAATGTCTGTATACAGAGTCCTTTCATGAGCTTCATCCAGCATGAGGACACTGTGAAAAAAGCAGAAAAGTAAGGTTTCAGAAATTACTTGACTGACACTAGAATCAGTGCCTCCCTGTCTTCTAGAAACACCATTATTCTGCCACTTACAGAACTGGTGAAGTTCAAAAAGCTTGCAGCAGTGAAGCAGGGAGAAAAATGTACCTGACAGCACATGGGACATACACACTGCTCTCTATTCAGGCTGGATTTTGGAAAGGAGTAGGAAAAAAAAAGTCTGTGTTTACTGTACTGCATAGGTTTTCTGGACATCAGAAAAGCTTGTTTGTTGTTTATTTTTCTTTATTAGTATAAGGAAGAAAAAATAATCTAAAATTAGGAAATGAAACAATTCAGACTGCATAAGGCCCCCTCAGCTTTTGTCTCAAAACTACAGGATCAAACCCTGGTGGTTTTGGTGTTACAATGATCAACTAACAATATGATGTTGCTAAAAACAATGTTGTTTTTACAACATTAAGTCAGACTGGTACAATAATTTTCACTTTTTTGGTATTTAATTTTTAATAGCCACTAATAATTTATAAAAACTGCTATCATAATAGCTTGAAAAAAGCAGTTTTTTACCAAATTGCACTTCAGAAAGCACTCATTCCATGTTTTCTTACCTGTATCTTGTTAATAAAGGATCAGCCATCATTTCCCTCACCAGCATACCATCAGTTAGAAACTAGAAGTAAATGGGAAAAAAAAAAGTAAAAAAATTCTTGTCATATAGTCTCCACTGTGATTTTTATAGATGCTTTTGTAGGCTTTTGCCTGAATGTTTCCTGCCCTTTAATTTTCTAGTGATCTGTCAAATTAGACTGTGATTGCAACTGTGGTCTTGAACTAAGTAAGAATTGATGGTAAAACCCTCAAAATTTCCAACTCTAAATGAATAATCATGCTTAAAATAATTAAATTCAGCTCTATTTAGTGAACAAATATCTCCATTTCTTTCACTGTAAAAGGAACACCAGCCTCTGAAAAAAAAATTACAAAGCAAATTGTCTCATTCATCATCACTGCTATTCCAGCACAACTAAAGCAAGTCCTCTTCTGCAGAACACAAGCAACACTAACATTGCTCATAGCACTGAAAAAACAGCTGCAAAGTTGCTATTTAATCCACCAAATTATCTCCCAGCCTACTCATCTTGGGTTTTATCTTTGCTTTTAATCAAAATCTATTCTTAGGGGAGGATACTTTTAACCTGTGATTCACTGCAGCCTTTCTCTATGACTTTGAGTGACACACAGGTCACACCAGCACTGTACCAACAGCTGGCCATACCCTGAAACTGTCCTCTAGATTTAAAATTATGCTTGTCAGACTATCAGAATAGAATAGATACTCGTTTTATTAAGGTTTGGATTGCCACAGTCATTTCAAGCACAATTTTGGGGTACACACCTGGGAAACTGAAATGTTACCTATTCTCTTGAGTGGGCATCACAAGGTTCTCATTAATTTTGCAAAAGAACTTGAAGAGTTTCAACTAATCCCTTCAGAGTAACCACACACTGTTGGTGTTTCACCTTAATTCTTGTAGCCTGCGGGTCTGTGCAGTCGTCAAAGCGGATACAATATCCAACCTCATGTCCCAGCACTGCACCTCTTTCATCTGCAACTCGGCCTGCAACCTGAGAAAAGAGATCCTCATAAGCAACAAACAGCTCAGCAGCCTGCAGGCTTGTGTCATGACAAACTACAAAGACCTCTAAAGACACAATAAAACTCCACAATACATTAATTAGTCCCTGAAGAATTCCAACCACAAGTTAGTGTCAGTCATTTGAGTGACACTCTAGCCCGTACCTACAGGCAGTGAATTCAAAATTTCAGTTGGAATCTTATCATCCCCATCACTCTGAGCCCAAGAATTCAGGATAATTGTCAGTCTGGGTAATGCAAGCAGAAGTTAAGGAATTTCTAAACTATGTTTTATATCTTTGCAGATACCTATCTTTATTTCTAACAACCCCCATGCTCTAGATGAGCAGATACGTCACCTATTAAAATAAAATATCATTTTCAGTTCAGAACAAAGCAATAAATCATCAGTTATGTTTCTCATCTCCTGTAACAGCCACAGTCCAGGCAGGCTGCAACAACAGCCTCAAAGAAAAACCCTGCTGAGTCCATGTACTAAGCTTGAATGGAATAATCTTTCTATTTTAGGCTTTAAAATGACGCATTAAGACATGAAAGGGAAAAGAGAAGTGAGTTTGCTGTGAGAAATCATTGCAGCACTCACAACATCTCCTGTAGAACTTGCGCTCTGTCAGCTGGATGCCCTATGAAGGAGAAAAGGGAGGACACTGCAGGCAGACTGCCCAAAGCACAGGATGCAGAGCACTGCTAGAGACTGTTCCCTTAACCAGGCTGGATCTGGCCAAGGAATACTGGATTCTACAGTATCTGCTGAGGTCAATGCTGCTGTGTTGCAGATACCATTTACTATAGTACAGAGAACAGGCAACACGAGGGTTAGAAAATGGCACCTCAGCTCTCGGTATAAAAAGAATGCTGCAGCAGAAACTTCACCCAAGTCAGAGCCTGGCAGCAGTTGTGAAGACAAAGGAGCAGTGGATGCTTTCTGTGCACGCTGCTACCAGAGAGAAGAAGCCATTGCCCTCAGTATCTCCTCTTCCCCCCTCACAGCACATCCAGATGACGTTATGCTTTCCAAGACAAAATATGTATATGCAAAAATTTCTCACAATAAAACTGTTTCTCCTTCTGTCTCACATTTTTACAAGGAGAAAGAAAAACCCCACACCTCATAAAAACAACAAAAAACGAAGACAAAAACATTAAAAACCTAGTTATGAATTGCTAGAAAGAGGTACACAACTTCTTGTTTCTTCCACTGGCTGCATAACTATATGCAGATTTACATCACTGTTTCACCTTGTGAAAGAAGTTGAGGGTCACACAAGCACAGTTCTAGTCCTGAGTCACTCACAGCTCAGCCCTAACTTCCGCACACAGTTCTGCTGACATCAGTCAGTTTTACTTCAAAGCTTTGACATCTGCAGCTCTGGAATGCTGGAATGTTTGGCAGAGCTACTAATCAGGTAGAATTCGGTGTGTAACACCAGCAGCTCTTAAAGACAAGCAGAAACATCCTTTCCTTCAGGAGCTTGTGCAGATTCCTGCTGTTCAGCAACGCCTGCTGATAAACTGGAGGTCACAAAATGCCAACAGACTGGGAAGATGGGGACACTCACTGAAACTGCAGCGACCCGACGAGGCTGGGTCACCCCGACAACTCTTCCTTCAGCTGTCCAGCCAGCTTCTGCCAGGTACTGCAAACAACAGTGGGGATAAGAGAGACACTGGTCATGCTGTGGTCACACCAAGCTGTTAGCTCCTCACACTTTGTGTTTTCACCTGGTTCTGCTCAATATTCCATGTAAAATCCCCCGAGGGACTACCTGATTTCACCAACCCAAAGAGACACTTACTTGTGGAATCTGCGTTGATTTCCCACATCCTGTTTCCCCAATAATCACCAGGGTCTGGTAGTTCTCCACTAGGTAAAGTATGTGATTTCTTAGCTGAAAGAAAGGATGACATTTAAACATAAAAAGCCAACTGTACAAAAATGATAAAACAATTAAAATTACAATATTTACATATCTGGCAGACACAGTAACTTCTTGTTACATGGAGTTCACTGCCAAAAGCAAAACAGTCCTTTAAAATCTGTAAATGACATGTACAGCATATAGTAAATAACATCCATCAACAAAGCCCTTAGAACTGTCACTTACACTTGCCAAACAGGACAATAAATTCCAACAAATAGAGAGCAAAGCCATAAAATTATTATTTATGTTGCAAAGTGATTTTATACTGCTCTTTCAAAAAAAAAAATACAAGAACCAGGCATCATACAACACATTTAATATATCAAAAAGAACTCCTGTACCTTAAAAACAGGCAGCTTTTGCCTTTGCTGTTCAATGGAGAGGGAAGCATAAGGGTTGTAGATGACAGTGACAGCGCTGCTCTCAGCCGGGCTCTGCCTCTCCTCAGAGACACTGACCCCAGGACCTTCTGAGCCTGCACAACAGGAGTGAATTTTAGCTGGAACAACACACTTCTGCCTGGTGTATCACAACACAGCCAAAATAAGTATGTTTCATACAAGCAGGAATCATGGGGGGCAGCATATTAAAAAAAAAGCAAACAAGTTTTCTGTGAAAGCAATCGAAATATTACCTAACAATAAACAAGGGATATGCCCCTCACTTCAGCTCTGAATTTACCTCAGGAACTGAAACTTGATTTATTCCTGCTGCAAATTATCACAAAGCTACTGACAACTGGAACTGTGGAATCACACGAGTGAACTAGAGACAAAAACTCATCTCAACAACAGCATGGGTCATCTCCAGCTGCAGATTCAAACGGGAAAGTCTGAGAGAAAAGAGGAGGAGTCCCCTGTTTTGTAGGATTTCCTTGCTTGCACTTCTCCCACTGTTAAAAGGTTAGTCCTTTTCAGAGCTGCCAAGCAGTTCTACCACAAATCAACAATTACTGTCCTTGTTTCCAAGGTGCTTCTCCACGGAGCTGCTCTCCCTGGTGTTAGCCACGGTTATTCCCACCCATGGCCAGGATTTTGCTCCTCCCTCAGAACTCCCTGGGATTCCCCTGCACACTTCACATCCCCTGGAGACCCCGGCAAAGGGCAGCACACCCACCCCACAAACCACCCACTCCATCCCCTCCCCTGCCACCCCATGGCGGGCAGCACCCAGCCGGAGCCACAAACACCCTCGGGGCTTTGGCAGTGCGGGGACAGACACTCCCCCACTGTCCTCATCGAATCATCAAGGTTGGAAAAGACCTTCACCATCATCCAGCCCAACCATCACCCCTGCACCACCACTGTAACCCCTAAACCACATCACCCAGCACCAGATTCAGATTCTTCTTAAAAACCCTCACGGATGATGACTCCATCACCTCCCCGGGCAACTTATTCCAATGCCTGAGCACCCGAACAGTGAAATAAAAAATTGTAACAGCTAATGGGAATCTGCCGTGTCTCAGTTTAAGGCTATTTGCCCTGGTTCTCTGACGGCAGACGCGGCAGGAAGGACCGGCTCGCACCTCAGCACAGCCTGCTGTCAGGGACTTGTAGGGAGCGGTGAGGTCACCCCTAAGCCTGCTCTTCTGGAGACAAAGCAAACCCAGCTGCCCCCGCCGCTCCTCATCAGACACGTTCTCGAATCCTTTCAGAACCTTGCTGCCTTTCACTGTGAACGCGCCAGCGACCCCAAAGAGCCGAGGGGGGCAGCGCCGCACCCCTCAGCACGGCCAGGCAGCTCCGAGCGCTGTCCCCCACACCCCTCACCACGGCCAGCAGGGCTCCATTCCCCGCTCCCCTCACCGCGAGCAGCCCGCGGCGGGGGTCCGTGCCCCGCACCGCCACATCCCGCACCCCCACACGCCTCACCCGGCTTCCAAAACTTCACCGGCCCCACGGGCGCCGCCATCTTGGGGTGAGAGGGCGGCCGGAAGCCGCGCGCGGCGCCCACGTGACGCGGCCCGCGTTGCCATGGAGACCGCCCCCCCGGGTCCCCTCAGGCGTGGAGCCCGCAGGGTTCCGCCCGCGGCCGAGCTGCCCCGCTGCCCTCCGGAAAATGCGTGTTGTGTCATCGGCTTTTCGCAAATATTAGGATGAATATTGTGCGTGTCACGTTAGAAAGTTATGCTGCATTCATTTTCCTCAAATATCGTTTTAGGTTATGACATAATGTTAAAGTAGAAACTATGTATGTGGGATGTTTTTTTAAAGAAAAGAATGAGGTACTCGCACCAGATAGCAGCCACAGGACACCTAAAACTTCCAGAGAAAGAGGATTTATTGCTCCCTTAGCAGAAGAAAGGAACTTCTTCCTGCCTCGTTCAGTCTTGGAGATGCCTTAGGATTAAGAGGAAGAAGTTTACATGGACCAGGCAGAATCTTTTGTTTAAATGGAATTTATGCATCATGCGTGAGGTGTATGAATATGCAACAGGCTATTGCTTTTAAGGGTTAATCCTCTGTTAATGTGTGTCCTTTTTGAGGCTTATTTTGCCCAGAAAACGTACCTGGACCGTCCATAACTCTTTGTTCTTATCGTCTTGTATTGTCCTAATCTCAATTGTTCAAATTTTTATTGCTCTAATTATAGTGCTATTTTTATAACCACTATATTAGTATTAAACTTTTAAAAATTTACAACCAAGCGACTGGCGTTTTCCACATTCCCTCTCCAGGCAGAGATTTGCAGCAGGGAGAGCCCGGCGTCACTGGTACCGCTCAGTGCCAGCTGGGGTCGGGCAGGCTGCGGCTGCAAGGCAGGCAGCGGAGACCCTGGCACCCAGAACCTGGGGCTGCCCCGGGGTCCCCAGCAGTGCCCAAGGCCAGGCTGGACACTGGGGCTGCCCCTGGGTCCCCGGCAGTGCCCAAGGCCAGGCTGGACACTGGGGCTGCCCCTGGATCCCCGGCAGTTCCCAAGGCCAGGCTGGACACTGGGGCTGCCCCTGGGTCCCTGGCACTGCCCAAGGCCAAGTTGGACACTGGGGCTGCCCCTGGATCCCCGGCAGTTCCCAAGGCCAGGCTGGACACTGGGGCTGCCCCTGGGTCCCTGGCACTGCCCAAGGCCAGGCTGGACACCGGGGCTGCCCCTGGGTCCCTGGCAGTGCCCAAGGCCAAGTTGGACACTGGGGCTGCCCCTGGATCCCCGGCAGTGCCCGAGGCCAGGTTGGACACCGGGGCTGCCCCTGGGTCCCTGGCAGTGCCCAAGGCCAGGCTGGACACTGGGGCTCGGGGCAACCTGCGATAGTGAAAGGTGTCCCTGCCCATGGCAGCCGTTGGGATGAGATCAGCTTTAAGGTCTTTTCCAACCCAAACCCTTCTGTGGTCACCTGGGGGAGCACATAGGATTTAACGAGGTCGAAAGATCGCTGCCTGAAAAGTCCCTGCTCATTCATTAATTAGAGCTGATTCCTTCTCCAGTGAAGGATGCCTCCACACTACCCACACCACAGCTGCTGCACTTTACACCAGGCAGCTGAAGGACAAGAAAGAAAATTATTGTTCTAATAGTGAATAGATACAGCTGTGCCCCACCACAGGCCACTTACAGCCTGTTCAAACAACAAACACGCCCATGGAAGTTACTATTGCATCAAACTTAACATAGGCTTTCAGTTAATTAAGTAGAAGCTAAAGGAAATATAAAAAAAAAAGAAAGCCCAAACTGCTTCTAGTAACTTTAGTAATACTGTCATATATTCATGCTTATGGGAAAATAAAAATCTAATCACATCTTATATTCTTATAACTTCCCACGCTAGCAGTGCAGTTATGGTGATTAACACAAACTGTACCTCACAACACTCTACCTCCCTGGTCACTTGTTATGCTGAGTAACCACATGTAAAAGAGGTTATTGAGTTATAATTATGATGTTCTTTAAAGTTCTAAGTATATGTTTCAATGCACTTTTGATATTAGGTCCACACTATCAAAAATAAACACAACTCACAGAATTTTGTATCATCAATATATTAGTAATTGTTGAGAAAAAAATCCCGCATGGAAAGAGCTGCCTATTAAAGTAATGAGATGAATAACAAAGTGGAGAAGTTATGCTTGAGAAAATATATACAGGCAATTATTATGAAAATAAGACTGCACAAACAGTATTTTGCATAGAGTCCAACATTGCGTGGGCCTTGCCTTTATGGAAAATATAGCTAATAATAAAAATGCCTATTTCAAACCTCTTTACACCTGGATGGAAGTTAATAGTACAAAGGTATAAACTACTGAATATTTACAGATTAGGAGACCAGAAGGATTACATTTCCATGATTGTCAGTGCAGAAGAACAGGGCCCAGATTAGTTGCATACTAATCAGTACATTTTTGCAATGTATATTCTTGTAAGATCCATCTGTCCAGTTTAATGTCACCTTGCTGCTGTTTAAGTTTTAATCTTTAATCACTTGCTGCCAAGTTTTAATCTTCCCTCTGAGGCCCAGAACACACAAGACACTCACAAAAGCACATACCCAAGTATTTTGCAGTAGAAGAGCCACAAGAACAATTGAGAAATTATAAACCTTTGTTTTGGCTAAGGAGTATCTGCATTGGCAGGCAGCTGGAGCTTCAGTACCTCAATGTGCAGCTGTTCAGGAGGATATCTTATTCATTTGAGGGTGATTTTTTCCCATCCAGAAATGAATTAATTAAAAGAAAATAACAAAAAATTGAGCTTCCATGAGACCTTAAAAATGGTTCTGTCACTGACTTCTGTGTCATTGCATTTCTGGTGAAATTAGGACTTTTGTGAAGAGGCAGCAGCTTCACAGATTTCAGATCTACTCAGCTTTTCCCACAAGACCAGACAGCAGCAGCCATAAAGATAACGAAAAGTCTGTCTGGTACTGCCAAGGAACTGGTCTCATTTGGCTCTCCTACAAACACAGTGGGTCCTTTAGAATACTATCACTTGCACACATCTATTGCATGATGTCCAGCAATCCAGACAGTCTAAAGGCCATTTGAAATTCAGTCACACTAAAGCCTGGTTTGCTGAGCCATTAGCTCCTTCTGCCTGCCAGCACAGCTTTGTATGAAGAAAGTGTAATATTGAAGGAGTAGCAGTGTGGTACTGACCTACTGGTTTCTAGATTAGGGTTACTCCTGGTTTGTGTCATGAACCAGTTGGGGGAGAGTTTGTACAAGACCAAGACTGATTTCAGAGCCTGCTTTCATCTTGGAACAGACTTTCAAGCAATATGAATTTTAATACCTAGATTACTTAACAACAAAAAAAGGGTTGAGCTACTGAGCTATGACACTGCCAACCCATCAGCTTAAAACATGCATGAACAGGTTAAGAAATGAAAATTTAACAGAATAGTAGAAGTCAATAATGGCTTTATAGTATTCTTCAAACAAAGCCACAATTCCAGTTTCACTTTCTCTCAGTCTGAGGTTTCTTTCCCAGCTGCCCTCACAAACACACTGCAGGACAGTGCTGGACAGGGATGGACGGACGTGGTTCCTGAGGTTCTGCTGCTTGCTCTGCATGGACATGCAGTTCATCTCTCTATGATCCAGTGTGGCCTCATAACCAGGGAGCCATTCCTCTTAGTCAGCGGGGGAGAGGTGTGCATCGTGTTATTTGGGCTGTACACGGCCTCCCTGGAGGCGTGCAGCCAGCTCCTCTTCCTCTTCAGATCTCCTACAAATGCTCTCAGATACAAAAACTCCATTCTCAGGAAGTGTTCCCTGCTCACGTCTCTGGAAGCCACTGTTATCCTGAACAGCTGGTCCCACAGCCTGTTCTTCTTGCAGCTAGAAAACTCTTTGAGGTTGATAGGCTTTGACCGTGAATGAAGAATCCGAAATTCCAGGTCAAAGTGTGCAACTGCAGGGCCTGACAGGATCAAAATGTTACTGCTGTTCAGCTTCCCATCTGTCCACGTAAAACTAGCAAGGGAAGAGTGAGAAAATGATCAGTTAATTCAAAATAATCAGTAAAGTATTCACCAGAAATTCTCCTTCATCACATTTAGTTATGTTGCTCTTACAACCCAACTGATGAGCAGTGGGCTCTTTTAGGATAAATGTTGGTCATAAAATCTGATAAGGAAAGCAATTCTTCCTTATTGCATTGCTGGTTTTTCCTTTCCATGGAGAGAAATCATGTAAAGCAAGAGAAAAAAATTGGCACTTGCCTGTAGGAGCCTGTTGTCACTCTAATGCCATCAATTAACATGAACTTTTCACGGACTTTTCCAATGATTTTGGTGCCCGACCTGGTGCAGTACGTGCTCCCCGTGATAATCCGAACCCTCATCAACTGTTAAACACACAGCAAGAGTCAGGTGGGCTGCAAAGCTCAGTGCTTGCACTTAAAGGAGTAACACAGCAATAACCATCCCTGAAGAACTGTGCACTGGCACAAGAGTCACCCACTAGGAGCCAAGCGAGGATTTTGTAGACAAAGAGGTGACATTAAGGGGCAAACCCATAAACTGACTGTGCAGAATGTGACTGTGAAAATTCCTGTCACCTAATCATCAGGATCTGAATTCCACAGACTCCTGAGAACCTGCTTCTCCCTCAGCCTTCAGTCTCGACGAGCCCAAGCAACTCCAGTCATGCTTTAGGAACTGGACACTCCTTCTGCATTTCCTTGAACATTCAATTAGTATTTGTGCTCAGAAAGCAGCTGTAACAACCAATTACAAATGTTTCAGATTTTCTATTAATTGCTGTCTTATTTAAGAATAGTTAACTCTTCCAAGATAAAACTGGAGCTACATAACACCCATTTTAAGTTGTGGCAGCAGGTGTAATAATTTCTTCTTTTCACAGCTTAAAGATTACACTCGTAAGAGGATGAGTTCCCTACCCCTATAAATATGACAAGGCTCACCTTTTCCTGCTCAAGGTCAACTCCCAGATCCTTGCACATTTTTAGAAAGTGGGGAAATGAAGATTGATCTAGAAGGATATACACTTTAACTTGCCGTTGGCTACAGGCTTCCAAGAGGTCTGTGAAGATGTCAGTGTCTGTGAAGGAATCCATAACCAGGGCAATCATCTGAAACAAGTTTCAGAAGAAACCATTAGGCTGTTTCCACAGCATTGCAAAGGAGATAACACATGAGAAATTTGAGTTTAAATACTCCCCCCGCCTTTTTTTCAGGTGGTTATGGAACATGGTACAGTCTTCTGCGATAAAGAGTATTCTTCCTCACCCCGAGATAGAACTAGACCCCTGGTTTTGCCCTATGTTAGGCAAATTTGATCTCTTCCTAAGTAGGATAGGTTTTTTTTCTTGAGAACAGATGCCTTTTCCTCAAAAGCATTGCCAGAAAAAAAAAGTTGAGCTTACTTCCAATACTACAGTTTTGCCATCTTCCAACTTTTCAAACACAAAAAGTAACAGTAAGAAAACCCCAAACCACCAGTGTCTGACTGCTCTTTATATCTCAGCTCTCTGTTTAAGATAAAAGTCAGATTCGTCTTCACCTTATTATTCAGATTCTCATATTTCAAGTCAAGATCTGAATAAAACATCCCTTGAGAGCCAGCTCCTACGCCCGCAGATCTTCCCCATGGACTGAACCCCAGGGTTTGCTGCGGATCCTCTGCAGGATGGGGAAGCAACGGCTCTTTCAGAGAGCTGGGAACGGGCATTCCGGATTGATCGCTCACGGGTGCCAGCTCCGAGAGAACTCAGCGGCACCCAGAGAGCCCGGACCCGCTTTTCAGCACTGGAAGGGGGGAAAGCTGGCACATGAAGAACCTGATTAAAAAATAACTTCACATGATGGTGGAAAAGACATAAAGAAATACGAAACGGCAGAGCAATTAAAAACGGAAGAGTATGTAAGTAGGAGTATGTAAGAGTAAGCGGGGAAGGACGAGGCGGCCCCGGGAAGCCGCGCAGCGGGAGCGGGGCGCTCCCCGGGCACTCACTCACTCGCTCGCTCGCTCCCTCACCTGTCGGGCGGAGCGGATCTGGCGCCGCACGGCCTCCTTGCAGCCGTAGATGCTGTCCCCGCAGCCGGGCTGGAAATGCGCCTCCACCCGCGTCAGCCCGCGGAAGGCGCCGCTGGCGAAGCCCGGCCAGCCCAGCTCCAGCGCGGGCGGCTCCAGGTCCGAGCGCTCGGGGAAGTAGGTGAGCGACGAGGCGTCCAGCGAGGCTCCGGCCGCCGGCTCGGCCGCCGGCTCCGGGCCCGCGGCGGGCGGCAGCGCGGCCCGAGCGATGTCCTGCACCTCGGGCTCCGACAGGAAGGGCGGCAGCTGCTCCCGCCGCAGGAAAGCGCGCAGCGCCTCGGGGCCGCCCGCCACCAGCTCCTCCAGCGCCAGCCGCTGCGCCTCGCTGTACGGCCCGGCCGGCGGCGGCCAGCGCCCCGAGCCCTCCTCCAGGCACTGCGACGCGTTGGCCATGGCCGGAGCGCCCCGGCGCTGCCCCGGCTCTTTATAGCGCTCCGCGGGCTCCTCCGCGCCTCCCGCCCGGCTCCGCTCCTCCCGGCCGCTCGCCCACGGCTGGCACAGCCCGCAGCCTTCCCCACGCCCAGGGAAGCGCCCGCAGAAGCGCCAGCCTCGAAGGAGGAAGGATCAGCCCGGCCCCGGTCCTGCTGCCCAGCCCGGATCAAAAGGCTGCTCCAAAAGTTGGAGAGGGCAAATGGCCCCAGCCGGAAAGGACCAAGCGGCGACGAAGTGACTTAGTCACCCCGATTTAAAATGCCAAATAAACAGAAAACAAAGCTCAGCGATGATCAGGTGAAAGCCCCGTGGCAAAAAAGGAGTTTATTTGGAAACTGTTTCTTGTTCCTGTTAGAGTACCTTAACAGCTGCACAGTATAATAAAGTTAAAAAGCACATAGAACAAACAAGGTAATTTTACATATATTCAAGAACTGCAGGTCTTCAGCTCTTAAAAATACAACTCGATATTGGCTTTGATGGTGTAATCTTGGCTCCCTCCCTGCAACTTGGTTTGGTGCCAGTGTTCCAGATCCACAAATCAAGCAATAAAGTACCTTATCATTTTGAACAAGTGCAGACAGAACTTTTTTCCCCACCTCCAGCTTTATGGAAGGATTGGCTGCTTAGAAATCCAAGCAATAAAAGTAGCTAAGCCTCGTTGTCCTTAGAGATTTCAGACAGAAAGGCCAAAGTTAGTTACTCTCAACACTTGCAGCCTTTTTGAGTTGTGCATATTTTTATTCATTCATTCATTCCATATTCAAGCCAACAGCTGAAATGTGCCATCTACTGGACACGCATGCCCCTGAATAAAATAATACATAACCCAGACTCCAATTTGATTTGGCAGGATTCAGTGTGGTTGGTCACTGAAATACTGAGATGCAGGTCTAAAGAAAAACCGTGCAGGCCAGATCTCAGGGAGAGACTGCACCTACTGCTCAGGTAAGAGACCCAGCAAGAACAGACATGCACAGAAATCTGCAAGCAGATAAAGGCTTTGCAAAGTAACCAGACCTCAGGTCCACTCAATATTGGAAGTATCTTCAGAAACTAGAGTGGCACTTTAGCTCCTCAAACTGAGCTAGTAGTGGAAAAATGATAGAGCAGGAAAGAGTATTTCAGACAGCAAAGTTAAAAAGAGAAAAAATGTTTCTTTAACTCCTACAGTTGCTTGTCAATTAACATTACCCAGCATATTCCATAACATTCTGTAGTGCATTTGTCAGTTTACTTTTGAAAAAGGGCTTTGTCACATGCCCTCAGTGATTGTCTTGTCTTGGAGTTCACTGCAAAGAAGGAAGCACACACACACACACATATATATTTATATATCTCTAAACAAAGGCACCAGAGCATGATCAAACTAAAGGGCTAGTTAGCTCATTCTGTTTCAGAAGGCTTAAACAAAGGAAAAACAATACAGTTGAAGATAACCTGCAACCGTTTCAACACTCTTTGCAACTTTAGTGGAAGAGTAACATAGAGATCACAGAAGTTAGAATAAAATCAGCTTTATGGCTCTTTGTAAAAGCTGATTCCTCTCCTGTCAAAGATAAAGAAGAAATAAAAGCCAATATTGGAAAAAAGATTGATAATTCCTTGACTTAAGATAGATCTCCAAAGCTACTCTGAGCAAGTTCCATGTGACTCAGATTTTCCCAAGTTTACATAAATTAAAGTTAGGGCATTAGCAATCCCAGAAAGCAGTAACAAGTTCAGTTTTGAGGTTAAATACCCAGAATTAAAATGATCTTCCCCACTAATGCATACAAGAGGAACCTCTGAGTTGTTACTATATAATGTCTCTTTTTCATCACTCACATCGCATAGTATAAATCAAAGTGCTGGAGAATGGCATATTAAAAAAGTATTAAAGAAACAAAAGTGCTGGACGGAAGTGGAAGAATCTTTAGGTACAAAGTGACAGCACCTTGAGCCTGGGGTTTGTGTGTTGTGTGGCCAGGGCAGGAATCATTTATTGAGGGAGAAGAGCGAGGCGTCGCGGAGGCTGCGCAGGCTGGCGCTGACGTCGCGCCTCTGCTTCAGGCTGCCCCTGGCAGGGTACTGGCTCAGGTAGCTGGCAGGGACACGGCCCCGCCGCGACAGGATATCCACCATGTGGCTTAGCTTCGACCTGATCGTCGAGTAGTGGAACTGCCTCTCTTTGTGCAGTTTTTGGAAATACTGTGCTCTGTGACTACTGGAATATTCGAAGGACCGAAGAGAGGATACTGAGCCTGCAGAGCTTGCAAGAGAGCACTGGGACGATGATGAAGACAACGATTGCAGACTAGAACTGGATACGGCCTTTGCAGACAGAAAATACTCTTCTTTTGACAACTTTCGGGGAAGGAGGGGTGTTTCTGTGCCCTCCTCTTCCTTCGTCTGTGTCACTGCAGTCTTCAGCAAAGTGGATGTCTGAGTGCCTGTCACTCTGGCTGTGACAGAAGCCTGAGTGCTAGTGTCTGCTGTGGCAGGGCTGGCCTGAGTGGCTGCATTACATTTGGTCACAGCTGCCATCTCTTCCCACGGGCCAGTTTGAGTTGATGCACTTCTCTGTTCCACTGAGGCCACTTGATTGCTGAACGACTCCTCTTCATAGAGGCAAGAATGCTGCAGGTTACAAAGCTTTCCTGCAGGAGTATATTCAGTTTGATCTGCTTTTTCCAGCAATTTCTTTGGAGTGCTAGACAGTCTGGCAAATTCTGCTCTCAAGTTGCCTTCCACAGTGTATTCTTTGGAGGATTCTGTTCTGGTCAGCAGGTGATCAAACATGCCACTGTTCCTGCAGCTGGATGGTTGCTTTGGGCTGATGGGCAGTGACTGTGCATAAAGGATCCTGAACTGGAGGTCAAAATGTTCAACCACTTGACCTGACAACACCAGCAAGTTGCTGCTGTTCAGCTTCCCATCAGACCATGTGAAACTGTTGAAAACAAACCAAGATTCATAGTTAATCTCCAGTGCATTTCAACAACACATCTACAGACAGCAAGACTCAGCTTAAAAATGAAGGTAAGCTAAGAAGTCAACAGACTATTCATTTCTGCAAGAAGGACTCTATTTAGCCATGGCCAAGCTCTCTGCTAGCAACAAGCTGAGTAAACCAGTTTTCCAAAGGTGTTTTCAGATTTGTGTCAGCCCCACTTCGACTCAGCTAGTCCATGTGCCATTGGCACTCATTAACAGCGGGCAGACAGCAAAGTTAATACATCCTTTTGCAGCAAATCCCCGTTTCTACAGCTTCACTGGGCACCAGCAGACCCCAATACTTGCCTGTAGGAGCCTGTTGCCACTCTAATGCCATCAATTAACATGAACTTCTCCTTGGCTTTCCCAACAATTTTGGCACCTGACCTCATGTAGTACGTGCTCCCCGTGAGAGTTCGAACTCTCATCATCTGGTCCAGAAAAGAAAGGGAAAAAGTGACATCAAATTTAAGTTAACTTCCAAAAACTTTTGATTAGCAATTCTACTTAAAAGCAGCTAAGCACAGTATGGAAAATAGGAATGAAATGAACTTTTTAATACAGTCTGTGTATGAGTGTTTTTAGTCACACAGTGCTAAATTGCTGTTAGATTAGGTGACAACAGTCAGTTCCAATTAGTCACTGCCCAGAAAGGCAGGAGTGTTTTTCCCTCTCCAGAGAAACTTTTACTGCACTGAACATAAGCCTATCCAAGCCAAGCCATAACACAGCCATGTCTGTTTATACTCACAGCAGCTAAACAAATCACCTGGCTCACATCATCCAAAGCCTTTTAAAAGAAAGTGTTAGGAAAGAAAGCAGATGGTACCAGAGCTGTACCACCCTTGAGCTTCCCACGTTTCTGTTTTCCTTAGCAAGCAGTTCCTGGAGCCAAAGAATAAAGCTATATAGACATTGCAAAATTAAATCCCTGAAAATTGCTGCATCCTCAGGACAGGGATCCCAGTGCACACAGCACATGGGGCTGGTGAACATCATGGTTGTAGCTCCTACATATGAGCAGCAGACAGGTTGCTTTAGCCTTTCAAGGCAGTCTGATGCTTTATAGAAAGGTTTCTTTGATATGCATTAACTGTACCACAAAAATAAAACCAAACCACACTGACCCCAATTTGCTACTTACACTTTCCTGCTCAGGACAAACTCCCAAATTGTTGCACATTTCCAAGAAATGGGGTACAAAGTCCTGGTCAAGAAGGATGTAGACAGGGACTTGGCGGTTGTTATAGGCATCCTGAAGGTCACTGAAGATCTCAATGTCTGTGAAGGAATCCATCACAAGGGCAATCACCTGCAAGAAAAGCCACACCACTTACTCAAGGGATTTATTTTACACAAGGCCACTGCCTCCCCCAGCCATTTTCTCCTGCTGCTATCATCAGGGCCTCCTGCACAGGCTCTGGCAAGCTCTGAAAGATTTCTATATTCCCACAACACTCCTGTAGATTCATTGTGTCTCAGCATACAAAGCATAGGCCTAATGAGGTTTTTCCTCTGGCTGTTGCTTTTGCACACTTTCACATCCTCCTTTCCTACACAACCCCCTGTAGTGTGGCCAAACTGGGGAAGTTATCACAGCAGAATCTGGCCTCCAGACAAACCATCTTCACACCTGTTCTCCCAGTGTTTCAAGCAGCTACAGGAGAATTAGCTCGAATGGCCTCCTGGCTGTCCTGGCCTCGAATGGCCTCCTGGCCTTGAGCTCACAAACCCCAGCTGATTTTCAGACTCTTCCTGGTTTCTATATTCTTACTGAGTTTCTATCCCTTACCTTCACAGGAAAGCCCTCCACTCACCCAAGTGCTTTCAAAAAAGCAAATCCTAAGATGGGAATATCACATGTATGAACCATCTCTCCAGCTAATTCAGAGCCACCTCACACACTGATTTGGTGCTTGAATTCTCACCCTTCCAAACCACTTCTGTGTAGGAACACACAAGTATAAAAGGTTCCACTTTATGACTGAATTTTCCACTTTTCTATTAAACCAGCACAAAGAACAATGAGAATACAACCACTGTGGGTACCTGGCACTTGCCCTTATCAGATGGAGGCTGCTGCAGCACACCCAAGGTGTATAAGCACGCAACACAGCTGCTCTGTGTGTGGCACAGCCTGTACTCACAGGAAACCTTTCCCACAGGAATAGGCTGAGCTCTGCATTCCCACCTCTGTCCTGCTCCCTAAGGGACTGGTTCTGTTTGGCTGAGTTCTGACATATAACATGCACAAGCACATGGGTATTTCTAGATAAAGTTACTTTATGTTGGTGATTCTTGCGTGTGTCCTGAGTTTCTTGCCACCCCATCACTTGTCTAAGTGTTGGAGAAGATTAAAAACCAATAAGATGTTTTTTGACAAGACCAGACAAGTAAGAAAACCATCCCTAAAAACAAAACAATTCACGCTAAATCCTTGGGAGTACTGATGCCTTCATATGACAGCTCAATTCACAGCACGTTTGAGTTCTAGTCCCAGAATCAGCAGCCAAAAAAGAAACTGTATTTTCTCACAAAATGTTTAGAGGAAAGAGAGGAAAACCTTTTCTGTACTCATCCATTCAGGGTAGCAAGGACAAAATCACAGCAGTCACTTGAACTAACTGCATTTGAGTGCATTCATTAGGGAAGAAATTATGCAGGAGCTGAAGTTTTCACAGTCTTCACATTAACTTGAGGAACTCAGAAATGACTGAGAAGTATCACACAGAATCTGACATTCAGTAAATCTTAGGGTGTCAAAAATGCCCATTTATGTCCACAAAAACGCTCCCTGGATCAGGCACAGCCACAAATGGGGCAGGAGCAGCTTGCCTTGCTCTTGGCTCAGAGTGAGGGAAGGTGTTTGACAGGACGCTGCAAGGAACAATATTACAAACAAGTACAGCTTTTGGGGGGAATGAATCCCTTTATGGTGCTTACTCGAGTTACCAGACTGGTCTCATATACCTGGAGGGATTGTTTGAGAACAGAGCTTTCTCTGTGACCGTTTCTGGCAAGGAGCCCATCGTTCATGTCATCCTCGCACACTCCCTAAGCTTCTGCCCTCGCAAGGGAGTAGAGACTAAGCTCGGTTCTCATTCAGGGTGTGCCGTGCACGTTACTCAAAGACACAGGGCTTGCTTCATCTGGCCACCCAAAAAGGAAGCTACACATTTAAATTTTAGCCGAGCCAATGGAATGGCTGCTAAGGAGAAGGGTGGTTCCCGGCTGGGATTACAGTTGGAGGCTATAAACTCCGGGAATGCAGTGAGTTCCAGGGAACAGTTAGAAGTTACTACGCCACGTGGTTTTCAAGCCATACTGTGCACCAGAACGAAAGTGTTCACTCCTGTAGGGAGAAAGTCCTGTCAAAAGCAGTTCTGTACGTCACTTAGTGAGCTAAGGAAGGAAAATACAATCTCGGTGTTATATCTATAGATAACCTTCTCTTATAGAAGAGGCTTTTTCTGTGTCACACCCTTTAAAGGACAGTAGGAGGTTTCTACAAGCGCACCTGTCTGGCAGAAAACATCAGCGGGGAATCTTGAACAGGACACCTTTTGCTCCGAGTGAAAGCAGGGTCGGCTGGATCCAGCGGCTGTGCTGGCCACGGCAGCAGCTGCGGGACGGGCCTTGGCGCATCACCCAGAGCACCCGGGAAAGGGAGGGCTCGCAGATACGGCAACCAGAGTGCCACTTTTTCTGTATTTTCTTGTCCTTCTTAATGACACTATCTGCTCGACAAGGGTTTTAAAGCCACTTGGCTTTGCTCGGTATCCCATGGCGACGCGCATCGGTGCTGATTCTTGATGCGCTCGCAGACCCAGGGGAGAGGGGCCCGGGCAGGGCAGAGCGGGGCGCTCCCCGGGCACGCACTCACTCCACTCACTCACTCGCTCACTCACTCACTCGCTCACTCACTCACTCGCTCACTCACTCACCTGTCGGGCGGAGCGGATCTGGCGCCGCACGGCCTCCTTGCAGCCGTAGATGCTGTCCCCGCAGCCGGGCTGGAAATGCGCCTCCACCCGCGTCAGCCCGCGGAAGGCGCCGCTGGCGAAGCCCGGCCAGCCCAGCTCCAGCGCGGGCGGCTCCAGGTCCGAGCGCTCGGGGAAGTAGGTGAGCGACGAGGCGTCCAGCGAGGCTCCGGCCGCCGGCTCGGCCGCCGGCTCCGGGCCCGCGGCGGGCGGCAGCGCGGCCCGAGCGATGTCCTGCACCTCGGGCTCCGACAGGAAGGGCGGCAGCTGCTCCCGCCGCAGGAAAGCGCGCAGCGCCTCGGGGCCGCCCGCCACCAGCTCCTCCAGCGCCAGCCGCTGCGCCTCGCTGTACGGCCCGGCCGGCGGCGGCCAGCGCCCCGAGCCCTCCTCCAGGCACTGCGACGCGTTGGCCATGGCCGGAGCGCGGCTCCGAGCCCGCCGGGCGCTTTGTGGCGAGTTTGAATCCAAACTGCGCGGCCGCCGCTGGAGCCGCCCCGCCCCGCGCCGCCGTTGGCTCCGGCAGGGCGGCACCGCCTCCGCCGGGCGGGACCGGGACGGGGCTACCGGCTGGGGACAGCCCTGCCAGCCCTCCGTGCAGCCCCCCGGCTGGGGACAGCCCTGCCAGCCCTCCGTGCAGCCCCCCCGGCTGGGGACAGCCCTGCCCGAGCCCTGCTGCCCTTCAGTGGAACCAGGACAGCCCTGCCCGAGCCCTGCTGCCCTTCAGTGGAGCTCCCGGCTGGGGACAGCCCTGCCCGAGCCCTGCTGCCCTTCAATGGAACCAGGACAGCCCTGCCCGAGCCCTGCTGCCCTTCAATGGAGCTCCCGGCTGGGGACAGCCCTGCCCGAGCCCTGCTGCCCTTCAGTGGAACCAGGACAGCCCTGCCCGAGCCCTGCTGCCCTTCAATGGAACCAGGACAGCCCTGCCCGAGCCCTGCTGCCCTTCAGTGGAACCAGGACAGCCCTGCCCGAGCCCTGCTGCCCTTCAATGGCCGGGCAGGGATCGCGGAGCTTTTGCCTGAACAGAAGCAAACCCCTCTGAGAAGGGCGCTCGTACAGATGCGTGCTAACGAGTGCTGCACGTAAAGCCTCGAACGCTCCCACGGAAGGCAGGCACAGCTTTGGCTGTCCAGCTTGTCTCCAGCTCCACCCGCTGCCACTTCACAGAATCACGGAATATTATTCTGTGCTGGAAGGGAGCCCCCAGCCGCATCAAAGGCCAATCTCCGGCCATGCATAGGGCAGCACCAAGAGTGCCGCCATGGCCCTGACAGCATTGTCCAAACGCTTCCTAAGCTCTGCATGTGAACAGTTACACCTACCCACCGCCTAGATTTCCTCTTCTGGACATCCCCTGGCTGTAGACAGCTGAGAGGCAGAGATATTTAACAGAGTGCCAAAACTTAAACCAGTTAAAAACCAACCAACCAACAACAACAACAACAAAAAACCCTCAGTGGCATTTTTGTATTATTAAAAGAAATTTAATATAATTTTTAAATTAAAAAATTCAATCTCTCTATTAAAGACACTGAGTCAGGTGCTAATACTGTCAAACATACGCTTTTGGCATGAGTTTTACATAAAGTTTAAGATTTTATGCATTGCTTCAACATGTTAAGAAACCATCTTCATACTTACAGTAGCAATAAAGTCAATTCCATACAATATCAAATATCCTTTTTAAAAAAAGTTTTAAATATATTAGACTCTGATTGCCAAAATGCCATTTTATACACAAAGCTGCTAATACAATATACAGTTCTTACATTATTTTTTTTTCTTCACATAAAATACATTTCATCAAGTTTTATCTGTACATCGTTTACTACGGATCAGTGGAATTACGAGTTATTGCAGAAGGCTTGCCATCATCTCTTCCTGTCCTGTGCACGCAGCAGTCCCGCCTGTACCAGGCTTATCCACACTCCTGCAACCTCACACTGCAATCTAAAGGCTGAAGACATGGTGGTGGCAATACTAAGGCTGCACTGCACTGTTTAAAAACCCGTGTGTCCCCTCCAGCTGTGGGTGATCATTGCATTGGTGTGGCTTTGGGAACAGGTATCTCGAGCAGAGTCTCCTCTGCTACAGCTTCCATGGTTGAAATACAGCAAAATGTTCCAGGTCATAACTGTGCCATGGCAGATGTTGCCCGCAGAGCCCAGTGGTACTTCAATTGTGTGAGGGAACTGAGAAGTCCATTAGCAGTTTGGCCAACATGAAAACAGAATGAAGGTGAAGAACAACCAGGGAGAACTGTTCTGTCACACAGCCACAGGCAAAACAAAACAAAAAATGTAAATGTGCTCTGGTGTAAGAGGTGAGACCTTGCTGCTGCAAGCATGTTCTGGATTCTGCCTGTAGAGAACTGACACACCAAAGCAGTCAACGTGATTTGTTAAAATACAGTGAAGCCCCTGTGCATTTCCTTTCTGTGTATTTAGGAAGAGAGAAGTGATGATCATGAGAGAAATCGAAAGAGCAAATAGTAACATCACAATCTGGCATGCTCTGGACTCTTATCCCCTTGGAAAAGTCTCCAAGTTAAAGATTAGCAAGAACTGTATAGTCACCACAAACCTTCCAGAGACGAGTTACCTTTAACAAGTATAAGGCACAGAAATAACCCAGGTGTAGAGAGAAACCTTCCAGCAGACAAACAGTTCACCCATGGCTCACTGGAGACCAGTGCTATTGCTTTCTCAGGACATTCCCTTTTCCAAGGTTTAGTTTCAGCAGGGACGGTGGGGGTAATCAGAGCTCCAAGACTGAAGAAAAAAGACACTAGACAGAAGTTGTAATGCCATTTGGGAGCTTTAAGGGATTTCAACCCCATGAAGTAAGATCCTGCTCAATAAACTCAAGAATTCACTGCCTCCACTGAGTATTGCACTGAGCCATTATTGCTATTGCCCTGCCACGCTCTTCTCCTTCCCTACCAGGAGTTCCTCATCCAGGAGGCTCTTAAACTACACCTCCAAGATGGCACAGAATCACATCAGCTAGAGTCAGTTCTTCCCAAAACTGGGAGGGTTTCAAGATTCAGGAGCACCAAAGAAGTGAAATCTAATGGGCTGAAATCGCATCATGTGGTATGTGAAACACAGATCCAGGTCTGATTTCAAACAGATCCCAGCAATGGGACTTAAGCCCTTATCTAACATTTCAGTGCTGAGCTCACCAAAGTAGAGACATTGTTTTGAAGGACACCTTTTTCCTCCATCTAACACATTTCTTTCAACATGGAATGTAAAGCTGTCCTCCTCAACCACTGGAAACAGTACAAATTCAGCACAGAGGAAAATGTTGTGAGGAGAAGGAAGGGTTATTCCCATGAAGCTCTGCCTGCAACAGACCTGTCAGTACATTGACATTCTCAGATCTTTGCACAGTCTCTATGAACAATTACAACCTTTGGCTCACTGGTAACTGAACTGGGGCTCTAATCTGGCCTTGAATCAGTAATTAGATATTTACTGATCTTAAAACCATTCAGTAAATCATAAAAACCTCAAATGCTCCTCTAATAAACTAAGATATGCCAGTCACAACATGATTTCTAGCTTCTATAGATTTTCAGCCATATTAAGATCCAATGAAACAGCCAAGTGCCCTCTGCTCTGTACCTCAGATCTTTCCTCTGGGACGGCCTTTAAAACACACAGATATCAAACCCCCACTATTGTTGTAACACTGCTAAATTTTACAGTGAAAAGAGTTATTCCTAGAGGTAGGCTGCTGCAATGCCCATGTAGAGAATCTGTGTGGTTTTTATTCCCCCAAAAGCCTGTTTTTCTCCACAAAATAGTCCACCAGAAGCAAGTTAATTATCCACCTTACGGAATCCCTCATCCCAGACCTACGACCAACAGCTCTGCTAGTGCTCCACAGGCAGTGACCATTATAGCCCAGATGTCACCACACAGAAGCATGAATCCATTCCAGGCCATTCTTCAACAGCCTTCCAGCTCACACCCTGGTGCAACTTCAGCCCAAAGCCAGTGGTAGGTAAATACTTGGCAGGGCTGTGAAACATATCCTGCAAGATTTGTCCATTCCTGCTCTTACCATTATTAACTCTGTCTGATTAAGAATGGATTACATTTGATCAGACACCACTGGACTTCACAGCTAGGATGATGAGTTCCCAGAGTTTTACTTATGTGAAATACCAGTGGAAGCCAAACAGCTGTTTGTCTAAAATGGACTGGTTTCCTGCAGTTTTAACCTATTAACAGCTCTCAGTGAAAAGAAGCCTCAAACTACTTTACACTATTGCATTCAGTGATGTCCTTCTCATTTCCTTGGAATTAGGCAGAGTTCAATACACTTGCTAGCACAAAGATGCTCTGAGAAAGAAAAGGGCCCTACTCCTCCTTTGCTGGGAGGGAAGGCAACATCTGGGCCCAAATTTTGCACCATATACAACCTAGTAGATAGCGGCACCAAAATTTGTTAGAGTGAGTTCAGAAATCTCATCAGGATGGATGTGGAGAGACAAACCTCACCACCATGGGAGAAGAGAGGCACCTGAAAGAATCATCTCCCCAGTTCTGAACAACAGCCAGGCCACACTTGGTGTTAACCCAGAATAATTTACTCAAGGTAATCAGAAGATCCACTGTTAACCACAGACAGATGCAGTGAAGTCTTTCCAGTTACCAAATCATCCTCTTACTACGAGAGAATGACTTTTAAAATCCCTTAAGGTCAAGCACAAGAAGCAGTTCTATAATTAGCATGTTTCAACAATGGAGGGAGCCCAACTTCTCTGAATGCTTCAAGCCCTGCCTTTAGCAGAACTGGGGTTTTAAGTGAACCAGATCAACTGCTACCACTTTCTAGTTTGCACCTAAAACTGGTGAGGAAAGTGAATTCTATCTTCGTACAATTCAAACCATTGAATTGTCAGCCTGGTACCTCACGGATCCAAAGGTGTCTCCTGCACAGCGTGGCAGTGGTGGTGACACACAGCCACCTCTGCTGCCTCGAGGAGCCCAGAGCCCCGCATGGGAATGCATCCAGCCCCAGCAATGGGTGGATTTGATGGAGGGCAGAGGGTAGCACTTAACAGTCACTGGCAGCCTCAGTCAACTTTTTATAGCCTAGAAAAAAGTTAAGGCTGTGAGGATCCCCACAAAGGGAGAGTACATGTGAAAGGGAATATTGATGTCCAACAGGTGCCAGTCAAAAGGAAAATGGGTGGAAGGTGCATTTGCTGTTGCTTGGCTGGAGCACAGCTACGTGAGCTGTATTTAATCCACTGAGGCTTACAGAGACCCAAACAGGTTTATGTCTTCAGAGTTTGGAATTTAAGCTGCCCAAGAAGACACATATTCATGCAGGCAAACAGTTACGTGTGTGACAGCCCCTCTGTGCAGAGTTAGAGATTTACAGTTATTTCTTAGATACAACTGAAATGTGGCCAGCTCCTCAGAGCTGTCCCACACTCTCCTCTCACCTCCCCAGGTACACAAAGCCTGAACCTGCTGCAAAGCCAGTGCCAAACCCCCAGGTTACCCCGTGCCAGTGTCTGCCAGGTGGGCTGTCAGAGCTCACATGAACTACACCAAGACAGGGCTGACACTGCAGCTGCTCCACAGCAGAGAGGCTTTGTTAAGTGTCAGGCAACTTCCCCAGACAGAGAGGCATTTAAACCTTCCTCTGCCAGCTGCTACCCACTGCTGACAGCTTCAGCAAGGGAGCTGGAAAACAGAACAGCACATCTCCTGTCCTGCTGCAGTGTTCAGCTACCACAGCAATGGTTACAGTTATTTCTCAGCCAAAGACTGCAGGTTAATGCAGGTGTCACTACATCTACAGGATTAGAAATGCTTTCATGGCCTTCCTGGGTTAGTGCTGGCAAGCCTTTCCTTCCCATCCCTCCTGAGCCCTGTGGTTCTGGAAATCCAGAAAAAATCAGAACACAAAGCATATTGCCCCTAGTATCTGTGTTGAGCATACAGAGTACACAAACAGAATCAATAGGAAAGTGAGATCAACAAAAGTATTTTCAGTTTTAACAAATTAAGAGTCTAAATAGTACAAATAAGTTTTTTAAATTACTTATCCAATATAGACCTTTGTCAGTATTTTATTGCAGTAAAATTCTATTGCCAGGGCCCCTTTATTGCAACATCAGTTTTAAAGCCTATTGAGTGAAGCCTGTTCCAGGAAAAGTTCTGCTTCAAACCTGATGGCAGTCTGCAGTGACGAGCTGATATGAGCAGAACAGGACCCAGCCAGTGCACAGTTTGTGGTGGTGAGCTGTCATTGCAAGGAGGTAACACCTTGCAAACTTCCTAAGTGCAGCATCTGTGCTTGCTTGTTGCTCTGGCCCAGGAAGTGCTGGATCCAGCTGTGTGGAAAACAGTTCTGTCCACTCTTGCAAAGCTCACGTGGGGGCTGACCTCCCCTCCAGGATATGTGCATCCCCCAAGAGTGAAAACACAGTTCTGAACTGTCACCTTCCAGCTGCTCGGCAACTTACAGCAAGAGGCTCAGACACAAAGATTTGAATTCAGATCCTTTCTTTGTTCCAAGGCATCTCATGACTTCCCAAGGATGGGGAGGCAGCACACCATACCTTCTTCCCCAGGGAGCAAGACTCAGGAGACTCTTTTGACATCGTACTGATGTGCATCCCTCCTAAGAGCCTTGCTCCACCTGCATTACTCATCCAGCTGCAATGGAAGTAATTGGCAGGGTAAAGTACAATTCGAGATGAACAAGGCTGCCACAGTCAGGATGTCCATAACCAAATTCTCCCTTTGAAATGCAAACAACCTGGCCACTGTGATAGATCCAAGCAGCCCACCCACGTCTCGTGTCCTCTGGGGTGAGACACAGACCAGACTAGGAAATCCTGCAGCACCCGTGCACCTTCTCTTCCATTTCCTCCATGGGAGCTTTGAATTTCAAGAGGGGAGGATCACCACTGGACACTGTGTAATACACTGAGGTCCCATTGGAGCTGTAGGGAGAAGTCCTGGATTCGATTAAGTGCGACTTGGCCTCGCCCACGCTCTCGGCAACTCCCGCCATGCCGGTGCTGAAGTGGGTGCTGAGGAAGGGGTGCTGCAGGAGCTTGGCTGCAGCTCGCTGCCGCTTCAGTTCCGACAGCGTTTGGTGGTTGTGCTCCTTGTAGGTGCCCCAGAGCTGCGGGGCCTCGGGCAGCCCGGGGGTGCCGTAGGGCAGCACGTGCCCGGGGGCGCTCTCCGGCTCGGCGTGCATGCTCCAGATGTCCCCGTTGGAAAAGGTGTACTGGTAAGGGCTGGCAGATGCCATCAGTCCATTCTGGAGCGGCATCTCGGTGTCACACTGGGTGCTTTTGTTCGCTAGCTCCGGGAGGAGGGAGGAGTTCTCCAGCACTGAATTCTGTAACGAGACATGAAAGAGCATTTTCCCCCATGCCCCATAGCAGGGTTCATCCCTGTGACAGCCTCCTAAGTCTGCTCACGCTCAGCCTTTCTACCAGACAGGTGCTGCAGCACAAACACTGAATTTCCCCACTGATGCTGTCAGCCCCAAGCAGGAACTGTTTCCCAAATAGGAACCTTAGCTCTGAAGGCCTCACACACACACAAATATAATATGCTTATCTACATAACATGACAATAACTTAATTAAAAACAAGCCACTACAAAGCAAGTTTACAATTCTTTTGTGCTTACCAGTTTGTGAGCTCTAGAATGAAAGGCAGACACTATTTTTGTGGAGCATCCTGGTTCACTTTTATCTCCAAACTATGTATGCACCTGTACATCCAAAACAGGCTTTCCACTTGAGTGGGACATCCCCGTTGAAACCAAATGAGAATTTGGTCTTTTGCTTACACCTGGTGGATGAGGTCTACAAATTTTTCAGCCACCTTCCACCCACTGCTACTGAAGCTGCACCACCAACCCTCCTCAGAACCTCCCATGAAAGAGAAGAGATTCCTTACAGGGTCTGTATTCTCCTGGTCAGACCGAGTCTCCCCAATCTCTCCAATGAGACCCGAGTTTCTTCCTTCTTCTGCTGCCCCCAGTTGCTGCCACACCATGGCCTCCTTCTCACACTCCTTCCTGTAAAGGTTTGTCCTGTCCGAAAGGCTGGCTCTCCTCACCACCTTCCTGTGGGACAGGGACAAGGGGCATCAAAGCTGTGAGCAGGACGTGACATTTCCTCTTAGCCTGTAGCTCTTCTCACCTCCTCCTCCTCCTCCTCCTCACACTTCCCAGCCTCTCCCTCTGGAATGGAACATGGATTCAGCTTCCTGGCACCCACGCAAAGCAAAGGCACTGCTGTGGATACTGAAGGTGGGAGGAATTTTAGGGAGCTCTAAACTTGCACTGCAAATTTGTTTTAGAGCTCAGGCAGGTCACCTTGTGGAACTATTCTGCAACCAGTGGACTAAATGTAGAAGGAAATGGCCCATGGGCTGTTTAGGGAAACTTGTGGTGTGCAGGACTGCTTTGGTTTCTAATAAACATCTCACAAAGACCTCTGCAAACTCCATCTCAGCACTGCATCTTGGCCATGTGACATACTACTGAAAAGCTCAAGTTAATCGACTTGAGGCACTGATTTTCCACCAGTTTCAGTGGTTTAACAGGGTAAATTCTTGCCACTTGGTCCTGTGCTCTGGGCAGTTCTCAAACCACACCAACACAAAACCATTTTCCCCCAAGAATTAGCACCTCTTCCTAGTGAAAAAAACACTCTTCAAAGGAGCTCTGCTTTCAGCAACCAAAGTGAGCTACTGCCTTTCATTCAGAAAGGACAGATGGGTTCTCTCACCAACCTCAGGGTGCTCTGCACCCACACGTGGGTGGCCAGGCCAGTGCCCCAAGTGACCTGCAGGGAACAGCAGAACTCACCCCCGGCTGCCCGTGCTGGAGGTCCTGCGGCTCAGGGAGGATTTATGCCTCATCTGAGACTTCATGATCACGTCGTGTTTGTGCTTCAGCTCCAGAAGCAGTACTTTGAACTCCTCCTCTTCACACAGATCTATGGCACACACAGACCAAGCCCTTTGTCAGATATTCTCATTAACACCATGTGGGGTTTCACCCCCGGATTGGGATGACCCCAAAAGATGGAAAAGTCCCTCCTCCAACCCGTGCCTTCGAAGAAAGACTCAGTAGTCTTCTGTTGTCTGTTCTCAAGGTAGTTTATTGTTGGTTATCTTAAAGATTCTTCTCCCTGAACTGCTGTGGCCCGTTCAGCAGCTCAGACAAAGGCACACTGCCCTCCCAGGGGGCTGGTGCCATCTTTTATATCATATATTACGTACTACATGTTTATACTTTCTCCCCAATACCTACTATCTATATTGAATGGTGAGTTTCTACTCTAAACCAGTCTGTGAGTGCCAACACCACCAAAGACATGGAGGTTAGGAAGGAGAAAGAAAGAGGACAGGGCACACCCAAATCCCTCCATCTTAGAACCCCCTGACCCCCATGTACAAAACTTGGACCCCTGCGTACAAGGCTTAAAACCCCCCTGTACAGCACTCAAAAATCCTGCCCTTTACTTCGTGACTACTTCTACTACAATATCTAAACTTTTGTGATTTCTTGTTCTTCCTGCAAAGTTGGTAAACTGTTCCATGGGTCAGATTCAAAGCCACAGGGGTCTCTGGCTGCATGCCAAGGTCTCAGATGCTTTTGACCTGGGTCTGAAACGTCCGAGAATGTCTGTGGGACATTCTGAGTTCCGACAACACCACATTACTAATTGTGCTTTCCTAGTTAGACACCCAGGTCTTAGGGCTGCACACAACAGAAGGGAGGCTCCCAAGCACAAGGGATAACATAGGAAGCATACAGCAGGAAGACTTGCAAAGGTGCTTGGGATATGCTGTCTCCCTTCTTTTTACGAGCAGGAAGAAGCATTTTCTGTAGTAAAGTGGTGCTTCAAAACTTCAGTGCCAGTTAAAGAAACTTTAACTTTGATTCTAAAAGCATACCTAAAACATTATGTTAATGCTTCTGAAAGCACCATGTGAGGACTCCACCCATTTCTTAAACATTTCTTTCTTTAAGCTTCATAAACTCACCTATTGGCATCTCATCCAAAGATGTCCTGGCACTCAAACTAGCCCCATGGGACACGAGCAATTCAGCCATCTGCATCTAAACAATGGAAAGAAAGCCACGTTGATAGAGGTATTTTAGGCAATTTAAGTTTTCCTCCCTAAAGCTGAGAGGTTGGAATAGGATGAGAGGCAATGGCACGCAGGTTCAACTTGCCTCAAATAACTCTGGTATGTGTGTGATGTTGAACACTGTTCCCACCCATCCACCTGCACTGGCATGCTCTGCCTGAAATTTCTCAGCAAACAGCTCCTTTTGGAGCCCTGGGATCTCCTCTGATGGTGCCCAGAGCCCAGCCCCAGTTCAGATTCATTCCATTTGCAGAGTACTCCACTGTTTGCCCAGGCAGGAAGAAATGCCACCCTCACACGTGACACTTAGAGCAAAATCCTTACCTGTCCCCAGAAAGCAGCAGCATGCAGAGGTTCCCAGCCATCCCAGTCCTTAACATCCAGGCTTGCCCCCTGGTCAAGAAGCACTTCAGCTGCATGCAGATAACCATTGGCTGCAGCTATATGCAGCTAGGAGATAAGGAACAGAGCATGAGCTGCCTGCAAGGACCACAAATGGTTTTATACACCGAGTTTCAGAGGATTTTCCTGGATAATGTTTGGGCCTAAAGCTGGACAGGCAGCACATTTCACACTGGGCAGATGGCACCAGGTCAAAAGCAGGTCGTTCCCGTTATTAAAGCTCAGTATTGCCTGCATGTAATTCTGTTTGGAGAGGAAATTGCTTAACAGTTCTTAGAATAACTTAGATATATGGATGAGAAAAATAATGTATTCACATTTTAAATCAGGGGCTTTTAAGTGCTTCCCTATCTGAAGGGAAAGCACCACCAAAACACGAGCCTGCAATGCAGAACCTCATCCACTCTAAATTCTGCATTCCTCATGCCAGAAGAACATCTCCTCTTCCCCACTGAAGTGCTGTGGATGTGATTTTTTTGAATCAATTTACAGCCTGCTTTAGTCAGGACTCTCTGTGTAATTGCACTTCCAATCACACTATAATTATTTTCTCCATTTGAAAGTCAAAAACATTTTAAACCTTGGCTACTTTAACTTAAGGGAGGATGATTTTTCAGATATTGGCTTCCAACTTCAGCCACCACTTTGGAGACAATCAATAATGGTCTCCTTCAGTTCCCCAACTGCATGTCTCTGAAGATTTTCTTAATTGCAGTCTGCTCTTGCATCTCTGAGCAAAACATTGACCCATGCACTGCTCTGAAGGGATTAACTCCACTCAGAGCTCCTCCTGCTTCAGTTGTGCTAAATGAGAGAATCAAAGCTTCTTCTCAAAAATTTTCATGAGGATGCCACCACATGGAGTTAAAACTTCATCTGGAAATAAATCCTGATGCTTTCTGGCAACTCATTTAATTCCTACATAAATTTTATGCCACTTTCTAGAGGCCACATGAATTAATAAGAAATCAGTTGGGGGTGATACAAAAGGGGGAGCCCAGAGGTCTGCTTAAATGTATGTTTATAATCCTTGTCAAAGGGAAAAATGTGTTAAAAAATAAGCTGCAATAAAAACTTCAATCATCCAAGCTTACCCTCGGGGGAGCCTGCCCTGCCCTTACACTTCTGGTACAAGCTGAAGGTGACATTTAGATTAAGAAAGTGGAATGCACTGCCATGGCCTGGCCCTCAAACACACAAAGCAAGCGCCTGTAATCAGTTATGCCAGGACCCAAGCATTAAATGACCATGGTTGTATGAAACTCCCAGCACATATGACCTCATTACTGAACTTTCCCTAAGCTGGGACTGCTCTAAGAGACACATTTGTGGGGTAAAAAGAACGAGGATTGCTCAGCCTTCCCAGTCCCCGTGCAGACAAATCAGATGCCAGCTTGCTTTGTGCTGCACACTTGTCCTGGGTGCCCAGCTCTGCCCAGGGCCAGGTGCCACCAGAGTGAACAAACACAGCGGCCACTGACTCTGTGTGAGCCAGACGTGGGAGGCAGGAAGTCTCCAGGGTTCTCAGCACTGGATCCTGCTCCTGGGAAAACCACAGGGCTCTCACATCTCCTCCACAGGAGTCCAATCAGCCCATAAGAAGCAAGAGGTTACTGGGAGGTCTTCCAGGCCAGTTCCCTGCAGGTCAGCAGATGTGTTATGTTCTGTGGGACTGCTCCTCTCAGTGACTTGCACCTGTTGATTTTGTGTAACTCCTGCTCCAGGGCAGGTTTCATAACCTCTGGGCTGAAGGAAAGCAAAACTGAAGGCGCTGCAGTTTCACTCACCAGCGTAGCACCTTGGGCATCAGTCCTGTTCAGGTCTTGGCCAGTGGCAAGTATGTCATGAATGTCACAGATCATGACCTGCTCTGGAGCAGCTCGCATCTCATTGATCCTTTCCTGGGTAATCCCTGTTAAAATTCCAGTTCAAAGAGGACAGTTGGAAAGGTTGAGTAAAATAAGATTTAGGATCCTGGTTGGTATGACCTCACATCCTCCACCCTCATGATCTTTAGGAATCAGAATACCCAGAGTCAGGTCCCAAGAAATTATGCCAGGAGCAGCTCTCTGCTTTTCTCCAGAGGCAAACCAAGAGCTGAGAAAGAGGGTAATTTTTAGTACCACATTGACCCATTTCTGTGTTTTACATAAACTCAGTCTCCTTACCTTGATAGGCCATGCAAGTCTCAATGACATCCAGGGTTGGCTCATCTTCACAGAGGTCATATGGCATGTTGCCATCTGCGTTGACTGCCAACAGGTCTGCTCCACTGCAAGGGGAAAACTGAGTTACAGCAGCAAGGACCTCAGACATCCTGGAGCAGACAGTGCCAAACACTGGGAAAAATGCTTAGGAAAAACAAACTGGGATTTGATCGTTGCCCAAATGCCACCAAGGTACATAGAAAGATTTGAAGCAAAGCTGTGGAGCTATGAGTGGGGAAGATTACTTCCAGAACTGGATGAAAGGCAGCACACTACACCTCCTTCCTGAGTCAGTAATGCCCTGTGTTCCACATCTGCTCCACTTTTATAACCTCCAAAAATTTCCTAACCCGAGTGGGAACATCCTCCAAGGGATGCTTGACTGCATCCTCTTCTCTCCTTCATTATATAGTCAAAAAATGAGCCAAATTTTCACTGCTTATGTCCCAGATGACAGCACCACAGGGAGAAGTCTCCCTCCCTGGGAAAAAGCAGCAGGCACAGCTGTGCAAGGCAGCAGGTTAACAATCCCAAAGCACCAGCACTCTGGGAAAGGGAGGAGAGGGCTCCATACACAAGCACAACTATCTGCTCCAGGCAGGAATCACCACAGGTGCTCATGAAACAGCTCAAAACTCAGCTGGTTTCCTCCTCCTTGCTGGCAAGTCTAGGAGGACTTGAGCTTTAGGGATTGGTCAAGCACCCTGTGTCACCACTGGGGATCAACTATTGCAGAAGTTTAGTGATCACTAATCAGGACCCAGTGAGACAAGTCACAAAGTTCACCCAGGGGTCTGAGTTACACAAGCACACTGCTGCCCTCCTACACCAGTGTCTGCCTGACTGGGGCTGGCAGATCTGAAGTGCTGTTTAGGAGCGTGAGGGTGGATCCTGCTGGCTGCTCCTGTTTCTGCCCCCCAGTGACCACAGCTCCACAGGCACACACACACACCAGAATACAGGCAGAAAGGGGCCATTTTTGGCCCAGTCTCCAGAAGCTTCACAAAACTGAGCTAGTCATCCAGGGTTTTCTTGTCTCCTGAGCCTTTCTGCTCTTCCTCCTTCACCCTCTTCTTCCCCAAGCAGGAAGGACTCCCATGAGCAGCCTGAAAGCAGGGAATCACCACCACTGCTGCAACCTCCCAAGGTCCTAGGCAGTCTCAGTTTCCTTCCACAGAAGCTGTGGGTAGAACGAGACCCGCAGAAAGGACAGACACAAAAAGCCACCTACTGCTGGATGAGGATCTTCACCAGGTTGATGTGACCACACGTGGCTGCTGCGTGCAGTGGAGTCCACAGCTCGTTGTCCTTGGCGTTGACGTTGGCCCCGTGGTTGAGGAGCAGCTTGACTATGTCCTCATAGTTGTCTATGCAGCACTGGGGAGGAAGAAATGCAGACACATTGGGGTTTTTTAAACTTTGGGACAATGAGGGTTCATACCTGCTCAGCTGCAAAATAATAAAGGGCACCTGGACATGGAGACCTGCTTTATCCTGCACTGCTTGGCAAGGAGCATCTCCAGCAGAGTTAAACACCAAATTGAGCACCAGCAGGTCAAAAAAGCAGAACACCTACACTGGACAGACCAAAGGGTCACTGGTGTTTTCCAGGGCCTTCTGGTGTGGGGGCAGAACCAGCAGGGAATAACAGCAAACACGCTCACAGCTTCTATTCCACTGGGTCTTCCATATTCAAGAGCAAACACAGCAGAAATTCAATGTAACCAGTATAACCACATACCAAGGGATGAGCTGACAAGCTGACATTCCCTTTTCTTAGGGAGAATCCCACACACTGGCATGTGATGAGCAAAAGTCTTCTCAGGAGCTCACGCTACCTACCACAGTTATCTGGGGAGGCACAAATTAGATTCCCAGAATTATGGGGCACTTTGCAGGGCACTTTTCACTTCCTGAAAAAAGCAGCTTCCTTCCTGCATTTAGAATATAGCCCAGGAGGCCAGAAGGGCCTCAAACTCCTTCCTTTGGTGAAGGTGGAATTTGCTCTTTGATCCCGCTCTTGTTCACCTCTAGACATGAATGTGCAGGTGATAAAGACATTAAAATAAGATTTATCCTCGTGCAAGAAGGCTGTTTGCGGTCTGTGCATTGCTGCAGACCCACACAGCTCTGCACACAATACAGGCTGTTAATGGGGTGAATTCCAACACACAACAAACATTTCAGCAGCTGAGTGACAGAGACCTTTCAGGTATTTCTATTTTGTTCACTCTTTGTACATGGAAGCGGGGTTAAAGTCATGCCTGTCACACAGCCAAGTTATCTCAGAAGTGGAAGGAAGTCACACTCGCTGAAAGGAATGCTAATGTGCCCACTGAGGGGCTTCTCTGTGCTCAGGGATTCAGTTAATTCCAGCAGATACAAAGCTCCCATCAGAACTCCCAAATGCACCTTTACAACCCCTCAGTGGGCAAGGATTGATTCTTCAGGCTTCAGAGCCTGGCTGGGAAAGCAAGGAGGCTGTCAGTGTTTCTCTGAGTGGAGGATAACATCTCCTGGGAGAGGTGATGGTGGTGGGACTTTTTGTTCTTCCAGGAGCCAGTTTGCATTTTTGAACAAACATTCAACCAGCTTTGAAGAGAGCAGGCGACTGGCAAAAGAATCCAAAATCCCAAGTCAATGGGAGCATTCAGAGCAGGGAGTTATGGCCAGAAAGCCCTGAGTGCTCGTGTGACAACCATGCCACTGTTGTTACAGGCAGCGGGGGCGGCAGCTGCCAGGCACGGCCAGTCCCACGTGCCTGAGACAGAATAGAAAAACCCTTATGGAAACAGCACAGGGGCTCCAAGGAAGGCCACAGACCTACACACCACTGTAGCAAGTCTGTATTTCACTGGTGATCAGCTACTGCCGTCTCATACTGACTTTGGAAGTCCTTCAGTGAGCAGCCTACAGTGAGCATCAGTGGATTCTTCAAGCATCTTGTGCATCATTTATTTAAATCACTTTCAAAACTCATGGATTGCCAAGGTCTCTAAATTTATCTGTTATGAGAATTTAGAGCCCAGTCCTACAAAAATTAAAGGGAAGGGGAAATGCTGTTCACATGTGAAGTCCAGCCCTAACCCTGAGTTCTTATTATCACTGAATAAAATCTGGGATAGAGTAAGAAAAGGATTTGATCTCAGTTTGCTCCCCAAGAAACCAGATCACTAGCACAACAGGGTGAAGTTTCACTGCTTTAACAGAGGAAAACAAAAGAAATCTAAGAGGTCTCCCTGTTAGAGCTGGCCAGGCTGGCTGAGTGGGCAGCAGGGAGGTGTGAGCTCCTGCCACGCCTCACCTGATGCAGCGCAGTTAACCCATCCTCATTGCACAGGTCGGGGCTGATGTTGCTCTTCAGCAGGTAGCACACTGCAAGGCAAGAACAGAGGAGAGTCAGAGCAGCCACCCTGCCACCTCTCGTGCTCCCAGCCAGCCCTGGACAGCTCAAGGCCATGCATCTCACACCATCAGTGTGGGCAGAGTGCTGGCTTGTCACCGCACAGAGCAGAGCCTTCCTGGCTTTATCCAGCAGAGAGCACCAGCACACAATTTTCCCCCAACTTCCTTCCAAAGGAGACTTAGCACAGTTGCAATTTTCATTCAGTTGTGCTGGAACAGTCTCCATTTTTGCCGTGCTTCATAATGCCTGAGAGCACAAGCTCTGCAGTCTGTGGCACAGGAGAGCCCAAAGGGCATTTGGGGGTCCCGAGTTACAACCATGAGAGAGATTCCTCCCACCATGAGAGCGATGAGGCCTTGCCTCAAGAAGTAATCTGTGCATTCAGGGCCCTGCCACATTGAATACACCAGGGCTGCTTTGGACACTTCACTTGAGCTGCTGGGTGTTTGGAGAAACCTTCCCAGAGGCTTTAGTTTATAATCACTGCTTTGGGGGGAAAGGGTAACATTTATTCCATTAAAATGCAAATTTCTGAAACACATGAAAAGCCATTAGCCCCTAGGTGAAGAACTTGCACAGAGCAACAGCAACAAGGTTGGCAGAGGGCATAACTTAATAGCAACACCAGAAACTCTTCAAATTCAACACTGCTGACAGATCTTGATGATCCATGCCCATTTTCTGTTGTTTCCTTGCTCGTTCCCTGTTTTTTCTCTGGAGATTTCACTACCTAATGCTTTTCCTACCTCAAATGTCACCGACAGCACAAGCACAAGACAGAGGTTCATAATCATCTCCCCAGGGCCAGAGCAGCAGCAGATATTCACGTCACATCTGATCTGATGGCAAGCACGCAAGCACTGAGAGAAACCAGAGCAGCACAGCCAGGAACACTGACAGAGCTAAAAGGGCAATAACTTTCCTCGGAGCTGGCAATCAAAACCGCTGCAAAGCTGCTCACTCCAAAGCATCCTGCAGCCTCTGATCGCTGAGCTGCTGTCAGAGGGAGCTCGTTCCCCAGCACATCCACAGGGGGAACCATCTGCAGGGCTGTCCCTGGGGACAGAACACTTCTGGCACGCAAAACAGAACATGGAAAACACACCCACCATGACATCAGTGATGATTTATGAGGCTTTGTTTAAAAGATCTGGAAAAGGCACTTGCAAGAAAGGCAAATTGAAAGCAAAGTGAAATTTTGATTGGAAGCCACTGCTCTGACGTTATCACAAAGGAAGGCAAAACCAGACAGAAGTGAAATAAAACACTTCACATCACGGAGTTGTTTCACCCAACTCAAAATGAATGCTTGGATTTACTTTTGCTGGAAATACTTTCAAGGCATTGACACCTGCTCGATGAAACTGCTGCAGAAAAAGCAGAATACAGCAAAGACAAAACTCATCCAGCACCACAGTGAATTCAAAGCCTTTTCTTTTTTTCCAGCTCAAAGGCCAGTGCAGGAAGCCCACGCCTACACTGCACTCACAGCCCCAACACTTGCATGCTTAACAGTAATAAGAGCACTGAACCTCAGCCAGTATATCCAATTTAATGACTCTGCTTCTACTGTTTCTGGCCAGCCCTGAGCTCCTGCTCTCCTAATCCAAGCAGAGTGATAGACGAGTCATTCACCAGTGGGTCTGCTTGTCTCTTATTTACCTTGGATGCTCTGCCATTAGGGTTTTAATTCAATCTCAGTCAGTTAAGTGCCATTGTGTACTAATGACACACAGCTCCATAATCATGTTTTGCCTGATTATGGAGATTTGGACAAGTAGATGCTGGCAAATTAACCTTGTAAGTGCTGTCTCTCCATGGGAAGAAGCAGCAGCATAAATCCCAGCTCGTTACAGGGTTTTGTGTCAAAGGCACTGTGATCACGGCTTGACAGAGCTTGCAAGAGGCCCTGAAGGGTTAAGATTCAGAGAAGTTTTAATCTTACCCTAAAGAAGCTTTGAATTCTTCACTAACCCCTGCAGCAGCCCTCCTGTTCCCAGTGCACCTCCCCTTGGCTCCCTTCTGCCTGCAGGACAGGCTCACCTTATTTCCCAGTACCTCCCAACACACTGAACACTGACAGCCACAAGACACCAGAAAAGGGCTCAGAAAAGTCAGATAATGCAGCCAGCTGTGGATGTGGTACCACTGAGTCCAGGCAAACAAGGCATGAAGAGATGAGACTGCTTTTGTCCAGTCCTAAGCTGAAGATTGCATGTCAGGGCTCGGGAAATGCACTTCAGGACTCAGGGCAGCACAGGGTCAGGCAGCAACATTCCTGCCCAGCAGCCCAAGTTCACAGCAGAACACAGCCCCAATCCTGCCCAGCAGCCCAAGTTCACAGCAGAACACAGCCCCAATCCTGCCCAGCAGCCCAAGTTCACAGCAGAGCACAGCCCCAATCCTGCCCAGCAGCAGGCATGGGGTGGCAGAGAGCAGCTTCATCACCCACTCTCCCTGTGAGCTGCGGAGGCACATGGAGGGAGGACATGGACACCTTCTCCATGCCCACTACCCAGGAACAGCCTTTCCCAAACAGCCAGGAAGAACAAGTCCTCCCTTCTGATAAACTTCAGGAGAAAATGTGCATTTGTGGCTTATCCAGTGCCCCAAGAATAGGAAAGGGGGGCACATCTGTGCTGCTGTGCAGTGCTGAAAGCTGGACCCTCACCTGTGACAGTGTCACCAACGTGCTCTGCTGCTTCACACACAACCCAAGTTACAGGGACCTGAGCGTGCAAAATACTTCTCTCTCCAAGCCCTGCTGGTGTCACACGCTTCTCTGCAGAGCCCAACACCTTCTCCCCACCTCCAGGCATGACTGATGAAATACAGGTACGAAGCAAACCCTTCAGCTCCCAAGGACACAGATTAATCACCCAGCACCAGCTGATGCCTTCTGCCGGCTCAAGCCTCAGCCTGCGCTGGTGGAAGGACAATCCCCCCATGCTCGTGGAACAGCACAGAAATGAGCCCTCTGCAAGCCCCTGAGCCCCACAGAAGGGGCTCTTTGGGGTCACACCAGCGTGTTCAGCAGCATCAGGCTCCACACTAACACCTGATTAACTTCTTAGAGAGCTCAGGGCCAAAAGTGCTGAGCTCTGTCAGGGCTGCGCTGCACGTGGGCGGAGGCAGGTGGGGAGCAGGGGCTGCTGCGTGGAGATTCTTCATTACGTGTCGAGCACAAGCGGTGGGAAGCAGTTCCAAAAGCACAGCAAATGAAGGAATGAAAATGATGGCAATAAGAGCCGGGTGAACAAATTGTTGTGAATAATTCATTGCAAATTATATTAACTGAGCGATCACTCAAATGTATTTTCCATTATTCTCCTTGCTCTGCCTATAATTGAAACTCTCACACACCAAGATGGTGTACATTAATCTTCAATTTCTATTTTATCATTCACATCTGCGCTGTGTTAAATGGAAAGAGCTCCCACAACAGCTGTAAAAATACACCCTCGGTTTTAAGCCTCCCTCCATCAGATGTCCCGGGGCAGCCTTAGAAAGATTCTCCTCCCCAAACACAGCAAACCACTTCTCAGCAGCTCCTCTTCCTACCAGCCTCACTAATCTCCCCAAAAAATAAAAGGCAGGGGAAAGGCAAAAACAACACTGCAAAGGTCCTAAGGAAAATTCAACACGGGGCAATCGACTCTTCAGCCTGAAGAGATGTTGCAGTGCTATCATTTTTTACTGGTGTTACTTCCCACTGAGTTTACTCTAGAAGCAGCTTTTCCAGAAAAGTTCCTAAACCAGATGAAGGAAAAAAAAGCCTCTGTTAGTGCAGTTTCTCCTAAGTCAATAAGCTACACCATAAAATCCTGGATACTGTTACACTCCCATCTATACCCAGCACTTGCATACCTCAAGCATTAATAACTCGTAAGAGAAAAAGCCAGCTGGAACTGATATGGACACCATGGAGGGATAAAAAAAATCCAACAGACACCTTCCTGATAGGAGGTCCTGATTCCTCCCAAAAATATATAATGGCAAACTGCCTCCACTGGCAAGCAGGCTTACCTGCGTGCTCCAAGTTTACATACACACACAGGCCATTACTTTGCAAAAATCCAGATCTGCCTCAATCTTTTTTACTCAACAATTTCTCTCTGAAATCATCCAAACTCTTCAAGTTCCCCTTTTGGTGAACCAGGCACTTTCAGGCCATCTTTAAAAGCTGGGGTCTCTATGACAGTACAATAATTTCTGTATGTTCCCACATGATTTCACTGCATGAAATGAAGTTTCACTTGGGTTAATAAACCATCTTTATGCATTGCTCCAAGTCCCTTTCACACAAATGCAGCTTTAGTCAGAGACCCAGTGTAGCAGAAGCTCCTTGCAGCATTATTTGTAGTGACATACACACAGGGGTGTTGGCAAATGTCTGCAAAGACTGATCCCAGCCTGCCAGGCATGGGACTGTGGAGGAGCTCAGCTACTTCAAAGCTGCATGTTTACTGCTGTGGTTGTGCAGGGATATTTATTACACACGAGAAACAATGCCAGGAAAACAGCACTGAAGCTGTGAGTGCTCTGCCAGCTCTCTAGCCCAGCACACAAGGATACTCACATTTTACAGCATATCTAAACTCTGAGCAATAACAGGATGAACTCACTCAGCCTTGTCCTCCACTCCCTGCAACGTACAACTGATAGCCCATGCTGGTCCATTGATAAACTCCACAGCTCCCTAAAGCTTTCTGAAAGACAGAAAAACCCCTCAGAAAGCAAAATGCCACACTCAGCTTCAAACACAGAGTACACCTAAAAATAAATACGGCCCAGTTTGCCTGCTGAGCCAGCGACCGAGACATCCCATCCTGACTGATCACTGAGCTTTCTCAGGAAGGTTCAAAGCCTGTTAAACACTTCCCACCCAGTTTATAGCCAGGCACACACACTGCTTCTAATATACCCACAAAAGCTGGCAAGTCTGGAGAGAGGCCAGCAGAGCCCCATCTGCTTGGTGCCACATTCAGGGCAGGCACACTGCACGCAGCCACACTCAGTCCAGGGGCTGCATCTCTCAAGGAAAATCTATTTCTGACTTTGATGCTTCTTTAGTTAAGAGGGCACAGCCCTCCTCAGCCCCAAGGAGCCTGTTTTTCACAGCAGGCTGCTCCTGCATGGTTGGGGGCCTGGCTTATACAATTTTATTCTGACAGCAAGGTAACAAGTTGTACATTTATTTAATGCATAGAGTACAATTCTTTCTACCCCTGTTTGTGCGTATTTAAATCCATTTTTGCTTTATGCTTTCACCCTTACCCATCACTGCAGCACCACAGCAACAAGAGCAATGCTACAAAGGGACAACCTCCTACAGCTGCTTCTCAAATGGATGGGCCCCAGCCTGGCTCCCCCACCCTTCTTCATCCCACATTTTTCTTGTTCTGCATGCAGGACTTCAAGCTCTGATAATCCACTTAGTGCTAGTGATGATAAAGCATCTTTCCTCAATGGCTGCCATCCACCTGGGATTACTGGGATAAGGAAATGTGCAAGTTACCCATCTGCAGCCACGGTGCTTGAAGGGCGTAGCAGAAACAAAGCCACATTTATTTCAATTGGGAAAATAAGAATTAGAGGATGCTGCCATCTGACACAGCTTTCTAAGGATGTAGTGTCATGCTCAAAAGTATCCTGATCCTCTTCTCGTGTCAGGCTAACAGTGAAATTGGTCCACACTGGAAATGTTAAATACATAAAGCAAAATTAAAGTCAAAGGTTACTTCCCCGGTTTCCCATTTGTCGTCTGGTATTGGAAGAATAAATAAATCATTTCGGGATGGTTTTTAAACAGATGATGGGATTTGAAAGGGATGAGTGTTTTATATAACCTTTGGGCTCAGCTGCCTTCAGCAGGATTGCTGTGGGCAGGGAGCCAGGAAAGCAGATTCCCCAATATCACTGTGACAGAAACACCTGGGCTGCAGAGCCTCCTCTCTCTTTACCAGGCATTTCAGAGTAGTTATTTGAACAGTCCTGATTTAAAGAGTACTAAAAATTATATTAGCTCAGACTTTGGGAGGCATGGACCAAGCAACCCAAGGCCAAGTTTCCCAAGGATGACTCAGGAGCTTGGCACCAGCACAGCAGTGCTGGCTTTTAGGGTGTGAGAGCTCCCAAAGGGAATGGTCCTCCTGTGCTGGAAGCCACACGAGTCAGTGGCCTGAGCAGAGAACAACACCACAAAGCGAGGGATGATGGACAGCCACGTTCTCCAGCAGCAGCTCCAGGGGCACCTGCACCCCTCATCTCCTGAGGTCACACCTGGAATTTTGGGTTTGGTGGGCCCAAGCAGGTGAGCAACACATCTCATTTTAATTTGAGCTTCAGGCAGAGCAAGACGAAGGGCACCTACAGAGCCAGAAGCTCAACCAGGACCTCCTGGTCTCCTACTCCTCTGGCTGCTTCCAAGCCTTCTTCCTACAAAAAGCACTTCTTGGAAGTCATGACAACACAAGTAAATCCATTCAGACAGCACAAAATCAACACTACACGTGCCTTTTATCTGAGCAGCACAGAGGATCGCACTTGTATACAAGTTCAGAAACAACTTTTGATGTGTTGGACCAAAATCCATCTACTGAGACATGGAGCGCTCATCACCTGTCTGTACCAATCTTAGTAGAAATTAAGTCTTTCAGGGTACTAAAAGGGAAATGCATCATAAAAATTAATTGGCTTTAATAGAAATGACAGCCTGAGAAGTGTTTAGATAAAAGGGAGCAGTGGTGGCAGGAGGGAAGCTTCTGCAGCTGTCTGTGAAGAGCTTCCCCAGGCACATTAACACAATAACCTAACAGGTGATCAGAGGAGCAGGATTGCAAAGGCTCCCTCCAACCTCCACACAGAGCCAGACTGTCAGGATTTGCAAGAGGATACTCTGATGTGCTCTGTGTAGCAGGAAATAGCTCCTATTGCCACTTGAAAGTGCTCTTAGGTTCCAGAGCCACCAGCCTCTGCCCCAGCTCGTGTTTCAGGCATCCTATGGCCTCAGCTAAGCAGCTGTATGCTGACCTGAACCACAGGAACGTTTTTAAGAGTTTCAATTATAAACCAGGAAACTTTCTACTTAGAGTAATGGAAGAGAGGTTGTGCTGGAGGGAGGGGAAATAAAGATCTGCTTTTCAAGCTGCCCTGAGTTCATACTGAACAACTCCTGCAGGGACAGCCTGCTGACCACATCCCAGGAGCTCGTGGCAGGCTGGACTCTCCTTCTCTGCCCAGGACTCTTGTTCTGTGTCTCTCTAACCACACTCTGCTCTTCAGAGGGCCCTGGTCTGTTCTCTCCGTCTGCTCTGGCTGTTTCAGTACCTGCTCCACTCTGAACTCAATCGATGCTGCTTACTGGGGTTTTTCCTCCCCACCTCCAAAGCTGTCTCTTTTTGCTTTAGGATGGGTCCAGTGGGGATGGAGATGTTTCAGAGCTGCAGACCCACATCACACCCTCAGCTGGCTGCACTCCTGCAAGGGCCTGGTGTGCCAGGACAGGGCCACAGCAGGAGCTGCTGCCAGCCCACATGTGTCTCACACCATTTCCCACCTGGGAGACCACAAGGGACATGCCAGCAGTTAAAGAGTAATCTGCTAAAACCTCTGCTCCTTGGCACTGTTTCTAACTGAAATGCTGTGCTGCTGTGCAGTGTGGGAAGGGAAATGTCTATAAAAGCAGAAAATCACCTCCCCTCCTCTAATATCAGATAAAGACAGAATATGGTTTCATTTTAAAAAACAAACATTACAGAAAAAAACTTTCATGCAAGTTAAGCAGCAACCTGAGCTTTACCAGAGAAGCACTGGCAATCCTGAGCAATCCTTTTGCTTTTGCAATCTGTAATTATTCAGCAGGAAATTTTACACATTTCAGAGATTTGAAGTTCAACAGCACCTTCCATCCAGAGATCCAAAGTGCAGCTGCCTGTAGTGGAGTGAGCTCCAGGCTATCTCCTGGGATTTTACAATCAGTTTTTGCCTCGTTTCACAGCTGTGACATCTCAGCCCAAGTTACACCAAGGCTCTGGAGTCTCAGGGACCTTTCTTTGCCAAGGTGACAACGACAGTCCATGGCACAGCTGTGACACTGCCCTTTAAGCACATGAAAATTCTACTTTCCCCATCCTTTCTGCTGTTCAGAACTGGACAAAGCAGCTGAAACCTCAGTGCTAACAGCAATTATTTATCCCTACTCTCACATGCCCAAGTCCAAGTTTGCAATTTTTAAGGGCTGATCAAATCTCACTGTTCCCCCAGACTTTCCAACCACTTCTCTCTGAACTTTCATTTCAGCACCTGCCACACAGACAAATCACACAGCCCACAATTTATTCTTTGCATTAACAAAGCAGTGCATTCAAATTTGCTCTCCAGGTCAAACATCTCCAATCCCAAAGCAATCCCCAAAGGCCAGTGTCCCTTGGTTACCAACAAACTCTTGCCAGAGAAGCCAACTTTATCTGTGAACATCATCACCAGAGGCATTTGGCACTGCAGGGAAACCAGCTCAAACATGTGAGAATGGAATCAAAAGTCAGCACCTGAGCTGGGCAGAAATGCAGGTTTTTCACAGCTACAGTGGTGCTTGCAATAAATGAGTCACAGACTGCAAAAAAGCCTTCAAATTTGGTCAAAACAAGCAGGCACACAGCCATAAAGCCTGCCTTGGGCTGTAACCTGACTGAGTGCTGTGCACACAGATCACCTTGTGTTAATAATTATCTCATCTGCTCCATCACACAAAGTTGAAAACTCTTCAAACAACTTCTGCCACAAGCTCCACATGATTTCTGCTTGCCACCACCAGGAGAAGGAGAAGAAGAGTGCTCCCAGGCAGGGGATGCAGTGCAGCTCTGTGACTGCTGGGAGGCCCACGGGAGGCAGCTCCAGAGCTTGACAGGTCATTCAGACCTTAGAAAGGCACAGAAAAGCCCAGCTGGCTGTCTTCACCCATCCCTGCCCTGTGCACAGACACCAAAGGGCAGCCTCATGTGAACTCAGGACAGCTCTTGCTGCCAGCTCTCCTCTGCTGAGCTTGCAGCACTTTGATGCAGAGAAGAAAGGAACAGAGCACAGGGCTGGCAGCACTTTCCTTTTCCACGTCATTTTCAAAAGCCATCTCCATCAGCTTCCATCTTTCATGTGCACAATGCAGCCTGAACTCAGCAAACCCCTTCAGATCAGTGATGGGCAGAGAGAGAAAAGCTCTCCATTTCCTGGCAGGGCAACGAGGATGCTCCCTCAAGCAAGGAGAGGTTTGGGGTCCAAACCTACAGCAGCTCAGAGTGGAGCTCTGAGCTCAGGACTCCACCAGCCTTTGGGGCAGTCTGAGAGCCTTTTACTTAACATAAAGAGGAAAAGAACTGAAAATCTCCTCCAGAAAGTGCTTTGTCTTAGTGCTTCAGGCCAAGTCACTGATGTGAGATGAGCACTTCAGTCTCTACACATACACTGATTTATTTATTTTTAATTCATTGCTTTGTGTTTACACACTGAGCTTATTATAATTATATGTATTATGCATTATCTGAATATATTACTGTATTTTGTATTAACAAAATACATAGTTCAAACCACCAAATTAAAAAATACGTCATTCCTGCAGCTCCCACACAGGTTTGAAGCACCCCACTTAGCAGAGCAGTATCTCTGAACATTGAAGCCACAGCTTCTTGATGCTGGGAACAAGGAGTTACAGGCAACAGCAGGGAGCAGAGAGAGCACAATATATCCCGCTCAGAATCACAGAATTGCTAAGGTTGGAGAAGACTTTTAAGATCATCAAGTCCAACCATCTGTTGACTTCTCTCCCTTCATCCCTGCGAGAGGACTCTTATCCTGGGATGAAAGACAAGTCTCCAGGTCAGAATTGCAAGCGCAATGCCTCCCCCAGCCTCTGCAGCAAGAGGCAGCTCAGAGGAGTTCTAGTTTTCCTTTCTGCACCAGTGGAGAACAGTTTCAGTTTGCCAAAGTATATCACATTTCCCAATAAAATGGCAGTTTGCAAAATAATTAACAGCCATTAAAATTCCCCATTAAGTTTTGCCACTAGCAACAGCAGGACTGTTCTCCTCCCAGCAGCAGTGAAACTCTGCTTATTTCTGGTAAACCCAGTGTTGTTAATGAGCCATTTTATCCATCCTGTTTGTTTCTGAAAGCTCCCTCACCGGCAGATCCCTCTTATCAGGGAGTTTTTCATTACATATTTAACACTACAAGAGCCTGAGTGCCATGGACCACCTTTGAGCTGTCACAGAGCAGGAATGGTGACATCCATCTTCTGGGCATGAATGGCAGACGGCCCTTACACCGAGGAGTAAAGGGGGAGTAAAGCAGCCTCCTTACTCTCTCCTGCCACGCTGCTTGAGAACAGACTACATGATCAAATGAACTAAAATAACCCAAATTTTGAACATTAAGGCAAGAGGAAATCCAGGCTCCAGCTTTGCATCATCCCCCCCATCAATTCTGCAGTCTAATATTTTGACTTGAACATTTACAGGAACAACAAAATGCTTTAGTAGCTCAACCCACCTGGGTAAGTTCATTAAAGTAATTAAAGCTGAAGTGGCTGCTTACAGCTCTGCTGACAGCACTAATTACAGGCTGCAGAGGTGGATCCCAGTGACAGCAAAGGGGACCAGGAGCTGGCATGGAAATGGGCAGATGTGCAGCCCTGTGCCATCCCGGGGCTGGACCCAGAACTCCGCTGGTTCCCCCTGCTCCTAACCCCAAAATTCAGCATCTCCAGCACTGAGTGTAACTGAGCAACTCCAGCAGCTTCTGCTGTCTTTCTGCAGACCAACACCCAGCAGAAGAGACCTGGAGCATCCTCCTAAACACTGTTGGAGAGCAAGCCCTTCATTAACAGGAGTAGGGCTGGCTAGCCAAGGTGGCAGGGCCCTTGCAGAGGGGAGCAATCCAAGTGTTCTGGTTCCTGGAGACATCAGGGACCATTTAATCTCCTGTGAAATGAAGTGGGAGGGCTGTATTCTTCCTCACTTAACCAGGGGCAGAACATTCCTCACACAAGAAGTCCTGTCCTAAAGGCATGGGCAGAGACCCCCACATGCTCAGGGTGACTTGTACCACAAGCACCTGTGTCTGTTTTGGGAGATGCAGGAGATCTGATCCTCATTGCTAGATGTGTGATCAAGCACAAGGTCCCTCCCCAGCTGTTTTTGGTTCACCTTTGTCTGGGAAAAACACAGGCGTAAAGAAAATTATTGTTTTTCCAGTCAGTTGTTTGTAAGAAATGCTTTTGATATGTTTCCCACATCTCACAAGCTGAGGCAATCCCACTCCAAGCCTCCATCAGCACCCAATTAGTGCTACAACAGAGGAGTCCTGTTTCTTTCTGTTCATCTGATCACAAAGAATCATTCCCAGGGAAAGGAGCCCACCCCACCAGGAGCATCCAGCGGGGCTGGATCTCACAACCAGTACAGTTGTGTAATGGAAACCTGACCTACAAACCCTGAACCAAATTCTACTTGTCCCCCTTTGAGCAGTGAGCACGTGAAGGCTGTGCACATCTTCTGCCCTGGCTGCTGCCAGCTCCCACACTGCAATCCCAGCTTGGCTCCACGTCCCAACAGGACTGCTACCTCTCCTCCATCCAGCACAGCTGGCAGGAAGAGGACCACCAGCAAAAAGTGAGTTTAAAATGGGCCCTGGTTGCATAAATTGCATCATCTGTGCCACCCACAACTCAGGGATGGATGTGTTTTGGTGGCCAAGCTCTCCACTGCTGGGTTGAAGGCACACAAAGGAGCAGCTGGTGCTGCCTCTTCACCAAACGGGGCAGCACCCGAGCAAGGGACATCCCCCAGCACACACATCCCTCATGGAGCTCACAGCCTGCCAGGGGACAGAACAGCTGCGTGGTGATCAAGGTGACAACCAGGTGACACAGAGAGTTTTGGGGACAGACAGCATTAACCTCGCTCTCCAGTGCAACCCCAGCTCCTCAGGAGGGCTTTCTCTTCACAGAGCCAATAACCAGATTGGTTGGAGGTGTTGGTTTGTGCCTGTGATGCACAGCAGCACCAAAGACATTAAGAAGAAGAACATATTGCACCAGAGAGTCTAACAAATAACACACCCATAAAAGCAGAGATGAGAGCTCAGCACATGCAGGCAAATCCCAGCAGCTGGGAACTGCAGAGTCACCCTGGGAGGGGGACAAGAGGCAAGGCAAAGCCATCTCCTCCTCCACCCCAGCTCCAGCCAGGACAGCCCTGGTCAGGTGGGAATATGGACAGACCTGAGCCCCAGAGCAGCTCTGCAAGATGCACAAACCTTCCCTTGGGTTTCTGTTCTGCAGTAAAATTCCAAAAAGCATTAAAAGGAGGTTCTTCAGAGGACTGTGAAAGGAGCAGGAGCTCTCGTAAGGAGGTCCTTACACTGTCAGCAGTTTAGAGATGCTTTGCAACCATCTGATCCGTCCTTCCCAACGCAGCATATTTAAATCAAGGAGTTTCTTCAGAGAGTGGACTAGATTTGAATGACAAGGTTTCCCAGCTCCCTGGCTGGAAATCCCTTCTTTCCTACAGTCTTGCTGAAAATAAGGAGAAATTTGCCCATTCCCAGCAGTGATGGACAGGGGCCAGGCTGTGCTGACCCACTGACCAGTCCTACTTGGCCACACTCCTGGGCCAGCTGCCACATGCCCATGGACACAGGGTACAGCATCTCCCCTCACAGCTGACACTGCCCCCTCACAAGAGAAACAGCGGGATAAAAGCTGCCCTGGTGGACTTACCCCAAGAGAAAAACCAGCCCAGTCTGCAGTCAGGAGGGGGCTACATGAGCCAGTGGGGAAGATGCTCCTTCACCCCCACCTGCCTTCCCCAGTGGGCAGTTTGAGCGTGTTAGAGACACCAGGAGCACAGTGAGACAGGTTTTAGCCCTCACATGTAACCCATAATAACTCACTAAACACCTGACTAACTCAATGACTGTAGCAGCAGCTTCACAAAATGTGGATGATTCTAGAGGTACCCAGCGCTTTGCTGCTGCTCCCATTTGCAGCCAAGCCCCAGAGCAAGGCAGGAACACTGAGGTTTCCCCCAGCTGCTCTTCTCTTGTCTCACAGTGCTGGAAACTGGGACCTACTGAGAGCAAACAAACAAGCCATGGCATTCACTGAACTCTGCTGTAAATCATGTGCAGGGACAGGCTCTTCATGCAGGAGTGACAAGGAAGATGTGTCTGCAATGCTTTTATGCATAGAAAATGGTTTTATGTCCCTAAAAGCAGGTGATTAAAATTCCAAGATGTCACAGATTTTAATCCTGAGCTAATTTTTCCTCTCTTCTGTGCTCTATCATACATCACCGCCATCAAGAGAGCAGAACTCTCAAAAATCAGATTTCTTGAAGCTAGAGTACAAGAAAATTATGTTTTCTACAGCAAATCAGTTCAACAGAGGCTCAATAAAACATGATTGATAATTAGTGTTTTCTTTTTGGCAGCTAGTAGCAATTGTCTTGTCCTTAAGCCTAGTGCATTTGCCAATTTAAAACTAATCTGTCCAAAAATGAAACAAAACATCTGCCAAAAAAATTCCCAGTGAATATTGGTTAAGACTTACAAAGTTCCACAGCAGAGTGTCACCTGCTACAGCATCAGACAACTCAACAGTAATTAGGGTAGAGCTGAGACAGCCTTGTGGAAAGAGCCATCAGGCAAATGGATGGGAATAGCTAAATCAGTTTAGATTTCCTTAACAGAGGTAGATCAAAAGAAAACTAACCCGATTAGGAGGGAGAGAGACACTGATCCAGATCCATGGAGCAAAGCAGAACAGCTATAAAGTGATATTTATGCCTGTTTTCCTTTCTAGGGCTGCATAAAGCATCAGCATGTACCAGTAGATCTGGCCCAGATTTATGGGCTAAGGGTAGACCCTTTTAAACAAGGACAGCTTCTCTTCTCCAGTTTACTTTCCCAGTTAAGCAACTATCAAAAAAAAAAATTAAAATAGGCCATAAAAAAAAGCCTCCCAAATTCAATTAAATGGAGTGGGTGACAGTCAGTGCCTGCTGGCAGTGCCATTCTCCCTGCCCAGGGCACCTTGTCCTGGTTGCAGCAGGGCAGGGATGCATTGCCAGAGCCCAGCTTTGGGCACAGCCCATGGCACACTGCCCCAGCTCTGGGGCCAGCACTGCCTGCGGCCAGGCACAGCTCCCTGAGGATGCAGGGTGGCTCCGTGCTCCCTGACACAGCAGGGCCCCTCAGTGCTGCTGCTGGGATGCTGCAGCACAGGTTATTGCAGAATAGAACACCCCCCCGGGAGCACTGCGCTGCCTTCCCACGGAAAGACTGACACAGACCCTGCTCCCTGCACCAGCCACCACCTCCTGCAGCAAACCTGAGCACTGAGCTGCCACCACTGCTGGCCAGGGCTCATCTCGGCTGAAGGCAGCTGCTCAGTGACTTTGGGGGTGCCCAGGCTCCTCATCAGCCACCCCCAGCACCCTGTGCCATGCCCAGCACAGCCACAGCCTCCCCCTTAGCCCCAGGGCAAGCGCCCGTGCAGCAACACCCAGCCTCTGCCAGGGTAAAAAGCTCCATGAAGCCACTGCTGCTGTCCCCAAACCCCCCGGGAACGACTCACTGCCCGGAGATAATGACAGCACAAAAGCTGCCTGCCACCAGCAGTCTCAGAGAAGGCCACCCTGGCAGTGTCCCCACATGCTCTTGGCAGCCCTGCTGCTTTCCAGAGCTGCGAGTGTCCCAGGGGATGTGTGAGCACAGGTACACAGCATTCTTCCAAAGCGAGTACACTCCCAGGCCCGCGACACTTTGGCTCGGGTTAAATAAACACCCATGCCCCCAAGGCAGCGTTTTACAGCATCCCCTACACCACAACTGGAGCCCAATCCCAAGAGGTTTGTGCTGCTGAGGAGGCTGTGCCAGAGCCAGGGCAGCTGCAGCACTGCCCCTGCTGTGACAGCGACACCTCCAGCCTCCCTCTCACCTCCTCCATAAGCACTTCCCCCAGCAAACCCTCTCCCAGCTCCGTGCCTCATCCTGCTGGCTTCTACCCCAGCTGTGCAGAATTCAGACACCCCAACAAGAGCAAAGGGATGCCCAAAACAAGAGAGCCCAAAGTCCTCTCATGGTTTTGTGAGAGATAAACATGGACTTTGCATGAGTCCCACCTTCCTCCACACTCCTGCATGTGTCAGATGCCACCTGGCACCTCCCAAGGAGCTGATATTGACTGGATATCCAATATTGATTGTATGTTACCAAGATCTTACATAGAAGCTGTTTTGGGACAGGGCAAAACCAACTTTGCCCACTGCAGTGCCAGCAAACACGCTTCTTGTGCCCTCCAGTCCCAGGATCCTGGGTGACCAAGCTGTTCTTGTCATGTCCCAGCCACACAGCAGCCAGGGCTGGGCTCTTCACACTCAGCCTGCTGGGTTTGGAAGGCTCCTCTGGCTGTGGCACCTCAGGATGCTCCATGCAGAGCTCCTGGAGGGAAGAGCAGACAGGACAGCTGACAAACGAGGCCACAGCCGTGAGCAGCATGGGGCAAGGAGGAGCTTTAAACAGATGTGAGCAGCTCAGTGGGTAGGTAAACAGGATCCCCACTGCTTTCCTGTTCCACAGCTGGAAAACCCACAGGCCCTTCCTGCAGGAAGGGAAGGAGGAGGGTGGGGAGCCCACAGCACCGGGGTCAGCTTCCAAAACAGGGAACTGGCTGTCCCAGGGAACCACTCCTGCCCGTGGTACTCACGAGATGTTTCCACTGCTGCTGGGAACTCCTGGTTCTGATCAGGGTGATCCCCGAGGACTCAAAATGCCATGTCAATACATTTTAATGCCACAGAGCAGTGACTAATGGGGTGGTCTGCAGAGCAGCATCCAGCAGGAAGGAGCTGAGTGCACTCTGGATCCTGTGGAGCACAGTGCTTTAGGTGACCCAACCAAACTGACTGCAATCAAGGCAGAATACCCAAAAATCTTCAGAGGACTGTGCCAAAACGCTCAGGGATCCCCAAGAAGTCCCCAGTCAGTGGTAGCTGCAGGTGCTCATACGAGAGCACCCAGGACAGCTGGGTGAACAAGGTGTTTGTGGAAGCTTTGAACCCCACGAGAATGACACCAAGCGGCCACACCTCTGACTCAGCACCCTCGCCCTGCTCTGGGCACAGCTCCTTCCACCTCCACCTGCAATCCAAGCTGTCAATCCCACCTCACAGGAGAAAATCAGCCAACAAATATTGCCCTTGAGCTACAAGACAAGTCTCTGGATGTAAGCAAAGCAAGAAATATTTCCTGTTCACTTGCTCCCCGTGGGGTGACTGACAGATCAATGCTGCAAACATTCCCATTACTGAACCCATGGCAAATCCTACAGCACTGCCTGAGAGTGCAATGATGAGCCAAGCCTTGAATTAATGCTACAGATCCAGGGCTGACCTGTACTCAGATGAACCTTTCCTGGCTCTGAAGAGTGGTAGAAAATTGCCACAAATGAGAGTAATTAGGGTCAGGGGACAGAGCAGCAGCTTCTTCATAGCTATTTCACAACTGCATGATTGAAGTTATGAGAAATAAATTTCCTATGAAAGCACAAGGAATCCTGCTTAGGTGCCTTTTCAGATAGAATTTTAAACCCAGTTGCCCTTCTAATAAAAGCAAAATGGACTTCCAGCATCTCTCCATGACCCACTGCCACCCCCCCAAACCAGACATGCTGTGGTTTTGGCCTAGCATCCAGCAGCAGGTTGGAAGCTGGCTGGTTACAGGCTAGACTGGAACTTCATAGCACACTCAGGCCTTGCATCACTGTTGTGACAGCATCAGCTTTAGGAGGAAAGAACCCTGTGCTAACTGCCTGACGGGCAGGAGGATGTCACCGCACGTCCAGGGGACTGTCCTCCTTCACTGGAGCTCTGGCTCTTTCTAACTCCTGCTATTTCAGGCTGTTACACCAAAGTTTTAATTAAAACAAGAGGCCCATTTAAGCTCCCGTGGAGCCCTGCTCTAGCCTTGCTAATTAAAGACAAACTGACAGGATCTGAAATGATAAAATAAACCAGGTCTGAAAAGTTTGAGGGGCACAGGACAAGTCTGAGCTCTAAGTAGGTTGAAGCTTGCTCTGTGTGGGAACCTGCCCAGCCCCAGGCTCCTGAGGGAGGTCCCGGTCTCTGTGGAGCTGTGGGCTCTCCAGAGGGTGAATCACAGCCCCCCAGATCAGATCTCACCTGCCTTTCCTGCCAGCACACAAGACCTGAAGCCAACGTTGGCTTCAGACAGACACAGGAAGTTCTCTCCAGGTCCCTAACACGAGTGGAATGGCTGTTCTTCACTGCAGGCTCCCTGCTCCTCTCCAGCCCCAAGAGGCTGAGCTGGGATGGATTTCCAGGTGAATTCCTTGACCCAAGTCATTGGGCAAACCACAAACACCCTGCAGCAATGAAACCTTGATGCTCTGTTTCTGTGCAAGGACTTTGTACTTTCATTCAGCATTACTGAATAGGGTAAAACTTTGCTGTTATTGATAAGGATGGGTTTGACACAGAGAATCCTTCAGATCAGATAATTTAAAAGACCCTGAACACACCAAGCCATGGTGTCTCAGTCCTTATCACTGCAACCAGAACCAGGAAAGTGCCAGCACCTCACCTCTAACCCTTGCTGCCCCAAATGGAAACGCTTTGAAGGTGCCACAATCTTCCCCACCCACTCAAAACGTGGATGTGTCCAGACAGATGCAGGTGTGACACAGGACAAAACAGAAGCTGTGTGCAGGTAACCCTGCCATGGACACCATCAGCTGCCAAGCAGGCTAGAACAGGGCTGGTGCCAGCAAGGAGAAAGTGTGACAGTGCCTTAGAGGTTGATTCCTGCTCTAGTCTTCCCCTTTTTTAGAGCTGAACTCTATGGCAGTAGCCCTTAGGACAAAAAAAAAATGTGAGTGTTGTTTTGTCTGGTGGGTGGGTTGCTTGGGGTTTTATTATGGAAGAGGATTGTGGTTAACATTTTTTTACTAATGGGATTTCTCTTGTCAGCCCAGGTAAAGGCAGACAAAGATAAATGAGACTTTGGAAGCTTCCCAGTACATTTCAGAGCTTGATGCTCTTACACTCAAGGCAGGGACCTTTTTGCTGCTCTGAAAGCAAAGCCCAGCACAGCAGACAAAACCACCAGGGAAATGTGAATTAAGGCCTAGCTTGAAAACCTTGGCCAAACTGAGAAATGCTGTGAACTGTTATAAAAAGGTATTCAGAGCAGGAGAAACACCCCAGAGTAACTAAAGCCCATTTCCCACATGAGTGGCACTCGCAGCCAGCCTGCCTCATGCTATCCAGGGAATCTAGAGGCCAAATCCAGCAACAAACTGGATTTTCCAGTTGCAAATTGCAGGGACCTCAGTGGAAACTGCATCCACTGGCTCAGAGCTGCACACGGGCTCTTGTTCCCCAAATTAAAAGGGAGTGCAAGGTGCTTGATTGCATCTCGGCTCTTGATTACAAATGCACCAGCAGCCAGAATTAAACAGTTGGCTTCCTGGCCTATTTAGCATCCTTTAGTGCTGGGTTAGAGGGTGGGCAAGGCTTAGGGGATGTTTTTATATACAAGCATCTGATTTTTTTAATTTATTTTTTTTCCTCAAGACACTCTCAGCAAACGGTAACGTTTCCCAAAGATCTGGCCAAGCTCCAGAGGGAAAAACAAGCAGTGGAAGTGTCTGTAGAAGCAGCTCTGCACTAGGCTATAAGGCACTGCCTGAACCAGCTGCCATAGCAACTGCTATTAAAGAAAGAATTAGAGCATTCTTCACGGAAGTAGGAAAACTCCCAGTCAATAAGTGCAAGGATGAGATGCAAAGCAAAAAATAAAAAAAAAAAAAAAGAGGACAAATATAAGCAAGTAGGAAAAATATGCACAACTGAATGAGAAGCAGGGCTCCTTGCACAGGTAGATGTGCTCTGGTGTTGTGGAGATGCCTATAAATACACTAAGATACCTAACTCCACCCTCATTAGCAAGCATTTTAGATACAGTTGATCCTGCCTTGGGGCAGGAGGTGGATTACATGACCTCCTGAGGCCCTCTCAACCTCTATTTTCCATGATTCTAGGAGGGAGAAATCTACACCAGCTGAGCTGAGCTGGCCTCACTCCAGAAAGGCAGGAATTTAAATCTGGAAAAAAAAATAGATTTAATCCACTTTTCAAGTTCTCCTTGACCAGGAGGAAGGGGCAGAAAGCAGAGCCTGCAACCACAGCCCAGAAGCAAGGAAACGCATTTTCAGCCGTACCAGGGGTAAAGCAGCAACATCAGGTTTCACCCTGCTAGATGGATTCACCCCCAAAAGTATTCATTTCCCCACCAACCTTCATTTGCAAAGAACAATCAGATAGGTGGCTGCAGACCTGAGGTTTTGGTTGTGGGCTGCTGTACAAAATACACTCGGAAAACAGAATGATGCTGCAGAAAGCCAGCGAGCTCTCGGGAGCAATCAGGCTCATACCCTACATCCCTTGGTAGAACTGGATCAGACCCCAGAGCAGGACAGAGCCTTGGCTCTCAGAGCTCACAGCCAAGGACAGAAAGCACAAAATTCCCCTCTGGGTTGTGCTGCTTACTACACAGAAGACACCAGAGTCCCCGATGGAGCTGCTGTTTACACTCTCTGAATCCTCACTGCTGGAGTGGGACAAAATATCAGAATCAATCATGTGAGACTCCATTTTCTTCATGCAGAAAAGCCTATTCCTTATTCACACAACTCATTTTATACTGTTTTTACAGAACTCGTGTGCAACTGTAATTGGTTAATAGTTTTCTTGCCAATTACTCTATTGGTTAGTAAAAGGTATTTTTCTTGTCCATCAAATCTCTCTAGCCTTAAATTGTTTACATATTTCCTTCACTGATTTTTGTGGGACAGATTTAATGTTTATGTAGGCGCTGTTTTTCACCTAGGAATAGACTGTAATGTTAACAAACTGTTCACACCAGGACTGTTTTCACATGGGAACTTTCAAAGTACTAGCTGCCCTCAGAAGAAACGACAGGCCAGCCATCAATCTCACCGAGCAGGCCTGATCTTATGAAGCCTTTCTTTGATATTTTTTCCTGACTGCAACAACAAAACACACCGTGAATCGGAGCACAGGAAACAACACTCACCTGGAAGGCAGCCAGGCAGGCAAGAAACACTCTGCCTGCAGGACAAACCCCCATGTCCCATCTCCTGGGGCCAGGACCTGGCTGGGCTGTAGCACCAGCCCTTCCAGGTGGGCTGCTCCCAGTGCTCCACCCCATGCACATGGCAGGCAGGGCTCCCCTCAGCAGGAAACACAAGGACAGCCAAGCTGGGAAGGTACAGGCTAGAAAGAGCCACTGCCGTATCAGCAAGGGGCAGCAGATTTGGAAGTCCTGGCTTGGACATTTGGCAGCTCTGCAGACACCAGGAAACCAGCAGGCATGCGAGGCTGCCTCCACACCACAGGAAGCAGAGCAGCCAGGACAGGGAAGGGTTAAATGGCCCTGACTGAGCACCTGTAGGCAGGGACATCTCCAGGCACCTGGCTGCATTAAGGTCCCATTGATAATCTGCCTTGGGCTCACCAAAGCCTGACGTTCCTGTTTGAGCCCTCCCTGCCGTGCTTTGGCCGGCAGGGCTGGAGAGCAGATGGTGACCTGACATATCCTACCTGCTGCACCTTGCAGCACCACCTGAGCAGGGCCAGCTCTCCTCCCACTGCCCACACCTCCCTGGGAGGCAGAACACTCCTCACACACTTTAACACCACCAACACCACCGATAAACCAAGGAAATGCCCAGTTTGTACTCAGGTGCACATGCAACCAAGGAGACACTGAGTTTCTCCCCCAAAACACACTGTGGCCAAATGCTGGAAGATGATTAAGTGGTTTAAGCCACTTCTTGTAAGAAACAAAATCTTGAAAACAGCGATTGGCCAATTCCTGTTTGATTAAAAACACCTTAAACCCAAACAGAATTCTTACTGCAGTTTGAATCCAATGTTTATTCATTACCCTGTAATCCTATTACAAAGTACACCAGAAGTATTTTCAGTGGTATAAGAAATGGTCGGAGGCAGCACACGTGTAAAAGCCAGAATGTGAAATGATGTGGAAATGACCAACTTTTGGGAAATAAAAGAAGTATTTCTGATCAAACTTTTTTGTTTAAACAAAAATTGTCAAATGAATTGGTGAAGTTGACTCCAGATTTGGGGAGGGAGAGGGCCACATCCCAGGAAAACCTGAGATGGACTTTCAGTGTTAATTTCGAGAGAGGAAAGTTGGCATTTGAATCTCTTATGGATATAATTTCCCCACTTGACTGAATTTCAGAGAGTAGGGGGAAAAATTTTAAAATATTTACTTGTTATGACAATAGAGAAAGTTGCTGATTCAATATTACTCATGCTTCCAGATGCCTCTAGTTAGCTGCCATATGCAAATCACCCCACGTTGGCATCACATCCAAACTGCATGAAAAAGCCAAGTTAAAATGTGGCCAAATACATGAATCTGCTTTTGGAAGACACACCAACCCCATTAACAAAATTAACAAAATTCATCATTGCCAAGGGCTCCCACACGCAGCTTCCTAAAGAGGACAGCTCTCATTTCCACACCCAGTGAGCTTAAAACTCAAGAAATGCCTTTGTTATTAAAAAGAAACTTTTCATTTCTGACTCAAACCATTCCCAAATACCCAGATAGACACTCAGACTGATGGTGATAAGAGATCTTTTCTTTTCAGAGCCCTTCAAAGGGCACAAAACCCAGGGGAGAAACCTTCTCAGACAGATAAATGCACTTACTCACAGTCCTGGACACAGGAACCCCAGGAAAAAAAGCTTCAGGAGATTAATAATGTGGGTGGAAAATTAAGGCACCTCATAAAGGGTTTGAAGTAACAAGGGAACAGATCACATCAGCTTGGAAAGGTTAAAGAAAGCAATTTATAGACACTAATTAGGGCCTCTTTTAAAAGTGCCTTTGCAAATGACAAGGTTGGGTTTATTCCAGAGAGGTGCAAAGGGAGCGTGCTCGGGGATGCTCCCAGAAGGGGCAGGACCCAGGCTGGGCACCATGGCACAGGAACAGGAGATTTGGGATGGCAGGGGGATGTGTGGATAGGAATAAGTTGCTTTCTCCCCAGGGTAATCTTCCCCACACAGTGAGCTCCAAGCTTATGCCCTCTGCTCTGTCACTGTTTCACCGAATGCCAAGTCCAAGGTCACCAAAGCTGAGTTTTCCTTCACTTTCAGGCTCACCAGCAATGAGGATCTGCATAGTTAAACTCCTGCAGAAGTGCTGCTTTATGCAACACGCTGGCTCTGATAAGGTTTGGCTCGCAGGATGAAGTGCCAGGAGGTGGGAGCTGAAGGACTCTGCAGCAATGCTGGGGGCAGCAGGTGCCTGTAGGAGGCAGCTCTCACCCAAGAGCAGGAGAAACCAGGGCACCTCTGGTGCTGCTGGAAGGTGAATCAATCCTTGGGGTCTGCTGGCTCCTTGAAGGAGCCCCAGCTCACCTGAAGCCAATGCCAACACCTGCAGTTTGTGTCATTCAAGCAGGAGCTCCCACCACAAACAGCTCAGGTGTGCACAGGGAGTTCCAGACAGCAAATGCCACATGTTTGTACAAGCAGCCACTTCACCCACCTCTGGGATCTGGTATTTTTTTCAGTTTACAGAACACCAGCTCATCTCCCCATGCTCTGGGGCTACTTTTAGAAAAGCTCAGTGATGTAGAAAGACCTGGACATGACAGCCCCGGCTGCTTTTGGGGCCGAGGTGCTGCCCTGGGAACGGCAGGACCAGCCTCCTCTCCATGGTTTCAGTCCATCACCTCACAGAACAGCCTCAAAGGGCCACAGCCCTCAGCAATTTCTTATCTTCTCAAGTCCTTTGCAATCACTAGAGCAGCTCATAAAGCATTCCTTTGTTGCATTATAAAGCAACTCCTTCGCAGCCATCGGAACAGCCGCATCCAGCAGCACACCCCCTGTGAGCTCCGTGTGGGCTGGGGGTCCTCCCTTTGCACCATCCCTTTGAAACCAGCTGGGACTGAGCCCAGAGCTGGGTGAGGACTGGAGAATATTTCCAAGTAAACTGGAGATGGTGTGGGATGCCCCTCCCCAGCACTCCCACAGAGGGAATGGTCTGGTATAGCAGCTGGGAGTGCTCTGGGCTCCCACCTCAGACTCACCCATGAGCTGTCTGGAGCCACCCCAGCTTGCCAAACTGAAGGTCCAGGCAGCACCCTGCAGCCCAGGGGCACTGCTGCCATCAGTCTGGGGTCACTCACTGCCTGTCACCTCACTGTCCCCAGCCTGGCTGCCTGCTCACATCTGCCACCAGCATGTTTGCAGTGTGCCCCTGCTCCTCTTCTGTCAGCAGACATCCAAAGGAGCTTTAAATAGCAGCTTGTTTGTAAACCTGGGATGTTTTGACAGATCTGTTGCAGAAGATGAGAGGAACAGGCAGACAGGAGCCATCACCCCCTCTGCAGCTCCTGCCCAGGCTGATGGTCTCCTGGAGCCTTCAGTCCTGCTTGGCCACCACACTGAGACCATGGAGCCACAGAACAAGTGAGCTTGGAAAAGCCCTCCAGGATCACCCAGTCCAGCCATTCTCCCAGCACTGCCGAGGCCACCACTAAACCACGGCCCCACGTGCCACATGGATGCATCTCTGAAATCCTCCAGGGATGGTTACTCAACCACTGCACTGGGCAGCCTGTGCCAGGGCTGGACAGCCCTTTGGGTGAAGAAATCTTTCCCAATAAGCAATCTAAACCTACCCTGGGGTGCAACTTGAGGCCATTTCCTCTTGCCTTTCACATGTCACCAGGCACACTGCAGCTCTCTCAATTACACCTGGGCAAGAGGCAGGCAAAGGACAGCGAAAGCAGCATGTCCAGGACCTCAGGACCCCTGAAGAGCCCAGCTGGGTTCTGCACCCACCAGCTCCACCCTACAGCACTCAACTACCACCTCAGGAGGTGGTCATACACACCACAGCCTCAGACACCACCTGGACAAAGAGCCAGTCCAGTACCCAACTCCATTTCTGCTCCCTGATTCCATTGCACAGCACCCACCACCATCCCCTCTCCCGCTTTGGGGGAGAGAATGATAAAAATAAACAGAGAAGTCACAAGGGATGGAAATGGCACAGCCACCCAGAGGTGACACGTGCCAGCTGCGCCCCCAGCTCCACCTTCCTCACACTGACTTATCAACTCCTTAATCATTTATATTTCACCTCCCCCTCCACATCCCACATGGAAACAAAAGATGATTCATATATCAAAATAATCACCTGGGACCTCCAAAAGCCCACGAGTTGCCACACTTTCTTGATAAAGAATTTTGCCAGTTTGGCACCTGGGTTTGACTCTGTCCCCTCCTCCCTTTATACTGGTCCCACACCACAGAGGGGGCAGAGCTGGCACAGGACCTGCCCACACACTCCTTTCAGGACATAGATTAATTGAGCACAAAACAAATTCACTGTAAAAACTTAAGGCATCTGAAAAATCCAGCTACTTGGGAAGCACCTGTGCCCTGGGAGTACTGTCCCTCATCCTCTCCAGAGGGTGGGCAAATTGATTTTCTGTCAGCAGAGAAGTGAATTTGTAACATTTGGGTTTTATCACCAGCATCACGTTGGAAAGAGCAGCTGCTGGTTCAAGCCCACAACCTGGGCTTGCCCACAGAAGGAGAACAGGATTATGGTGCCAGAAGAGACCTGCAGGGATGGATTTTCCCTCGCAGGAGGAAAAGAGTGAAGCTGAGAGCTGAAGGATGAACTCTGCAGCTTCAGCAGTGAAGTATCCATGTCCACATGCGGTGCAAGAGCACTGTCTGCAGGACCCTGACCCATTACACCGGTGTCACAGCCCGAACACGGGCCAGCCCTGCCTGCTCGTGACCCTCAGGGAGCACAGCCACCCTTCACCAGGGCCTGACCACAAACACCTCCACCATTCCCGCCTCCTTCATAAAATGACAAAGCATCTGTAGGACACACAGTGAGGAGCCTTCCTCCTTCCAAATGGCCCAGATCCCAAACCAGAGAGAGCTGAAAGCAAAACCACAAGGCTGGGCCTTGCAGACCCATCACACCCCCAGCCGCCGTGCTAAGCAGGGGCACCAGCACCAAAAGGAAGAAGATGAAACTCTCATCATCAGTCCCAACGCTGTGACCTGTCACTGGCAGCTGCACAGCTGGGTATGAAACCCAAACCACAACCTGCCAATAGGCAGAGGTGATACAAGTGCCAACCCTGTCCCCTCAGGCAATGCCAGCAGTCACAGCTGCCTTCACTGCTGGAGCCCTCCTAGAAGACCACAGCAGCTCAGAGAGAGAGACACAGGGCCACTGAGGCACAGAGCTGGAGAGAGCTATGAAACCTCTAAAGCAAGGAAGCAACAAATAAAAGCCAGCATTTCCAGGGCACTGCCACAGGTCTGCTGTCCCAGGGAGGTCACAAATGCACAAAGAACCAGAGCCACGGCAGGACTTGGCAAATGCAGTGACAATGCCCAGGCAGGGCCGCACTGTCCACGCTCTGTTTCCAAACAGGAGCAACACACACACACAAGGACAAGTTACAGTGCAGAAAAGGCTTGCTCAGAAACAGGGACATGACTTTAGGGAGATTCTTCACCAGACAAGATGAGGTCCTTGCCTTCCACCCACGTACCAGGCAAGGATACACTGCCTCTTGAAGAGGGTGCTGGAAACTAGAGCAGCATTCTCTAGCAGAGATGCTCAGCTGGCCAGGTTTCCTAAGCACCCTCCTCTGCCATGCCAAGGGATCAGGAAGATCACACCAATTCTGTCACCTTGCAGAGCACCGACCCCAAAGGCTGCTCCAGCTCTCCTGCAAGAGATATTTTTACTACTCTGCAGAGAAGCACTCTCCGGCTCCCCAGAGCTCACAGGTTTTCCCCCATGCTGTGCTGAGGCTAATGGTTATTGACTTTCAGACATAGTTTTCCCTCCTCCCTTCAGATTTTGTAGCAAAGCACTTTCATCCACTCTGAAATGGTGCAATTAAACCAATTTTGGAACGATTTGCAGGTCTGTTCTTCAGGAAGCACTAAGCAAAGCTGTGCTTCCCAGCATTTTGGGAAAAAAATTCAGACATTCACGTAGCTCTGAATCCATGCCCTCAAGCAGGGAAACAGATTCACACTGACATGTAAATCCCTGCGACAGACTCCTCTAAAACCATGAGAGGCACACCCAGAAGGCAAGGAAGTGTTTCACACCTCCTGTAAGTAGGAAGTGTGAGAAGGAAAGAGATGAAAACTGCCTTCCTCCACCCAAACCTCAGTCACAACTCCTGCCCTATCCTGGCACTCATGCACCCACTCCTGATGCCATCCAAGGTAACGCTGGTGTCACACGGGGCTTTGGGGACCTCAGAGCTGTGTCAGAGATGGCAACGCTTTAAAGCCCACCACCACCCCAAGGGCAGTGCATGGACGGCAGCACAGATGCCTCTGCACACCACAGAGGGCTTCACACCACACAGAGCTCACGGGCAGCCAGACAAAACCTGCCAGGCACCAGTGCCATACCTTCCTCCACGTCATTCCTCAGGGAAGCCTCCAGCAGAGCAACGCTGGCTTCAAAAGACACCTTCTTTCTGTTCACAGCATTTCTCTTCTTTTCATGCTTCCTCTTCTTGTGCTGCATCTCCTTCTCATACTGGGCCCATTTCTTCAGCTGCTGAGCCCTCCGTTTCTGGGCTGCCCGCAGCCTCTCCAGCGTGGGCACCTTGTCCAGCAGCTGCAGCTCGGTCAGCAGGTCCACGTGGGCATCCATGGCTTCTGCCCAGAGAGGGGACGGGGAGGGTGTCCCAGGGGGAAGGGATGTCCCACCACAGCTCCTCCGGATGGCAGCCTCCTGCTGCTATACCAGCATCCTGAGGCCGAGCTGGGGAGGGCCCATGGCAGAGTCCGGTGAGGAGCGGGTGGGAACCTGAAATGGGGAGAAAAGCAGGAGAGATCCGGTGTCAGCAAGCACACGAGTTCAGCCCGTCAGAAAACACAACAGGCAACATCTACCACCTCAAAAGGCAGCTGAGTTAACTGTGCTTTAATTGCTCTAATTGCTTTAATTGTTCTTACCAGCCTTGGTGATTTCCCCCTTCCCTCTCTCCAAACCTCCCAGCAAAACCCTCTTGATTAAGTAGAAGTTCCACTGTGTTCATGTCTATTGCTCACATTAACCCTCTCTTAAGAGCACAACAAAGTCTTAGTGAACAAAGACCTTCCACATGCTGGATACCATTTGTCAGAGAGCTTGGGAGCAGTTTGAGTACTGAGACTCCCATCCTTCCCCGGGCTGGTCCTCCCCACCAGCCCTGTTCCAGGTGTCCCCACCCCACAGTCCTGCTCCAGTGCACACCAGCAGCCACCTCCCTGAGGCATTTCAGTCTGAGCAGCAAGGCACAGGTCAGAGGGGACCAAGCTGCAGTGCTCGGGGCAGTCACAGACACCAGACAGGACCATTCCAGCACAAATAACCCAGAGGCTGGACATACCTGGGGCTGCCTGTCAGGTTTGCCAGAGGAACTCTACCCACCAGGAGCATCATCTGTGCTGCTCTGCCTCATCCATCCAGCCCCAGCTGGACAGATGGATAGACCTGGCTCTCAGGTATTAACAACACTCAAATCACCTCAGCTCTTAAAAACACAGGGGTTGTGTTCATTTCTCTCTTCCCTCAGGTTTTCTCTTCACCACACACTAAATCACTCTGGTTCTGCTGTTCAGAGTCCACAAGCAATGACAGCGGTCAGTTCACAGCTCCTGACCCTCAGTGTGACCACAACAGAAACCTCTGAGCAGGGCTACCCACAGTGACCAACCAGTCACCTGCTGCACAGGATGAGGAAACACAGCCCAGATTTCAGGAGATGTCCAACAGGTGCATTTGAAATAAAGCTGAAATCCCAAGCAAATTGAATTTATCCTTTCCAATCAGACCTGTGCAAAGCACATTGAATGGCTCATGCAAAATCCAGGCAAGCAGCAAATAATCAGGTATGAGATGAGAGCTCGTGTGGTTCAGCCAGCTCGGAGGGGACAAAGAAAAAAGAAAAATAAAGCGTTGATGGGAAAGGGCAACTGAGGAACTGAAGTACTGACAAGCACCTGAGAAAGCCTTAATAAGACAGCTGAAGCCCAACCCTGCTGCTGCAAAAGAGAGGAAGCAACAGCCTTGTAAACACTGGATGCAGAGGATCTATGGGAAAAGTAGCAGAGGAGAGACAGCTGGACCCAGCTGAGAGCCATGGCGAGGACACCAAACCTTACCCAGCTGAGAGCCATGGTGAGGACACCAAACCTTAGCCAGCTGAGAGCCATGGTGAGGACACCAAACCTTACCCAGCTGAGAGCCATGGCGAGGACACCAAACCTTACCCAGCTGAGAGCCATGGTGAGGACACCAAACCTTACCCAGCTGAGAGCCATGGTGAGGACACCAAACCTTACCCAGCTGAGGGCCATGGTGAGGACACCAAACCTTAGCCATCCAGGGGAGGCAGGAAAAGCCACAGCCCATCCCTGTCAGAGGGTGAACAGCCCATCAAGAAGACTCTGAGGGGCTGCAGGGCAGTGTCCACAGCACATCCACCACATCTGGGGAATCCTGGCTGAGGCATCCACACCTACTAAACCCTGCTCCAGACCTTCCACAGGGCTTTGACCTTACCTATAAATATCTGGGCAGACTGAGAGCAAGACACACCATTTCCTCCAACAGATAATTGGTTTGGGAACTGAAAACAAACAAACTCAGCCAGAGCACACAGGCAGGTTCAGGCAGCTGCTTTATCCAGTAAATGGCCAAGGACAGCTTCAGCAGCACCTGCAAACCTTATTTTGAAGGCTTCAGGATAGACCCGAACAGAAAAAAAAACAACCCTGCTTAATCCCACAAGAATTTAAGAATGCAAAAAAATGCTTTAGTTCCACACAGGAACAAACCCAAATCCTTGCAAAGTTTTTCATAAGGAAGCTACTCACTCAAAATTCAAACTCAATTCACTTGCTCGAGATGGAAAATACCAACTTGTGGCTTTAGCACGGCACTGGAAAGCAAGGGAAGGGTGCCATGGCTCCTCCCCAGCACTCACAGCTCTCCCTGCCCACAGCCCCCACGGGCTGGACTCACCACAGTCCCCAGAAATCCCCCAGAAAATGCATGAATGCACTCCCCAAGAAGCTTTTCCTTCGGGACAGACGCATTTCCCCACGCAGGCGCTGGGCTGGAAAGCTCTTCAGCACCTCTGGTGAACTCAGCTCCTGCCCCTGGCAAGCATTCCAGGGAAGTATCTTTGTTGGCAATCTCAGCCTCGGCTGCAGCAGCACAGCCTGCAGATCTGAAGGCCCAGCTACAATACCTCGAAGGAGGGGAGATAAGGGCAGGAAATGCCTCTCGGAATACTGCACAGGCACTCCCACCTTGCTCCTTTTCCAGGCCACTTCTGCCATTGTTTGCTCAAAGATGAACAAATATTTTCCAAAACATACCTGGAGTAGAAATGAGGACCTAATTCTGCAGGATTATTAAAGCAGGAAGCTTTGTTCCAGCATTTCACAAGATCGGCTGGAAGTTTACTTGTGGGTTTAGGACTGCACCTTGGAAAGTGCAATTTATAAATAAAGGACAAGTGTGGCTGGGCTTGTCCATGTTTCAGCTTTCCTGCATGCACCTTATCCTCCAGCAGCTCCTCTGCTCTCACAACAGAAGGAATGGGAGATTCAGGTGGTCTGCAAAGGGGAGTGGAATGCAGAGGGGAGATCCAGGACATCTAGGCACGTCTGGAAGTACCAAACACCAGCATGTCCTCAATCCAACCAGAAAATGAACCTCTAAAGGAGCTAAAAGGTCACCCTGAAAGCTCTTCCTGAAGTGGGCACAGCTCAACTTCTCTCAGACATAATTCCCTATCACTCTCACAGACCCCAGAGCCCCCAAAAAGACTCTGGCCCCACAGCTCTGACCGCCTGCTTTCCAGTGACCTGGTTCCTTCCCTGTACCTAAAGAAATGGCACATTGACTTGTGGCACAAGCAGGTCAGGCTAACTATAGCACAGGTTCAGGCCCAGCATTTGTTTACCTGCAAAGTGACACAGAAGTGGCTGTGTGGGTGTCTGTGGCTTGCAAGGCATCACACTTTGGTTTCTGTTTTATTTAAAGAAGCAGAGGGGGCAGGAAAAAAGCACCTTCCTCGTGTGGGACAGAGCTGAGCAGTTTCCATGAGCTCAGCAGAAGTGGCGCCACCACACTGAGCACATCCTGCCACACACACAGAGCCCTGGCCCTGCAGGGACAATGGGGGCTATTTCAGGGGCCAAAAGGAAGGCAAGGCACTGGTGCCATCCCCCTCCTCCCGGTACTGCAGCAGGGAAAGGCTCACTCTGACCAAAGATTGGCTCCTGAGAAGGGCACACAAGTGTTGGCCAACACCGTTGTGGGGTTTTTTGGTAAATTTGCATTTCCTGTGTGTTTTGTATCACCTGACTCAGCCCAAAAGGACTCTCAAGGCAGGGTTACTCTGCAATGCAAGAAGCGACAGCAGTTCTGTGGAGTGGGAGTTTACTGAGTCAGGGCTCGCAGCTGGTGCCACCAACCCTGTCTGAAGGTGTCTCACACACACACACCCACACTCCTTCCCATTTCACTCCTTGAGGTTGGCACCTGCATCCCTCAAAGGTCAAAACCAAAGGTACTCATTTCCTCCACCAGCACACACTCAGAGCTGCCCCTGACCTTCCTGTTAAGCATTCAACTAGCAGACAGTTTGCCCTAACACTGCTGAGGCTGGAGCTGGGTCTGGTAAAGCAGCCATGCTGCTGAGTGGGGCTGGAGAGGCTCCTCATCTCTCCATCTGATGACGAAGCTGGAGCCGAGACCTGCAAATCCTCTGTCACATCTTCCCAAGGCAGCAGTTAGAGCACAGCATGACACTGATGCAGAACACAAACACTCACAGAAGTCCTTCACTTAAGTGTCATCAACTGATTTCAGTTTTATTCCACTTTAAAAAAAAAAAAACCACCCACAAACCATGGAAGAGCAACCCTTGAATGGTACACTTTGAAGTGAAAGACTGGAGATTTTTAAAGTGTTCAAGCAAAGGGAAAACAGGAAGGCCCAGAGCAGCCACTTCTGAAGTTAAGGAGATTGTTTCCAGCCACTGGATTGCTCGTGGTGACACACCTGCAGGACTGAGCCCGGATGGTCAGGTGAGGTGTCTGCAGCACAAAGCCAGCAGCATGAGCAGACAGAAATAGCCCTCTCCTCCCCACACCAAGCTAATCTCTCCACTGGAATTGGAAACCAAGCACCAAAGCCTACAGCAGGGATCTGAGTGCATGAACAGCCAGCAGAGGAGGTGGTGCCCGATTTATTTATTTCATTAACATCAATTCCTGCACCATGGAAGGTGAGCAGTTGCCAAATTCACCTTTTCTGCTCCCTGAGAGGGCCAAGGGCAATCTGTGTGCTCCTTCCCATGAAATGCAAGGTGACCAGCCCACTGCAGCCCTTCTGCTGAACCCATCCTCTGGAGCAGGCACCCATGCAGAATTCACAGGCTTTTCCTTTCAGCACTGTCCCTGCTTGGGGACACAGGCCAGCCCAAGATGTGTGTTCTGCACGGGTGCCCCTGCTGCTGGCCAGGATCTTCCCAGGGTCTGGAGGAAGCAGCAGAGCAGCTCTTCACCCCTTGATCCCCAGTGAGGCACGAGAGCCCAAAAGCCAAACACAGCCAGAAAGCCACAGAGAGGAGGAGGAGACAGCCCAAGGGCCAGGGAGGAACAGCAGGGCAAGGCAGCATAGGAGCTCAGCCATGCCCCAGGGAGGACAAGGTGGGGCTCAGGGGATGCACCCTGAGGCTGAGCACACACAAGGAGCTCAGCTCCTTTCCCTCCTTCCCACAGCCCAGCCTGGGCGGGAAGGGCAGCAGGGTCCCCCTCCCACCCTTCCCAGGGAACACTCTCCAGGTCATTTCCTAAGCCATGTCCCACAGAGCACGGGCCCACGGCAGCCCTGCCCAGGCACTCCCCACCCCACCAGACACACCTGAGCTGCTCTCATCTGCTGCACCTCCAGGAAGATGGGAAACAAACAAACAAACCCCTCTCCCGCCCTGCTGATGGGAACAGGAGCCCTGTGCTGGACAGGAGCCCTTGGGGTTTGTGTGGTTTATTTTTAATTCTTATGGAGTGCATCAAACCAGGAGGGTCCTTCATGCTTAGACCACCACAGCCTAAAACTGTTTTTATAAAACTGCCTCTGTCACTTCCTGCCTTTTGGGAAAAGATTTCACTAGAGCACCATTGGTAAGGACACTGCACTGAGCCCCACCTGCCACAGCCTCACACACCCACAGCTGGGGACCTGGCACTGGGTTTTCACACGGAGGGGTGCACACCAACAGTGACCACATGGCAAACTGGGAAGGGTTTCAAATCACAAGAGCTATTCCTCCACAGAATCACAGCCCCAAAACAGTCATTGTCACCTGCAATGCCACAGGACACAGTCCCATTTCCCACACAGGCATGTTTCCAGCCTCCTGAAGGCTTTCCTTTTTTCCTGAAGCCTAAATGTTTATTTCTCCAGTATCACCCTGCCAGGCAGGTTGTACCATCCCCCTTGTCTGGGTCTCTGTGCATGGAGTGTGACACAGGTGGGCACTGACACCACCTCCTCTGGACACCAGGGCTGGTGGCAAGGCTGAAACCTGCCCACAGCCCAAGGCAGCACGTCAAACATCAGCTGGACACACACCTCAGCCAGCGCACCCACAATCATCTGCACCAAACCCTTCTCCGGAGCATCCCCAGGTGAGCAGATGAACACAGATCAAAGTCACTGGCTCCTCTCTGGGCAGCAGAGTCACTGCAAGAGCCACATCACCACCTCAGGATTGTTATTGCTAGTCCTGTGCTCCTGCCACAAGGTGCTGGTGGAACCTGCAAGCTCCTCAGTGCTACTCTGAGAGCTCTGGCTGTTGCTTCTGGTGGCAAATTCTCCTTGCACACCGTGTGATTCTCTGTGTGCTGCGCTGCGAGCCCCCCAGCACTCACAGGTTAACCACACGGAGGAGTGAAAATTATGAAAATTGTTGCTGCCTGACTGAATTTCACTGGTATCTTAGAAGTAAACAGCTCCTCTCCTCACTCAGGGCTTCAGCTACACTTTAAGCAGCAGATGCTCAGCGCTACCAGAAGAATGGTTCCTCCTGAGGGAATGAAGGGAAAGTGACAGGAAACATCACTTTAAAAAATATATATATTTATATATACATATTTCAGCCAGAACCTCTTAGAGAACACAACTCCTACATCTGCCCTGGAGTGCTGGTGGGGAAGAGCAGGTACAGAAATATTCTGGGTGAGAGATCTCATCAGAAATTGGGAGAGATTCTTGGCTTTCCCACAGGTTTCTTGTATGCAAAGTAAGTAACTTAATCTGTGCCCCAATTACCTTCCTAAAGGGAAGATACTGTTTTACCATCTGCAGCAAAGGAACTTCCATTGCTGCCTGCTGTAAAGGTGCATCATTGTAAAATATTTTTCTAGCTTGATGGAAAGCTCAAAATTTCAAGCTAAATTCTGCTCCAAAGAATTAAAAATATTTTCGTTTGGCTGCTTTATCTCTAATTCCAGATAATCTCTCTGTCTTCAAGGAGCTCCTTCCCAGCAGAGGATAAAATACAAGCAAGAAGAAAAAAAAGTGAAGCAGAAAGTCAAAAAATCTATTTGGAGCCAACACTGGTAATAGAGAATTTTAAGTGCCTCTTTCTTTTCTCCTCCCAACTGTTCCACTCCTAACAATACTGAGAGTTGTTTGAGGAAAGCCCCTCAGTATTTTCACTATATATTTCCTGTAAACACCCAACACAGCACAATATACATTCTTTTTCCTATCGCTATTTCAACGTGGGCTTCCTTAAAGAAATTTAAAAAAAAATAAAAACGCCTTTTGTGCCAAGCAGTGCTCCCCCAGATCAGTGTGCAGTAACCCAAAGCTGCTGGTGCCCAGACACAGAGGGCTGCAGAGCTCTGGGGGCTCAGCAGGCACAGCAGGGCAGGGCTCTGAGCACAGCTCACACACAGGATTTAGGAGCACAGGGCATTAAAGCTAAACCAGCTCAGATCTCGCTTCCCTCCACGTGGCTCCTGAGCAGAGCAGCTCCTGGAGCGCAGCACGAGGCAGCAGGACCTGGAGGTGTTTAAAAACCTTCCTCTAAAAGCTCTGCAGAGCAAATGCACCTTTCTGTTTCTGCTCCAACACAGCCCTTCAGAGCTGCCACCTGTGAGAGATGAGTAACGGGATGGTTACTCAATTAAAGGGCAAATATTATGTATATGTTAAGAGAAGTTTTATAGATTTATAGATACGTTTCACTCCCCTCCCGTGTGTTGTTATCAGGGGACTGCCTGGGTTTAGGACATTTGGGAGGGTCAGCTCATTACTATGGCAGCACCTGACCTCCAATCAAGATGTAGGAGATTCCACCACTGGAGAAGTGAAGAAGGAGTTGATGGACAGAACTTTGGGAGGGGCTAAAGGGTTAAAAGGTGGAACATCAATTTTTTGGGTGAGTACATGGTGGGAAAAATCCTTTGTTCCCCATATTGTAATATTTTCTCTATTCAGTCTTCTGTTGTATTTTTGATAAGGTTTTAATAAATATTCTAAATTTTTGTAAAGTGAGTACCATTTCTCACCCACCTGTCTGCATTAAGCTGCCCTTGCCTGGGGATATTTTCAAAACTAGAACTTCCAAGTGGATGGTTTTCCCACTCACTAATAGTTGGGGGTTTCTTCTCCCCTCTCTATTTTTATTCCCTATCATCCTCCTCACCAGCCAAGCTCCACTCTCACTGGCTCTTCCTCCACATCCATGGGCAGAATGGGTTTTTCCTGCCCCAGTTTGAGGTGTAGCTCTAGTCCAGGCACTGGGAACAACTTGAAGGATGCACTGGAGCTGTAAGAACTGCTCAGCCCCCTTGTACTCCCCACAGGGGACACCTGGGGTTCCCTTCTGCTTTCAGGTCGATCAGTGAATCACTAAAACAGGACACCCCGGGCTCTTGGCTATGAAATTCCACAGGGAGAAGGGAGGGGGGGCATTTCTGCCAGCTTGAACTTGAAAATCTTAACGGCGATTGCGAGTAGGGTTAAAAATCAGAAAGTGAGTTCAGGGCTCAGTTTCAAACCACAGCAGAACAAGGCGTTCCCCTTTAACCCGGTGCAAAGAGAAACCCCACTCAACAGCACTCATTAATTGTCCTGATTGCTTTTCTCCCTGAGCTGGGGGCTGAGCACATGGAACCAGGAGCAGAGCTCTCCCCTCTGACTGTGCCCCAGACAGCACACGGCTCCAGGGAAGGTGATGCTTGAAGACAAGGAAATTTTATTCCTTCAAGAATCCAGCACGCACCACTCCCCTCTCCCCTTTGCTCCCCTTAGCAGAGAAGTGCCTGCTCACAAAATTTATCTGCAGCATCAGAGGAGCAGCAGGATCCCTGCCCTTAGGCAAAGAAAGAAGGCTCAGAACGGGATTTCTGTGCAAACATGAAGCGAATCCCAACTTCCCTCCCTCGCACGAGAGCAGCCCCGTCCTCTGAGCCAGGCAGTTAAATATTGAAGGAAAGGCATGCAGCAGCTCTGATTATGTGGAACAAAAATTAATTGAGGGCATAAGTCTCCGATTGGGCTCTCAATTTATTTTTTCCACAGCACATTATATGGGAGTGGGGATTGCAATGCAGACACCTGCAGGGAAAGCAGCCCGACCCATCTGTGACAGTGATATTACCTCTTTTTATTTGTTTTTCTGGTTAGAGCTTCCATTTTTTATCAACCCTGCCACAGACAGATGTGTGGAGGCTTCCAAAACTGCATCCCTCTTCCTGACATTTTCAGCTACACATTGAGAGATCTGTAATTTGGAAAACAACAGTTTTCCCTCAAAACAGGCTTGAAAATAAGACATGGGGAAAATTAAAAAAAAAAAAAAAAAAGCAAACCCCAAGCTAATTTCCAACAGAATCTCAAAAACACCACTGGAAGAGCCCACACCCTTCCCTCAAGATATAAATTACAACCCTATTCACACCCCCACCCCACTCTTTTCAACAGAAATCCTTCCATTGTTTAAAGCCATTTACACATATTTTGGCCCACGGAAAAAAATAAATCCTTGGAACAGCCCTATTCTGGCACAGCAACAAGCTAGATAAGAGCCTGGATTTTCCATCTGCAGCTCCTGGGCACCTCAGGCCGTGCCAGTGGGATGTGCCAGCAGCAGGGCTCTTGCAGGGTCCCGGCTATGGACAGGGATGTGCTTTTCCCTGGCAATTCCCACTCCAGCCATCCCGTCTGCCCCCACGCAGATGTGCACCCCCAGGGCTGTGCCTTCTTGCAGGGAGTTACCATCCAGTAGGACTGCATTCCTCAAGTTTTATTGATTTTCTGGGGTTTTTGCCACCAAAAGAGAGTCCTGCCTTGCTGGTCCCTTTCCAAGGCAAAGGTGTGATTCTGTCAGCTTTATGGCACCATGGTGACAAAGCCAGTGACTGGCAGAATTTAAAAGCGTTTGCTACACACCTGACAGGAGGAATATTGATTTTGGGGGAGATTTATGAGAGGATTCTCTTCCCAACCATCTGATCCATCCGTTTTAAACAGCAGTTGCATTTAATTACTGCTAACAAAATGCTTTCAACTCTAAAGCTTATGGACATTATTGAGCGTATCTCTAACAATCCCAATAATCCTCAAAAGGTCTTAACAAAATAACATCCAAAGGCACCCTCTGACCCATCCTGCATCCCTCAGGGAGCCCGTACAGCTGCTCAGGATAGTGTTACCCTCCTGCCTCTGCTGAGCAGGGCCCAGCACGGTGCCCACAGGCTCTGCTGGGACAGTAAAGAGGTGAGACTTTGGGGAAAATTAATTATCCATGTGACACTGTGGGATGCTTTGTTCCAGACAGCTCAAACATCTGGATTTGTTGTCTAGGGTTTAGCTCTTATACCTTAGTGAACTCGGTGATGACTTCTTGACCTGCTAAACCACACACGTGTCACCAAAAAATTCATCCTCCGGTTCCCCCAGATTCTGCAGGTCAAGGTTAGCTCCCAGCATGGAAGAAGGGGGCCTTGAGGCTGCTGATCCAATACTTACAGAGCAGGCCAGGCCGCCTGCAGCACCCTATAGCTGCTATAGGGTACCAGGGCCAGCCCACTCCCAGCAGCACCCACGATCAGCACGCCCGGACCAGGGCAACCCAGGCTGTTTTCCCTGGAAACCTGCAGGATTATCACAAGAGCATCTTCTAGAAAGTGGAACCAGAATACTTGAAGAGGACAAAGGCTCCTTAAGATGCAGATGAGCAGAAAGCTGCACGGGGAAAGCAGCACCGCCTCTCACTTCCACCTCTGCCCGCCCCGCTCCAGAGGAACTCGCCTTATCTCACATGCAAGCCATGAGATGGAAACGAACTGTTTTGCTAGCAGAATGCTAACAAAACCTTAGCACAGCTCTCTGCGGCGCCAACATCACCAGTTTCAGTCTGAAATCAGACTCTGGGAGCAGCTTGCCACTGCCTTGCTTGCGAGGCAGATTTTCTGTTTCTGAAGATCCTTATTTTTAGGCGCAGCCATCAACCCGCACGTCACCATACGTGCCCTACTTTCTGTGCTTTCTGCATCTCCTCTTGGCCACAGTCAGGGTGGCTGTTGGCTTGACTCGCTGCTCTGACAATACAATTGCTCTGACATCTAGTTTAATCAAATATTTACCACTTACTCATTTGAAAATAGGATTTCTGATACTTTAGATTAACTTGACTTGCGAGCACGGAACCAGAATTGCTGGTACAGCTCCCCCCCTCACCAGTCCAGCTCTTACTTTGCTTCTACCATTTCTGGGATTACCAGCACAAGGGCTCTGCTGCCACAGGCCGGGGAGAGCCAAGGAAAGCCTCAGAAAACCTCAGCCACTGATGAGCCCAATGTTCAGCCATTCTTCTGGGCTGTCCCAATGTGCAAACAGTCAGAGCTGTCCAGGAAAGACTCTTCCCAAAGGTATCAAGATTTAAGGGCCTCAGCTGGGAAGAATGGCTGCTCTTAGGGAAGACTTTCTGCAGGGCTTCCTGGGCAGAGGTGCCAACCCTGCCACTCGATAGGAACCTCACTTGAATGTTTGCTCTGAGAAGAAGTGTTATTTGGATGGCAGAAAAAACAGAGCAGAAGTCAAATTCAGGTACCAGGGGCACCTTAAAGCCTGAAATCTGATCAGACCCAGCAGATGGTGGGGATGACCCTTCTGCATCCCACTGACAGCCCTGTAGCCCTGCTCCCACCCACTGCTTTGGGGGGGGGGTAAGCAAAGCCCACCCAGTACAAAACCCACTTAATTTCACATAGCAGATGAACTCTTGCTTGAGACCTCACCAGTAAAAAGCCAAGTCCTATGCAAATCCTTAAATCTCAGCTTAGCCACCCCAAGGAGAGAAAATGAAGGTATTACTGGACACCTCACAGCCAGCACAGGGTTCTCCTCCTTCCTTCCTTGGTCTTTCTCCTTGGAGGGGTATTTGACCTTTGAGCTACTGTGCCAGTCATCAAGCAGAATCTGTGCCCATGAAATGCTGCCAAACTCCACCATCACCACACGGAGCACCTTAGAGCAAGGCCTGATACTTGGGGTTTTCCCATATGGATCATTAAGGATGCCATAACATCATATGGAGCAGCTGGGACAAAATTAAGGCAACTGGTCCTGAGGAATGAAGCTGTGCATCTCCATCCTTCCCTCCTAGGCTGTCCTCTCTCCTCTCTTCCAGAAATACCCCACCTGCAACTCCTGCCCCTCCCAGCTCAGGGGCAGAGCAGCGAGACATAGCAGACCCTCACCTACAAAGCAGGGACAAGAGCAAACTCACAAGGAAGGTCTCTTGGCAACTCAGGGTGAGAGAGAAGGAGGGGGGAGTTGCTGCCAGCTTGTTTGTGTGCACTTAGGGCAGCATTCCCAACCCTGTAATTGTTGCATAATGAATTTAGCAATGGAGTTCAAGAGCTATGAATCATTCAGGCCTCAAGAAAGCATGAGTCAGCCCCCGAAGAATCAGGAGATGTTAAAATTCCATACATTTAACTTGAGCTTGACAAATCCAGAGGAGCAATGTCCCAGCACAACTCAAACCATCATGCCAACAACCCACTGCTCCTCCTGATGGATACGAGACCAGAGCAGCACCAGAGCAGAGCCTTTGACCACTGCACATAATTTACACCTGCCACCCCTCGCCAGCCCAAGTTATCAGCCCCAGCTCTGAAAAACCACCTGATGCTGCCTCTGAGCTGCTGCTCACACTGACTCACTGAGAAAGGCGGCGAGCCTGGGAAAAGCTCTTGGCACAACCCTGACAGGGACTGAGCACTCAGAATGCTCATTTCACTGAGTGTGACCTGCTCAGGAGCTGGATGGGGACAGGGGAGGACAGCAGAGGTGGCTGTGGGAGCTGGCAGTCAGGCTGTTGGAGCAAAGAACAGAGCTGGGGTGGGAAAGGAGCACAGCTCTCTGCAGGGGATTGAGAATGAAACAGGGCGGATTCATGACAGAGAAGGATGCCTGAATTAAGGAGTGTGTGTGGATGCAGAGAAGACCTCGGGATAAAGAAGGTGTTTCCCTGGCTCTGGTGGGGATCCTGCTTAAGCCATGCCCTGTATTTTGCATTTACAGGGCCTGCATATATGGAAGGAAAGTTATCTTGAAGTGAGATAGGGCGCGAATTCAAAGCAGAACAACTATTCTAGGTTAACTCCCCAGGTGGCTTCTTATTCTAGAGTGGCAGTACCTTTTTCTAGTTTAATTCACTGTAAAAATAGATTAGGCCAATGGTTCTCATCTGCAAGGCCATGGTAGCTGGCCTGCTGCTTTTAGAGCATCCTTAATTGGAGCCTGGCTATGGGGACACGGGGGGCGCTGGGATGCAGATGCGGCACTCTCAATTTGGGAACATCGTATTAACTTAAACCAGGAGAAAAACAACCACCTGCAGGAGTGTCTGCACAGCCACAGGGCTGTCCCTCAGCAGGTGCACGGGACACCCAAGGCAGGGGACAGAGCCTGCAGTGCTCTCTGCCCACCATAACCAAACAGCACTACAGCAGACCCACAGCCTGCCCTTTACACGCACCCCAAGGCCTCCTTGTAAAGCCATTTTTGTTTGAGGTTCCTTTGAATTTACCATTTATCAAGCTTCCATTTAGCCCGTTAATCACAGCCTATCAAGCTCTTTCAAATGCAAACACGGAAATGTAGCCAGCAACTGCACTTCTCCCGGTTATCCTTCTCCGGCTGGAATTATGGAGGGCTACAAAGCAGGAATGCCAACCCACCTGTCTCATGCTTTTCAACCACTTCCCATGGGATAAAATCAGCTGACTATTCTGGAAAAAAACAGACTGATCTCTTTCCCTGCCAGCTAGCAACATTCAAGGAGAGCAAACAATGTGTTGAGCAGGAGAAAGAGCATCCCTGTGAAAGTCAAGGGGAGAGGCAGATGGGCGGCTCCAGCAGCTCAGCACCTGCATCAGCACATGGATGCTGCCTCTGGAAGCAGGGACAGCCAAGCCACCTTTGTCAAAGGCTGTGCATTTCCTAGCTGGGCCTCTAGAGCCAGAGATCTCACAGCTCACTTAATCCCCATCAAACGATACACCATTTTTTTTTGCTTTGTTTGGGTATTAAGGCTTAGCCTTCCTCAAGCTATTCATTCTTTTTCCTCAGTGCCTACGTGGCTGTTAACCCCAGTGCTGACATGCTGCTGAGAGCTGCAAGGAAAAGCTCTGTCAGGAAGAGCCCCATCACTCTGCAGGTGTCGTTTGTCCCAGACAGCAGCGCCCAGTCCTGACTCAGTCCCGTGTCAGCAGCCTCACTGACAAACCCCTGCCCGCTGCCGTGACACCCGGGGTGTTGCATTCATTCCTCTCACCTCCCCAAGTCTGACAGCTTTTCTGCTGCTCTTTGCTCAAGCCAAGCCCAGCAAAGTGAGAATTGTCCTGATTTCATCCGTGGGAACTATCCTGATTTCAGGGGTGAGGTGCAGGCAATTCCCACCCATCATCACCTGGCCCCTGGTGCTGCTGCTCCCCGTGCTCCATTCCGAGCCTGCAGCTGAGCAGGATCTGACCTAGGAGTGGGCTTTGCCTTAATCAGAGCTGGACTCAGCTTGCTGCTGGTACCACCCTGCGCCTCCACCCAGCCAGCAAAGCACCCGGGGCTCCACTGTCCTTTCAGGAGCATCACCTTCAGAGGAAACCTTTAAAAATACAGTATCTCTCTCTATATAAAGAAAAAACATGTTGGATGGTAAGAAGTGACACAACTGTGCAAGCCCTAAACAAGGTTCTGGCAAGCAGCAGAGCTGGTGTGGGGCAGCAGCAGAGCAGGGCTGTGGAGGTGAATGTGCAAGGGAGCGCTCGGGAAGGAGACAAGGAGAGACAAGCAGATTAATAGAAGACGACAGATTTCCAGTAAGATTGTGATAAGCCTCTTGAAACTTCCCTAAAGGATGAGCCAGCTGGCAAGACCATCCTAGGAGGTGGTGTAAGTCGGCTAACAGCCTTGCAAAAAGCCACCAGCTGACCCCTTTCACACATCCCGGCTCGCTCCTGCAGCTGCTTTAGCAAGGAAAGCTGAAAAGGCCACACCTGGATGCTTCTACCCTGGCAGCCTCCTGCAGTTCCAGCTCTCCTGGCAGAGCAGCCACTGGCCCTGAGCTGCTCAGAACAGGCAGCGAGGTCGGGCTGACCGCAGCACGGCACAGCTCACTGCCCTGCCCTGCTCTCCCCAGCGGGCCACCCGGCACCTCTAGCTGCCCACGAGGGGTTAACCCCGGCCCGTGTCCCCAGTGCCGAAGCTGCCAGGCATCTTTGGGAAGTGGCACATGGCTCCTGGAAAGGGCTCAGCCAAAGCAAGGATGGGAATGACGAGGTGATGAGCGGGGCCCCTGCATTATGCTTTGCCTTCCTTCCTAAATTCAGCTCTGCTGGGATCCCCCCAGAGCCAAGTCCTCCAAAAACACCACACCCCAGTGAGCAGGTTTACCCTCTGAGGAGGAAGAGGAGAGGGCTATCCACAGGGGAAGGCAAGCTTGAAGAGTTAAGATTTTTACCCTTCAAAGGACAATGCCTTCAAAACCTGCTGGAGGTGGAGTGGACACCACACCCAGGCATGGCCAAAAGAAGGGACTCCCTGTGTCCCCCTGCCAGTGTCACAACAAAACCCTGTCACTGTTTGAAACTGCAGCTTTCACCTGGAGCATCTTCCTCAGGATAATGAACAGCAGCAGCCAGTTTATTTGGTATCAGGCAAGTTTTTCTTCTTAGGCCAATTAGCTGCTGATATAATTTGCCCACCGAGGTCACTGAATCATCATTTAGCAGTTTCAAAGGAGATGAGATGAACTGCAGGCCAGTTTCCCCCCTCCAGCTCAATGAGTGATTCAAAATGCAGTTAATGATAGTGGCTCATAAGTATCTGGCAGAGGATTTGAGAGAGCAATTTATTGCCCAAAAAGAGGTTGATCTCTTTCAGCCAAAGCAGCTCAGCTGGTGAAGATGTAGGATCTGATTTTGCCACCTTACTTGACATTTGTTAAATACTCAAGAGCTGCTAAACTTAAGTCAGACACAAGTAAAAGGAAAAAGAAGACCCAAAATTAGGGTAAGGAAGGTCACAGTTAAAACCCACTCTGTCACCAGCAGGCAAGAGACCTTGTAAAGGATGTGAGAACGAACCAAGTAATAACCAACAAGACTTTCAGTACAAATCCTGCATTTTTGTGAGTTTATATAAGATAAAAATGAGACACCCCCTCATCCACAAAAGCTTCATTATTTGTCAACCTCAGGCTTCATAACCAGTAAACACTGGTTGATGTTTTTCTTCTTGCTGGATGAAATGTGCCTAGAGGCAACAGGCATTTTATAAATTATTAAACCAAGGGAAAATAGGGTTCCAACAAAGTGACTGCAGAAGCACTGAGGAGCTGGTACAATTGGTACCAGCACACTTACACAGAGTCATTTTTCCTGCAACAACTGACTCAACAACAAGACATTGTTAGAAATGCACATCCTGGACACGTGGTCTTGACGGCAAAAAGAAGATGTGCTATCTCAGCTTTTCATCACATCCATCACACGTATCTGAAGTTCAACACTTTAAACCTTATTTTTCTTATTAAACAGTCACTTATGTTTTCCAGTCAGAGGAAAAATTAGCTTCTTTTTTTTTTTTGTAAATTCCAACCTCATGAGAGATCTCAGGATATAAAGCAAAACCCATGAAAATACTGCAATAAGAGTATTTTAAAATCATCCACAGTTTTTTATCCAACCCAAAGCATTGAGAAGGAAAGGAAGGAAAAAACATGAATGAAAAAGTGTTCTTCACTATCAGGGTTTAATACATTATGTCTTTCACAACAAACACAATCCACCTCCAGACTAAGTTCTGTTCCAGCCAGAAAAAACGCTTCTGCTTTCTGCCATAACAGCACTTGGCCCTTCCATCTGTGAAAAACCACTTAACAGTAATGGCAGGGCTCAGGACAGCAGGTCAGGGGAGGCTGGGTCAAGGTGACAGCGAGGGCAGCCCAGGCAGCCGCTGCTCCCGAGGTTCCCTGAGGGTTTGTTAGGGAACAGGAGGGCTCAGAGATGGGTTTGGGTTTGTTTTTGGGGTTTTTTCCCCGGTTTGTGAACCTTCTCCCTTCTCTGACAGTTTGTGAAAAGCCACTTTTCCAGCTACTACTCTACTGCAGCTTGAAGCATCTTCCTCCGCCTGCTCGAGTGCTTTTCACCGTGCAGAACAGATTTTTTCAAGATAAGCAAGCAGAGAGATAAACCAGAATTTGGGGGCTTGTCAGTCAACCAAAAGCATCTCTACCACCACTGCCACCTCAGGCTCTGGAGCTGGAGAAGGGGCTGAAGTTCAGACTGAAGTTCCCCGGGTCTGCCAGAGCCTGAAGGAGAGACTGTCCCAAAAACCCTTCACCTCGCCTGAAATTAGCACTTGCAACCACGATGCCAATTTCAGCGATTACGGTTGCTTGTATTTATGCTACCTGGAGTAAATTTCTTCCACACCCCGTTCGCGCCAGAAGGGAGAGGAATTCCACGCGCACCGAGCGAAACCCACCCCCGAAGAGCCGGGAACATGCCCATGCACAGCGACCCGCGGCGCACACGCCGCTTCAGCCCGAGCGACAAACGCTGCCCTGGGAGGGGAAGGAACCGCGTCCTCATCCATGTGCCGCGGGAAGGGGCCGGGCTGCCCGGGAGGCGGCGGCTGCTCAGCCCGCTCGGGGCTGCAGCTCCCCGAACTCCGCGGGGGCACCGCACCCGCCCCGGCACGGCACGGCAGCACCGCCGCACCCCCGCAGCATCCCCCGGGCCGGACCGAGCCCAGCCCAGCCCAGCCCCAGCCCCCCGCACGGCCCCGCACTCACCGCGGAGCTCCGCGCAGCGGGCCCGGCCCCGCGCTCCCGCAGCGCGGCCGGCGGAGGGAAGCGCAGGCAGGGGCAGGCAGCGGCGCCGCGCACAGCCGGTCCCCGCCCGCCTCCGGCCCCGGCTGCGGCCGCAGCTCCGCCCCGAGGAGGGGCCGGGGCCGGAGGCGGGCGGGGAGCGGCGCCCGCCCCGCAGGTGAAGGCGCGGAGCATCCCCGGGGATGCTGCGGGAGCGGCCGCTGCGGGCTCCGGGCAGCGAGGGCTCGGCCGCATGGGGCGGGCGGGGTGGTTGCTGCCGCCGGGAGGGGTAATTAGGATAAGCAAATAAATATTTTTTTTTGAAAAAACCTCTCTGAATTTCGGTTTCGCGCCCCTGCCTGCCTGCCCAGCTGCCTATGTATAAGATTTACCCTGACTTTCGGCTTAGCACAAGGTGAGGGATGCTGCTGAGGCTGGAAGGTGGATATGTGGTTTAGAAACTGTTTTGCCAGGGTTTCTAGCCTAAATACCTGAGCCTTACAGCAGGTTCCTATTTGCCACAGAGTGATTTGGTGTGAGGGAGGGGGTCCCAGAGAATTTTTGGGAGGACCCAAAATCCCCCCACCAAAGCAGTGTGACATCACTTTAAACCCAGTGACTGATACCAAAACCAAATGCCATTCCTGAAGTGTGCCTTATGCCAATTTTATAGGCAGATAAGAGCCATTGCCAGGAGTCAAACCAGTCACTGGAGCTGGGAGAGAAGCCAAGAAGCCTCCTGGGCCAGGGAGTGGCACTGGGGAGCCCACACTCACCCACTGGGAGCAGAGCAGATTCCTCATGATGCTGTCAGATACTGCGTCTGGGATCAGTTGCCTTTTCAGGGTGAAATGGGTTTCAGAGGATTAATCACCATGGACTCTATTTCTCCTTGGGAAAGAGCCTCCTCCCAGGCTGAACAGATCCACAGGGAGCAGCTCTGACACCAAGCTGTGGGGTTTCAGTGAAACCCTTCTAGCCCCAGAGAGGCCTTTAGGTTCAAAATGTGAGTCAGTGCCTGAAACAGGACAAGATGTAGATGAGTGTTCACAGGTAACAAAACTGAATCCTTGCAGTTGCACAGGAGTGTGAGACACCATCCACAGGGTGAAGGTCTAACTAAGGTGGGAGCTTTCTCTGACATGAGATTGAGAGCTCTGTCCGGAATTCACTTCTTACTACTGCAACATGGCAGGACCCCAGTTGTCAGCAAGCGACCCACAGAGACACGGCTTAACTGTAAAACTTGACTTATTGCTGCCTCTGCATGTGCAAAAATCTGAAAAAAAAGCTGATGAGAAGAAAGTGCATCTGTGTTCTCCTCCTCAGTGGATCCACAGGGATGTAGGTGCAGGATGGATGAAATGGGAAAAGCTTTAGCCACGTCAGAGGTTAATTACAGCTCTGGGACTAGACTTAGATCAGCAGCCAGGACCTTGGCAGCCCTGGGCTGCGCAGGGTGGAGGCGGCTTTCCAAAGCCCGAGTCTGGCAGCAGGAGCCTTAGCCCAGGGCACTGGAGAGCTCAGCAACTTTGCATCAGTCTCTGAAGTCCATAATTCAGTTGTCTGTTTATTGAAATTGTGTTGTAAGCACAGCTGCTTTCTGAGGCACGTATGGAAATGAAGGGGGAGTCTCATAAATACCCTGGCTCTGCGCCAGACCAGTGAGTCAGCGTAAAGAGCTGAAACGCAGCTTAACAGCTACAAGATAAAAAAACCCCTAAAATATCCTCAAAATTGCTCTTCCAGCACCACCCCCCCCTTCTCTGTTCAAATTTGGGTATCAGCATTGCTATTGGGAAGATAAGGGCAGCTACAGCCTCAGCAGGATCTTGCAGTGCCCAGGGCCTGGGACTGGAGAAGGTGGAGACCTTCAGGGCAGAGGGAGGGCTGAGCTCATCTGAGAGCCCGCAGGCATCTGCATCATCTTTGTTTCTGCTGGCAAATCAAAGCCTTTGCTTCAGTTGCCAGTGCAAAGATTTGGAGCTAGAAGAGAAATACAATGTCTGTTTACTAATATAGTCAAAATTTGCGGCATCAAGTTTTCTTTTTTTTTTTTCTAATACAAATAAAATTTTGCAGAGACCGCAGTTAAAAAAAAAAAAAAGACATTTCAAAGGTGAACTTGCACAACTTTCGCAAAGGTGAAAAGCACCACTAAAGCATCCAGCAGTTTCAAAGACTCAGTTCCTAGATTCCTCTTCCTCATCCAGCATTCCTCTTCCTCATCCAGCATCCTCATCCAATTTCACAGGTAGCTTTGGTTGCTCAAACTCCTTTCTTCAGGGAGCTCACTATTTGCTGGAAAGATTTTACCCAGGCCTAAGAAGGGGATTTTTCTCTTGTGCTTTTATAGTACATACGTTGCTCAGTGGCCAGAGGAGCCTCCTGGATTAAACAAACAGGTGGAAAGCTGCAGAGGCTGAAGGACGCTGAGCAGTCCCTGTGCCTTGGATGCACAGAAGGAGATGCTGTGGGCCGTGCTGGGAGTTTCAAGTGAGGAAGTGAGGTGACAGCAGAGCTCCTGCCCTGCTCTGCAGGCATGCAGGACACGTGTGGCTGTGGTCCCTGCTCCAGCATGCAGTGCTGCCGTCAGCTTGTCAAGCACACAGCTGGCACAGCTGGGCACAGCTGGGCTGCAGCCCCACACAGGGCTGAGGGTGCTGCTGTGTTTTCCTCTCCCCTCTTCAATTTGTGCTTCCAATCTCTGCAGTTTTAGTGCCCTGGCAAAGTTCTCCTTTCGTGGTGTTTCAAGGACTCCCGGTGTATTTGTTTGACTCCAGCTCAGAGCTGCTGTCTGATGGAGAGCGAGCAGACCATGTCCTCACTTAAACCTGCTGCGAAGGAGCAAGAGCCTCTGCAGAGCAGGGGAACGTGTCCTCTCCCTGCCTGCACATCCAAACACCTCTGGGAATGCCCGTGGGCACTCTGGCAGCACAGTGAGGGCTGGGGAGGAGGAACAAGTCATGAGACAACAAATGAAGGCAGAAGTTGGCCGCGCAGGCTGCTCCGAGCACTGGGGCTCACCCAGCACAGGAGCTGAAGCCAAGGGAGGCACAGAAAGCACTGGGGGTGTGCTGGGAAGGAAGGTGGGTAAAACAGAGAGGGGGAAACAGAAAGAAATGTGCAAACTTGCAGGTGAGGGCAGGTTTTGAAAGGAGATAGTGGGAGGAAATCAGTGGTGCAGCACAAGGGGAACTGTGGGGTGGTGGGAGGGGAGGAGTGATCCAGCTTTGGGGTGTGGGTTCTCTAGGACACAACAGCAAGGGACAAGAAAAGGAAATGATGTTCAGGCCAGCTTCCAGGGGTGAAATAATATCATAGAGAAAGATTTGTAAGTAAGAACACTGGCATTGATTATTCTCTGTTAAACAAACAAACAAACAACGGATTCAAGGGCTTGAAAAGTGCTGATGTAATGGGAAAGCTCTCAAATGTCTTACACGTGGAATAACCAAAGTCTGACTTAAAAAGGGAAATTAGATAAAGGAAATCAGTAAGAGAAGAGAGGACACAGGAGGGCACCAAGGGAAAGGTGAAAGTAGCAGCAGAATTGAGGCACTAGGAGACAGAGGAGCAGATCTGGGATATTCATGCTGATTTCAGCAGGAGGTCATGAGAGGATATAAGGGATTAGCTGAAGAATAAGGGATGCAAAAACAAGGTGCATTCATCTGGTACAGCTGAATTAAAAAGTGCTGTAGCAAGAAAAGTCAAAAGTAACTGATATTCCATGCTCCAGCTTCAGATCAGTAATAAACCTTGCAAAGGTTGGTGGGAGGGGCTGTGACCTTGAGGACATCACTCCACCTGCACCAGGAAAGTCCACACCAAACTGGGCAGTGAACTGGCACAAGGAATTCCCAACACACCAACAAGCTCTCCTCACCACTGCAGGAAAATTAAGATGTGGGGTGGTGCCAGTGGCAGTTTCTACCTTGTAAATAGACCAGAAGAAGAAAAAGGATTAAGCGATCAATCCCCAATATTTGTACAACACACCCCTATCACAGGCTGCCACTCACTCCTCTTCTGCAGGCACAAAGGCCAGCTCCCTGCAGCACAACGCTCAGTACCAGCCCCAGCACTCACCCAAGGCAGTGAAAGCTGCACTGTCACACCAGGCCTCTCCCAGCATGGTCCCTGCAGACATAAGCCAGGAGCAGGACTGGAGAGGAAAACCTCTCTAAACCCACAAAGAGCCAGGACTGACCTATGAAGGGTTTCAAGCCTTGGCAGGAAATATTACAGGCTGGAGGGCAAAGATCCACGGCTTGCAAGGTCACAGGTCAAAATCCCTGTGGTTAGGAGCTGCCTGCTCACAGGGTGAAGCTGTGTCCCAGTTAGCAGCAGCCTGCTCCTCCTCATCCCCAGGCTGCAGGAATGGGCACTGCCTGCCCCACCTTGCCAGGGATGCCTGTAGCCAGAGCAGTCCCCTGGTGTCAGGTGAGCACATCTTGGGGTCACCTGAGTGCCTGGCATGACATCCTCTGGGGTTTGCTTTGAGGGGATTTGCTCTGGAGGTGGTTTCCTCCCCGCACTCTGCACGGGAGCTGCAGTGACAAGCAGGAATTGCACTGCAGCACAGCACAGCCCTGCAGAGCCCTGGTTTAATCTCACATCTAACCCCTACCTCCCCTCCAGTGCCTCCAATCCCTGCCGGGGCCTCCCTCCTGCTGCAGCAGAGCAGCACGGGGGGTGACTGCCATCTCCAGAACTTTCTGGGAAGACCACACAGACAGCTCCAAGCATTTCTTTCTGTCCATAGTTCGGGAGATGAAAACCTTTGGGAGATGAAAACATAACTGCTATATCTTGTTTCCTTCCTCTCACCCTCACGTGGCACTTTAATACCTGTTACTTACCTTCTTCACTGCATTTTGGGGCAATTAATCACAAAGATCATCTCAAGGTGCAAACTTTGCACCTGGCTGGGAACTTTGAAGGTCAGCAGTGAGCTGGTTTATGTTTGTTACAGACTGGAACATGAAAGCACAGCACTGCTGGTGCTGCACAGGCTCACTGCACTGACACATTGGCAATAGACTCAAATCAGGGAGTTTAAAGGTCACAGCTGCTCAGAGCAGGGGAACCTCAAAATACAGTCTCCAAAAAGAGTGAATCAGAACAAGACCCTCGTGCTACCTGAAATCAGGCCATTCTGGACAGCTCTGGTGTCACTGATGAAGGTTTTTAGGAAGAAAATATCACATCAGGCAGAGCAGGATGCTTCTAAAATATCTCAGCAAAGGACTACTGAAAGATGCTTTAGCATTTCGATGAGACAATGTTATTTCATTTGCAACTCTCCCTCCTGATAGCATCCTTGAATTTCTCAGTTTCTGGCCTTGAGAAAATCACCCAGCCCATAATTCACTTGTGGAACAGGGTGGGCCTTCACCTGTAGTTCACGAAGCTGATGGAAATTTGGAAAATAATTGCCATGCTCCTGTTCTCCAGCCTGGGAATTATGCCCAGAGAAAGCAGAGACTTCCAGAAACCCAGAGCAGAGCTGTGCTACCAGGTTTGGTACACCTGCAGAATGGGGTCTGCACCATCCTCAAACACCTGCAGCAGCACTCATTCCACTAAATTCTGCTTCCTTTAACCTGTTAAAAAGTCTGAGAATAAAGCTCTTGATCACAGAAACACAACAGTGTTAAGTGTCGTGGCAAATACAAAGAGCAGGACTGGTTTTGAAAGCAAATGTCACTTTTGCAGAGGACTGTGGTTTAGAGGGAAAGTCAGGGCACCACCAGAGGAAAACCATGACATTTTCTACACAACTCTCACACACTGGTCCCATTAAAGGCCCTTCCACCTTCTATTAGGCAGCCATTGATTGGAATTAATTAAAATATCTCCTGTGCATTGGACTTGAAACTCATCAGTGCTTTGTCATTATCTGTGAGCCTTCTTCCTAGTTAAAGCAAATATTGTCCAATAATCTGGTTTGCAGTAAGTGTACAGAACATTTAGCCACAAAATACCCTGTGGCATTCAGGTATTTGACAAGCTGGAGGGTTTAAGGGTGTGCCTGGCATTTCTGTTTAGATATACAACTGTGCAATGTATTTTTTAATCCAAGCTCACGTAGAAACTTGGCCTCAGAACCCTCTGGAACAGAAAAACTGCAAACATGTTTCTGGAGTCAAAACCTCAGGCCCTTGGCTTGTTCTGGCACTTAACCCTTGAGATGAACCAGCCATGCTGTCCTTGCAGCCTGCTCACTCATCTGGCTCTGCTGGCTGAGGAGCTTCATCTTCCAGTTTCCAGGTGGGTTTATTCTCAGAAATGTGGACATTTAGGGTACTGAGAATATTTCTGTCTGCTCTGGGGTGCCCTGACCCTGAGGGGAGCACTGACTCTGACCCTCATTCATGGAGAAAGTTTCCTACACTTCAAGATAGACTGGAATCCACAAAGGTGTGAAATAGATTATAGAGAGTAGTGTAGGTGTGTCACTTGGTGAGAAATTGAGGTTTTGGGATTTTAGTATGCTGTGGATGGGAGCAAGATGGAGGGCACAGGGTTCTGTCCTAGGTTTCTTCTTCATGTTCTTCTTCCTCCTTCTCCATGAGTTTGGGTGGCATTTTGTAATTGGGCAGAGGAGTCTGCATTGGGGCTCTGTGGGATCAGTTATTGGGTTGAAAGGGAAAATAATCCGGGTGTCAGTTCTTAACTGGATAGTTTAGTCTTGAGGGACCTTGTAACCAGAGATTGTTGGCCATTTTGTGCCTTCTGATGAAAAGCTGCTGAACTCACAGCAGTGAGACTGTTTCACTGACAAGAAATAATAAACACCTGAGTCTGAGCATGAACTATTGTCTCAAGTGCCTTCAATCCAGACCCAGAGAAACCAACACAGGAACTTCTCTCCAGCCATTCCCATGGCTCTGGTGCCTTCACCCAGGTCCTGCTCCTTTCCCAGGAGTGACCCTTTGTCCCCTGGAGCAGCGCCCAGAGCTGCTGGGAAAGGCTGGCAGTGCCTCCCCTGACTCGGAGCAAGCCCTCGCAGCAGCCCTCACAGCTGGGCCAGCTTCAGAGGGCCTGAGTTCAGCAGGACTGGGACCTGAGTTGCCAGGACCATCTGGGAAGGAAAGGAGCACAGGACACTGAATGCTGGAGCTGCTGCTGCTGCCAGCCCGGGCAGTGCTGCCCCCAGGGAAATGATCCTGACAGGCCATGCATCTTTAATGGTGCTCTCTGCACAGAACACATTTGATAGCTGAAGGCACAAAAGCCTCAGCAGGAGTGTCAGGAGCCTTTGTCCATCTTTCAGAGCCAGATCCAGTTTCTACAGCTGATGAAAGTCCCCCTGTTAGTTTTAGCAGGGCCGGAGGAAGGAAAGCTGCAGCTTGGGCTTACAGCTGTGGGAGTCAGGGGCTGGTTTATAGGGATTTAAACACTGACATTCCATCTTAGCACTTTCTCCTCTGTAAGGAGGATGGCTTTGCTGGTCAGCTGCCCTGACAGTGATGATGCTGTGCAAACACAAGGCTGCAGCAGGAGCATTCGAACAACCTGGGTTATGTTCTCAGAGTTCCCCTGTCACTCATGCCCACTGTTTCCAAAAGGGAACATAATGCCTTTGCTCTTTAAATCCACAAATTCACATTTAAATAATCAGCATTTAAGAACACTGGGAATGAGAACAAAGCAACACCAAAAGACACATCAGGAGACAGCAGAAACTCAGCCCTTTATCAAAGTTCCCTGACATTCAGAATACAGATTCAAGGTTAAGGTGTCCAGCCTCAATTGAATATTCAGTATTACACAATGCACACAGCACTAAAAGCAACATCAGGATTCTTTTTTCCCCCTGAGGCCACTGAGACCTGGCTTAATGTTGTATCAAGACACCCTAACAGAGCAGAGCACACAAAGTAAACCCCATTTCCTGGTTATGGGAGCACAGAGGTCACTCCTGCCCCAAACGTGGGTTTTATTTTGCAACCCTCCGAATTTCCCCACTTTTATTGAGCTTTTAGCAAAGCAGATGAATGGTTTTTTCCTTTCCCAGTGCATTCAGCAGTTCATTTGAGCATGGCTCTGCATCTATTGCAGGTCAAGATGTTCCTAATTGCTTTCACATGTATTCCAGTTAACCAGCCCTGCTCATGTTACACAGCAAATGAAAGACCATTTTTTCATTGAAATCCTAACGAGTAGGAAAAAATCAATATGACAACTGTAGCAGGAAAAGTGATGATCACAACATACACTGTCCTACAGTATGTAAAATAAGGGGGGAAATTGATTCTAATCAATATTAATTGGAAGTTTCCTGCTCTGATACTCGGAGTGCTTGTTGAAAGTCTGGTTCACACTTGTACCACCCAGTCTGATCATGGGCATTACTGTCCCACAGAGCTGGGCTGATATCTTTTGACACAAAGATGAACTTCCGGGAAAAAGAAATACTAAGAAAAAAAAGATGATGACGATCGTTTCACAGATGAATTCTCCTCACATCTTTATAAGACATTTTATAAGACATAAAAATGTTAATGTCTAGCTCCCATTAGAAGATTTGGTGCTGACCAGGCAGGGTGCAGAGGGCTTTATTTCAAGTTCTTGTCTATGCCCAACACCCCCTCTTCAACTGCTGCTGCTTGTTTAGCAATAACCACGTTGAACCACGCAGTTGTTCAGCTGTTCTAAAGGTGACTGCACGGAGAAAAACTCACAGCACTGGGGGTGAAGTTATCCAAAAGGAGCCTTGGCCACTTACATTACATAAACAACACTTCTTCAGTCTGAAAGCATTGCAGGGGTTGGCTCAGTAGCCAGGACAAGCACAGAGGAACCACACCGCTCAAGCTCCCAGGAAAACACAAGTGCAGAAAGGAAGATGGCATTGAAAAATGTAAGAGGACCCTGTGTGAAGTTATTCCCAAGCACACAAGACACTGCTAAATGTTGCTAACTGCTTAGCATTAATTAATTTTTTTTAATTCCACCCACAGGTGAAGGAACAAAGCCCTGATGTTTGAAATAAGCACTTTTGAAGGCTCAGCAGAATTAATGCTGTAATGACTCAGTGCTGGTTACCAGCAGAACTTAAACTGGTGGCACTGAAGAGACCCCAAAGGGACAGGGCCAGCTCACAGCAGTACCTGGCTGTCCCAGGGCTCTGCAAGCCTCACCCCACTCCTTTCCTAAAGGTATTTGAGAAGGATTATTCTGGAGGAGAAGGAAAGAAGGGAGGATTTGTGATGGTTAATCTATTTCTTAAGGAGCTACAGTATTTTTATACTCATCAGAAAAATCCAGTTCTGCAGATTGGAGTGTGGGGAGAATTAGGGATGGCTTACAACAGGCTGGAGATGGACAAGCTGCTCCTTGCTTTGAGGAGATGCTTTGGTACCTGGGCTAAGTCATTCCCAAGGGGCAGTGCTTAAAGTGGGAGACTTGTGGTCTGCCTTGTGCCAACAGACTGCAGCCAGGTCTGCCAGCTGGGATGGAGCCCTCTCAAGAGAGCCACCAAAGCCTTCAGGTGTGGGATTAAACTACCCCTCCCTTCCTCAGAAACCCCTGCTCAGCATTTTGCCACACTAAATAACATATAACACAGAATGCTGTAGCTAAGCTTCATTGGTAAGGTCTTAAATTTTCTTGGTAATAATGTTTTAGAGGCATATGGGGGGTAAGGCATCAGTGAAGTCACCAGAAACACTGATTTATATCTAGTAAATCTATTAAAGCTGTGGTGAGTATTCACAGTAAAATTATTTTCTTGACTGTGCCTTAAATCACACTCTAACAAATAATTTTAATACCTGGACTACAGCAGCCTGGTGTTAAAATATCACTGCCTTCTATCAAGGAGCTATTCCTATCCCTGACCATGAAACAGTGGGGGAAATAATCACCTAAATCTGAAATACAGTAAGAAAAAGAAAGGTTTCCAAAAGCAATGAATATTGGTTTAAGTCTGCTCCCAAATATGAACAGAAGCTTTTTCTTGTTATCAGGCTGGACACTTACAAATCACCTCATAATGCCTGAAATACAAATTCTGCTGAGCAAGGGACAAAATCTTGCCTTTTCCCCTGGGTGGTGGGCTGTAAGTCCTCACTCAGGTGTGCATACCTTAATAAAATACATACACCCATGGAGTGTAACTGAAGTTTCAGGTTTGATTTATTTTTTAAAAAGTCAGTTTGCAGCCCTCATGGAGACAGAGATACTGAGGCTTACTTTGGAGGCCAGGCCTTTGGAGGCGCACCTGGCTTGGCAGCATGGTCCCCCAGGCCATGGAGAAGCCCTGGGAGCTGCCTGGCAGAGCCCAGTGTGGGTGGGAGATGTTGCAAGCTCCCCTGGGAGCACAGGGACTGCAGGCTGGAGGTGCCCCGCTCCCGATTCACACGTGTGGGAGGGAGAGAGAAAAATCCTCTCCTGCTTCCTTTTACTGATTCATGCAGGCAGCTCCTTGCCTTTCTTAAGACAAGAATTAACAGAGTTAGTGGCTTGCTCTAAATTCCTAATTTCTGGGAAGCTGATGCTTTCACTGCCTCTGCCCAGCACAGGCACACAGCAGCACTGGAAGGGAAAGTCCATGTGGTTCCTTGGGCTCTCGCATGGCCTGGGGGACACCCAATTTAGAGATCACCAAGGACTCTGAAATGACCTCTGGACAGGCATGAGCCCTTCCCCTGCCCCGAGGGGCTGCAGGAGCAGCCAGAAATGCCAGGAGGAGGCGTGTTGGAGAGCTGTACCCGGCTGGCCCCAGGCTTGCCCGGGTCACAGCCTCATTTGTCCTCTGGCCACCTCACCCAGTGCTACTGCACACCTCCACTTGGGGATTTAAAAAGAACCCAAACCACTGCTGTTCAGGCTCCCAGGGCTCCAGCACACAGCAGAGTGAGCCCCCAGCAGCACGAACCTCTCAGGAAGTCAGCCAACACCCTCCAGCTGTGCTGGCCTGAGGAATCACCCATTTCATTTCCCCTCCGAGTCCAAGCAGCTGATGCCTGCCACAGTGCGCCAAGGCAGCCCCCAAACAGGACCGTCACCAGAACCACCGGGATCAGACACAGCAACAGAGATCACTAGCAGAAGAATAACTCAAATGGTTAATTTGTGTCCTCCACACATTCCCCTTTCACCGCAGAGGTGACAGTCCCAGCCCTCAGCAGTGGCACAGCCCTGCCAGGCTGCCGCTCAGCGAGGCCCCAGCAAACCTGGCAGGAGCACCAGGTGCTGCTGGCACACCTGGCTGAACTGGCTCAGCCTGAATCCTTCACTTCAGCCCCAGCCTGAGCACACCCGCAGCTGGAGACAGGCCCCTGACTGCTGTGAGACACAGGCCTGCCTTCAGCACTGCTGCCAAGGGTCTTGCAGCGGATGGTGCTTCCCTGCAGGTGCACCAGGCTGTTGTCCACACTGTGATCATTGGCTTTTCCCCTTCCTTTTTCCTGCCCTGATCACCCCCAGGGCCCAGCCTGGCCTTGCACGGGTATGGCACAAATGGGGAGGGGGTCTGGGAAAGAGAGTCCCCAGGGGCAGGAGAAGCAGAGCACAATCCATCTACAGATTCTTTTCAGCCAGCAGAGAGATGGGGAACCAGTCCTGATGCTGGTGATCCCTGGAGAGCTGCTTCTCTGAGCAGCTGCAGTAGGAAACACTCTCAGGGCCATCATTAAGCCTTCTGTTAATTCAAGAGTAAGGAGAACATTATCTTAGATATATCTACAGCTTTCTTCCCTGTCTGCTGTGGGAAACCTGGGCTCTTCTACCTTGAGTAAGACTCCTTTAAGCAAAGCAAAAGGGAGCCTGTTACCACTGCAGGGTTTCTGCAAGGAGCTCTGCTCACCAGGAGACACGGGCCAAGACACCTGTCCTGCAGAAACACCATTCCAACCCCACCCTCAGCACCCACCCATCCCACAGAGCTTAAGCCAAGCAGGGAGTTGAGCCAGGGGTCCAACAGGAGTTACAGGACTCTTTGGGAACACCCGAGGTGGGATGTCATTGGGGTTACTCCACTGCAGAAGGAAAAGCAACAAGTCACAGAGACCTGTTTGCCTCCCCTCTAACAGCAGCCATCAGTGCAAACCAACAGACCCAAAATTTCTGAAATCACACAGCTGAGAATCAAACCCCTGTGAGACAAAGCTGATTCCCAGCTGGACAACCTCCACACTCATTATTCCATCCCTCTGAGCTCATCTCCTGCCTACCCACACCTCCTGCACTGGCTGAGCCCACCACCAGGCACTCAAATGCACCCACCAACACAGCACAGGCACAGCTGGGCAGGATCCCTTTTATTCTGCAAGGATTAGAAATGCTCCAACCAAATGTGCCATGTAATTATTGCAGTAATGTACAAAGCAGAGTGGAGGTGGTGAGTAGTTCATGGTGCCTTATTTAGTGGCAAGTGATTAGTTAAGTTACAGGGTTGGGGATTTTCTTTTTTCTTTCTTTCTTAATCTTTCACTCTTCTGTGAAAAATTCAATTTGCCTTAAGGCAGTGTTGAGAGCTGATACTGACCTAATCCCTGAGCAGCTGGACCTGACCTGCTGCAAATTCCCACCTCTATCACAAAACCACATTCCTCTCCTTGACAATACAATGGCCCCTGGATCCTTTTACCTTCAGACCCTGCTTAAAATGTCTGCTTCAAAGCACATTATATAATTGTGAATCAAGAGTCAGATCTGAGCCAGCAGGTGAAAATGTATTTGTCTTGTTCTGCCAGCCTGAAAAAAGCAGCATTAAATATTTTCTGTAGTTCTTTCTTTGAAGGCTTCCAGGTTTTCCTTCTCCTCCCTTCCCTGTTAGGATCTTAATCTTTCTGCTCAGCAAACATTAATTCTCTTCTGTCCTGGTAGTGTTAAAATTGGCATCTCTGTTGATCACTCTTCCTCCCTTCCCTGTGCACCCAATTGAGCATTATTACTACTAATGTCACCAGGAATCTGGGAGGGACACTTCATATCAAAGTTCTCCTGGGGAACAGCTCAGGGAGGAACTGCAGGCAGAAATAAGGATTTATTTCTCCTTCCAGCCCTGCAGTAACAGAGAGCTTGACATCCACTCTCCTCCCTCTGCATTCAGAAGTTTAAGCAAATAATTTGAAGGTTGCATTCTTGAGCACAAGGGTGTTCCAAGACGCTCCCAGTGACACCCAGCTGTATTCCTGAAACACAAGGGTAATAATGGCCTTGGACATGTGGGTGTCAGCACGCAGCCATGTGGAAGGAAAAAGCACAAACGTATTTACATCACACGAAAATGTGGGCTGGTGGCTCAGAGGTGAGCAGTGATGTGTGAGCAAAGCTGTGGCACATTGTGCCAGGGTGTGCATCGAGCATATTCCAGCTGCATCATTCTGCTCCTGCTCAAGCCATTAGTGCTGCATTTCCACCAGGAGAAGATGAATGCCCCCACGCTCCAGGAGCTGATGGCAGAACATGTTGTACTGAAGAGAAAGGGATGAGGCGTCAGTGCTGGCATTGTGACCCCTGCGGGATGCACCAGGGACAGCCAGCAGCGCCAGCTGCAGGTGCTGCTTCACTCACAGCAGAGCAGACAGGCAGGCATCAGACTCTGGAGGAAAAGAGCAAAGTATAAAGGCACACCAGGGCACCTTTCCAGAGCATCCCCACACCAGTGTGCTGGACACTGAGTGCAGGAACTTCGAGCTGAATGAACATCATCCGGTCATGGAATGGGTTGGGTTGGAAGGGACCTTAGAGACCACCCAGGTACACCCCCTGCCCCAGGCAGGGACACCTTCCACTGCCCCAGGTTGCTCCAAGCCCTGTCCAACCTGGCCAGGGATCCAGGGGCAGCCACAGCTTCTCTGGGCATCCTGTGCCAGGGCCTCAGCACCCTCATAGGGAGGACTTTATTTCTCATATTTAATCCAAATCTACCCTCTCCCAGTATAAAACGTCTCAGTGTGCACAGGCTCACAGGTTTACAAATCTTTATGAGCCTCTCTGGAAAGAGTCACTGGAGGGCCGGGCAGGACAGCAGGGTCATTCTCTTCACATGTTCTGCTTCCCAAAGTGGCCGGGGAATGCAGTTTTGACAAAAACTGGAGAGAGTAGTGGAAAACAGAGCATGTCTTGTGGAGCTCTGGCAACCAAAGGCTTTTCATTCTGTTTTCCATAGAACGGTGCTGAGAGGAAAAGGGACAACTCTGGAAAATCCCACAGCTCCACCTGCACCTGGGTGTACTTGTTTGGGCTGGGATAGAGGGAATTTTCTCCCCAGTAGCTGCCATGGGCCTGTTTTGGGCTTGTGCTGAACACAGTGCTTGTGCTGATAACACAGGGGTGTTTCAGTTCCTGCTGAGCAGGGCTTGCACCACGCCGAGGACTGTTCTATTCCAGCAGCCAGGAGCCCGGGGTGCTGCAGATGTGGGTGGGGACACAGGTGGGACAGCTGATCCCAGCTGACTCCAGGGACTCACAGCCCGTGGGGCCTCATGCTCAGCACTCAGAGCTGGGGGGAGAAGAGGGAAAGGGGAGCATTTGGAGTGTTTGTCTTCCCCAGCCACTCCTGATGGAGCTCTGCTCTGCTAAGGGCTGAACACCTGCTGCCCATGAGGAGTGGGGAATGAATTCCTTGTTTGGTTTTGCTTGTATGAGTGACTTTTGCTTCCCATATTAAACTGCCTTTATCTCAGTCCATGAGTTTTCTCACTTTTCTCTCACCCCTCACACTGGGGCAGTGAGCAAGTGGCTCCATGGGGCTGAGATGTTGGCTGGAATCAAACCACACCACCAGGGAGGGAGGATGGTGTGGGCATGAAATGGGATTCTCTCTCCCCAGCTCAAGCAGGGCATTCTGCATTTTACATCCTGCATCCATCCTATCTAATGCCTTAAGCTTCTCTTTCCAATAGCTAAATTATTTTTAAAATCTTGCCATTTACTCATTTGAGGAAACTCTCTTTTCTCTAGAGAAATTATTCCATCGTTCTGTTCAGTAAGGCAGGAATTAAACATGATCATATTAATTATGGTTCCTCATTTAACATAAAGCTGTAATCAAATGGCTTTTATGTCTAAACAGTCGTGGCAGTGGTACTAAAAAATTGTGCCATTAAAGGCTTGCACTTAACTTCAAAATATTTGAATTATACATCTCAGAAGAAACTGATGCCACACTGAGAGAGGTACAACCTTTTTATTTTCAAGCAGAAACATGAAGGTGCAAAACACTTCAAAAATAAACATACTTTTGCTTTAATTTCCAGGAAGATCTGAAATAATATATATATATTTATAATAATATAAAATACCAGGGGTTTTTTTGCGTAGATTTAAGCCATAGTGCCTTCTTTTGCTAGGAAGGGGCAGCCTGGTTGGGCATCTTCTGACAAAGCCCATGAAAGAAAAATATGTCCAGGACAAGAAGTCTGCAAAGCAGGAGAACTGGAATTTGTCACTTCTGGCAGGGCTGGACTCACTGGGCTCCTACCAGCCTGGTGGGGACTGCTGGTGTCTGTGGCTCCAAAGTCAGCCTCAGATTTGAAGACTGATTTCCTGAGCCAGAAAACCCAGGAGTACTTCTGTCTGCATTTCAGGAAAACACTTCCTTCAATTCAGGAGCTGGAGCTGCTCAAACAGCCGCCTACAAGGAAGAACAATAGGAAATGGTCAGCAGGGCTGCTCAGAACGAGCCACGGAGGGTTCCTTCTATGGGAAACACCAAATTGCTATTTTGGGCCCAAAATCACAACAGTGGTGTTTGGAGGGGTGATTTTTTTTGTTGTTTTCTTAATATCTACTTCTTGCAGAGCAGGGACATTCCCATGTGAAGCAGCTCCCCTTCCCACGTGGCTCTGCAGCTCAGTCCCTGCTGCCAGCCCCTGCAGAGGGGTGCTGGAGAGCACTTGAAAGTTAAAGTTCTCCTGAAACGGTGACCACCTACTTAACCCCTTCCCATAAAGACCAGAGCTTGAGATAAAACCCCTCTCTCAGCCCTGCTTCCCAGAGTGTAAGGGTGCACTTTGATACCTGATAAAATCAATTGTTGGTGGCTGCTGGCTCCTGTGACTGAAGTGACACTGCTTGTAAAACTCTCATCCACAGCTCCTAAATTCATAATTAAATACACATTTCCAAGCTCTCTGTAAGACCCAGAGCACAACCACTGCTTGTACCTATTTCAAATCCCAGCATGTAAGATTGCAGAGTGGGTTGAAGGTGATATAATGTTATAAAGTGCATTTTGAGTTGGGTAAACACACTCAAGGGGTTTATGGTTCCTGGGAATAGTCATCTCTGCTGCCTGGGGAATATGTTGTGTGGTGAAAAACAGTATTAACTAATATTCCTATCATGTATCCAAGAGACTGGGCTCAGGGGGAGTACAAATATGAGTTATTCCCTCCATTTTTGCATCATTATCAAAGCTGTTTTCACCCAGTACCCAGACAAATGGATCTGGGCAGAAGGGGCACAAACAGCCTGCTGTGAACAGGAGCTGTGGTAAAAGGCGTGGATGTGGCAGTTTTACAGCACAGGGGCAAGCCAAGCCCTGGGGAGCTGGGGAATCATCCCTGGCAGCCCGGATTCAGTGCAGCCCCTGTGGAAGGAGGCCTGAGGATCTCCTGGATCACACGCTGGGTATCCCCGCCTCTCCCAGGCACGAACCTGAAGCACGACGCCAGTGCAAAAAGCTCTGTATCCTCCTAGTTCTTCTCTCCCTAGAAAAACTCCCAAGTCCCAGCAGTGCCCAGTGGCATCTTCTCCCCCTGCCGGCGCTGCAGCACCACCAGCTGCTCTCGGCCACCTTTGCTGCTGGCAAGGGACACTGCTGTGGCACAGGAGGGCAAGCCAGGCACAAATCAGCGTGGGGAAAGAGATTTGTAAAGAATTCTTAAAACCTGAAAGTTTACACAGTTTTGCTACATTGTGTAGAAAAAGCAAATAGGCTAAAAAACATTTATAAGGTATTATGACCAAGAAATAGGTTCACTTCTGATAGAATAGCATTAAGTTTTACATCTCTTATGTCTTACCTTTCATTGAGACTGATAATAGAATAAAATGTTTATTCTATTAATATATATTGATTAATTGAATAATAGATAATAGAATAAATGTCTTTATAGAATAAATATTTTTATATTAAATAAATATTTTTATAGAATAAATATTTTATTCTATTTTCTCTGAAAAACTAAGAGTAATCCAGCCCTCCAGGCTGGGGACAGCCCACAGTGGGTGAGTGCCCTGTGCCCCCGGGCGATGTGCAGTGCCAGGGCAGCGGGACAGCAGCCCCTGGCCCGGGCTGGATGAGCCCGGCTCAGCTCTTCCCGTTCCCAGGCCAGGGGACACTCCCGGGGCTGAATATCAAAGGCCTCCTGCGAGCCATGTCAGGCACAAAGCATAAATAAAACCTCCAGAGGAGTCACAGCAGTTCCCACAACAAGAAGTTAGCAGCGGTTAACAAAGGATAAAAGCAAATAACCGAGCCCCCAGTTCCTTCCATCGGCACCACCCTGGAGCAGGAGGGTGTCCATCACTGCTGGAATCAAAGCCTTCCTCTCCATTGTTTCCAGGGCGGCCAGGACAGCCCGTGGCTGTCTGCCACAGCAGAGCTGGATGAAAGGAGCCTGGAGCTCCTCCTGCTGCTGTCCGTGTTCCTCTGGCAGGGCAGGAGCAGAGCCCCTGCCAGCCCTGCACTGCTGGGCACAGCTTGGGGCTGGCTCAGCTTGGGGCTGGCATAGTTTGGGGCTGCAGGCTCGGCAGCATCCCCAGCCTGTGGCATTCACATTCTGGAAAAATCCCTTCGCCCAGGATTTTTCTTGCAGGAAGCTGAGAAGCCTCAGAGAAAAAGGAAAACAATTCTCATCTCATTTGCTTCTCCTGTGCTGTGCTCATGTGCAATGTGTTTGGGGATTGTTACCCACAGGTGATTGTTTCATTGCATTCTGCTGGGAGTTGTTTTCACTCTTTGGCCAATCAGGGCCAAGCTGTGTCAGGGCTCTGGAGAGAGTCACGAGTTTTCATTTGTGTCTTTTTAGCATTCAGTAAGTATCCTTTCTGCCTTCTTTAGTATAGTTTAGTTTAGTATTCTTTAATATAATATAGTATCATAAAGGAATAAATTAGCCTTCTGAGAACATGGAGTCAGATTCATCATTCCTCCCTTCATCAGGGCACCCCACAAATACAACACCAGCCCAGCACTCCACCGTGATGCTCAGTCCCACGTGCTGTTGCTGCTCCAATCTCATAATCTGTGCTGAGCTCTGCAATTTGGATACTTTCACCTGTCCTGTCAACAGGTGTGAGAGGACAGGGCTGTGGGATGGACCCAGGTAAGGACTCCAGGAGCACTGTGTAGCAGTGACCCGCTGGGATGATTTTCCATCCCCTCCCTGTTTTGACACAGATCACACTGCTCCTATTCCTGTACTTCCCCCCAAACACCTCCTGGCGGTCACTTCCAGGACCAGGCTGGAGGAACCTTTGATCCAACAAACCTGTATGTTTATTAAGGGAAGTTAATGACTGAGTCTGGATGAAACTATTTTGACTTAACCACCTTTATGGTGTGTATGTGGAGAGTTTGGCCACATTGCAGCCTGAGTTCTGCTCGTCTCCCATCTACCTTTGCAAGGATGCAAATTTCTGCTTCACCCACGGGGAACTTGCTCCAACAGGGTCTCCATCAATGACAATACTCGTAAAAACAAAGCAGAAAGTAGTTATTGAATAGGGAAGTAAAAACTCTGCTCACCACTACCAGCAAAAGCAAGGCTTGCTGTCATGGACTGTCTTCCAGGGAGACTGTGTCCTAAATGGGGCTTTTCATGAGAAATCCACTTAGTATTCCTCTAAAATTCCAGGAGGGTGAAATCCCCCACTCCTTCATCTCATTAAGGAGGAAAGAATGCCAGGTATGTGGCAGGAATCTGGGGTGAGAGGAGGAGTGGGGTATATTTTAACCAAGTTGTAGAATGGGAAAAATAAACTGAGCTGAGGATGAGGATATGAAATATATTTCCCAGAGCTGAGAAGCAATGTCAGCCAGGAGAAATGTGCTAATGCACAAGGAACACAAAACTGTGTTTAAAGGTTACATGTCATTGTGGATGTGCTCAAGAAAGCACTTTGGGACCCTCTCAAGGCATTTTGCCTTTGGAGCACTGAGATTTTATCAGTTGATGGCTTCTAGATCAGATGGATTTAGTGAGTGTAGCAGACAAAATGCTGAAAGGCAGCAGGTGCTCAAGGTGAGGGGGTGACAGAGACTTCTGCGTACCACAGGGGACTTCTGGACACTCTAGCAGGGACTGAGTTATTTCTAAAATATTGTGGGGAAGCCCTGTAGAGCCCTCAAAGCAGACCAGGAAGATCAGATCAACCGGACTGCTCCTCATCTGGGGCTGCTCTTCAGGGGCAGAAACAATTGTCAGTAAGGCAGGACAGTTTTACCCATTAGTATTCTCCTTTGAAGGGAATGAAAACACCCTGAAGAACAAAACCTCCGCATCAAAATATTTAGTGGAAAGATAAGACTACCCGAAAACTGCTTGCACAGACTGGAACTTGCTACCAAGCAAGCTCAGACAAGGCAGAGTGCCCAGCCTCCCAAGCTCGTACAGGACATTTTTTGCACTTGGCATAAGGAGCCATTTAGGAGCAGGGAGCACACTCCAGGGAGAGCTGCAGAAACAGGGTGATTGTTTGGAGAGAGGGAAATCAGCCTCTGCTGCAGCCAACAGCCTCCCAACCCTCCTGGGCACTCAGGAAAGTGTCACCACTGCCCTTTGGGGGCTGCAGGTTGCCATCATCCCTTAAACCTTCTCCCACCCAGAGGTCCACCATGCATCCTTGCCCTTCCCCTAAATAAGGAAGGCACCCAATGCCCCCTGGTCTCCCTGCTATCCAATACTCTATCACCCACTATATTCCCAAAAATCTCAAACAAGAGGAGCTTTCCAAAGGTCTCTCTCCTCTGGAATTCACTTGACATAGGTTTGAACAAAGCCACACGTTTTCCTTGCATGTTCTGATGCTCATCTGTCCATCCAGACCTGCCACAAGCTTCCCTGGGGATGAGCTTCCTCCTGATGTAACAGCCTGACAACTGGAAGTGCAGGAACTTGGATGCCTTCACAGAACATCACTGACAACACAAAAATGCTTTCCCCATCAGCACTGCATATTCACCTCCTGTCAGATGAAGGGAGAAGCTGTTTCATACTTCCTCTCAGTTCTGAAATAATTCAAAAGCTAAAAAAAAATACTGTCCTGACTAAACCCAGGAATTTTAAGAGCACACAAGTTTCTCAGTCAGACCATAAATCCAGCTTGCTTCATGCTCTGATAGTGGTGAACAGCAATTGCTTAAAAATAAAAACCTACCTGCACAGAATGATTCTCACCGTACTTGAGACTTCTGTTGGCTTCAGGAAACGAGTGGTTTGGAGATTTTTCCACTTGGCACACTGCATTGAGCACAGATGGACCAAGTCCCCATGATTTTACTTGACCTCCCTCCTTCCCCAGGGGAGTTATGCACTCTGTGAAAGCCTCAGCCAGCACCACTCTCAGGTTGGCTCTGCTGAGACACAGAACTGAGAGCAGAGCAACAGCTGTGAATTGTCACAAGCAAACAGTGCTATGAGCTGGATCCATGAAAATGGTTCTTTCATCATGACCTCTGCTGCCTTAGGAAATGGCAACCAAGTCCACTGCTCAAAAAGGGAAAGAAAAGACCCCTAAGGGTGTAAAAAAAGCAATATAACTTAAAAATAAACAACCAAAAAATCCCTTGGAATTACGACACCTTGCTAACATGAGGGCTGAGATTGTGTGAACAAGGTGGGGGAAAGGTGTTTGTCAACTACACACAGGAAGCTGAGTGCCTAAAAATGAATGAAAGGGGCCTGAAAATCTCTTGGCAAAACCATGCTCAGGGGCTGAGCCATTTAAACCCGAGTTGTGTTGCAGCTGATGCTCAGGGAGCAGCTCTCTCCCTGCACAGAGCAGTGGGAGTGAGCAGTGGGGATCAGCACAGCTGCTGGTGCCTGGCGTTCCCAACCATGGGCTGGAAATCCCACCACATGACTTTGGGGATAATGTTAAATCCGTTACAGCATTCTCCTCTCCCCTGCTCATCCCACACAACTTCAAAACTTGTGGTTTATGACTGACTGCCAGAGGATCACTGTGGGCTGTCTCTGGAGGGATAATCCTAAATTTTAAGTGACACTTCACGGCTATCTTCTCTTTCTTCTGAGATGCTGTCTTACACAGCACATTAAGTATTCCAGAGATTAATAACTGGAGCATAGAGTTCTAATCTTGGTGTCCTAGCAGAGATTTAGCAAAGAACATATTTGAAGTTGCTGTGGCACAGGAAGCATAAGAAGCCTTGAAGCCCCAAAGCGAGGCTCGTCGGCAGCTCCAAAGGAAATCTGGGACATGGGACACGTGATGGATGCTCAGTCTCCAGGGCTGCTCACTGACGTGGTGTTTCCACCCAGAGCAGATCTTAGGGACCCTGTGAAAGGTGGGACCCAGTTTGAGCTCTCTTTTAAATAGACCAAACTCAGCACTGCTGTGAAATTGTACTTTCGTATTCTTTGACCTGAATTAGGGCACAACTGAATTGTATAACCAGGTTACAGGTTGCTGTGAACTTAATTTACCAAGGACCAAAAGGGAACCACTTGACCATCTCAGACCTGGCAATTGCCCTGGGTCAGCTTGGGGGACACTGCCAGGATAAGCACAGCAATGATTCTGAGGCTGCTGGCACAGCAGCTCGCTCCACAGCAGCCTTGCCATCATTTGCCAAAGGCTCTCACTTTGAGATTCCTCTCCACAGCAGGATTATTTTTCCTTCTACTGCTCCTCACCCAACCACAATTCCCATTAAAAAGAGGCCTAGCAGGTGTCTTCTGGCCTGTTCCCCTCTCAGGGGGCACAAACCAATGACAGGGGACAGCCCAAGCCCATTCTGGGTTTGGAGAGCCCTGTGCCACTCACATGGAAAACAACCAAATTCTCCTGCACGTGGGGGTGAGAAAACCTTGCCACAAGTGTCCTAAAGGTCAAGCTCCACAAGGACTCCAACACTGCTGTCTGAAAGGACACTGTAGTGTCCTCCTGCCCTCAGCACCACACACTCCTTCCATTTCTCTCCTGCCAGCAGCAACGCTCAGGTAGCACCACAGCAAATCATTACCGGGGAACTGAACTGAAATGGCTAAAATTCATCCCATTCTGCAATTCATGCTTTTCATGGTGCTGCTCCAAGCACCTGAATGGCCACCGGCACACTCAGAGCAGCCTGTGACAGTGATCACCTGGTCCAAGTTCATCAGTTACTCTGGTTACTGTGGCACAAAGTAACAAATTAACAGCTAATATTCAGGAGATTATAAAATTCTGCTTCCTTAAAGCTGTTTAAGCAGCTGCTCTGGCACCTCTGCAGAATTAGACAGCTCTACTTTGAATTATTGCAAGAGAAGTGGCTGGCAGATGTGGCCATAGATTAAAAGTCACATAATCATGCATTATAGATGCCCTTTCAGGCCCTCATTCTGGAACAGCTTTATGCACAACACACTTATCTATTTAGCAGGCAACACTAAGTATCAGAACTATTTCCATACCTTGGGTAATCCCTCTCCCTAAAGTAAAGCTAAAGATGGGTCAGAGAGGGGTCAAATAGCAACAGGACATCCTTTACTCCAGGTCACTGAGATCAGAGAAGATATGTTTGGTGTAACTTGGCTGGTTTCAGCACAGCATGTTTTTCCACATTCTTTACCACCCACAGAATTCCCTTAATTGTCCTAAAAACTGCCTCCAGGCAGCCAGGGATAGGATCAATAATCCAAACTTGAGGTCACCTGGAGGCAGCCAGCTCCCTTCTCCTGCCCTGCCCAACAGCCTGTGAGGAGCAGGCAGGGGCCACCAAGACCAGGATCCCTCCTGGGATGGCCCAGTGCTGGGTGCCACAGGAACTGTGGGAGATCTGCAACAACCCTTCCCTCACAGGCTCTCTGAAGAACACTCAATGCAAGACCTCAATATTTGCCCACAAATTTCTCTTTTTAAAAAAATTGTAACTCTCAGTAATACTTTTGAATCCAAAAATCACATCCCATGGCAAACAACTTCAGCACAAGCAAGCTCCTTATGTCCTTTGCTTTGAATCTTACCTCAATGCTCTGCAGCCCTTGGGGGACACCAAATCATCACCTCTACACTTTCTTTATGTCAGCTACAGTCTGGATATTTTCCCCGGTACCTTGCCTTTTCCAGCTTTTGCCAAAGTGATGGAGTCTCCTTAGATTTAGGTTCAGCATTCAGTATGGATTATACTTTTGGGAAAGCAACAGGTTGTTCAGTGGGACAGCTGAATCCACAGGCAAATTGTCCAGCAGGACAGGGGCCTGGCTGCAAACCTGTGCTTTTAAGCAAGGTACAACCAATCCTCATAGCTCTGAAGAGGTGAAATCACTGACACACGTAAGTTAGTGGTAAAGCACAAAGCTTTGCTTTATTGCTACAACAACTTTTGATCAAGAAGTCCCATCAGAGAGCTGCCCTGCTCAGCCTGCAGAACCACTCAAGGCTGGGCAGTGCCTCTGGACTGTGCTTTACGGAGGCTCGTGTCTGTATGTGCCCAGCTCTCCAGTTTCAGCCACACGGCTATCTCTGACATCGATGGAGACAAGAAGTACCCACTGGTTATTCGGTGATGCTTTAGCAGCAAGGAGATGGAACACGAGGCCTCGGGAGGCAGGGCTGAGCTCAGCCCCGCTGGTGCCCTGCAGCACCACCTGCCCAACATGTCCCGACAGACGATTGTGACACGGGCAAGGGGGACACCTGCTGGGCTGCCTGCCTTGCTACAGCCCAGCTGCACCAGGACATTTCATTACATCTTAAAAAGCTGTAAAACACACACTCTCCAAAACCCCTGAGCCTTACTATGACAGTCTCTAAGAGGGAGTTTTCCTCTCCACGAGCTGCTGTGTGTGAGCTGCACTGTACTGTGACAGCGTGTCCCATCCTCTTGGGCCTAGGACCTGGATGGGACCTCAGTGTTCCCAGCAGGCAGCGAGGCTGCACAGCAGGAACTCCTCCTGCAGCCTGAGGGTGCCAAGGACAGGGCTATGCCTGCTCACCGGGGTTCCCTGTGCCCGAGGCTTTGCTGGGAGCCTCTGCTGCCCGCGGGGCCTGCTTGGGAAGGCGGATGGGAACATAGACGTTGGAGGCACAGTGTTCCTTGAGGTACTCCCCCCCTTTCTCCTCATAGTCCTTCCTGCTGATCCAGCCTTCCTCACGGTTCATGTGTTCCACTGCCCAGTCCCTAGCTCCATACCAGGCATCCAGGACAGGGCTGGAAGCAAGGCTAACCTGGATGGAAGGAAAACAGAACAACAATGTCAATTCAGCACAGAAAGTGAAGCCCTTTTTACCCTGGTTACAATGGTGTGTGACACAAACAACTGAATTTCAGAAATCTGAGCTGATCACTCAGTGTCTCTCAGAAAGTAATGTTAGGGATGGGTTCAAGTGTGTTTTCACCTTGTTATCAATTCCTAAGCAATCAATTTGCAAATTTCCAGCCAAACATGCTTTTTTGTGCATGGTCCTCTAGTAGAGGCAGACTTTCCTTTTCTCTACTCACTATGGTGTCTTCACAAAGATCAAATGAACCTTTGCTTAACCTGCATCTTCTCAGGTCAAAAAGCTGTTTGCAGAGCCTTGCCTTAAAACCCTCTCCATGCCCATACTCTAAGTACCCCTGCTATGCACCTCACCCAATTCCATCTGAACACAGCAGAACAGGCTGTTCACGTAAACATCATGGCAACACACACACCTGAAAGGATGACTGGAATGGCCTCATTTCCAGCAGCTCCTTCTGGATCCTGGCTTTCAGTCCAGGGTACATGGTATTTCCACCAGTGAGGAAAACATTCTGGACAAGGATAGCCTGTTGTTCCTTTGAATACCTGTGAAGAGCAAGAACAGCTTCAGCTTTTCTCAAGAACATCTGCCCCATGAACTGGAACAGCTGTGGGGAGTACTGATACCCTGTCCCAGGATTCACTTTGAGAAACTTCATTTTCCTAGCACCAAAAACTTTCTTTGTTTTCTGGAAATTAGGGGGTGGCAGAAAAAAAACCTGAAAGCAGTACCTCATTAATCAACAACTGGATTTCCTTCAGGAAATAGGGCTGGAATTCTTACCTTCAGAAAATGTGAACTCCTATGTTCATTCAATTCAGGGGTGACATTCCATCAATGCTAATTTGTCTGGAAATGTCCAGCAGGTGTGCATGTATCTTAACTTTAAAATGTTACCCCTGATTTTGGTCTCCCAAAACCAGAGACTGCCAGCTCACTGTTGCAAGTGTTTGTTGTTTCCCTCAATAACAAGTTGGACCAGGGATTGCTGAAGTGGGATCTGTGCAAAACAATCCAGTGGGGTGCAGGAAGACAAACTGATAAATACATTTAAATAGTGTTTATTTCACCCTTATCTCAGTCTTTTTGTGTGTATTTGTATATTATTTTATATGTATATTATTATTTTATATGTATATTACTTATATGTATTTATATTTTTGTGTATATATATTACAAATATACATATATTGGAGGTGTGTGCTCAAAAATTTTTCATTGATGGGGTTATGGATCAAAAAACTTTGTAGACTCACTGACTTAAAACAAGCAGAGTTACTTGTGGTTTTCAGGAAGACATGTCTAACCTGCAATTCTTGACCCCCACTAAAAAGAACTATTCAACACATTTTCTCAGACTATTGCTAAACCCCCAGAATTTCAAAAGCTGGTATCAAATGAATAGCTTGTCTGAAGTAAATAGTTCTGTAAACTCACCTCTCAAGGACATATTGCATGGTTTCTGCTATCCCAGCCTGGTCCTCTCCTATCAGGGAGGGCTGGAAGACAATCTCTGGAGCCCTGATTCTTTCAGTGCCAAGGAAAAGCTGGTGGTACTCTGCCAGGTTAAACACGGGCTTTAAAAACATTGAGAAGTAGTGGGGAATTATGTGAATAAACAATAATATTCTACAATAACCAATGTTTGCAAACCATTCTGAACAAAAAACTTAATGGTAATGCTCCCACAGAGAAACAGCATTATGCCAAAGGTTCCAAAAGGTCAGAGAAGATGGACTTTTCCTACAAATTATTCTGCTTGGAGCCACTTAATTCTAAGGTGCAACCTCACAAGTGGAAAGCTGTGTCCACTGGGATATCAGGCTATGGATCACATAACACAGCACTGCTGCACCAGGCACTGCCTGCAGAGTGAGCCAAGATGGAATTCTCATCTTAAACCACCAGCTAAGATTGCCAGGATTTCTCTCTTCATGTCCTGTTCAGGTAGTTTAGGCATTCTTCCAAGAGCAGGCAAACAATGTTTGCATGAGGAGAAATGTCAGCAGACTGGCTGGACAGCTGGGATGCAAACCCCTGGCACAAGGTGTAAATACAGAAACCAAACCTGCACTGCAGCAACTGGCTTCTCAACTTCAGGCTGCTCCTCAGCAAACAAAGGCTCAAACTCATTAATACTTTCCACATCCTCCAGAGACTGTTCACTGCCCAGTGGATCCAAGTCAGGAGTCTGGAAACAGAGCAAGTTATGTTAGCTTAGCTCAGGTGTGATTTCAGTTCTAGTGACGTGGCTGGAAAATTCAATCTCCTCAAATCTCAACTCTAACATGCTTGAAAGCAAATATGCCCAGGAAATAGAAATACAGACATTCACACAACACACAAAAATCAAACAGTCCCAATAAATTTATCCCAATGCCAGCTCAGAAATGCAGGCCTCAGTCACCAGGCTGAGTGCCAGGATCCCAGGCAGCCATGTCCTAAGCATAACAGCATATTAAAACTTAGTAAAATAGCTTTTTATATCGGTTAAAACCTGGTACCCTTCCAACACCTCTAACTGCTCTATAATTACCATTAAATTCCCTATTTTGCTTGTGTGGGACTGGAAAACAAATATTTGCTAGCTACAAAGCCAACACACAATTTTTGTGAGTTTCAACTGTCTACTATTTGCTCACAGGATGCACCAAATCCCCTTTAATTCTACACAGACACGAAGCTCAGTCCTAATGAAAAGCATCACTCAAAATCCTACAAGCCTCCTGTTGTGAGGTAGGAACAGGTTTTTAATTATCTTTGTTATTTTTTTGTGTTACAATGTTACCTCTGGGATTTTGCTGCAAATATTTGTTTTGGTTATTTTAAACTTGAAACATTTGTTGCAATGCCAGGATGAGCTAAAATTACATCCTTCAAACATTCTTAAGTACCTATTTTAAATCTGCTTAATTAATTCAATTAATCAAACTGAAGTTTAGAAGTGTTCATTGTTACAGCAAAAAATGTAGTCTCATGAAGTCCTGTTAAATGCATTTCTTATTTTATCTTATAAAAAAGGAAAAATACAGAACCAGAAAGATACACAGAACTCAGCTGAACATGTGGCCTTACAAAGGGATTTTGTGATAAACCTAAGGGCTCTCTCAAGGCACAGACCAAGTAACAAAGCTTGTGGATTCATTCTGAGGTCTGAGACTGCACCCAACAAAGAGCAGGGCTGTGGGAGATGTTGGAATTGAAGCACAGTCGCTGAGAAAAATCACAGGTAACTGCTAATCTTTCAATTCTCTTTTTTCTAGACTATCTTCTTTTGACAGAAGGCAGAAAGATTATTCACCACAACGATAAGCCCATCATCTCCCTGAATTTTGCTGAGGCATAATCATTCTGATTCTTGCACTGATTATCATAGAATCATGGAATGGTTCAGGTTGGAAGAGACCTCAAAAGCTCGTCCAGTTCCACCCCCTGCCATGGGCAGGGACACCTTCCACTAGACCAGGCTGCTCCAAGCTGGCCTTGAACAATTCCAGGGATGGGCTAGCCACAGCTTCTCTGGGCAACCTAAATAAGGACCTCCCCTCTATGCTTCAATTTTCTGTTTTTCTCTCTAGGTTTTCCCTGAACAGAGGCTGATAAAGCTAAAAAAGCTCTGTCTTATGTGACTTGAAAGACAATTAATTAAAAGCACACGCACAAGCAGCCTTAGAGCACAGCTGCTGTGTGCTGGGCCTGTGTTAGTCTAGCAAAGCAGCCAAGGAGCTCCACATCTTCAAGACAACTCCAATAACCAAGTGCAGCAAATAATCTTTCATTAAGGAACCAAAATAGAACATGCAGCCTAAATCCACCAAAAATAGACAGCTACAATCAAGGCAGGGTTGGTTGTTTACCATTCAAGTTCTCTGCACCTGAAGGGGAAGAACAAAAATGAAAACAAATACTTTTTTAAAGAAAAAGATGGATGGGCTGTATCTTTAGCTCCTCTGTATCTTTAATAGAAGACTACTGAAGATTAAGGATGGCTGTCTCAGGACATTCTCTCTAAAAAGAGAGAAGCAGTTGCCAGCTTAATAATGACTTGCAACATGTTAAAGAAAAAGCTTAGTTCATCAGTGGAAGTCTGAAGGAACACATTTTCAAGCACAGAAGTTTAATTCATCCAGAGATATAATGAGGATTATCTTGGTGAAAACATCCTACCTCTGGCTTGCTGTCCACAACATCTACTTCAATATTGACTTCTGATTGTAGGATTTTCTGCTTTGTTTGTTCAACAGACACACTCAATTTGTTGATGTAAGACTGAAGCTCTTCTGCAGAGTCCATGTTCAACTCCACCAAAGCTTTGTGGAACTGATCCATCTGACCATCTTCTAAAAGTTCCTGTGGACAGATTAGAGTTAGCTGGGATGAACAAGACAGGGCAACAGCAGCAGCGATGTACAGACACTCTGCTTGCATGACTAGAGACTATGATGTGCACGCTTTGACAGCATTTGAAGTATTTCCCAGAAGTGCTGTTCAGAAACTGAAAACATCCCCTGCATCAATAATCTCTCCCTTGGCACGCTCCTATCAGGGAACCCATGACAGTCACAGCATCTTCACCATGACGTGTGACCTTCTGACAGAGCTCTGAGGGCAGCCTGCCTTCCTCCCAAGACGCCACACTGAAACTCAGCCTGCATTACCTGCACATACAGCAACCTGTCCAGCCTCTCCTGGTCCAGCTGCAGCTTTTCCTCCCGACGCCGCGCGTTCAGCTCCTGAAGCCGCCGCAGCTGCTGCTGCCTCTTCTCCTGCTTCTCCTCGGATGCCACAGTGCTGCCCAGCAGCTTGTTGGAGAAAGGCAGCTGCATCTTGTGCACATTGTTCTCGTAGTACTCCGGGCACCGCCACTTCTGCAGCTCTGGGCATTTGGAAAGCAAAGTAACTTTTTGTTCTGGCAGCCCAAAATGACGATTCGCGTGTGTGCGCAAGCCGTGTGAAGGATGAAAGGCGAGGAAAAAAGGCAAAAAAAGTGCAAGCGCAGAATTTTGTCACCTCTTGGCAGCTGTTCCCAAGCTTGGCTGTCCACACTGAGTGCTGCCTCCAGGTCACACCCCCAGTGGAGGCAGCTCTGAGTGCTCTGACCTCCAGGAAACACCAAGTACTACAAAGTGCAAGTGCACACTGAAGTCTCTCTGCCCAAGGGAGAGAGCCCTCCCACATTTCTAAGGAAGGCTCATTTACAAGTGACAAATGTAAAAAAAAACACTTTTCTTCAGACACTACTTCAGATGACATTTGCCATGGAAATTTAAAAACTTATTTAATTCACACAAAGTCATGAGAAATGTCCTGTGCAACTTTGGAAACCTTAAAGCAGATATGAAACACAGAAATCCTAACCCACTAAGAGGTTTTGTTCATGTATAAAGGAAACAATAAGCTCATTTTGAATTCTTTTCCTCTGAAACCATCACAATTTTTATCCACAGAGAAATTTGAACCAATACAGATTTTTTCTTTGTAGTAGTAGTTAAATATTATTTCTGGCTTAATTTTAAATACTAAACTGCTCTTCAATGTAAGGCAGGTTTACCACAAAGAAAGCAAAACAGAAGTAGAATATTTCTGTAAGAATTTGAGCCGAGTTCAAAACAAGGGGTAGAGAGGACAAACTACAAACATTGAGAACTAGTGGGGAATTATGTTAAAGAACAACATGGGTGGGTGAACAACAACAATAAAGTGAGAAAGTTTCCTAGACTTCAAGATAGAGTAGAATCCACAAATGTGTGAAATAGATTACAGAGAGTAGTGTAGGTGTATCACTTGGTGAGAAATTGAGGTTTTGGGATTTTTAGAATGTTGTGGATGGAAGCAAGATGGAGGGCACAGGGTGTCGTCCTGAGTTTCTTCTTCACGCTTCTTCTTCCTCCTTCGTGGGTCTGGGTGGCATTTTGTAATTGGGCAGAGGAGTCTGCATTGGGGCTCTGTGGGATCAGTTATTGGGTTGAAAGGGAAAATAATCCAGGTGTCAGTTCTTGGTTGGATGGTTTAGTCTTAAAAGACCTTGTAACAAGATATTGCTGGCCATTTTGTGCCTTCTAATAAAAAGCTGCTGAACTCACAGCAGTGAGACTGTTTCACTGACAAGAAATAATAAACACCTGAGTCTGAGCATGAACTATTGTCTCAAGTGCCTTCAATCCAGACCCAGAGAAACCGCCTGGTACCCCCACAAGTGAGCACAAGCAGGTGGTGAATTGGAGCCGAGGTGGAGAATGAGACTTTACCTTCGATGTAGTCCTGGGCGATGTAGCTGTGCTCGTGCAGGATCTCCTCCATGCGGCTCAGCGTGATGGCTGCGAAATGCCCGGGGTACTTGAGCTGCAGCAGCCGCTGCAGGTACACGGCAGCCTGGCACCCCCCCAGGTTAATGCGCTTGCAGTTCTTGGCATCCAGCCTCAAAATGCAAAGAGACACAGCTCACACTGGGCGAATTCACAGCAAATCAAACACAGCTCCTGCTTTCCCCTGAATTATTTGATTTCTGTCGATGAATATTCACAGGTGAATATTTCAAGGTTCAGTTATCAGAGAATCCAACACACCTGCTTTTCTCAGGCAACAGCAAAATCACTGCTGTGTTCACTATTTTATTGTGAAAGGCTCTGGTCTGCTTTTTAGAAAAAGCCCAAATATTAAATAATTTTGCCTACAGCAAGGAGATGTTCTGCTCTAACAAGAGAAGTGACGGGCAGGGGTGCTAAAAGTAGTTTTCTTTGTAACACTTTATGGTTGGATTAGTGTAAACCTTGAACATTTATTACCAGATATAATAAAGACATCTCCTACAGTAAGGATTAAAAAATATTAAAACAAGGCAAAAAGAGAAAGTAGAGCAATGTAGCAGAATAGCCAAAATGATAAAAGCAAAAGTCTCACACACAGAGCACTTCCCTTTGTCCCAAAGCTGCTTTAAAACCTAAATTACGTTTGTTAATGCCCCGTTTCACTTGGAGCACATATCCCCTTCTCCCTTTGAAAGTACACATCAAGGCACAATTTACAAAACACAACATTTACAAGAGCTGCACTGCTTCTTCAATTCAAAACTCAACACAACTTAGCAAAATCTGCAGACCTGGTTTTAATTTGTCAGTATAAATTACTACAAGAGTTAATAGTGCAGGGCTGGAGGAACAGGTATTTGCATCACTTGAAAAACCAGTGGCAGCACCAAACTTAAGACATTCAGAACTCACCTGCCTTCTACAACTGGCAAAATGTGTGTGCACTGGTACCCTGAGGATATCACCAAACCACTGCAGGGCCAGTTCTGCCTCCTGTTGTGATAAAAACTGTACAGGCTGTCCACACCATAGGACACCTTTGGCACTTGGTAGCATTCAAAGAGGAGCTCAGACATCATTTGCCTGGAGTACAGAGGGTTGCAAACTGCTTCTGTCAGAACAATTGGGTGATCCACACAGCCCTGGGAGAGACAAGGGGAAAGAACAGTAATAAAGGTATGAAGGGAAAAGCCAGGGTAAGTTATATCTGCTTCTTCTTTGAAGCATCAGCAAAAACTCCTCCCAAAGGGGCTTGAGAAAGCACTTTATGCGCAGGGTTTTAATCATGAAAGTTAAATCATATCTAGTGTTTAAAGAGGTAAAAAAGATGTTAATGTTAATTCAATCAAATAATAAACTCATAACGGAGGAGGAGAATGGACTTTTAAAGGCATATATACATTATTAAAAATCTAAGTAAACAAATTCCATGCAACGAGGAGGTGAATGAAAACCAGTGGAAGTTTAGTTCCACTCCAGGTAAAGCTTTCAAACTGATGTTGTCATGCAGGTAAAGGGCTCCATGGTCTGAGAAGCAGCTCTCAACGCAGCTAGGTATGCAGGTGGTCAGTAAACACTACTAATAACAGCATTACCCCGCAGTGAGTTTAGGGAAGTACGTTTAGATCAGATATTAGGAAAATATTCCTCCCTGCGAGAGTGATGAGGCACTGGCACAGGTTGCCCAGGGAAGCTGTGGCTGCCTCATCCTTGGAAGTGGCCGAGGCCAGGCTGCACGAAAATCTGAGCAGCCTGGACCAGGGGAAGCTGTCCATGCCCACGGCAGGGGGTGGAGCGCGGTCCCTTCTAACCCAAACCATTTCGGGATCCATGGGCGGCTGCGCCCGGCCCGGCCGTACCTGCGAGGAGACGCCGAGGCGCTGGAAGACGTGGTCGAGGAGCAGCTCCTGCAGCTCCAGCTGCACGGGCACGTTGCGGTCGAAGGGCGAGCGCAGCAGCCAGCGCAGGGGCTCGGGGCTGCCCAGGTCGTTCCCCACCTGGGTCTCCGCGCCGGCCCCGCCGCGGGCCCCGCGGCTCCGCGCCGCCAGCGAGCGGAACCGCAGCAGCGGCTCGGCGGGCACGGAGGGGTCGGGGCAGGCCCATCCCGCCCGCGTCTGGAAGGAGCCGTTGTCGATGACCAGCGGCGCGGGCTGCGGGCTCCGCACGGCCGCGCTCGGCTCCAGCACCGGGTCCGGGGCCCAGCGCGCGTCCCGGAACGCGAACACCCGCGCGGGCGCCGCCATGGCGGGCGCGCCTCCCGCCCGCGTCCGGCCGGCAACGCGGGCCCGCACCGGGGTTCCGGGCGCCGCTGCCCTGAGGCGCGGGGTCTTGAAACAATCTTAAATGGGTGTGCTCCGTAATGTGAGAGCTTTGTGTGCTTCCACGGAGAGCAGACCTAACCGGTGGGACAGGGAGCAGCCAACACGGCACAGAATCATGGAATGGACCTTATCTCATCCCACGCCTGCCATGGCAGGGACACCTTCCAGCATCCCAGCGTGCTCCCAGCCCTGTCCAGGCTGGCCTTGGACGCTTCCAGGGATCCAGGGGCAGCCACAGCTGCTCTGGGCACCCTGTGCCAGGGCCTCACAGTAAAGAAAAAATAAATCTTCCTAATATTGAACCTAAATTTCCCTTCTTTTGTACCATTTTTGTGCCAATCTGTAGCCATTCCCCCTTGTGCTGTCACTGCAGCTCCTGAGGAAGAGTCACTGCCCAGCTTCCCCGAAGCTCCCTCACCCACTGGAAATGTGCCATGAGGGCTGCACAGAACCTTCTCCCGTCCAGGCTGAACAGCCCCAGCTCTCCCGGCCTGCCTCGAGGTGCTCCAGTGCCCTCAGAGCGTCGTGGCCTCCCCAGGATCTGCTCCAGCAGTTCCATGTCCTTCTGCTGCTGGAGACACCACAGCTGTGCCCGGTGTGTGAGGTGGGCTCTCACCAGAGCAGAGGGGGACAGTCGTCTGCTCTGACCTGCTGGCATCCCTTACAGCATCATTTGGGTTGGAAAATGCTTCTGAGACCGTCGAGTCCAACTTACAACCTAAGGCAACCGTGTCAACAGACCAGAGCCTCCTCCAGCCCTGGATATTGTCCCGCCTGGGCTGAGGGGCCCAGAACTGGGCACAGGAGCCGAGGTGACCCTCTCCAGTGCCCAGCGCAGAGCAGGAATCGCTTTCCTGGTCCTGCTGGTCACAGTGTTCCTGAGACTGGCCAGGGTGCCATGGACTTTTTTGGGCCTCTGAGCACACCCAGCTCATGTTCATCCACTGCCCACCAGCATCCCCAGGGTGGAACCTGTCAAGATTATCTTAAATTGGGACATTCTTTGATGTAAGACCTTTGTGTGCTTTCAAGCCTACTGAACAAGAAAGGAGACCTGATCAGTGGAACAGGCAGCAGGATCATCCCTTAGTCAAGGGCATCCTGAAGTGAACAAGCTTTAAGGACGTAGCAAATGAAAATGTTGATGTATGTCTATCTATGTATTGCTAACTTGGCAAAATACTCAAGGTCCATGTGTCCCGGAGCTGAACTTGTTCATTATAATGCTAAAAAAGACCCTTCACCTGAGAATGCACAGAAATTTCTGGGCTGATGTAACTTGCATGGAACTTACTAAGCAGTGCTTACCTCCAGGAGGGGCTGTGCTTGGAAATTCACTAACTCTGAATTTCTATGTACAAGAAATGGCAGGGAAAGTCTGTGGGGGTGTGCTGGATTTCCGGAGTACCACTGAGCACCCAGGCTGGGGCAGCTCTGAAATAAACAATGTCCCTCTTGAGTGTGTCATTGTTGCCTTGTTTCACACCAGGTAACAAATCCAATTTTGTGGGTACCACCATCAGCCTGGGGCTAGGCTGTACCCCTGCTCCCCTTCACACAGCCCTTTAAACTTGGGCTTGTAAACCTCCCCAATGGCTGTGGCTTGTGTGGAGGGGAAACCCCAGAGCCCTGGGCCGTGCCACTTGCCCAGGAGGTCCCTGACACAGCCCAGGCATCTGCCACTCCTGTGCCACAGCCAGGGAATGGGGAGGGTCTTTCCCCCTTATTTCACCCCCCATTCCCTGGGGAGATGGGGTTCCAGGGTGGGATCCATCCTGCCATGGCAACAAAGATGTCCCGGGCTGGCTCAGCTCAGTGAGAGCCAGCGTGGACTCCAAGGGCTTCCAGTGATGTGACTGAGACACAGTTCATCATTAAAATTAACCAGATCACAGCTTCAGCTCCTTTCCATCCCTCCCAGCACTGTAGACAAACTATCAACAGCCTGATTTCCAGAGGTGCCCCCAACCTGCCACCCCCGCTGTGTGAAATGGGGACTCAAATATTGAGCATACTTGAAGCTCAGGGCTTTAATGGCTTTTCTCACTTGTTTACCCAATGCACAGAGCAGGGCTAATCGCTTTCTTTTATCATGCAAAGGTGTTATTAATGTGAATTAATAAGAATTTGCAGAGTTCATTTAGATCTTGGGATTAAAAAGGCTCATTTCAAGGGGCTGTTACTACATAAAAACAAACACACACTCATGAGCAAGAACATTAAATGCAGGCAATCATTTGTAATGTGCATTTACATCACTGCTCTCTTCTCCTGAGAGCTACACAAACAATCTAGTCAAACAACTCTCTGTGAGGTAAGCAATAGATTATGGCTTCATTTTATTGAAGGAGAAACCCACAGAGTGATGAATATTAAGTTATCAAGTCACATATCTGGTTCCTTCTTTGATCACTGCTGAATTCCTTCACTCCTAAGCAATGCTTTTATAGACACACATCCTATGAAATGTGTTAGTTGCCTTTCTTGGAGAGAAGGGAGACAGAAAGGCAATTAAAATATAAAGGTTTATTTCCCTAAACGATTAACTAGTAGATAAAGATATACAGAGTAGGCTTAAAATAGAGTCTATATGGGACGTATTTGTGCTCTGCATTGAATAAGAGCCCAGGAGCAGCATCTTGTAACTGCTCATCCTCTGCACCTCTCTGGAGGGTTGAATCTGTTTTATTCTCAAGAGCAACCTTGGCTACTCAGTGTCAAAGTGACCAAAGCACTTGGTTACCTCCTCTATATCCAAAAAGAAGAACTATAACTGCAGTTTTAACATAAGCCTGGAAAGCTTCCTAACCTATATTTATCCTCTAAATATCAGCTGAAGAAAACATCTGACTCGATTGGCCTTTCTCAGTTGTACTTATCCCCTATTAATCCCTGCTGCTCCCTCCCCAGCACGGGGCTGTCCCCTTTGCTGGTTTACCACTCCTTTCTTGTGACCACCAGCGCTGCGATGAGTTATTAGAGGGTGGTTAGAAAGGGGAGCACTCGGGCTGTTCTAAACTTAGAGTAACCTGAAGCAAGCCATGAGGTATCCCCTGGTTCCTCTGGTGAACGAGCTGACCTTTCCTCTGCTTTTCTTCTGGTTCTGCTTGCCCTTTGTCATGCTGCTGATCATCGCCATTATCTGGCTGCAGCTGCTGCTTCATGAAGGTAAGTTGGGCAGTTGATCAGGTAAAATGCTGCTGCATGAAGTTAACTTCCTCCTTAAGGCACTCTGCTGGCTATTTTTAGATTATGCCACTTGTCACAGGAGGCAGCTAAAGGTTTGTTAGTACTGGTGCTAGCATTTAGAAAAAAACAAACAAATTATTATGCTTTTCTGCTAGAAATACTTATAAGACAATCAAGCTGCTACTTACCCTTCTTACACTCTCCTTTTTTCTCAGTGGTAGTTTGATTTAAGAAGGACAAAGGACAAATAATTTTTACAGGTTTCTATTTCAAAAAATCCCCCAGAAAGCAAGCCTAATCCTCTAAATCTGTACACTTTAAATTCTAGCCTCACAGTTCTCTTGCACCTCTCCTTTTTGGAAAGGCATGGAGGGTTTTACTGGGGGAGCTGGTAAGGAGTTCTATTATGCTGAGGCTGATAGAAAGTTTTGAAGGGAGCAAGACATACATTTTCATTTATTTCTGTACTTTTCCAGTTTGTTTTTCCAATCCATCCCAATGTTTTCCTTTTAACGTGTCAGCAACCAATAAAAGGCTTTGGTTTAGACTAATAAGCTTGTTGTTGCACTTGTGAGGATAAAGCCTTGCTACTGTGCTCTAATGCTGGAGAAAAAAAAATCTAATCCTAGCTGAGGAAGTTCAAAATCAGTGACAAAACATCTATTTTACATAGCTGTGCCACATCCTTACACTGCAGGAGTGTAAGTAATGAGTGCTCAGGCTTTTGTCTGGACAGAGTAATTCTCTTGATGTTTTGAAGGAGATTTTTCAGGTTATTCTTGCTACATTTACATTCACGATTTCTGGCCTGTAGTGACTGCTCTTAGCACCAGGCCTCCAACTCTTTCCACAAATGCTCTAAATTGCATTTTAACCACTAAGACTAGACACATCACTAATTTTTTACATACCAGCATATTTACAGAATAAGAACATTAAAGCCTTTCTCAGTTAAAAAAATAAAAGTACTCTTTTAAATAACTTCCTAACTAATTCAGTCATATCCACTTCCTCTATGCTTGTTTACAACAAGCACAATTAAAAAGGTAGTGCTTCAGCTTCTCCTTTAATAAAATTGCTGATTAAGAGCTAATTAGTTAAAATTATTAGGAACTAATTAGTTAAAATTAAACACTTGTAAAGGCCTTTTATTGTCTAGTTCGGTTTGAAAATCCTTTATTTCAGCTGGAAAAAGTTCAGAGGAACCTTGTCCAGCTCCTAGATGGAATGTGCAAGTCTTGCAGCCACGGGGGAAAAAAGTCACATACAGGTGTTTTACATGTTCTTTTTAAACCTGCTTCTAGCACAGATGCCCAGCACAGAAAAGATTGAGAAAGAATCTCCTGATGAGCCTGAATCTGAGTCTGAAAATGAACTAACAGAGGAAGAAAACCAGAGTGATGCATCCAGTACAGAGATGCAAGAGCAGTCACAATCCAGTGGAGCTGTGGGAAGACTGAGGCCCAAGCCTGCTTATCTGAGCTCAGATCCTAAAAGCCAAAAGCAAAGCCTTCTTGCTGTGATCTCAAACAGCTGGTCCCAGAGGCAGAAGATAAGATATTCCCAGGCTGAAAAGAGCATTTTCTATAACATCCTGATGGTGAGTAGTGGGACCAGGCTGCCTCCTTGCATATCTACTGCTTTTGTGCCCCAGCTCTGACTTTTTTCACCTCTGCCTGACTCAGAGGCCTCTTGGGCAAGACAAAGCTCCAAGATTTCAACCAGGTTTCTGCCTGGTTAATAGCTAACAGGAGGTTTTATTTTCTGCCTTCCCTATTTGTGACGACTCCTGTTGTAGATGAGGTAAAGGCAACACAAAATTGTGCAGAATGACTATCATGAATATGTGTGTGTGTATATATTTAAAGGTACATATGCATATTTTAAAAGTCCTTGAGAACTGCATTTAAAATGGCAAAATTTGCTACTTATTCCTCTAAGAAAAGAAGTTTACCTGAACCGTGTGTAAAAACTCTCCTGGTATTTATGGCTGGTACTATGTACTTTAAAAAGTTGCTTCAGATTTCTTACAGTGGAGCATGTGACTGAAAATAAGAAGTATTTCACTTGCTCAATAAGAACTGAGGCCAGAAGTCTCTTTGCAAACACAGCAGCCCTAATCCTTTTAGGCTTTACACAAATCCCAAAAGATAAATTTTCAAGCAGTGGAAGAGCTTCATGTCTTGTGCGTCTTCTCTTTCCCTGTGCTTTGTCTGTCTGTTCCTTTGCAGAAGGGGCTCACAGGGGAAAGCTGCTCTGTACCTCCACTCTCACTATTCCCAGTCCTGTCTGCTCAGTTACATGGCTGGGAGTTTTGAATTGCAGCAACTGAGGTACTCACTCCCATTTCCTTCCACCAGTTCTGCTGGAGTGCCAACCTTGCTTAGGCTGGACTAGCCAAGCACTGGAATCATCTTAACCTGCTGCAGTTATTTGACTAACACACCCTGAAGCTGAGCTTTAGCATGCCATCAGCAATACCCCAGTTGAAAGCATTTTAAAGACCATTAACACCACCAAGGCGGTACCAAATCAGTGTAGTAACAACTTATTTAACGTTCATTAATTTCCTAGTTTTTCAAAAGCTAACAGTGCTAACAATGAGCTTGGTCTTGTCTAGGGTACCATTTGGTTCTCCTAGAATTCCTCGTATGTACAACCATTGGCTTGAACACAGCAGCTTGAACTTGTCTTTTGTAGGACATAACATTTGTTGGTTGTGGTAGGTGGGTGAGGGAAGAGAACAAGCACTGGTGATTGCAAAATCCTGTATGTCCCACTGAAAATGGAACCTCTTCCAAAGTCATCAGTGCAGTGACAATTCAGTTCTTCCTTTTCTTCCCCAGCTGCTGTTCTCCTCGCTTTCTTCTCTCACCTGGAATTTTGTCTGCCTGTTGCTCCAGACCTTTAACAGCCTGAGGACTCTGCTGCTGCCTTCCTATCTGGTTACCTACGTGGCTCAGCTGTTTGCTTTGCTGGGTGAAAGAGCTGGGAAAATCCTGGGCTCCCTGAGTCGGGAGAGCAGAGGACTGCTGCTTTCAGTCCTGGGGAGGAAACTGCAGCTGAGCCAAGCTCAGAGAACCACCTCAGGGTGAAAACAAAGCAGGGAGTCCCATGGCAATCCAGGTCAGCATTGGTGACAGCTACTGCAGCATGGCAGAGGGAGGGGAATTCTCTGAAAAAGAAACCCACTCAAGACTAAGCACCTACTCAGCTCACCACGGCTGCTTTCAGAGTGTTGACTGCCTAACTGTGAAATGGATGACAGCTGCCAATTTCTTGAGGGATAAGCTCCTTTTTTACAAGGACCAAACACTCCACAAGCACCAGTGATAGTTTCTGCTCACCAACACTAATCTTTGATTCAAAATAAATAAGATCAAGGCAATCTCTCTCTGTAGTAGTTTTTACTCGATTTTAAATGCAATGCAGCCGTAGGATTATTACACTCATAGTCCAATTAGCACTTTTCTGCATCTTGTCAGTTCTCAAAGTATGAAACGACTTTTCAACATTTAGGTCTAAGAAATGAAGCAGGCCTACCTTCAATTAACAAGAAATAATTAAGCCCTTAGCAGATCCTGAGCATTCATGTCCCTGATTTCCGTTCAGGCTTTGTTTTTCAGCACAGCTGGCAGGCTGATGTAAGGTAGATTACAGCCTAGAGAGGCACTCACAACAGCTTGATTTAACCAGTTATTGGAACCACGAGGAGGGTGAGGAGCCTGAGATGAGCCATCCTTTTGTAGCCTAAGGGTTTATCGAGGTGCTGTGTTTTGAACAGAACAGCTGTGTGCTCTTGTGTTGATGCACGCGTCCAACACACTCTTTTGTTTTCAAGAGGACCTGAATTACAAATCACAAAGTCATTCAATGAGCGCGCTGCCGCTTGTGAGAATCATTGTTTCTGCTGCCCGTGTGCGGTGCCTTTCTCTCCGGAGCCTTACACGGGCACACTGTACAGCACCAGCCCGCAAAAATGATGAAACCTGCCCTGGTTGCGTTTGCTTTTCCCACCCCATCCCCTGAGCCCCGCGTGGCCAAATATTTGTCCATGCTCTTAAACAAAACTTGTTTGCCCCCATCTTTATTTTCGCGGCTCCTTTCTTAGGAAGGAAAACACAAAAGAAAAAGAAAAGCGGTTTGCCCAGGACCTCCCCCTCTCCCGAGAGGAAGCTTCGGGGTTCTTCTCCAGCGGGGATCCCCCGTTTCTTTCCCCGCCTGCCAGCGGCGAACGGGAAGGGTTGGATGCTCCGGGCAGATGCGGAGGGGGCGGGACGGGGGCGGAGGGAAGAAAGGTCTCCTCTCCTGCTCTCGCCTCCGCCGAGCTCCGCGCCCGGCCCTGGGCGGCTCCGGCCAGCTGAGATGCGGGTCGGGAGAACCCCCCGCTCTCCGCTCCTCCTCCTCCTCCTCTCCGGCCGTGCTCCGCAGCGCTGACCGCTCCAGGTGGGCGCTGACCGCTCCAGGTGGGCGCTGACCGCTCCGGGGGCACCAACCGCTCCAGGTAGGTTGATGCTTGGCGCTGCTGGAGGGTTCTGGCCATGCCCCGCAGCTCCGGAGGTCTGGATGCCGTGGTTGTGCAGTCCTGAATTGTTGCTTTTCCCGCAGAATTTGGCTTCTGCCCCGTTAGGGAATGGGGTTATTGTCTCGGCTGTACTGACATCTTAAAGCTGTCTCCCCTGAGCCAGCGAGAAGGACGTTTGCTGGTAGTGTCAAGGTTTTTCTCTTCACCTTTTCCACCATGCACGCTTAAAACGTGTTGGCAAGAAAGGCTTTATCTGGCAGCTGCATTGTTGGGGATGCCTCAAATATTGCAGCTGAAGCCCTGGGGATGATACCTCCTGTCTCTATGGGATTTCACTTGTTTAGGCTACTTGAGTCTTTTAGACTATGTTAGCCTCTGCTCAAAAAGAAGCCCTGTTATCTGGAGGTAGTTGCCAGAATGCCACAGTTTACGTTAAAAATGTTATACTGGGACCATCACTGCAAAGAAATGGATGAACTGAGGTGGGTAAATAAACAATCTAAAGGTCTAGGAGTATATTGCCTCTTGTTCTACATGGTGATGTGCTAATGCCCCTGGTGCTACCAAAGTGTATGCTTTGTGTAGTTTTTAGTCTGTGTAAATACACTCAGAATAGCTTTAACTTGGCTGGGCTGGCTGTCCCTGGCAGTGTCACTGTAATAGCAGGGAGGTTGGTGCCAGCTTGCAAAAACCTGCTTGAGAAAGCTACTTTGAGGACTCCTGTTTCCTGCTGAGTTCCCAAGTACCACAGCTATGCTGATGGCACTAGTGGTTTAAACCTGGTTTTCCTGTCTTTGAGCTATGAAAAATAATGCACAAATAAATATTTGGCTGCTAAGAATAGGACTTTTGTGGGGGAATTTAGCTAAAAGTAGTATAGAAAGGGCATTTTGGTTCTGCTGTGGGTCAGTGCCTCTTACAAGAGCTTGGTGGTGTGTGAACCTGGCCTGGAGAATGGACACAGACCTACAGCTGGGGGGTCTCAGTTTGAACCCTGTAGACTTTTTATTGTGATCCACATTTCTTAAAATATTTCCTTTCCCTGAATCTGGCTGTAATGCCTGCCCCTGTGCCTGTCTTTGCTGGGCATTTGGAGCTCACAGCATGAATGTAGCATGACCTTGAAGCTGCCTTGTAGTCTGCAAGTGCTTCAATACCATCCATGAGTTTGTGCTTTCATTTCCTTTTGCAGTTGTGTGCAAAAGCTGCTTCCTGGGCATCAGCAAGAGAGTTTGAGGCCATGGATGCTGTAGTGGAGCTCCTGCCAGTGTGGTTGTTTACACTGACCACAAATAGTTTTGGATTTAATTCACCTGAGGGTCTCTTGTTCACCTGGTGTATCATTTCTCATATGCATTTAGCAGCCTCTGTCCCAGAGCTCTTCCAAGCTGCAACAAGCAGGTATTTTTCTCAGCTTTAAAGATAGCAAAACCTGGATTGAACACTTTGGAGCACAGCATTAGTGAGAGTTTTCATTTGGTAGTTCCTTTTGGCTGAAGTTAAGCCCCCTGGGAGGTGGAGGATGCATTTCCATGTGCCAAACTTTACGTCTTTTGTGACCTTTTGCACATCACTTAATCTCTCTTTTTTTCCCCCTTCTTGTTTGTAAAGCCTTTACTTTGCAGGGGTGGGGTCTGCTAAACATTAAGACTCTGTTGGGAAACATTGTATGTATAAAAACATAGATAACAATTTCTTTCTCCTCTGGGCTCAAAACGCTGGAAGATGTTGCTAAAAAGACCCAAACTCTTATCTAGTGTAATCTGAAGTGACCTAATGTGTTTTGGTGGATTTAAGTGATAAACATATCTCAAATCACTATGTCAAAGCATTTTTAAGGTCTTGCAGCATGTGGGGATCCCTAACTTGTCAGCAGGACCTCTCTGAGTAACAGCTGGGTGAGCTGTGGCTGTTTACATCCTTCTCCTGCAGGAGTCATGGGATGATTTAACTTGGTTGACATCTGTTTCCAGTAAAGAGGAATTTGGGTTCTTGGGTCCAAGCTGTATGAAGAAAAATAACACTGAATGTTTGGCTCAAGATCCCAAGAGGGCGCAGCAGCAACAGCAGCCGAGCTCTTGGGTTAATCAAAACACATTTTGGAAGTAATTTTTTAAATATGGAAAGGAAAAAACCATAACTGTTGTTTCCCACTTCACAGCATCTTTGATTAGTTGGATAGAGAGTTGTGTCATTTGTCAAAGCTTTATAAACTGCAATGGGTAAGTGTCCAGCTTGCCTTAAGGAAAATACCACTCACTGAAGTGCTGAAATGGGAGCCCAAAGAGGTGCTGGCACCTCAGTTCTTTACAAGACCCATCTGGCCAAAGCTTTCAGAACCCTGCTCTGGCTGTGTTTGACCCTGCCTTAAGCAGGAGGTTGGCTGAGGTGGTGACCTGAGCAGCCCCTCACTGCTTGTGATGGTGCAAACTGCTCCAGGAGCAGTGCCCTTCCCTGTCTGCAGAGCAAAGGAGCCCCCACTCCTTCAGGGCCTCCTTAAAAATCACTGTGTGACTGGCACTGGGATCTTCTCTTTTTGGATAAGTCACTAGGGCATACGTGCAATACACTCTTAGCTTTTTACATCCTTTAAAAGTTAGAAACTACCCTACCTGACCAACAATATCATGCATTTTAGCTTCATATGCCTTTTAGGATCCCAGTTCAGCAAAATATTTTTCTTAATTGGGGTTGTTATGGCCCATATGCTTCTATTCCAAGCAGTTTAAATGCTTTCAGTTGGAGGCATAAAAATATCTTAGTTGTGACATGATGTTTGAGCCTTCCTGCTGCGGATGCAAAATCCATATGGCAACTAGGCTTAATTGAAACCTGCTGGAGTCACTTTTCTCCTGCAACATATTACATTAAATATTCTTTATGCAGCTGGCTTGAAAGGACTACCCTTAATTAGATATTTCTAATCAATTAGTGCTTTTGGAAATTCCGTTCCTTTCCAAGACTCATGATTTTGATCTATGTAAAGCACTTCAGTTTGATGAACTACATATCAAGTACAGCCTGTGTGATTTATTCATTATTTATTCTGCAGACTTTATGTGTAAGTCCTCCACTACAGAGTTATTGATTGGGTGGGTAAGTCCTTCCAGGTGTGTTGTGTAGTGGAAAGCTTGTCTGAAATCAGAACTTGTTGCTTGAAGAGTTGGGTCTCTAAATTGGTTTGAACTTCAGATGTTTGCAATATTTCCTGGTATTTGTTGCTCTTTGGTCAGACCGTTGGGTCAGTTTGCAGGGGAGTATGTTTTGTGATTGCAATTAAGATTGGAGAAAGAAGTACAAAAGCTGATGTAGCTTAAAGCATACTCCCCAAAGCAAATTACTCCAAGAGTCTGGAATGTGTTGGTGGGAGGCTTCAGTTTTAGTGAGATGTTGCTCCGTGCATGCAGGAGTCCTTCCCTTCCTAAATAATTGTTTCCATCTGCATGGCTTATTCCATCAGCCCCCAGGGCTGCCAGTGCCTGGACTGCTGAGCTATTAAAATCTGTGTCTCTTGTAAGAATTAGGATCTTTCTCACTAAGTATTCTGTGCCAGCTGTGTGCAAAGGGAACTTTGCTCTCATCATACAGGGCAACCCCCACTGGGGACCTTTTAGAACAAACAATATTCTGGTATTTCTTTCCCATACTTTCAAATTTTTAGAGGGAAAAGTTTCAAGACCCTTGAATCTTCCTGCATAACGTCTGGGGAGCCCATTATGAATTCACTAGTTCTCTGAAAGTTTAGTTCTTATACAATATGGAATTTTGGCCATCTGTGCTAACTTCAGTTGAAGGTTGGCTTCTGGTCTGTGAGATGTCCTTGTGAACATACACACTCCCATCACATGGTGAAGTGACAATAACCTGCTTGGCCATTGCACACTGTGGGTCAAGAGTAGCAAACTGGGCAGCCTGGGCATGGATGAAGCACTGACAGGAGGCCAGTTATTTTATATTGGCCAAGAATTATTTTATGTTCCTCAGTTATCTCTGCTTGAGTCACCTAGGGAAGCATGAGAGATGTGTCATTGTAACCGAGAAACATTTGAAAGGCACAAGTCTGGAGTACTCCTCACTCCTTTGCCTCTGCACTTTTCTCATTGAAGACTCTCATTCCTGAATTAGATTTCAAGTGGTGAACACTGGAAATAAAGGTGGAATTTCTTGTGTGTAAGCCCTTGAGTGAATATGAGCCTGGAACTCATGAAGCCCGTAGCAGGTGGCCAATATATAATGGAACTGGAAGGATATCCTCTTTAGGCAACAAATAAATGCAGCTTTGCTGATGAAAGTTGTTTTTCTCGGTCAAGGTAAAGCTGGGACAATGTTCCTGTTTGAAAGCAGCGGGGCTGACACAGTGGGAGGAAATCCCTGTGTGTCCCCCAGCGGAAGGTGAGGCATGCAGGGCAGTGTATACATCCCTGCAGCTGATCTCCCAGCCCCTCGTTTGGGGCAAACAAACATTCCTCAGCCCTGGCCTCCCTCCAGCCTGTGCACCAGCAGGGTAAAAGGAGATAAAGGTAACAGCTGTATTTAGCTGCAGTGCTTCCTTTGAGTAACAGGAGAGGAAGGATCCCTCCTGGGAGCAGCCATAGCCTCATCCAAGGGTTTTGGAGTTCATTCACTCCGTGCTTCCTACGCTGCCTTGGCTGGAGCACTGCAGGCATGGGGCTGCCGGATGTTTGCAAGCCAGGAAGGGTTTGGAGCAAGCACAGAGCTGCCAGCTCCCCTGGGAGAATCCAAGGCTTGGTGAAATACCAGCACTCACCCTGGAAAAAGCTTTTTTTGGAGAATGGCTTTTTGCAAGGCTCATTCTAGTTGTAATAATGTGTTAGATGGAAGGAGTGGAATTGGTAAATAAGATCAAGGAATTGCTGCTTTAAAGCATTCCTGTGAATTCTGCTAATGTGGTCTGTGCAGTTTGGTAAAGGATTAGCATCACCTCATTGTTAATAAAGCAGATGGTAAAGAAAAAACAGTCTTTGTAACGGTCAAGAAGCTGCTAGCTGGGGGTCTGTGAATATCATTTAACCCCACAAAAGTTCTTTTTCTGACACTGGCTTACAGTGTCTCAGGTATCACAGCTCATTTGGTATCACAGCTCATCACAGCTCATTTGGATCTCTCAGAGTTCCAGGAGGATGTACACGGTGAAGCCAGATTTATTACGTGAGCTCATCAGGTACAAAATTCAAACAAGGGCTCAGTCCCCTCTCAGGGGGATGGTAGCTTGTTAACTCTCTAATTAATTGGTTAATTGACAAAGTCCCTAACTCCCATGCTTACGAGGAAGCCAGTTTCCCATCTGATGGTGAGAATGCTCCTCCCTCCTCCTCGAGCATGGTACAGTATCACAGCAGGCAGCCTGGGAGCCTCAGCAGTGCAGGTGCTGTTGGGTTAGCTTGAAAGCTTTTAGGATAAGGTGATGTATTTACAGCTTCCACAATGGAAGCTCGATTTCTACCATTCCCATCGGTTCTTCCAGTTATTTCTGAAGAGTTAGTCATATGAGAAACTGCCCAAGAGCTGCTTTTGCTGAGCTGCAAGAGCAGCAGTTCTCATTGCCTCCTCTCCTTTGTCTCTGCCACATGCGTAGCTCCTGTTTTAGCCCAATGGCTGCTCCCAGCATAGATCAGACTGAGGAGGGAGCAAAACACGAGTAGGAGTTGGATCAGCAATGAGAGCCAGGTGATGCCTGTGTCAGAAAATGTGCAAAAGTTTGTTTGCTTACACCAGGGTTAAAACGTGTTTCTTGAATGTTAGTTGGGTTTAAGTGTTTATTCATCAAAATTACTAGAGCTGTTAGGTAAAACACTATTGCTTTAGCTCCTTTCTTGTGTGTTTTTAGGTTTATTTTCATGAAATCTTCATAGTTTTCAATTCATCTGTGAGTCCAGGTTGAATTTCTGCTTCTTTCCCTTGTTGGTTTTGACTGTGGCTTCTCAATAGCTGATCTATGTAAAATCTTCTTTTGGCCTTGGCACTGAGCACTGCATCAGTCTGACCTTGCACACCGGGTGTAAACTGAACAATAAAAATCTGTCTTGCATCACTTGACACTGATGCTTGAGACTTTGTGTCCCATCTCCTCTCTGGCCCTCCAGTTAGAGCAGAGGGTTTTACACAGCAAACAGCACGTGGGGATTTATAGACACTGCTCTAATCCCTGACTGACCTTTGAGATGATCCTACACCACCAGCCTCAGCTGCCCTCAGCTCTTCCTGTAAATCCTGCACCACAAAGCTGTTTGGGACTGTCTGTAGCAAGCTCCTCCATCCCCTCACTGGCCAAACCTAGATCGTGTCTGACATCTTCCAGTCCTGGTTTTTGTAAAGACTGGCGTAATTAAACTTCGTCATTAAAATTTTGGAAAAACAAGCCCTCTTCTAATGAGTTAACAGGCTCTTGACTACAAATAGCTCTGTGAGAGCTGTGAGCTGAATTGTGCAATCAGGTCCAGCATCTCAACCAGTTTTGTTCCAGCTGTTGCATCGTTTATAGACGAAACCAGTACAGACAAGCTCTGAGTGGTGACTTCAGAGCCAGGCGCCAGCAGAGCAAAAATAGTGGATGCTGACTTTTTTTTCACTTCTGAGCCTTTAAACAGCAGTCCAGCTCTCTTCTCGAGGACAAATGAGAATGCCCATAAATATAAATTACAGGCCACTTGTAATCTCTCTCCACACAGAGAAGTTTGGATTCTTCCTGACAGACCTGTTACAGCTGAAGAGATGACAAAGTGGAACAGAAGCCTGTTAGGATAAGTGATGGCACTTTGGAGTACAACAAAACTGTTGCTTGTGAGTGGAATAATTGGCACTTACAATTGCCTGGCTGCTAAATAAGAGCTTCTGCTACTTGACTGTATTAAATCTTCTTTTTGTTTTGGAAATAACTGATGGAGCAATCAGGATCTGGGAAAATGCAGCTCCCCTGGAGAGGGGGGTGTCCTGTTCCCCTACTTGGAATCTGGTGGATTTACCCACAAATGGGCACAGCAGCATTTCATTCCCAAGTAAACTCCCTATAACAGTGTGTGTGGGGATCTATTTGGCAATTATTTTTCTCTGAATCTTTGAGTATTTAGGTGAGTGGATTTAGGTTTTAATGTAATCATCCCACAAGATAAGCTTCAGTAAGGGGGGAGGGAAAGGGGCGTCCAGCCTAATTTCTGAAGTAGTTTCAGCTAGTCTGACCCAATATAAAAATTTATGAGGCGATTATAAAAGCCATAATATTCCAAAATCTGTCAAAACAAACAAGAAAACCTCCTAAATGAAACATTGCTTTGAAAACTCTATTTATACTTAGTCCGTGCTCAGGTGTTTCACTTTTAATCTTAACAAAAAGCTTAGTTGTGGAATTCTGATCAGGTCACTCCTCCTTTTCTCCTCCCCTTCTCTTAGCATCCTTGCTAAAACCCCAGCTTATCAGCAGCTATTGTTGAGCTGTCTCATAACCTTGGTAGCTGCACTGATTGTGGGGCTGTGCCATGGGCATGACTGCTCCCAGGAGTGGATGTTTGGCATTCTTTGGGCAGCAGCTCCTGCGGGATGCCCGCAAACTGACTCATGGTGAGTTCAGCCCAGAGAGCCCTTCCCCTGCTGTGATTATGCTGCAGGAAATAAACAAGATGACAAGCTAATCGATCACATCTTTGGGCTGAGAACTGGGGCACCCCAGAAAGAAAGTCCATTTCTGCCACTCTTTCTATTTGTTGCTCCATAGCCCCATCCCTTTCCCAGAAGGGAAAAGTCCAACGTGCAAAAATCAAAATGAGGTTTGTGAAATCAGCTGGGGTGTGAGCTTGGGAAATGGAGCTTTTGCATATTCTTCTTGTGTGAAAATGAAGGGTGTTCAAAGTGCTCTGTGGAGGTGGTGCTGAGCATGAGCTGTGCAGAGTGGAGTCAGAGAATCCCTGTGTGAGCTGGGCTGGCACGAGGTGCTGGTCACTCACGGCACCTGGAGAGGGGACTGGCTGCTGCTCACTGTCCCACCTGCCTCTCCTCCAGAGTGATGTGTGGCCCTTGTCACCTGGCTGCAGGGATAATGTGTCCCTGTGCTCGGAGGAAGTGAACAAGCAGCTTGCTGGTCATTACTCCGGTGCCTGCGACTGCTTTCTGCCTTCAGTGTCCACCGAGAGAGAGATTTTCCTGTGAGGCACAGCCCCTTCTTGGTACCAGGCACGTGTTTGAGCAGGGAGGTAAACGAGGTCATCCTCTGAAACCCGCTAAGGCTTCTAATTTTACACAGCCTTCAGTGCCCAGGAGGCAGAGGCATATTCAATTTACATTAATAAGTAAGTCTTGGTTATTCATCAGAATAAATGTTTTTGAGTGTTAAGAATAGCTCCTGTCTTAGTGCTTCCTCCTATTGTTGCAGCTCTTCCTTGAGCAGTGGAAATGTTTTGGGTGATTTAAATTACATTTACAGTAGTAATTAGGTTTAAGCAACTTTACAGTTGACTTATCTGAATATACATCTGTGTCTAAAGAGAGTATGATTTTTTTTTTTTTTTCCCCTACCCCAACTTCCCTCATTCTCCCAAGGCAGCACATTTTCAAACAGGGTAGGCAGCTGGAGATACTGATATTTATTGATATTGATTATTGATCCTCCAGCTCCCTGGGCATCCTCCCAGCAGGATGACAGATTAGCTCTTGTCTCCTGCAGTGAAGTTGTGAGTGGAAACGCTCTGTAGGGCCTGAGTGTTTCTTGGCAGCTCTTTTCCTGTGAGGTGCTGGTTTTCTCTCCCAGGTCAGGCAGAGCAGAACCAGATGTGTGGCAAGCCCAGCTGCTGGGAGCTGCTGCCTTACCCAGACCTGACTGCAGCTCACTCTGTGCCCCAGGCCACAGCCTGGCTGCTGCTGCCTGCCAGACTGGGAGCAAGCTGGGGCTTGGATAATCCCACTGATTTAGTGACTCCAGAAACTGGAATAATCTCTTAATCTCACCGAGTCTGTGTGAGGGATAGCTAGCACCACTTGAGGATTTTCTTATGTGGTGGATTGAGCGTGGATAAATGATTTTCAGCTTTTCCTAATGCTATGTACCCTCAAAATAAACCTGAGAAAAAAAGAATTGAAGAAGTTGTTTTCCTACTCCAGATTGCAGTGTGTCACTTGCATTCATTTTTCAGGGTAACATACTAATTTTGGGGTGCTTGAAAAATGTAATGCTGTCATGAGATCATGCAATACAGCCCATGGATGTTTTATTCCAGCTGACCTGAAGCCTCTGATGCCCAGCTCTGCCAGGCTCCATGCAGAGGCAGCTTTCCCACACTGCAGAGTTCCTCCAGTCTTTAGGTCTGCTGATATTCCTGAGTATCCAAAAGCATGTCAGATGTTTTCCCATCTCCTTTTGATCCTGAAAAAGTCAGGCCAAGTCATGTCAGCTTGGCAGGATGTGTGGATGCCTTCAGAAATAACTTGTGCACTAAAGTGGTGACGGTTGCAGCACTGGGTCTGTTCCCGTGATTCATTTGAACTAATTGGCTGCTGAGAGCATCATATGTCTCTTTGTCTCCATATTTGAGTAAGATTCAGCTCCTGTGATCCAGATAATCTTATCCTAGTGAGCTTGTCTCATCTCTAATGATGCCAGGAAGACTGTCCTGGAGCATGAAACATGCTGGAGAACTCAAAACCAGAGATGGAATATTTATCCTGATTCACTCTGAAAAAGCAGACTCAGCTGGCCTCTATTCCTCCACCTTTTTTCTCACAAGCACAATCTAGGAGATAAACTTACTGATTACTCCTCTCAAATGCCATGAATAACTGAAGGCCAGACAGGAGTGGAGATGTGAAAGGCTGTAGTGCAGCTGTTATTATCCAGGGAGATCAGAAAGTTTCAGCAGTGCTTGTGTACTCTTTGTGTGAGTAATCAAAGCTGAACGTACTCTTAAAGAATTCTGTCTTCATCTGGATGCTTTAAATTTGCTCAGTTGTGCAACAAGCCTGGCTGAGTTATTACTACTGCATGAGAAACCTGAGGATGAAACTGCCTGGGACGAGAGTCTGGCAGGCTCTGTCTGTAAATTGACCCATTAAAAAGGATGATCAGCTGGCTGCTGGAGTTATTAAAAGACATTTAATGACAAGGGACACCACTGAGGGACAAAAGAAATAAAGTTATGGGCTGTGATGCCCATCTATTTGCAGCGCTGGCAGGTTAGAGGTGATTTTATGTCCAGGGGAGGGAATGGCCTGAAACCCAACCCCTTGTTTCAGGGCAAGGTGTGCTCGGTGAGGAGTGGTTTGGAAAAGCTGAGTGTTCCCTGGGGAGAACAAAATGCTTTTCAAATTTTGTAAAAACAGAAAGCAAAGAGCAGCCACATCTTCTCTTGCAGATGTTTCTGTTGCCATCCCTCCTTGCTCTCCCCTCCCATGTCTCACATCCTGAGCAGTGTTTGTGGTCTCACATGATGGTGGCACTTCTGCAGCAACTGCAGTCTTTGTAGCTGCAAAAAAGGATGAAAAATCTTTAATTTGCTTTCTGTGTGTTCCTACAATTTTCATAAGTGGGTGAATTTTTGTGATGGATAGTAGGAAGGAATCCTTCCCTGTGAGGGTGGGCAGGCCCTGGCACAGGGTGCCCAGGGAAGCTGTGGCTGCCCCTGGATCCCTGGAAGTGTCCAAGGCCAGGCTGGACAGGGCTGGGAGCACCCTGGGAGAGTGGAAGGTGTCCCTGCCCAGGGCAGGAGTGGCACTGGGTGGTCCTGAAGGTCCCTTCCAGCCCATTCTGTGCTGCCTGCCTGTGTGTGAGTCTGTGCTGCTGTGAAAGCTGGGGTCTCTGGGTTTTGGTTGGAATGGAACTCCACAAGCAGGCACTTCTGTGGTTGATCTTCGGGGCTGGTGTGGGAGGAGCTATGTGGATAAACCTGAGGTTTGAATTAAGGGTGGAGGAATAAATTTTACAGGAATTGTGGGTAAGGAGGAAAAGAGAGGAAATTCCCATGAATACTTTTGCATGGTTAGTGTAAATATCCCAGACCAAGAACCTTCCCAGTGCCAGCTGGGTGTGAAGCTGGGGAGTGAGGCAGCGTTCCTTCAGCAGCAGGGTGAGCTCCAGCAGTGGCTGGGAAAACAGCTGTGTTAGCAGGAACAAAACCAAGATGGGCTCTTTTATGACCAGGGATTGTCTCTAAATTAGCTGCTGCTGCCCTTTCAGCTGTTGGAGGCAAAGCAGGCTGAGCTGTAGACCCAGCCTTACTGGGAATATGGCAAACACAGAGTGGGATTGTTACTTGCTCGGGATGAGCTTTATGTGCCTTCACAAAAAAACTGAAATAAGTTACTCATTCCTTTCACTTCGGGATTCTGAATAAAAAATGCTAGAAGAAAGGAGAGTTACTGAAACACCTTGGAGAGAATAACAAGGGAAGAGCAAAACCTGTCAGGAACGGCTACAGGGCATCCGATTGCTTTAACCCTTTGCTCACTTGTGCATTGCTTGTGGATGAGATTTTTACAGAATAATCTGGATCTTGCAGAATATTCTCTGTGGGTGTTACGAGTCTCCACTGCTCTTTCAACACCAGTGTCTTACATCCAGCTGGTGTTTACTCACTGATCAACTATGACAAGAAATGCTGAATTGCTTTTTTAATAGGCTTTTGTTTGGTTTTTTTTTTTTTTTGGTTTTTTTTCCCCTGCCCTCCCCACGTCCCCGGGCAGATATTTTGTTCTTTTCTTGATGTTCTCTTCAAGTCCAACGCTAAGGAGCGAACAGGCTGCTTGACTCCTCCTCCTCCTAGGCTGTTTGAGAGTTCCCATTTCGCGTGGGCTGGGGCTCACGTTAATGTTTAGCAAGCCCGAGCTGCAGCCCGGCCTCGGGAAGAGCTCGCTGCTATTTTCTGCTCTCGGAGCGCCGGGCGCTGCCTGTGGGCTGTCCCCTGTGTCCCACGCGTGGGTGGCTCCGCCTCGGGCAGCGCCGCTCGAGAGCTCAGCCGGATTTACTGTCACTCCCGCCGGGACGGGGGGGACACAGGGAGGGAGCAGAGGATGCTCCCGTGTCACCCGGTGAGTGACCAGGAGCAGCTCTCGGCGGCCAGCAGCGTGTGCTCAGCACGGATGGACTGACCGGCGCCCTCCTCCCGGCTGGACATGGACGAGCGCGGCACGTGTGGCTCCGGGATGGCCAGGGGTGGCACGGGCAGGCCCCGGGGGGTGCTGGCACCTGTGCGGGCAGCCAGCTGTGCCCAGCTGCTCAGCAGGTACGGAGCGTTCCCTGGCACGGGAGTGGTCCCGGCTGCTCACGGGGCCAAGGCAGCCCCTGGGATGGGGTAGGTGGAAGCAAGGGGAATTTCAAGAGGTGAGCAGGCTATTGTGCGCTCTTAAAATAGCGCTTTGAGCGCCCTGATCCTGAAATGAAACCCGTGGAAATTCCCTTTCTTTTTCCTCGTACTAAGCTGACGAAAATCCCTGTTCTTTTCTCTGTGCTCACTCTGGGCTGCGTGCAGCAAGCTGGGGAAGTGGGACCTGAGGGGCTGAAATGCTTCCTTGTGACCCAGTGTAACCTGCCTTGGGGTCTGCCGGCTCTCCGGGGGTTTGTGGATGTAAGAACTGCTGATTTATGGTGCAAGTAGTGGAGGATAGAACTGAAATTTGAACTGCTTTGCTTGACAAACACTGTTCTGCTTGTGTGCTTACTGGATATTATATGAGTTAAGAACTAATCTAAGGTGGATTTGCATCAGTTGAGAAGTTTGCATTGAGTTTTAGTATGCTTCCTTGCTTTAGTGATCAGAATCTGTTGATTTTGGATGAATGTACTTACAGTGATTTTTCTTCTAATCACAGCTCACATTTTCATGTGTCTGTCTGAGCTCTCATTTTTTCCAGTCTAATTTGATGACACTGTGCATTCAAAGCGAGACAGAAACTCTTTAGAAGACCCAGGCAAAATTTGAGTTGTGAAAAACAATTAATAATAATTGTAGGGGGACTGACACAGAAATGATATAGTAAATTACTTTAAAATTACCCACGTGGAAAAGAACGAGATTAGAACCTTCAGTGTTGCAGGCTTTCTTTGATAAAATCAAAATATTTGTTAACAACTTAAGGCTTTTGCCAAACAAGTTAGTTGAGTTCCAGTGTCTGTGCTGGTGCCAGAACACCTCTGTGGTCAGCTCTGAGGAGGTGCTACAGCAGGAACCTCAAACTTGCTCACCAGCTTTGCCCAAAACATTGAACTCTGGCCAAAAGGCACTTCCCACCTGCTCACTCAGGACTCACCACAGGTGAGGTGTCTGTGTGTTTATGTGTAGCTAAGCCTCTTGCCTAGGATTGACCTAAAACTTACCTGTCCAATAGGGCAAGGATATGCCAGCCTGCTTCTCATTAGTTGACCGTAATCAGTGTTTATTTTTGATCAGCAACTCTGACGTGCTGGTTGAGTTCCCAGTGAGGTTCCTGCTGGCTTGCAAGGGGCTGGTGGTGCTGCCATGGTTCCAAAACAGCACTGAGCAAAAGCCATTGCTGAGCCAGGTCTGCTTCCCTCCTCCTCTTCCTCTCGGTGCTGTAAAGCTCGTGGGACCTGAGGCTGCTCACAGGCAGGGCTGGTGGCCCTGGGCTGGCTGGTGACACTCCAGTAGCAGAATTGGTTATTAATCCCAGCCAAGGGCCTTTCATGGCAGGGTAACAGCCAAGCACTTTGTGTAATAACTCTGCCCTGAGAAATCCAAGCGAGGAGTTGATGACTCCTCCCTGTCTTCCTGCATCCCTAAAGCTCTCGTGAGTGAAGCATAGCTGGGTTCCAGCACACCTCTCCACCCCTCCTTCCCCTGTGCTGGTCAGCACGTCACTCTTGTGACCTCTCCAACATCCCTGGGCTGTTCTCATGCAGCTGAGCAACAACTTGCAGTTACTCATTCTGTGCTCTAATGCAGGTAGAGCTGGTAGAATGGGCTACAAGAAGAAATAAGGGTGAGTTCTATCCCCCTGATTTACTCCAAGATCAACATTTGGGAAGCTGTAGGACAAGTGTTTAGTATGTGTGAACCTGCTTCAGTAAAAGGCAAAGGCAATAATGAAAGATCACACAAGAAATAAGTTCAGAGCCTTTTCATAATGGATTCAAACAGCTGGCAGCCTTTCCTCTGGGAGCCAAGTGGTCCCTCAGCCCTTGGTCCCTCAGCTGAGTGTCTGAGGTGTGCACAGGCTGAAGTGCCAGCAGTGGTGGCAGTAAAGGTGCCTCGGCTGGTGTAACGGCAGCGTGCTCTGAGGATGTGTGCAGTGGCTGGGAGGCGTTGACTCATTGGCCTCAGCAGGATCCCTGGCAGCGTGTGCTCGGGGCTGTGACAGCAAAGTCACCAAAGGGCAGTGGTTCCCTGCCAAAGGGCAGTGGTTCCCTGCCTGCTGCTTTCCTCGTGGCACTCCTGCGCACAGGCTCAGCCTGGGGCATCTTCTGCGTGGGAGAGGGGAGTGGGTGAGGACAAGCTGTGGGAGCTACTGGGCTGTGGGGTTTGTAGCCCCATGCCAGCTGGGCTGAGGGGTTTGGGATCCTGGTGCCATATTGACAGGTGGAATTGGAATGGCAGAGCAGGTCCTTGTGGGAACTGGATGAACAAAGCTGCTGGTGTGTTTAAATGGACATGGATTCAGTGGAGATGGAAATAGGGTTAGGAATACCACCTTTTAATTAATGGCTGACATCTAATCATCTTGTAGATCAGCTTCATCAATTCACAATCACATTAAAGATCCCAGTACTACTAAAGATTTGTTTTGGCCAGGTAGCCCTTTCTCCCAGCAGGATTTCCCTTTGGATGGAAGCCCTTTCCTGTTTGGCTTACCCTGCTAATGCAGGGAAAGTGAACAACAGGCTGGTCCACGGTGACCTTACAGTCAAACACAAAGCCATGCACAGGGAGGATGGGTTGTGTCTTCTGAGGCCAAAACAAGCCCTAGCATGGTGGGACAGACACACAGCTAATAGTCTAAGCTAAAGATGGCTTTGAATATTTTTAATTTGGCTGTATCTGCATGGCGTTATCAATCCTGTTCTTGTTCTGCTCTCAGTTTCAGGCAGAGATGCCTCTAGGCAGATCTGTAATTAAAGGCAACTTTCCCTATTCCTTAGCTTGCTTATTTAGCCCCTTACTAGATGGAGTAGAGACAAATCGATTCCAGATGAAGGCCTGAGACAAGAAAGTAGAGATGGAGTTTCTTTGCCCTTAAATACTTTGATAGAGACACTTTTTGTCAGGAAAGTTACAACCTGTGCTTTAGTTGACATCCAAAGCTGTGGCAGAGGTAACAGAATCATAGAATGGTTTGGGTTGGAAGGGACCCTAAAGGTCACAAAGTTCTAAACTGATCCATGGGAAGGCATGCCCGTGATCAGGTCAGGTTGCTCCAAACACTTCCAGGGATGGGACATCCACAGCTTCTCTGTGCCTGCGTTCCACCACCCTCTGGAGTTTGTCCAGCATAGAAAACACTGGAGGTGCTAGGCTGAAGCAGCGGGATGCACACAAGCCTCAGGATTCACATCTTCCACTCCACACAGCCCTGGGCAAAGGACTGCTGTTTGCTTTTTCTGCTGTGTCTGAGAAAGTCAGGGCAGGAGGTGAGGCTGTGCCTTCTTGCTGCTGCACTGGGGCAAAGCTGCAGCTTTGGGCATTGCTGCACACACAGAGCACGATCTGGCATGTCCTCTTTATCACTTGCAGAACAGGCTTCTTCAAAACAACCCGAAATGACGCTGCTCCCTGAGCTGCTTGCATAATGGAAGATCTTGATGAGCTGATTGCTGTGTTACTGAAAACAAGCTGTAATCTTATTAGCAAATTGTGGCACTGCCATCTTAGCGATTCTCCCTGGTGCTGCAGAGACAGACCTTCAACTGTGCCATCCCACGTGGGCAAAGTCCTTGATAAAATGCCTTAATGGGGACATAAGTGGGGGTTGGCAGCAGTGCTGGATAAAATAGCCTGGGCTAAAAGCTCTGTGACTTCTCACAGGGGATACTCTCGGTGAAACTACTAAATATGTGAGCAAATCTCTGGGCAGAGGTATGCAGAGCTACATCAGCAGTGGCAGACTAGTGCTAAAATTGCTTTAATTCTGGCTCTAGCTGCTTTGGTTGAGTTAAGCCGGGGAAAGGAAAGCATGGTAAGAGTCTGTTGGGTAAGTTACTGCTCATTGCCACTACAGTAATTTGATAATTAGCCTCTCTTTGCTTTTATGGCCTGGGCTGAGGAATCTGAACCAGCCATGTGCTTTCTCCCAAGAGTTAGCCTTAGTAGTTCTTTTCTGCATATTGGTGTGGGGAGAAGGGAGGAATTGGTAGTGGTGTTCATGTACAAAATTTGGGGTATTTTGAGGGTAACTAAGCCAGGCTTGAAAGATTTGCAGTAGGGCTTTCTTCTGGTTCAGACCTTTAGTAGAAAAGTTGTGGAATTTTTGTTCATGAGGCATCTCCTGCACAAAATTGCCCTCTGAGGTAGAAATAGAGTTTTGTGTAGTTCTGTGTGTCTGAATGAAATAGTGATCATGTGTATTTCTTGTAAGGGTTTGATAACGAGTAGATTGACTTCTTCCATACAGGAGCAGGAGCCTGTATTTATATTTGCATTGATAATTTTGATAGACTGAGGTTTAAGCCTCCAGTAAGCAAAATAGCTACAGCTATATCTATGGGGTTTTGTTGTTTTGTTTTGTTTTTTTTTAGAAGATATACATGTGAGTTCCCACTTCAGGATTTTCTCAGTTTTTCAAATACTCCTGTCTGTTATCCCTGGGTGCCTTATCCCACTACATGATTTTAAACAAGAAAACCGAGTATGTTATGAACTTTGATGTGCTGATCTTTAGGTGACTTTTTTCTCTTCAGAATTAACTACACATTTCATTATTTAGGTTTAAACTGCTTGCTTAGGGGAAGAACCTGGAAGCAACATGAGGAGAGCCTGCATGGACCTTTTGGTTGTTTGTTTCAAGTTTTTGCTTTTGTGCTCATGAGTTGTTTTTGTCCTTGAAGTAAATTAAAAGCAGGTAGGACGTGCATGGTCTGACGATGCAATTTTGTTCCCTGAACAAGGGTCTTTATCTGTCAAATTACTGCAACCAGTTGATAGGCTAGTCTCTTTTTTTTTTTTTTTTCCTTGCAAGATGCTTGTGTTCCATGCTCATGGTCTGGGTTTTTGTGAATGATGCTGTGCCTTAGTGTGCTGCTCCAAAGCTGCTCTTGAGGCTCATTCAGACTTTCTGTCTCTTTCTTTGTTCCATGTGTGCCTTTGTGCTTGCTCCAGACCTTTGGAAATGTCTTTAAAGACTGGGTGCTGCTTGTGTGGCGGGACTGCCTTGTCTGCCTGAATTCTTCTGTTCTTGTTGCCTTTTTCTCCTCTTAGTTTTCTGGAAGCAGAAACTTAAAGGAATTCCATTTTCTTGGCTTGCACTTGTTGCCTCCTGGTCTGTTTGAAATGCTTGAGAAGGAACCTTTTTATTTATTCATCTGCTAGAGAGGTATTTCAATGAGGGAGGGATGTTGAGCAAGCAGAAAAGAAGCCCAAGCAGCTCTGGTTCCTTTGAGAAACTCTCTCATGGGAGTGATTCAAGCCTGGAGTGAACATAGCAACAGTGTTTATTGTAGCTTGGTATTCAAGAGGGTGAAGAATTACATGAGTGTTTGCAACATATTTGCAGTGTGTTGACAGTATCTAGGAACAGATCAAAAACTCCTCTGGGGCTGCGTTTTGCAGCCCAGGGTCAGTGAGCCCCCAGCAGTGAGCCAGGCACGCAGGGCTTCCAGGGATCCTCGTGGAGGGGGCATGGAGAGGGAACAAAATAAACTGGAAGGTCTGTGCCAGCCTAATTTCTCACAGCTGTGCTATTAATGCTGTGAAGTCAGGCTTAGGCTGAAGGTGCCAGGTGAATCTCGAGCCTGGTTAAATCTGGCTGGGCTCTTAACAAGAGGAGAAGGCTGGATTAAAATGCTCAGTCTTTCCACAGAGCCCTCCCTGTGTGGCTGTCCTTAACAAGATCTTTCTGCCAGTCTCCTTTTTGTTGGGTTAATTTTTAAAGCTTCATGATCTGATGCTTTTTGCTAGGTTGACAGTGCAATGGAGTGAACTTGATTATTCCACCTCCTCTTTGCCCAGTTGCACCGAGCCATTAACATTTTAAGCCAACAATCTCTGCTTTCCATCTCAGCTGTTGCTGTGCTTGCACGTCACAGGCTGCCCTCCAGTTGACTCGGGTATGCAATGAGGAAGAACAATCTTTTAGGTGCACTGAGTCTAAAATTAGCCTTCCACCTGGGCAGCTGGATCTGCAAAGCACTGTGCACTGAGTTCAAGAAAAAAAGAAAAAGTAATTTAGACCAGAAAATAAAACCTTTTCTAAATGGAAAGGTCTGATTTTTGTTTTCCTTTGAGACAGGAGTCACAGCTCTGGTTTAACACTGGTAGAGCTGGGCTTTGGATCCTGCTGCCCCTCTGCAGAGCTGCTGTGTGATATCAGCATCCTGCAGCTCGCTGAAACGAAGTCCAGTGCATCAGTAAACGGGCCAGCTGAGGGGAAAAAGTTAGGATGGCTTCTGTCTGACACAAAAGTAGCTAAGCTGTGGCTTTCCTAGAGTAGGTTTATTGTGTGACTGGTGGGTTTTTGGTGCAAGCAGTCCAAGAACATCTGTATTCCAGCTGCAGAAGGAAGCCAGGTAAATGTGCAAGGTGAGAAGCACAGTCAGGATGGGATGGGGTGCAGCAGTTCCCTGTTTGGCAAAACTCTGTCCTGGCCCCAGAGCTCTGTGATATGGACTGAAGGTAGACCAAAACCAGCTGCTGGCAAGGGCATAGCCTGAAACCTGGGCTGTGAGGACTTTACTGTGACCCTTCTCGGGTGTGCTGCAGGAATATGGCCTAATGCCTTACATAAATAATGCTCCAATGTTGGAATAACATCTCCTGGGCTGAAACTGGCGTTCAGAGCCTGGTGTCTGGGTAAGTCATGCAGAAGATCTAAGTCAAGAGCCACCCTTTGGAAAGAGCTGAAGATTTTATTTATGTTAGCTTAAAATTGCATTGTTTTTTCCAGGCAGGCATGGGGAAGGAATTGTCACAGCCGTGGGTGACACGGGTGACACAGAGCACATCTGCCGGGTGCAAGCTGCTGGTCAGGTCTGGGGCAGGTTCTGCTGGAGCTGCAAACCTCAATTCTGTTTGGGTGTTGGTCCCTGGAGATTTCTGGGGCATTTTGAGCCAGCTCCAAACCAAGCTGAACACAAAGGAAAGGTGCATTTCGGAGCAGCTTTAATCTGTATAACCTAGATCCCACAGGGATATAGGGCAGTAACTTAAGGCAAGAAGAGTTGTTTTGTGCCTGCTGCAAGCCTGCAGTAGAGCAGTTAGGAGAGCTTGTAAGATGGTTCCTGAGTGTTGTGCACTGCGAGACTTCTTCAGTGCAAGTTTGTCTTCCAGTGTTCCTCATATGGCCAAAACCAACTCCCTCAAAATGATCTGAATTCCTCCTTCCACTTAGCTTCATGTTGCAAGGGATGAGTTCTGTTGACTGGTTCATAATAGAATCCTAGCAAGGTGTTGAAGTGTTTTCTTTTTATGCTAGCAAGGTGTCTTTGTTTAAATCTTATGAGATGATTGTCAGCAAATGTGAGGAAATGGAGGGGAGTACTAAAGATGAAAACTCAAGGTGAGGGATGCAATCTAACTTTGTAACTCTTATTGGGCAAAGATAGAAGTAAAAAGTTGAAAAGGGAAAAAATAAATTGAGGTAGGAGCTGCAATGGAACTGAGAGAGTTGGACACGAAGTTTGCAGGTAAAAAATAAGTCTTTGATTGACTATTTAAGTTCTCCACCAGGCTATAAATTGGTATCTTGAGTGTTATTTGGGTATCCAGAAATAGGAAAGCAGATTGCCTGCTGGGTGGCAGAATAGCTCAAGTAAGTCTTTCACTTTTGTCTTCCTGTAAAACAAACAAGCAAACCCCTTTAATTCTTGTTCTGAATGCTGTGGCTGTCTCCAGATGTTCCTGGAGGCTGTGCTTCTGACCTCCAGAAGAGAGGGGCTGCCTGTGTGTGTTAGAGTGAGGTGTGAGCATGATGTGCATGCACGTGTGTGAACACAAGTGCAGAGTGGCCTACAACATTTCTCTCTTAGTTATTAGATCTTCAAATTAGCTTTTTAAAATTTGAAATACTCCTCAACTGAAGCAAGTTAGTGCCAGAACTGCTAATAATGGCTTTCTGGAATGAAAGGGGCTAAAAGTTTCCAGATATTTTGCCATCTTTAACTTTTGGCTCCTAGAGCTAGGAGGCTAAATAGCATTTTGTGGGTGTTTTGTTGTCATGGTTTTCAAGGTGTAAGACTAAGACTTGATTTTTTTCTTTTTTAATGAAACTATAAAGGAATTTTGGCCTGTGATTGGTAGTGGTGGCTGTTCATGGGTGTTTCTTGAACCACCCACAGTTAGTGTTCCACCTCTTTAATTTTTGTATTCATCAGTGGAACCATTGAGGTGTTCTCATAAGTATGTTCCGCTTACCCCATTTTTTGGTAAGTCTTTGAAAAATAGCAGGGTTTAAATAGCTTGGAACTCTTTGAAGACAATTATAGCTCATTTTAGGAGAGGCACTGTTTTATGAAGTGATGAGAAGCTCACAGCACCGGGGCTGAAAGCTGAATGAGGCCAGTCTGGGACTTCAGCTGTACATGAATGAATCAGCAGGGTGGTAAGAAAATGCCATATGCTTGGGTTTCCCAGGACACCTTGTGTTGTTTCACAGCTGAAAAATCTGGTCTAGGCAGGAAAAGGGGGCCTCAGCCCTGTGAGTTGTTTGTTGCACGAGCTGACATGCAGGGGATGGAGCTGTGCTGGGTTTTGCACAGGGAGCACAAACCTGCTGGGTTTGGGCTGCTGTGGTGGGAGCTGCCAGGCTCCTCTCTGTGCCAGGTCCTGGAGCACACATGCACTGAGCTTGGAACATCTGGGTGGCTGTGAATGCAGAGGGTGTCTGTGCAAACTTGCAGGGAGGTCTTGGAGTGAGAGCAGGGTGGTAGGTGGTGTGTTGGAGGTCACAGGAGGGACAGCACTGAAAAGACTCTGTTGGTCCGTGTCCTCTTGCATGTTTGGACAGCAGTTTTCCCCATTCTCTGGGGGATTTAGTCCCGGCCTTGTCTGTATTGCTAAACACCAAGCAAAGGAAGTTCAGCGCTTACCTCTGTTTGGCTTTGCTGCAGTCATTAATCAGGGGAGGCTGGACACGAATGCCGTGTGTAATGCGTGGACCCTAATCTCTCTCTCCTTATCTCTTCCTCTCTCAGCAGCAGACATTGCCCTTGGAAAATGAACCAGCTTCCTCCAAAGAGTGCTGTGGCATCCCCGGTGTCAGAGAGCACAAATTCCAGGCTGGAGACTTTGGACAACTTGTCAATGGACAGCTTTTGGCTGGAAGTGGAGAACATTAAACAGAGCGCTGAAGCCGAGCAGGAGGAATGCAGCCTTGCAGATGTCAAAACACAGGAGGGTAGGTTGCCAAAAATGTTGGGAGTGAGGAGAGGAATGTGAACATCTGCAACAGAAGATGAAGATTTGCTTATGCACCTGAACGACTCAGAAGCATGTTGGAGTATGGTTAGAATATTATCAGTCGATCAGGGATAGAGATATTATTTTAATTGGGTGGTGGATAATGCCCTGCAGAAGGGGAGGGATGGCCTGGCCTGGTTTCGGCTTCTGGAGCAAAGCTGACTCCAAAGGTCAGGCCCAGGAGCATGTTCAAGGCTCCAGGTTTTTCAAGCAGCTCCACCAAGGGTGGGGGCTCTCAGTGCCAGCTCAGGTGGTGTATGGTAAACACTCTGTGAGAGCTGGGGCTGTTTTGGGAGCCTTGTTTGTGTGCATGGTTCTGAGATTCATCATAGTGGCTTTTATGTAGCTTCTGTGGAAGGCAGACTGTTCCCTCTCTAATTCCCTGTTCAAGAAACCACAATAAATATCCAGAAAGCCTTGAGTCCATCCACACAAGGTTTTTCCTGCATGTCCTTTTTTTTTTTTTCCCTTTGGAAGAAATTTGTATGGGTTGTTTCTAATCCGCTTTCTGTAGCACTGATGTTATCCAGTGCTTTGGAATAACTGGAACTGGGCCAGTTATTCCAAGACTTTTGGGATATGTTTTCTTTCTATAGAATCATAGTATCACAGAATGGTTTGGGTTGGAAGGGACTTTAAAGCTCATCCAGTATCACCCCTGTCATGGACACCTTCCACTGTCCCAGGCTGCCCCAAGCTCCATCCAACCTGGTCTTGGGCACTGCCAGGGATCCAGGGGCAGCCACAGCTGCTCTGGGCACCCTGTGCCAGGGCCTACCACCCTCACAGTAAGGATTTCTTCCTAATATCCAACACAACATTCCCCTCTTTCAGCGAGAACCCATTGCTCCCTGTTCTGTAGTTCCTGACGAGCAGTCTCATGGGAAATAGAACACCCTGGGGTGCTGGAGGGCTGATAAGTGCTGATAAACACCCAGAAATCCCACAGGTGGGGATCACACCTTTCTGGGTCCATTTTGAAGAAACTGAGGGGGTTTGGATCCCCTTGAACACAGGTTTGCAGCCTGCACAGCTGCTGCGCTGCCTGGTACTGAGGATGATCTGTGTCCTGGGGAAATGTTTGTGTGACAGTCCCAGTGTGCTGCTGGGCTTGGGAAGGGCCAAATCCCCTCATGGGGACATAGAGAGGCTCTGGAGAGCAGGGTGGGAATATCATTGTCCCTGTCTGCCATTGTTGGCAGGACATGGTAAACAGGAAGGTCTGCTGTAATGTCCCTTTATAAAGGACACAAGTTTGATTTTTAGAAGTGGAAGAGATGCAAAAGGATTCAGAAAACGAGTGCACCAGGAAGGAGACAGGAAAAGAAACCATCCCATGAGATGAAAGACTGTCTGGGATATCCTAAAGACTGATATGCTGGAGGCAATTTGATTACTGTGTATGAGCAGGGATATGAGGAAAAGTCTTTTAATGCTGTAGATTAATCTAGCAGGCAAGAGCTGAGTGCTTAATTGGCCATTGAAACCAGACAGGCTTGAAATGATGCTCCAAGTAGCAAAGCCTTCCCAGCAGCCTGGGGAAGGAGGTGGGGCAGGCTGGGGCTCCTGATGCCTTCTCTGAGGGAGCTTAGGCAAATAAACATCGTGCTGGGAGTGGGGAAGCTTTGGATGGCGTGCAGGGTGCAGGGCTTGGCTTTCACATCTCTGCAGCTCCTGCTGAGAGCTCAGAGGCAGTGGGGCTCCTCAGAGCCAGAGGCACTGTCACTTTTTGCATAAATCTGGGGAACTGAGAGTTGGGCAGCTCTGTCTGGAGACAGCAAGGCTCAGCCTGGGAGATGACTGCTGATAACCACAGCTCAGGGACAGGGGAGGCTGTGGAGATAAGGCACTGCAAACATGCTGACCCAGCTGGGAACGCTCCTGTGCAAGCCCTGGGTGAGGAGGGGTGTCCTGGGGAGCTGCTGGTGGCCTGGTGGCAGTGGGGGGCTGCAGTGTGTAACTGCAGGTCTGGGGCAGCTGAAAGGTGCTGAGGGTACTCGTGGCCTTGCTCCTGGTGGGAGCAGGAAGCAGCTTTTCCTAAAATGCAGCTTTGTGCTGTCCTTGCTGTCACTGTCTGCCCAGCTCTGTCCAGAGCCTGACAGCACAGCCAGCTGAGGACACGGGCATTCTGCCACTGAAATACCTGTTTGTGACCTTACAGCACATAACCATGGCTGAGAACTGCCTGCAAAGGGGGATTCTTCACCTTCAAAACTTAGATAGGAAGTTGTGCCTAATGTTTAGTCTGAAAATGTAGGATGCTCTGGCTGTCCTTTAAATATTTGGGAAGTGAATACTTTATTATGAATGCTATTTTTGACTAGGTTATGTTTCAAGTGAATTTGTGGAACTTGTGTTCTGTAGTTTTGCAAAATCATTCCTAATTTTGCCCTCCTGAAATGCTGCTTGCCTGGAACTCACAAGGCAAATCTTGGCAGCTCCCCAGGCTTAAACCTGCAGCTCATCTTCTGTGGATCTCTCTGCTCTGACCTGTTTCTCTGCAATTCTTCCCTTTCCCCCAGAAATAACCCATTTTGCTGATTTCCTTTTGTGTTACTAGCAAACATAACTGGGCCAAAATAGTAGCTAGAGGAATCACAATCTGGTGCTTTGGCATCAGATGGGGCAGCAGGCGCACACGGATGTCCGATGGAGGGGCTGCCGTGTGGGATTGTGTGCAAGATCAGTTTCCTGTTATGACTGGATTTGGCTATTTTCAATATTTGCAAGCAATACACTTCACTTCCTCTAGTTCCCAAAGGCAAAATAAACCAGAGGCTTTTTGTGTGTTGTTCTGCTGTGAAACCATGGATGGAGAACAAGAAGGGTTTTGGTGAGGAGCTGTGAGTGGGACCACGACTGGCTGTGCCCAGGGGATTCTGTTACCTGCTTACTTCTGTGAACCAGACGTGGGAAAAGACCAAAACTTAGGGCCATGGAGGAAAACCAGACAATTTGCTGGAAGATTCACTTGGGGAAATACTTGACTTCAAGTTCAGCTCTATTTATTGTGGAGTGATGATGAAAAAAGTTCTGTTTCATTGAGACACCAGAAATCACAAAGACCATGCTCTGAAGACTGAGTTTTAATTGTGCCACAACATGTGTTTGCAAGCTGCATCAACATGAGGTTTCTCCAGAAGAATGAAATTATTTAATCTCTCAAGGAGAGCTTCATGGCTGTCTTTTATTGATGCAGCAATAATAAAACTTGGCCTGAGCTGCTGTGGTAACTGAGGCAGGAGTTTGTGTGGGACAGGAAGAGTGAGAATGAGCTGCTCTGTGCCAGTCAGTTCAGTTGTGACTTTTCTTTTTCCCAGTATAACCTTTGGCAGGGCTGTACTGGAGCTGCCTGCAGTGAATGAATGTGGTAGATGGAATTGAAAAGATAAAGGCTTTGTGATGTTTGCTGTGTTAAAGTTGAAGTCACCTGCTAAATTGTTTCTTTCATCTTTGAATTTCAAGTAGCTGCCTTGCTCAGGGCACTTTCTCACTTGCACTTCCTTATGAGTGTATCCCATAAGAAAAAAAAAAGTCTTCTGTGTTTGAAGTGCAACTTTATATTTATTGAAGAATGAAGTAGAATTGAGCTTGTTTGAGTAATGCTGCTGTACTGTCTCCAGGCTTCTCATACTTCCTTCTGGAACTGGAATGGTCTTTAATTTTAGAGATATTTTGAATAGGCCCAGGCATAAAATGAATGCACAGAGTAAAAATAACGTTTTTGCTTTAGTTGAGTATATGGATACCAATCCACTTAAAAAAATTAGAGAGTAGGGATGATGGACACAAATAGTTCAGCAAGTATATTAAGTAAAACACACTTGAACCTACCAGATCAGGATCTGGATATAGTTTAAAAAAAATGTTGATACCTAGGCATGCATATAGATTAAAAAACAAAAAAGTAAAAGAAGCAACCAAGTCATTTGGAAAAGTACAAAAGCCAAATATGCAGTTTTGTGTGCTGTGGCTTCTCACAGACCTTTTGTCCATTCTCAAAGCTGTTGAAAGGTCAGTTGGGATCCAGGGAAGCCCTTCCATTCCTCCTGGGGTGGCTGTGTGCTGCTGCCAGAGCTCCCCTTTGCACAGGCAGTCCATGGAAAGGCAGATTTATCAAGTCCACCTGACTTCACTCCCATATCCTGTCACAATCCTTACCTAAATACCACCCAGAGTCACACTTGTGCCCTCTTCTGCCCAGCTCCTCTGGGAGCTGTGCTCCTGGGATAACCTGTACTTCCACAGTTCTTTCTTCTCCTTTTTCCTCACTGGAATGAGCAGTAAGAACTGTGTGAGCAGCTACACCTGCCCAAAGAGCTGTGTGCACTCTGGTGTCACCCCATACCCAGCTGGGCGCTTGGGATCAGGGCTGAGATTTTGAGAACAGCCTTCAGAACCCAGCTGTGGCTCCCTCCCATGACATCCCTTGGGAACAACGGGACAATCCCAGCCAGGGAAGGGCCCAGGCTCCTGCTCTGTGCCCCTGGAGCACTGCAAGCAGCCAGACCGCTGCTCCCTCCTCACTGTGCTTCTCCCGCCCCGCTTGGCAGAGGGAGAAGCCGAGGCCGAGTGGCTGCAGGACGCGGGGCTGTCTGAGCTCCTGGGGGAGCCGGCGGGGGACAAGGACAACCTGGTGCTGCTGTCCACGCTGACCAGGACGCAGGCGGCGGCCGTGCAGCGCCGGCTGGACACCTACTCCCGCTCGCGCCGCAGGAGGAACAAGCACCCCGTGCGCGACGTGCGCGACGTCTTCGCCACGGGCAGCTCCCAGGTTGGTTGGCATCTCCTGAAAGAGCTTCTTGCCTCGTGGGGCTTGGCTTGGCTCTCTGGGTCTAGGGCTCCCGGTGATGTCGCTATAGGACGCGAAATAAAACGACACGTACGCTGCAACCTCCAAGGTGAAAAGAAGGGAAGTTTATTTGCTGACTCCAACACTTATAGGCTTTCAAAAGTGACAGGGGATTGGAGGATGACAGTGTCACCTCTCCAGTGACACTGGACAAACCAACAGGCCATCAAATTTCTCCTCCTCCAGAAAAGAATGTAAAACAATAATTATTTACATAAAAGTACGTAAGAAAGTTCGTTACAAAAATATAAACATCAGAACGCTTAAAAGAACTTAGAAAAACAGGGTGATATGGTATATCTTGGCTTCTTTTGAGTTCAAGAGATTGAGACTGGAGAAATGCTGGTTGCAGTGTTGAGGAGTTACTGGAAGACCTGCAGATGCACAGCCTTCCCAGGCTGCAGTAACATTCCGTAACATTCCTGCTGTATAGTGCCTCATAAGCACTGGCATTGTTTGGAGCCCTCTTGTGTTGTCTTTGTTCCAGTGACATGTTTAATCACCATTAAACAAAACAAGGGCACTTCCCAAATTCAGTTCTGATAAGCTGACCTTGTAGAGGCGGAAATCCTGGAGAAAGACTAACGCTGCCTTTTCTGGGGGGGAGGGTTAGTTGATTCATTTAGATTTTTTTTTTTTTTACTTGATAAAGAATTGAAAACCACCATATTTTCAGATGTTTTCCTGTGGTTCTGCTCTTTTGGTTGTGGCTAAAACAGCTTCCTTCTTATTTTTCAGGACCCAGCAGCAGAGAAAGAGGAGTCCAGCCCAGATCCACTGTGGCACAATCTACGGACTTCAAACACCCAGAGAAGTAAGGGGGAAGTTTTTAAATGCAGAGTAGGATCTGAAATAGGGCTGGAACTGGAAGGAAAGCCACACACATATTTAAGTTCAAATTACAGTATCTGAAACTTGTTTGTATTGGGTTGTGGGTTTCTTTATGTGATTATTCACACCTGTGGATTAATAAACTTTTCCAGGCTCCAGCATTGTTAGAATTGTCACTCAAGCTGATCATTGTAAGTTCTTGGTAAAGCAACTGAAAGATGAAAATAAAATCAGTCTAGTAAAGTCAGTGAAACCTTACAAATGCCATGAGCAGTTGTGTAAAGAGAGGTTAGCCATAGGTCTGTCCTTTAATTTAAGGCTGTGGTCTTGTCTTCCCAATGACATGGTAATTTTAGCCATAATGTTGTGACTTCACACTGATCATAGACCGATTAAACTTGGAAAAGATCTCTAAAATCACAAGTACAACCACTAGCTCAGCACCAGTGTGTTCACCACTAAACCATGTCCCCAGGTGCCCCATCTGCACAATTTTTGAACCCTTCCAGGGATGGTGACTCCACCACTTCCCTTGGCAGCCTGTTCCCACGTTCCAATGCTTGACCACCCTTTCAGGGAAGACTTTGACCCTACAAATCACTCTGTGCTGTGGGGACACTCTTTTTATGTGAAACTGCAGGATTTTTAAAAGCAATGGCACCAAACCTATCTCAAACTGCATTTTTAGCACGTTTGCTTTCTAAGCTTCACCCTCCTGGCTTGCAGAAATTCAAGACAATTTCTCCTCTGCAGCAGAAACCCAGGATTATTCCTGCACGGTTCGAAACCCTGGGAAGGAGGAGGTGTTCAACATGGATGTTGCCTACTCGGAGCAAGCAGCTGTCCTGCTCAAGGGATCCTTCCTGTCTGAATCCAGGAAGTTAAAGGATGGAAATGCCCTAACAGTAAGCACTGGAGGAATTTTTCTTGTTAGAATTTATTAGTCTTGGCTTGTCAAGGTGGTACAAGGCAATGGGTCTGTGTTTGGTGGTATTTTGGGGTGTGTTGTGCTGTTATCTTTGCAACATTGGGCAAGGATAGGCATTGTGTAGAGGAGGATCAAAAGAAATAACAATTTTATCTGAAACTCCCTTGTTTGACACACATCCTTGTTGTTTCCTCTCAAAAGAGGAGAGTAACTAACTGCACTTTCTTACTCATAATTTTAAAGTTTTCTCCTCTCTGCAAATAAACTGGGCTGCCTCCAAAATTCTACTAGATTGGGGTAGGTATCAGGCTGCCTTTAACTTAGAAAAACTGACATCTCCAGTATGATTAAAGAGCAATATTGAGGAGGGAAAATATTTATTCAGCTGGTGGTTGAGTAGGAGTAGTTTTGGGCATATGTCTGGTCTTGAACACAGCAGGAAGAACAGATGCCTGGTTATGATAAAAAAAAAAAAAAAAAGACTACAGCAAAATTTGTTCACTTGTGGGGTGAATAGAGATAACTTGAGCTGCACCTTTTGTGTGTGTTTCCCTTAGAGATTTAAGATCCCAAAGGGCAGGCTAGGAGTGACCAGGATTGGAGATCTGTCAGCTCAGGACATGAAGAAAATCCCCACACTGGCCCTCATTGAACTGACAGCTCTCTGTGATATCCTGGGCTTTGAGCTGAAGAGAAACAAAGCAGCAAAACTGAAAACAACAGGTTAGTTGTACTCTTTTTTGTGCCTTTTTTTTTTTTTTACGTTCATCTTCTTGTCATAGACTCACCAGTTGTGTTTCAAATGCTAGAACAGAGGGTCTTTGATAAGAAAGCTTGTGACTTGTGAAAGCTTGTGAAAGGTGTGTTTTCCTTGGATTTCTCCTGGAAGTCAGTAGATCATGACATCAAGACCTACTGCCACATTTATGTCTGGCTGCAATTGTCCTGTTTAACTCTTTCTCCAGTATCAGTGTTTACAAAAGTACCATCTTAGTCTGCAGTGGGGGATTTATCCCTTACACCTCTATTAGAGCTGATACAGACTTGGAAATGTTATTTCTGTTGTAGAGAAAAGACTCTTTGGAGTTCCACTCAACACCCTGTTGGAAAATGACCAAAAGCTGCTGCCCAACACCAAGGTCCCTCTGCTACTCCAGGCAGTAAGTTCTCTGCTGGTTTCGTTCACACCTCTGGTCCTCAGAGTCAGGAGTCTGTGCTAAGGGCAGGCTGACTCCTCCTCTGTGCCTAAGAGCTGTTTCCCCCTCTAACAGCTGCTGTCCTGCCTGGAGAAGAGAGGACTTGAAACAGAGGGCATCCTGAGAGTTTCTGGGTCCCAGACCAGAATTAAGGTATGAGCCCTTTAGCATTATTTGGAAGTGTTGGGGGTGATCTGGAAGCATTTGCTGAAGCAAGTGTTTGAATGACCTGAATCATCCCATCCCCTTCCCAGTCCAGCCAGGAACACCCATTGCTGGGAAGCACTGTGGTGCGTGCTGAGGCTCTCTGCACTCTTTTGCCTCCATGTCTCGCCCTCCCAGTGCACAGCTGTCAAATTCCTCTTACATTTGCTCACTAAAGCACGTGATAAACTCCATCTTTCTGATAGAGCCTGGAGCAGAAGCTGGAAAGGGACTTCTACAGTGGCCTGTTCCGCTGGGATGATGTTCACCAGAACGACGTGTCGGGGCTGCTGAAGAGATTCATCCGCGAGCTGCCGGCCCCGCTGCTGACAGCAGAGTACCTGCCTGCCTTTGCTGCTGTTCAGAGTGAGTGCCTGCCCTGCCTGCCCAGCACCAGTCTGGTCTGTGCAAAGCTCCCCTGGCCCTGGGCTGCCCTGTCAGGTGTGTTGGGAGCCTGTGGTGATGGGAGCACAGCGCAGCTGAGGGCTGCAGTCACCGGTGCTCGGTTGAATGCGCCTTTCTGTAGCAGCGCTGTCCTGGGGCCTTCAGTTTTGTGTCACTGGAGCCTGCAAGGTTGCTGCGTTTGTCAGGACAAATTGATCAGTAATGACACACAGACTGAGCTGTGGGAGCTGGCCAGGGCACACAGCCTGCAGGTAATGTGCAGTTCTGCAAGCACATTTCTTTGTTCACTAGTGGGGTGAATAGCGATAACTCGAGCTGAACCTCTTGTATGTGTTTCCCTTCGAGATTTAAGATCCCAAAGGGTAGACTAGGAGTTTGGATGTGCTAATCTTGAGTGCACAAGTTCTTTGTTCAAAAAATGGGGAATTATGGGTTCTTTTGCTGCCCTTCAAGGGCATGAGGGTTGCTGGTTGATTGTGTACTCTAAAAGAAATGAGTCAATCTTCAAAAACATGGGTAGTTCCTTTCTTAAGGACAGTGTGAGTTTGAGTTACCTTATGAAACAAGGTCTCAAATTCTAGATGACCAACCATTCAATAAGTAATTTTCTCATTCCTTGGAGGATTCTTGTGCTCAAATAGAAGGGTCAGAAACCTGAATCCTTTGTCTTGTTGTTACTCTCCTAGATATTCCAGACCTGAAGCAAAGATTGCAAGCTCTAAACCTCCTGATCCTGATTCTGCCAGAGTCCAACAGAAACACTCTAAAGGTAACTGCTTGCTTTTGATTTAGCTGGTAAAACACTGAATCACAGAATTGTTTAAACTGAAAAAAAACCTTCTTAAAATCATTGAGTCCAACCATACCCCCAGCTACATGGCTTTTAAATAGACACCTCCTCTGCCTTGCTGTGCTTTGTAAGAGCTGTGGTGGTTGTTGCTGCCTATTTTTTTTCCTCCTGAGTAGTTCAGCTCCCAGATATTAAAGGTAAGGCTGACTTAGCACCCTGCACACTTCATTTAGAGCACTGGAATAGGTAATTCAGTCAAAGATGATCTGTCACGGCTCTGGTGGAGGTGTGAGGTGAAAGAGATAATCCAAAAAGGTTTAGTTTTCCACATCTGGGAATGGCTTTGAGGGGACACTGAAGGAAAGGGGGGGGGGGGTTTATCTTTGGATTCAGAAACTTTTACAGCTAGAATTTGTAGATTACCACCTGCCAAGGAGTAAAAACTCATCTGTTTCCCACACAGACTGTTTTTCCTGATTCACATATACTGGATAAACCTCTCCTGGTGTGGTTATTTGTTGCTATCCTAGTATTAGAAATTGGTCACTCCACTTCCTGACTGGAGAAATGGGATTTACTGATCTATATCAAGAAAAAGTGCTAATTAATGATCTCTCCAGGAATTGCCATGGTAGTTTTTTGAGCAGTACTAGTAATGGATGGCTTACGTCTCTCTCCCTCTTCTCAGGCCCTTCTTGAGTTCCTCAGCAAGGTGGTTGCCAGGGAAAAAAACAACAAAATGAACCTCTGGAATGTTTCCACAGTCATGGCCCCAAACCTCTTCATGCACAAGGGGCTGCCAAACAAGATCCCCGAGGGGAAGGAGAAGCAGCTGGCGGAGGGGGCGGCTGACGTGGTGCGGATGATGATCCATTACCAGGATCTGCTCTGGACAGTGAGTGCCACGGGAACTAGGCGGTCTGGTGCAGCAGTGTCTTGGTCTTGTTAGAATTGGGACAGGGAAGGGATAGCCTTGGAAATTTCAGAGGAATTGCAAAGCTGTGAGCAAAACCTCTGGCTGAATTCCAAGGCTACCCGTTGTCAAGGTACACTGATTTTTTTTTTTTTTTTGTCTATTTAAGGAGCTAAAGTGATGATCAGGTTCCTAAACGACATCCTTATCTCTGCTTGATTTAATTCCTGTTTTCCCCTTCTCCCCTGCCCAGGTCTCCTCTTTTCTGGTGGCTCAGGTGAGAAAGCTGAATGAGAGCAACAGCAAAAGGTACCAGTTCTGTGACAAGAGGATTAAAAATCTGCTGCGGAAGATTCACACTGATAAAGACAAGGTGGAAAAGAACCAGGGAGAGGTGAGTTAGGGCTTGGGGAAAAACCCAAACCCCTGTGTGGCAGTGCTAAATGTTTAACTGGGAATTCGGAAAGATGAAAGGGGTGATACCCTTGAAAAGAGCAAGAGGGACAAGAAGAAGCAGAATAATGAGGAGCAGTTTCCCAGATGCCTTTGGCCGGGTTGTGGCAAAAGCTGATCTCAAGAGCAAGAGCACTAAATACATTTCAGGCTGCAAAACACTTGGTTAAGAACAGGGAAGAGATCAGGAGCAGAATTTTTGGTTTTCCCCATGTTAAGAGCAGAATTCTTATGGGTCTAAGTGTCCCATGTGGTGGAGCAGATATGTCTGCTGCGATAAAAGCAGACTTGTTTTCATTTTTTAAAGCATAAATTCAGGCAATTGCCTAATTTTCTTTTTGCTCTACAATGTCTGTTAAAATGGCACATAACTTGGTGCTCTCTTTCTTTGGAAAGGACCTTTCTGGAATTCAGAGGCCTGCAACCCAGATCTCTAAATTCCTTTCCAAGTAATTTAAATGAAATTCTGAAGAGTCATTCACACTTGTGCAAAACAGTTTGTCAGAAATTCTTGTGACAAATCCTATTTTCATCTGAGCTAGTGTCAGTGCTGTGTTTGAACAGCAGAGAGCAGCAGCACACGCTGATGGAGAGCACAGGGCTCCTCTCGTGGCCTCAACACCAAACACTGATGATTTATTCACAATGTTCACCTTGGTGCTTCCATAAGCTTTCAACCTGTACTGTAAGAAACAAGCCTAAATTCTCTGAACAGCTGTCTGGACAGGTTTAATTCTTCACACTCCCCAATCTATTTTGAAAGTTAATGTTTTGACTGCCTAGAGTCTTTCTTTAAGCACTTTTTTTTCTTTTTGCCTGCCTTGTTCAGCCTTCCAAGGTTGTGAAGGCCCACGCATCGCTCCTCCTGAAGGACTCCCTGGAGGTGCACTTGAACAATGCAACCAGGGTTGCTGATGTCTTGAGGCAGTTTCAGAAGAACCTGTGCCAGTATGGCTGGAATATTGTTAACACTGTCAACCTCCTCAAGTGGTAAATGGCTTTTTCTCTGCTTAAAAAAGAAAAAAGAAATAAGTGGTCTAGCTGCTGTTTTCTGTCTTGAGGTAGAGGTGAGGTGGAAGCACAGTGGGTCATGAGGGGAGATTGTTCTCTGTTCTAAGCTTAGGAAATGGAGCTGGATGGGGAAGCCAAATTTTATTCTGAGTGATTCTACCCAGTGCTTAGGCTGTCAGCAGGTCAGTGGTGCCCTCTGGGCTGCTGGACACCAAGTGAACTCCAGAATCCTTGCTGAAGGGAAGGGAAAAGGCAGCAACCTTGACCCTGACAAGCAAACCCCCTCCAGCTCTGCTGCAGAAAAGCATCCCCTGTATCACTGCCTGGAGTAGTAATTCCAGTGTGCTTATGTTAATGTAGGGATTTCCTAAAATGAACTCTGCAGTTCCCTCCTGTGCTCCTGTGGTGAATTGCTGAACTAACCCAGAAAGGAGCAGAGGAGCTGCCCCCTCTGTCCCAGCTCCTGCAGGCTGTATTTAGTGGGTAACATGGCAGTGCCTCTCCTGTGTCCCGGGAGGTGTCCAGGCAAGGAGGGTGAGGGGAAGTTGGCTGGATATGGGTCAGCTCACCAACAGCTTGTCTTGTTTTCTTTTTTGCCAGTTCTGGGTGTCCTGCACTGTGCAGGAGGATCAGCAAGGTCTCTGTCCCATGGCCTCTGATCATTGCTGGCCTCTGAACCACAAACAATCCTTTTGAAGGAATATTACTAAACTACCCAGCCTGTCTTTGCAGATATTTAACCTTCAGTGTGATTTTCTTTCTGCAGTAACAACTCCACAGAGTGCACAAACTTGCTGCTGTATGAAGTGGGAGGCAATATTGGTAAGTACAAATGGTAGCTGAAATAAGGACTCTGATATCCAGTTTTATGCTGAGCTTCTTTTAGGAGGTAGTTAAGAAACTTCTCTGGGCAACTGTACCATGGCCTCACCACCCCAACACTGAAGAATTTCTTCCTAATATCTGATGTACATCTTCCCTCTTTCCTCTCAAAGCCATTGCCTCAGATTTGTGGAAATGCTTCTGAAAGGTTGTTATATGGAAATGAATGTGAACAATTCCTAGTTTTTAGGTGGGGGCAAAAGCAAACAAAAAAACAAATCTAGTAGCTAAAAGACTAAGGATATTTAAAAATGTGGGTTTTTCTGAATGTCTTGTTTTTACAGGTGAACATTGCCTGGACCCAGACACTTACCTCTTGGACTTGTACCACATCAACCCCCATGCTGAGTGGATAATTAAGCAAAACCCATCTTATCCTCGGATGTTCTAAGGAAAACACGAGCAAAACAAAGCACTTGGTTGCAGATTTTGGAAGGTGTGGAAATAGAAACTTTCCTGTTGTAGTGTCAGAGCAGACACTGCTTGTTTCTTGGAAGGAAAAGCACCTTTATTAACTGCTTCCACGGCAGCTGGCAGTGAGAGCACAGGGCCTGAAACAAACAGCAATTATCATTGTGTAGCAGAGTTTGCAGGGGGAATGGCTGCTCCTAAACAAAATATCCCCCCCCAAACAAACCCTGAAGGCAAAGCTGCAGTGGTTGTGCAGCAAAGATGGAACAGAAGAAGAAGAGGATCATTTTGAATATGGTGGAAGGCATTTGTGTATCCTGGATTTGCTCTTCTTTTGGAGGAGAGACAGTCAAATGCTGCAGTGGTACTAAGGACATCCCTTGGGTAAGGTCCATGGTTGCCTGTGGCGTGTCACCAGAGGAGTTTATGATCCTGGCTATTAAGCTCCTGTTCCGTTCTTTGAAGAATTAAAAAGGATGTTTCCAAAAAGGCCAGCTGGGATGTGACACCAACACATCATGTATTTCATGACTGCAGTTGAATACATACGTGCAACACAAGAAAATAACTTTCCTTGAAAAAAAGGTATGGAAAATAGAGCAGCCTTTCAGATGTGCAGTGTGACAGGAAGGTGCCTGTCCCATGCTGGTAATGCACACCCAGATTGCCACTGATGAGGGTCAAACATGCATTTATTTGGATGGACAACCTATATATCAAAGGCAGCACAGGAAATATGCTGAAGCTGATGTGAGGTTGGTAATCTGACCTGGCCACGTGAACTGAACTTCTGTGTGGAAATTCTGTGTGAATGTGTTTGTTCAAAATCAACAAGCCTGCCCTGAGACGCGGGGTGGCTGAGCTGAGCTGAGCTGAGCCCTCACTGCTCTGGCTGCACATTTCCATTGCACTCAGCACAGCGTGGTCACTGTGGGCTGGACAGTGAGGGTAGAGCAGAACACTCATGCCTTGCTGCTGCATCCTCATCATCATCATCATCATCATCCAACCTCAGCTCCAAGAGCACCATGCCTGTGAGGAGGGCTCAGAACTGTTGCTTTCCTTCGTGGTGATGCTGAAATACCTCAGTGAGGGACCCCACAGTGCAGTGTGAGAGGTGAAACACCCAGACTGTCTGGAAATGTGGACTTCTTTCTATAAATACAGTTTTTAAACATGGTTGGATATTTATTCATGTGGCAGAAGCAGGGCTGCCCTGCAAGTGTATACTCAAAGTATTTCATTTGCCAAATCCCAGCTGCACTAGTGACAATCTCCAGTATTATTTCTTTTGGTAGAAGAGTTTGTTTCCATTGCAATCTGCATTTTCCCTCCTCTCCTTTTTTTTCCCCCAGGATGAAGTGTAGCTTTGTTCCTCATTCATTATCTCAAACTCCTAGATTCTGTTCTTCACTCTGTGATTATTCTGTCTGTGGGGTTAAATCCTCTTGGTGGTTGAGAACCTTGAGGAACAGGTGAGCCACAGTCCATATCCTTTCCAGCTTTCTGTGAATTCTGTGTGAGTGGTGCAGATATCTTAAAATCATTCCTCTATTAGAGACTCTGTCAATTATTTTTGGTTGAGATGATGCAGATGCATTGACTGGCTGGATCACCTTCATAGATGTCTTCTTAAGAACCTGCAATAGACCCTCCCAACCCTCACCCAAGTGTCAACAATTCTTGAGATGCCTCTTTTATAGGCTTAAATTGTGCCTGGAAGAGCCTGATTCTTTTCCTTGAGACTGGGTGATTTATGTCTCTGGAAAGATCAAGCTGCTTTAAACTGGGGCTTTAAAAACCAAAGGTACCTATTCAGCATCCCTTCTGGAATTCTCTCTGGCAGTGATGGAGTAAAGATGGCAAAGAGGAAATGCCAGAGGTGTGATACCCTGAGAAGTACCAAAGGTATCGCTGTGAGCTCAAAGTTCCTTTGCAAGCTGAATTACACCCTGCAGATCACACGGTGCTGCATTTTTTCCACCCCTCACATGCTGGTTTATTAAATATTCTGTCCGTGTGTATGGAGGGGTCAAGACTGCATCACTGCTGCTGTGAACTACAAATGAGTGGGGTTTATTGAACACCAAACAATGTGAATCAGTGCTGTGAAAACAAGGTTAATGGGAGATTCTCATGAGACAAATATCAGGTTTAAATATGAAAGGAAATGTAAAAAAAATAAAAAAATAAAACAAAATAGCTCTTTCCAGATGATGGATATGCTTTTAAATTTTTTTCCTATCTTTGTATCAAAAAGTGTAAATTTTTCAGTCAATGATGTGCAACACACTCCTTGAAGGATGGCTTTTAATACCTTTTATTTTTTATGATTTTTTAATTCTGTATATAAATTTCATTTATTCGGTGAAACAATAAAAATACAGTAAAATCTCTTGGCTGCATTTCCATTCGTGCTTGAGAACAAGTTAAACGGCACCACATCTGTGCATGCAGCAGGATTTGTCTCATGCCTGGCGAGGGATGAAGAGGAGGAGGTTTGTGTTGCAGCCTCAGGAGCAGCTCCTGTCTGGCTGATCCTGGGGCATTGCTGCAGAAGGGTGATCCAGGGGGAGGAAGAGGAGGTTGGTGCTGGGTATAAAAAGCCCAGGGAAAGGTGGATGGGAGCAGAAGGTGAGCACTAAGGATTAGTGACTTCGGAAGGAAGAGGAGCAGTGGTTCAAGATCTCAGCTTGAGGAAATGTGTCCATATCCCGTGAGAATTCCCCTTCCCACCCCCTCAGTCCTGCTCAGCTGAGCTGTGCTCAGGGGCTTGGGTGCTGGACCAGCCAAGAATAGCAGGAATCCAGCCTGGATCTTTGGTTAAATCACAACTAAAAGTGTTCAATAGTGATGAAATGCGGTGTGAATCACTGTGAAATGTTTAAAAGCAGTGCAGCAGCCTGGCCAGCAGTGCTGCTGGTAAAGCAGGGCTTGCTCTCCTACCCAGACACAAAAAGAAAGGGGGAGGAGGATCCAAGCAGCTTCAAAAAGCTTCCAGAGCAATTATCTGAGGAAAACACCAGTTTATCAAACTCATTCCACCCATTCATCTTCAGTAGTATCAAAGTGCTAATCTCTCCCATCCCCAAGGGCTTTTGTGATTGATCATTACACAGCTCTGCCCTGCTCAGAACAGAAGCCCAGGATTTATTCTGAATGCAACTGTATGTTGTGCTGAGATAAGAGACAGAGCATAAAAGAACCTTGCAAATGCTGGTTAAACGTAGTTGTGGATGAAGTGGAACTGAAATATCAAAATAATAACAATGATTTTTAAAAAGTAGTTTAAAAAACATAGAGTCTTCACAGGAGCAAGTGACGCTTCAGCTCTCGGAGGGAAATGTCACAAGTAAATGCATTTCCTGGAGCAAAGTAAGTGACAGCAACTATTGTTGTGAATGAAATACAACTGCATTTGATTAAATCTATTTCTTTCCCCCCATGCACTCCCCAGTGCTGAAAACAAGACAAGTGACATCAGTGGTTTTGCACGCTGAGAGGATGGAACCCTAAAGTCCTCTCCAAATCCTGTTTGCACATGAGGGCTGCACATGTCTCCATTGTGGGGGGAAATAGAGGCTGAAGTTCGATGTTTTAAGTCACTGGAAAAGAAAATGTGCAGCTGCACTGCCTTACCAGATGGGAGAAGGCCTGGGCAGTCTCTAGTCCCTCCAATCTCAGGTTTGTATGGGTTTTTGCTGTTTGTGGTGGCAGACAGCCGTTGCCAGAGCAGCTTTGTGCTGGTTGTCCTTCCCCAGGACAGGAGGAACCCTCCCCTGCCAAAGTCCTTCCCCCAGCACCTGGACCTGGCAGCATCCACTGAGCTCAGGGGGTTGAAGCCTCCCCCTCCACACTAAGCTCTGTTCTCTAGCTCTGGCCGGGGGCTGACCCAGGGAATGGGAATGGAGGAAGGTGTTCCTTTTCTCCTTAGTCCTTGGAAGTGATGATGTTTGCATCTCTGTGACCATCTTGGACCTCTGCACTTTTCTAGCTGGTGAAGTTGCAGGGGGAATAACCAAGGGATAAAGCAGGAAAAGAGGAAGAAACCCAACAGAAATGCAGGGTGTGGGTGTACCTCTGTGGGTTGTGTGTCATTTTGTTTGTTTTTCAGGGTTTGGAAGAGACACAGAGGTACATGAGTTCTGCTGCCCTCTCCTCACTCATCCCAAACCTTGCTCCTGGCAGGCTGTAGTAGCAACCTGCTTCAGAAATTCCCTACCCTGTGCAGGATGAGGATGAAAGGTTGGTTTTCCCTTGCTTTCAGCTCTTGCCAGCGTGTCCTTTCTGTGCTGGAAGGGTGAGGTGAGCCCTGAGTGCTGAATATATTTCTTGTTTGTCCATGTGTGTGGATGGAAGCTCCAAGCTGAGCACAAACTGCTCATGCCTTGTATTGAAAATCCTTTGAGCCTTACCTAGGGTTTTAGAACTCCCAAGGAGTGTGGTTATCCATAACCCACTGGTGTCCCCTCCCACCTCAGCTTTCTGCATGTGCCCGGTCAGTGCAGGAGGACAGGGCCACCCTCACCTGCCCTGGGGACTCTGGTTCAGCCTTCTCTGGACACAAGCACAGCCACAAAGTGGAATAATTGCCTTTTACTTACAACAAACTGGCAGAGCTGTCTCAGGGCTTCAAGAGATACAATTAAAGATTTTACATTGTTTTCTCCAAAAGGAGAAATAGACCTGGGGGTTCCCTATTAGTCCTCCTGATTCTGCATCACCCTCTCAGAGCATGTTGTTGTGGGTTGCATTTATTATGAGCCACTTATTATCCCTAATTGTTGAGCAGGGGGTAGGGCTCTCGGTAACAGGCAGAGTTGTGACTTGATGAACACTCAGCTGTCTCTATTTGAGATAAAATTACTGTAATTAACAAATCGATCAACCCTACTTTCGCTTTGCCTGCCTGGGACAGAACAAATGGGCTGAATGAGACCTATTTAGCACAAAAGTAGAGAAAGGGGTTTGCAGACCTCAGGATACACAGACTCAGAGCTTTTTTTTTGTCACACGCTGCTTTTAATGGTAATGTCACATAATTGTCTCTTGTTAGGCAATTTTGTCTCCAATAAAAAGGCACCCACGCTGCACTTTGCTCAGCTCAGCCCAGCAAGGCAGAGTCAGTGGGTGAGCAGCCAGGTGGGTTGTTGGGTTAAAACCTCCCCCTCCAGCAGGGCTGGCTTGGATTCCCTGGGTGCTGTGCTCCCTTGTGGTTCTTACCAGGTTGTTTGCAGAATTTATGTCTTTGAGAGTAAGATTGATTCCTTAGGTTGTTTTTAGTCGAGCAGATGTCACCATCTCCAACTTCCCAGTTGCTGCTCCTCACGTCGCTTTGCTGTCTGAGGGTATCTGTGCTTTTAGCTCCAGGAATCCTCCCAGCTTGCTGGTGTGGGAAACACTCATCCCCAGCTCTTCTTCCAGAGCCATGTGCTGTCACAGAAGCATTTAGTGACAGGAATTGGTCCCTCTTTATCAGTTTCTCTGGGTCTGGATTGAATGCACTTGAGACAATAGTTCATGTTCAGACTCAGGTGTTTATTATTTCTTGTCAGTGAAACAGTCTCACTGCTGTGAGTTCAGCAGCTTTTCATTAGAAGGCACAAAATGGCCAACAATCTCTTGTTCCAAGGCCTTTTAAGAGTAAACTATCCAATTAAGAACTGACTCCTAGTTTTTTTTTTCCATTTTAACCCAATGACTGATTGCAAAGTGCCCCAATAGAGACTTTTCTGCCCAATTACAAAATGCCACCCAAACCCAGGAAGAAGAAGGCAGAAGAAAATGAAGAAGAACACCCTGCCTCCACCCTAAAACCTCCATCTTGCTTCATATCTATTTCTATATTCTAAACCCCCAAACTCTAAGTTTTCTGAGAGTTTTTAAGAATAGAGAATCTCTTTAGAATAGCGATTCCTCTAGTCTAAAACCCCAAACTCTGTGATATTACACACTTCTAACCAACTCCACACCCACAATCCCAGTGCTGTCAATCAATTTTGGAAGTCTTCTCCACAGCCTCAGGTCACATGCAGTGCTCTCTTGCCAGCCCGTGCCTTTCAGCACAGAAAGTTTAAAATTCTCAGCATCCAGGATTCCAACACCTCTTGAAGCTTTTGTGGTGTGTCTGTCGCTCTGGGAAGCTGACACTGCGTGTGCTGTCACTCATCCTCCCTGCCTGGCCACGCCAGGATTGTGTCACATCCACACCCTGGGGTGATCCCATTGAGGGGGTGAGATGCTGGAGGGCCAAGGAAATGCTCTGCTTCACTGTGTTCTGCCCTGCTGGGAAATGAGATGGGAAACACCAGATCTGCTACATCTGGAGAGGGTCTGGAGCAGCTGAGGGAGCTGGGGTTGTCCAGCCTGGAGAAAAGGAGGTTCAGGGGGGGACCTTATCCCTCTTTACAACTACATGAGAGGATATAGCCAGGTGAGGTTGGTCTATTTTCCCAGGTAACAAGTGACAAAATAAGAGCAAATGGCCTCAGGTTGTGTCAGAGGAAGTTTAAATTCAAGAATAAGAAAAATTTCTTCACTGAAAGGATGGAACAGCTGCCTGGGAAAGGGGTGGAATCACCATCCCTGGCAGTGCTCGTGAGATGTGTGGCGGTAGCACAGCAAAATGAGTCTGTGTCAGCCTCGGGTCTCTCAGGAGGATGAAGCTGCTGCTCCTGCCAGCTGTGGTTGTTCTTGCTGTGCCAGCTCACCTAGGTTTGCCTGCTCACGCTGGGTGAGACCATCACAGTCACATTTATTTCAACAGATTGTTAAAAAAATAATCTGTAAGTGCTTCAATGAACTGAACTGCTTAACCTGGAGAGTTGTTTTCATTCTGGCCCTCTTTGTGTAGGGCAGAGGGAGCTCATCCTCGCTGTCCCCGCGCCTGCAGGCAGCAGTGAGGGGTGACGAGGCTACTGGGGCAGATGGATAAATGGCAGCCAGAGTGTGTCTGATGGCTCAGCACTTCAGAGGGCCTGCTCACCACTGCCTGGTTCTGTGGCGGGTTCTGTGGCTCTCTCCATTTCGGGGCTGCTCTGCTCTGCTCTGCCCCAGGGCTGTCCATGGCTCTCCGCCGGGCATCTCCATCCCGCCCCGGAGCAGCCCTGGCTGGGAGGGACAGCGAGTGATGCTGTGACTGTCACACAGGAGCGGGGAAAACCCGTGTCGAGCCGTCAAAGGCAGAGCCAGGAGCATCTGAAAGCTTCATTAGCAGGGCTTTGTTCTGACGGCGCAGTCAGGCGGGGGGATGATGCCGGCAGTGTTATCAGCCGTGTGCAGGAGGCGGTTGCGTAGCAACCCCGATTGGGGGACCGGGCCGCCAAAAGAAATACTCATTTTCTTCAATTTGGAGGCATTTCAAACAGGAGTTCATCGCTGATGGAGGATTTGCTTAGGTTTAACATCTCTTCAAGAGATGGCAGCTGGTGTTGGCCTTGTTTTAGCATCATGTAGGTGCACACTCACCAGGCAAATGAACCTACGAAAATCCAGGTTTTGTTTGGGTTTTCATACGCTGGTTTCCATCCCTCTGTCCTGCTGGGGCTTGAAATGGGATGAGGATGGGAAATTTCATTGCTTCTTTCAGGCCTGATGTAAAGGCATCTCCAGGGAGCCCTTCTTGGTGCCACCTGGGTCCCTGCAGGTGAGGAGGGTGATCGTGGTCCCTCCTCCCTCTGAGCCCTGTGCTGCTACTGCATCTCCCTGCCAGGCTGCAGAATTGGCCAGACTTCAGAGAAACCACAAACCTGCCATACCTTTGAGGCTGTTAAGGAGCCCTGGATGTAAGAAGAGGAAGGAGATTTATCAATTTGCTTTTGTTTGCACGCTGAGATATTGAGATTGAGGCAAGCAGAGGCTGCCCAGGCCTGGTTTGAAGGGCAGCATGATTATATGGTGCAAGCAAAAACCAAATCCCAGCTCTGAGTGGGACTGCCAAGTGTGCAGGCAGGGCAGGGCATCCTGTGGTCTCCCTGTCCTGCTGCTGCTCTGGCTGCTTCACACAGAAGGGGCTCAAAGAGCTTTTTTAAACTTCAGCTTTGGTGTGACCTCTGCAGTAAGAGCAGTGGGGTCGAGTCAGTCTGCCCTGGAAGAGAAACTGGGATGCCCAGACATCGTCAGGGTGTCCCTAATGGGTTTGTCTAGATTTTGGTAGAGGGATTCACTTTCTCCATGTGCCATCTGTCTGGATGATGTACCTGGCTCTCCAGAAACCTGTGTGGATTTGCACTCCCCCCTTGTCCACTCCTCTCTGATGCCTGGAACAGACAGGGCATGCCTGAGAGCTCCCAACTGGGAAGATTAATGGGGAATTAACAACTACAAGATATTTATTGTGCTTCTGTGGCCCCATACAGCAACGTGGAAATCCCTGTTTTATTCTTTGTTCACCTGTTGCTGTCTGAATTGCCAGGGTGAGCAGGCAACAGCAGGAGGGTGCTGGTACTGGCACTGGGATCCGTGCTGGAGGAGAGATCAAATGAACATCCTCTGTGTGGCCCCACCTGCTGAGACTGTGGAGAAATGTTCTGTTTCTGATCAGCTTGTGCATCGAGTGACAGCAAGCCCAAAGAATATTATTTGTACATGGAAAACTCTTTTCTTTGCTCTGTCCTCTGTCCTCAGCCTTTCAATACTGAACAATAATACATCTTCCCTTCTTATTAACAATTCAGCTTGAAGACTGATTCAGATTAACTTGGTCTCTCATTGTATTAAGCACTTTAGGGAAAAAAAGCCATAGGAGCTCAGGATGTTTATGAAAAGCAATTTCCTCAATGCCAGGCAGTTTAATAACTCCATGGCCATGGCATTCAGGCTCTCATTTATTTTAAACTGTGTTTCCAAACTGTGACGGGTCAATAATAAATAAGGCAGGGTGACAGATTTTGTGTGGAAGGGAGCTAAAAGGAAAAAGGCACTTTCAGACAGGAGCACAGAGAATAGTGTGGTTCTTGGGTCTGACAAATTAAAGGCTCATTTGAAAAACAAATTCTTCTTCTAATCAATATATCCCTACCAAACTACGGAGAGCAAGTGAAATTTTGGAGCTATACATGGCAAAACCGAGAAGATTTTGATCCTTTCTCATCCAAACTGTTTCCTTGTAACAATAAAATGATTCTTCTATGTACTGCTCTGGATTTTGCCTTTAATCAAGTTCCTGGTGGAAGGAGACACATAGCCCCAGGCAGGCTTTTGCACCTGAGACCTCCAATCTACTCAAGCAATAAATACAAACATCACAGAGTGTTTCAAATGACTTGTTAAAATATTGGAAATCAGTACCTTGTAGGAAACAAGGTGAGTTAATAGTATTTGTTGAAAACACCTTTGACAAACCACGTGGGACACTGAGCAGGTCAAGTGGAATGTGTAGCAACATTCACCTATCTCCTGCTTCCCTCTGTGGATATTCAGGCAGAGGTTTTGGCGGGCTTAGGTTTTATTATCTCCCCTTGAAGCCTGGAACAGGCAGAAGAACGGAGCTGAATTGCTCTGTGCTGTGTTCTGCTCTGCTTGTGTGAACTTTGGGCTCTCCAGCTCAGGAAGGGCTTTTCTTCTGCGTGTCCCATGCTCAGGGCAGCAGGTTCAAAATGTAAATAAGCTTCAAAAAACTGGAATACTCAGATTGTTGTTAGTGTACAGGGATTGAAAAATTGATTTCTGTTGGTCACATACCCTTTCAGATTTCTCCTGGTACAAAGAAACCAGGTTTCTCTATGTGAAGCATGAAGTGCTGGGGATTTTTCCTGAATTATCCAAATATTGAACTTGATTAAACCCAACAGATGTATCTGTTGGATAACTTCTGTGAGTAATTGGGCAGGGAGGTTCTCTCTGCCATTCCCGCCCAGCTGGAAGTTGGGCTGTGGCTGGCCAGGGAGCTGAGCTGCTTCTGCTTTTATTTTGGTTAAACAGAACATTTATAAATCAGGTGCTCAGTCTGAGTGTTTATTTAAAAGTCCTAACATTTTCCTTAATGTTCCTGAGTGCTCACTCATTAGAAGCTCACACTGTGAGCCCTTAGGAATTCATGAGATGTTTTCTGTATCTGGGTACTTTAAATAAATCTCACAAGTGCAGGCTGCAGGGCCTGGCTAGATGAACTGTTCTGAACTGGCTTCCCACACTAACCTTCCCCTTCTCCAGCTTGGCAGGAGCAGCTGCACCAAAATCTTGGGTCTTTTGCCTGTTGGTGGACTTACCTGTGGATTTTCACATTTGAAACAGAGCCTTCAGTGGTCAGGATGACACTGGGGCTGCAGGTGATGCTGTCCCCAGAGGTGAATAATGGGGTGGTTGGGGTGAGCCTGGCTGGGTGCCAGATGTTCCCTCAAGCTGCTCCATCACTCTCCTTCTCCTCCTGGGCAGCAGAGAGAAGATGGAGCAAAAGGCTCCTGGGTTGAGATCAGGGCAGGGAGAGATCTCTCACCTTTACCACTGCAGGCAAAATAGACTTGACTTGGGGAAATTAGTCCAATTTATTACCAACAAAATCAGAGTGGAGTAATGGAAAACACAAACAAACCCTGAAAATACCTTCCCTCCACCCCCTCTTTTTCCTGGGCTCAGCTTTACTCCTGGATTCTTTCCCTCCTCCCCACAGTGGTGCAGGGATGGGGTTGTGGTCAGTTCATCACACACTGACCCTGCCGCTCCTTCTTTCTCAGGGGAGGACTCCTCACAGTCCTCCCCTGCTCCCTCAGGGGGTCCCTGCCATGGCAGACAGCTCTCCAGAACTTCTCCAGGACTGGCCTTTCCCACAGGCTGCAGCTCTCCAGAACTTCTCCAGGACTGGCCTTTCCCACAGGCTGCAGCTCTCCAGAACTTCTCCAGGACTGGCCTTTCCAGCTTTCCATGAACTGCTCCAGGGTGGGTCTCCCATGGGGTGAGAAGTGTCCTCCTTCAGGGCCAGGCTGCTCCAGCCTGAACCCCGTTGGCATCACAAATTCTGCTCCAGCACAGGCTCCTCCACCCATGGGGCCAAGGTCCTGCCAGGAGCTCCAGCAGGAGCTCTCTCTCAGTGCTCTAGCCCCTCAGTGAGGCTGCGTGTGAGACCAAGACCTGGAGAAGCAAACCCCAGCTCCTGAACGTCCAAGGAAGGTCAGGCATAAAAATATCTCCATCCCTGCCTGCTTCCTCCCTCCTGCCCTGAAGCCCAAGATCTCTCTGACCCAGTGAGTCAGGACTCTGGGCAAGGATCTCTCCCGTGAGAGTGCTGCAGCTGGCAGGGCAATGAGACAGAAATGTGATGGACCCTGAGCTGCCCTTTGCTCCTCTGCTCCTGCTCAGTGCCCACACACTGCCCTGGCCCTGGGAACACTGCAGCAGGAGGCAGAGTGATGCACAGGGACACACTTCCCTCCTCTGCTGTTTCAAGGACCCGATTTTTTAAACCTTCCGTTACAAAAGTGCTTACACTGGCAAGGATTAAGTGGGAAGAACGTGGTATGCCTCATCCCCCTGCAGTCCTATCCTCAAGGATGTCTCTGCTCTCAAAGCCATTTCTGAGCCACCTCTTGGTGGTTTGGCTGCAGGGCACTGACCAGGGGCTGCCAGGGAGTCTCAGTGTGGGGAGGAGGGATGCCTGCATTGCTGCATCAGCTGACCAGAGCCTGCATTGCTGCCTGATGCTTGGCTGCTTTTGTTTTCCCTTGGTTTAAAGCCATCCCGCAGCATCTGGGGATTCATTTTGCTCAGATGTGCTACTTACATTTGTAAGATTTGTAGAGAGTGAGAATTATAATCTCAATTCATAGTAATATTTCCAGGCAAAGATTGCGGGTGCTTTTTTTTTCCTGTCTCTTCATGTTTTGGCTCACAGAGGATTTGCTTTCTCTCTGGGTTTGCAGGGATATGATTTCTTTGTCTGATTTTCCTTCCCAAATATCCTGTCAGCTTCATACTGAAGGAAAACTTCTGTCTGAAAAATAGAGTCCTACCTTATTTTAGGTTTCCCCGCCCTAATCTCTGGCCAGGTCGCTGGAATTGTATGCAAAAATGATGGAGACAGGAGATAATCTGCCAGTCTTGACTTCTGGTGGTGACGTCCCAGCTGTTTCCAATCTTCACCCTGCTGGAGAATCATTTCCATGATGATAATAATTTGTCAGCTTTTAATCTCCCAGTGCAGATGTGACAAAATAGTTTCATAATCCGCTTGCGTGCATCAGGCTGCTCTCTTCTATTTTGGGAGAGCGGGGCTGACTAATGTGCAGCTCTGGCTGATGGTGTGTGACACTGCTGTGCCAAAGGCTGTCACGGTGCAGCAAACGCCTCCAGAAAGGGGGTAAGTGCAGGGATTTTTTAGTATCAGTTGGAAACTCAAAGCAAAAACATCACAAAAACGCTGGAGAGAGCCCTGAGTTGTGACTCACAGGAGTCGCTGTGGCTGTGCTGTCACCGGGGCAGAGCAGGGGAGGGACACCCTCCGTGCTGTCCCTCTGCAGCCTGGCCCGTGTCAGCGGGGCTGGAGGGAAACCAAAAGGGGCTCCGGGCCAAAAGCAGGGCCTGGTGACTCACTGATGCTCCAAAGGGGACAGAGCAGGCAGCGGCTGTCCCCCTGTCACGAGGGATGCCAGCAACCCCCAGCATGCCCAGGGACAATTCCATGAGTCACTTGTGGGATGAGAAAGTGGAGGGATAATGGGGAACAGTTTGAGCCTTGTGGCATCTGAAGTGTGCTTTGCTTGCGGGAAGGGGATAAAGCACTAAAATCTAATGGAGCTGCATTGAGTGTGGGGGAACATCGGATCACATGGCTGAATATCCCATCTTCACTTGCACACTTGACTGTGTGTGCTCATCTGATTTGGTCTCCTTAAAGCTGAGAGAAAGATTTATCCCAAGTAAGAGTCTAGACATTCACTTGTTCCTAAATAGCCAACTGTGTTTAATTGTAAAAATAATTGAAATTTCAATAATGTGCAGACAATTTAATATGAAGATGAAATGTGGCTGGAATATAATATGATAATATCTTGATCAATCAAGGAATTTAGTTTCGGGAAGTAGCAGTATGGGGGGAAAACAGCAAAAGTCCTCCTTGTCTTGAGAGCATATTTGGTTCAATTAGAAAGCTGGTAGAAAGAAAATGCATTTTCCAATTGTGCTTCATGAATCCACTAACAAGTTTGTGAAATGTGTGCATGGGAGGTCCTGACAATGTTATTTTCCTAACAGTAATAATACTTAAATATAAGTAAAGATGGGAACTAGTCCAAAGCAGAGCCCAGGCATAAATCCTACAATTTATCATCTGTGTTCTTCTGGAAACAAGAAGTGACTGGCATACATGCTTAATTCAAACTAAATAGCCTATAAAACAAGCTGCCTAAGGCGAATAATAATAATAATATCAGGAGAAATGAATATAAGGATGATTGAATACAGGATATGCTGAGGAGTGAATATGGGATATAGATACATATCAGGGATGAGCTGCTGCTTATGGTATGCTGGGAACTCCAATCCATCATCTGACCAGAGAATATAATGCAGTTAGAATCAAAAAAGATGCCTCTGTCTGAAGCAATGCAGAGATGTTATAAACCAGCAAATGCAAATAATTAATCAAAAGCAGCGAGCGGGCCAAAGTAGAATATCATCAAGCCATAATTCAAATCACAGTTGTGATTATGAGAAATAACCTTAAATCTGCTATTTAATTTATATTAAGCTCCTGACACCCTCTAGGATGGGGCACACAAGCCTTCTCAGGCTAATATGATAATAGAGAAAATATTACGTTCCTTAGAAATGTCAGGAAGGGTATTAACCATGGGAGGCTCTCAGATCTGCACGTATAAACCATGTTCTCTGCACCCAAACACTGCCAGGTTTCCTGGGACTAAGTGCTCCTCGTGAGAGACCCCAGCTCAGGCTGGCTCAGCACTCCCATCACCTTTGAGGTCCCTCTTTTGGTGTTGCCCCACGGCTGCTGTGTAGCCTGATCCTTTTTGCTTGCCAGGAAAAAAGAGAGATCCCCTGAGAGACCTTGCTGAGCAAGGCTGGCTGCAGCAGCTCCTGCTGACTGAGTCTCGGGTGCCTCAGGGTGGGATGGGGGTGCCCAAGCAAAGCACTGAGCTTCAGAAGAGATCCCAGACGGGTTTGGGTTGGAAGGGACCCTAAAAGCTCATCTCCACCCAACCCTGCCACGGGCAGGGACACCTTCCCCTGGAGGAGGTTGCTGCAAGCCCTGAGGATGATCTGACACCCTCAGCAGCCCAAGGTGTGTGCAGAGAGGTGTCTTGCACTTGCTCCCAGAGCCTGGGAGTTAGACACAAGCTGATCCACAGCATGAAGCCTTTTCCAGCCAGGTGCAGATAGAAATATCTTTGTAGTAAGATTGTAGGCTTGCTTCATTTAAGGAGCGACTGACTCCTGTGCCTGGGAATTGAGCAGCTTCCTTCACCTTCCCCTGCTTTGTGAGTGTGTGTGTGTGTGTGTGGTAAATGACCTTTGGAATGAAAATATTAACAGAAAAGGAAAACATGATTGTAATTTAGGAAATGTTAGCCCAGCTGCCTCTGGGGGGGAACAGACCTTTCAGCCCTGCAAGCTGATACATTGCTGGGTGCCTGCATTGACACAGGTGCATTTAAAGAGTCAATTAGGGGGAAGCTGTGTATTTACACAGCCTGGATTAATTTCGTATTTTGGCAACTTTCTTTTTAAACAGTTGAGACTAGTGATGCTGCTCAAAGAGGTTGCTTGTTGAGAAAGGGCTGGAGGAGGTTCCAGAGCAAGGAGGTGAAGCCCAAACCTCTGGTCACAGAACATTTGGGTGGTCACTGCACCCTGAGAGAGCATCAGATTGAGCAGCCCCTGCCTGTGATAGAGCAACCCTTGATGGTGGGATTTGGGCTCTGAATGTTGGCAAATGGCTGCAAATACCTGTCAAACTTCAGGGATGTTTTCTGCAGGAGAACAGTGGAAGTGGGTGCTCTCTTGGCGGTTGCTTTGTGCAATTCTATTTCCTGGGTAAAACCCCTGACTTTCTGTCTTCATTACTGGCCAGGGGCTTCCACATAGGGGCTATTAAAATCTTAAAAGACTCTCTTTGAGGCAGATCAATGCAAAATGAAATGGAGGAAAATTGCTTATTGCTGAGGAAAATACAGCACTGTGAATAACAAGGAAGAAAATGCAGCTGAAGGCTCAAATTGAATCTCTATTATGCCTGTGATTAAAGATAATGTGCTATGAAAGGGGGCTACTGGAGGGTTTCTGTGCTAGGTTGGATGGCTAAAAACATGGTGATTGTGGCTGCTGGGCCCTCATTGGCCTGGGTTTGATATCAAAATTATAGGGCTATTACCCAGAAATGGGTTTGATGTTCTGTCTGAAAGGCAGAGCCCCTCCACAGCCCAGCTGGCTGGGGGCACTCCTGCCTGGGGCTTGGAAACTCTGTCTTTCTATTTTCCCTGGCAACTCAGGGTTTGTAGTTCTTTGCATAACACTTTTGGGGTTGTTTAAAAGGCTTAAGAAATTAAATATGGGTAGTTCCTTCCAGTCACCTACATTCCCATGTAAACCTCCAGAGAGGTCCCTCGAGGGACTGCTTTGTTTTAAAGCCAGGGATTTTTCTTGTTTATTTTAATGAAGTTGATGTCCTTTATTGATGAGGGTGATGTACGGAGTGACAGCACAAGATTTGTGATGTTTTCCAGAATAAACTTGCATGTTTGTAAGTAGCTGATATTGCAAGCGGTGGCTGAAGATTTGTATTTAGCAAACTTAATTACATTTGAAATGAATTTGGGCTTGAACTTGGGAGATACTGCTTTCTGTTTGAAACAAAACTGTTCTCTAGGATGAGAAGAAGATCTCAGTGACATGTTTGTATTTAGTAAGCTCAAGGCACTTTTCACAAACTTCAGAACCATTCAGCATCACAAGTTGTTTTCTCCAGGAAATCTTTCCTGCTCTGCATCCTCAGCCCCCACAAGCCTCGACCTGGGAATTGCTGCTATCAGCTGCCAGCAGTGTTCTGCTCCTGGCTTATCTGCTCCTGGCACAAAAAGGACACTGACAACTGCTAATCAACCTCGAGCACAGAGATCTCCCTGAAACATCAACAGCATCTGCACTGCTCCCTCTTCTTTATTTCCTTCTCATCTTACTGGAGGGGGGAGCATCCTTTGCTGTCTGCAATCTCCTAAGGTTAAAAACTGGAGCTCAGTTAATTATGCTCATTGAGCTGCTGCATCTACATTTAGCTGAACCTCAATTTGAAGAACGGAGCAATTTGAATTTGGAGTTTTCTGTTACCCACCTAGCTTTTAGCACTAAGGCCAGCTATCCCTGGCACCAGTAACAGCGGTGTTTGTACTGCTGCTGGGTGGTGTAGCTCTGCTTCCAGCCCCTTTACTTTTGGGGACCTGCTGCAAATCTTGTTTCCTTGGAGCTCCAGCCTGGTTGGGGGCTGTTTGGTGTCACCTCTGGGTCACTCTCTCTATTAATGCCAAGGGGTTTTTTGGTGACCCACAGAACACAGCGCCACTGCAGGTGCCAAGGGGCTCGTGTGACAAACTGCTTCTCAGCAAAGGACAAGAGGAAAGATGCTCTAGTGAGATCTACATCCTGTGCTGGAGGACAGGCCAAGTTGGGATTTGGTCTGTCACCCACACAGGTATCTTGGAGCTGACCAGTTCTCTGACCTTGGTGTTTCTTGGATTATTTCATTTTAAAAAAATCCACACAAACAAAACTCAGATTTTCTTTCAGTATTCCTGCCACCACTCCTATTTCTCCTGCTGCTCTGGCTGTCATTGCCTGTGACATTAATGTCCCAGTTGTCATCAGTGCACTAAAACAGGGCAGGAACAGCAAGGGTTTCTGCAGCAGTGTGGAACCAGGAGAGGACTCGGGGTCCTGGGGACTGGAGGCATCTAGGGAAGGTTTGGCTGAAGAACTTAAACGTGTGTTTGGTGTTTCTGTGATTTTACTGAAAAGTCACATAATGGCTGCAAGGTAAACCTCAGGCTCTCAGTTCTGTGCAATCTTTACTGTCCTTAAAGAAGGAAAAGGGATCTGAAGAGGAAGGTGCAGCTCGTGGTTCCAGGGGGGAAAGGCGCCAGTCACTGGTACTGCAGCACTCTCCAGCATGGCTCAGGTGATGTTCAGCTCTGTGGTGAGGACAAGGCAATGACTCCTGCCTTGCCCTGTGGCTCTTGTATGACTGGTTCATGCACATTTCCCAACAGCTCCTTGTGGCTGATGGAAAAGCCAGTGTGTGTCCACAGAGAGGTTCAGCCTGGCCGTGTCACACCCTCCCATGTCTGGTTATTTAATGTGAGCAAACAAGGTCAAAGATAAAATAACTCCCCCTCCCCCTTTCACAATCCTTCCACTGTAATTTTTAAAGAGCCAGCCATGTGTGAGATCAGGCAAAGGTTAAATTGTCAGGCTCTCTTAGCAAAGGAGAGATTTGACTCCTAGCCTGAGGCAGGGTTATCTACCCTGAGCTGTTACATTGCTTGTTAGATCCTGCTTTTTCATAGCCAAAACATATCAGCAGCACAGCCCCACTAGCCCTGCTGGCTGTGAGGGGTGCTGGCTTTAATTGGTCTGTGTAAACCTGGTCTAACTCACCCTGGTAACCTGTTACCCACAGCTCACCCGGCTGCAGCTGCTGAGCTGGCTGGCATTGCACTTTCATTGCCTTGTGCCAGGAAGAAATGTTTTGTTTCTCTGCATCCAGTATCTGGAGAGTGGGGATTGGGGATTATTAGATGTATTTTCAGATTTATGCTGCTACAGATGAAAAAGGGTCGTGTTTCTTGTGTTTGTACACAGGGCACAGAGTTTGCTCGTGGCATGGCTGTGAGTGCTGGCTGATTGCCTCTGCTTCCTCGGGGGATTGAGAAAATTTCACTCCCATTGCATAAGTTCACCCTCATTGAAATTTATACAGATACAACCTGGAGGTGCATTGCTGCAAGGGGCTGCTGAGGGGGAACCTGTAACTTGACAACAGCACATTTTGCTGGTCCTGACAAGCCTTGATGTGGCTTTTCTTACACAGAAAATGGAGTTGCAGTGCAGTAAAAAGTGCATTGCAGCTGCAGTGGGGGCCCATCCGTCTGGACCATCTGGCAGAGCCAAGAGTGGCTGAGCCTGCAGGCTCGGGGTCCTGTGACACACTGAGGGCAGCCACGCATGAACAAAAACACTGCTCATTTCATCTGCAGGAACAGCCCTAAACACAAGGAGGATTTTGCAGTGACAGTCATTCCTGTGAAATCTATTGCGGTTAATCCTTCCCGGTGAGGAAGGCAGAGCTCATCTCTGCCACAGGCTGGATTTCTCTTGACCCAGCATAGATGTTGCCATGCTCCTTTTTCAGGTCCCTCATCTCATGATGAAGGTAGTGGTTTATTTAGCCCCCCCTTCCAGATTTCCTGAATATAGAGTAGAATCAAGCAGGAAAAATTGCAAGTCCAGCAATGTTGCATCAGTGTCTTGAGTATCCAACAGACATTGGGTGGTTTTCTTTCTGCCTGGTTCTTCTAGGCATCCCTCTCTAACTGATGTACTCATCAAATCAATATTTTGGTAATCAGCTCCCAACTGCTGTTACAGAATAGCTCCAAACTTCTTTAAAAAGCCAGCAGACCCATTTTTATGAGTGGGAATGTGTTATGAGTGTTGCAGTGGGAATGTGGACAGTGGCACAGCCACAGCAGCTCAGGGTGAAAGCCCATCCCTGTTTCAGCTCAGATTGAGACATTTATAGGGACCTTACGGGTGATTTTCTGCATTCTGGGTGCCAAACTAAAATATCTACAAGCCCAAAAGAGTCAGAATTTAAGGCATTAAAGCTGTCAGTGTTTAAAGTGGATTTTGGAAGAAAGTATAGCTGATCTGTACTGGCTCAATGATAGGTTGGATGGCACTTTGAGCAAACTCTTCCAGTGGACATTGTGCTTGCCCGTGTCAGGGGGGTTGGAGCTAGATGGCTTTTAAAGATCCTTCCCAACCCCAACCAGCCTGTGATTCTCTGACCTTTCTTCCCCTGACATGGGCTGTTTATTTCTCCAGTGTCTCTATGCCCCTGCAGACAAAAAACAATCTTTGCTTTCACGTCGGGACTCAGATAAACAAAGGCATCAGCAGCAGCCCCCAGAGAGGCTGGGCTGTAATTGAGGTTATTAGCTTTGCTATTTTTCAGAGCACAGAGCAGGCTGGCAAGAAGCCAAGCCTTCCCTGAGCAGGCAGCATCTCTGCTGCTCCTGCAGCCACTGCATTCGACACCTCCTGCTTCCTCCCCAGCCCCTGCTGCCTCTGCTCTCTCTTCCCCACACTGCCAATCCCCTGCTCACCAGGGAGCTTTTCAAATGGCAGCGTGTCTGGCTAAAAATAAAATGAAATTTTAATGACTGCAAAATATCCCCCTTTTCACCCAATTGCTCTCTGGAGGAAAGGGGAGGGCTGGGAAGTCAGGGAATGCTCTGGAGTTGGTGCAGGGGTTGATGCCTTTCACCTGCTTTACTGGGGTAGCAGGGAGGAGTAAAGAAACAGAACAGATTCTTTAATTGATCATTTTTAAAATTTATTTATTGCCTTGTGGTGTTGTGGCTGAACAAAATTTGCTGGGAATCATTTGTTTGACTTGGAAGGGGCACACACAGGCCCATGGTTCTGGTCACGCAGCTGCAATGTAACTGATACTGAGCACAGAACGTGTTCTGGGCTCTGACCAGCACCTCCAAATCTGCCCCAGCTTGGGCACTCTGGGAGAGCCAGACTGGCAGAAACTCCTGAGCACCGAGCCAGACCCTCAGGGTGGAGCCCCTTTGGCACCCCTGGACCTTGTGCCTGCTTTTCAGAGAGCTCAGTGCTGCAGAGTCTGCTCAGCCCAGGGTGAGTCTGTCACTGTCCCCCAGTGTTTCCCATGGGACAAGACAGTGTTATAACACTTGGTGTTTGTGTTCATTCATCCTCATTGCTGAACCACTGCGTGGCTTCCTCCACCTCCCTGAGACCAACACCTCCCTGCCTCTCCCCTGGAAGTACTTAAAACCTATTTAAGAAATTATATGGAGATTATTACACTGGATTAACCTGTAAATCAATAGTAAGACAACATACTTTACCAGGATGGGGCTGGGAGGGAAAACAGCCAATCCTCACAGGGTTTCCTGCAGGAAAAAGCATTCCCTGTGGCACTATTGTAGCATTATGATGACCTTCCTCATGTGAAATCCTCCTCTGGAGATTTGCAAACCCCAGCACTCTCTGCTCAGAGCTGATAAAAACCTTTCCCTGCCTGTACATCCTTGCTCAGAGGGCACAGAAAGCCTCGAAGCCGGAGCATCAGAGCTGCTGCAGTCCTGCAGCCAGGATGGGGCACCCCAGGAGCTGAATCAGGCCCACAGCTCCTCACTGTGCTGGCTGCTGGGAAAGTCAGAGGGAATCCCCGGGGTTATCCAGCCTCCCTGGCTGCTCCTCTGCCAGGTACATGCTGGCAAAACCCCAAGGGTGCAGCTCAGCACAAGCAGCAGCTCTGTAGGGGACAACAATCACATCACTCTGCTGGGATTCCCCTCCTTCCTCCACAAAAACCCCATCATCACAACCGCTTTTTCATCCTGTGCTTGCTCAGTCATAAAACATAAAGCCACTCATTATTTTATGTGCTCTGTGACTTCACAGATGAATGTGACATTTCTGACTGCCATAGTTTGATGAGGAAAACAAGGTATTGGCATCTAAAAATTAGTGATGGGTGCTTTACAAATGTCTGTATACCCAAAAATAGCTGCAGAAAGCAGTGCTGCTTGTACATTTTAAGCACAAGAACAAGCAGTGAAAGCATTCCCAGAACTGCTCGAGGGAATAGCAGACTTTTCATTTAAGGCTGTATTATTTAATTGGATAATCTGATTAAATATATAGGTTATGTGAGGACCTGATGCTATCCCCTTTAGGAACTGCTGCATATAGACAGAAATAAAATAACAACCAATTGCATGGGAGGGAGAGCTACAATAAATGCTATTTTTGATCCCATTGCTCTGGAGAAATTGGTGGCAGATGCATCATGCTGTTATTTGGTTAAAAGGGCTGCTGTCTCCCAGATGAATCAGTTCATGAACTGTAGTGAATTGGCCTTTTCCAAAATAATTGATTAAGTCAGAGCCATTGGTAGGGGGTATTTCGTTGGAATTTCCACGTTTCATTTATCCCGTGCTTGATTTACATATGGATGTATAAAAATGCCAAATGGCTGTGCCTTGCCATGGCTGTGCTGCATCAATGGGTGTCAGTGAGAGGTGCTGGGGCTGCTCTTAGATCCCTGTGGTTTTGGGTTTGGTAGCAGTCACACTGGTCCTGGCAGTTGAGAAAGCTGAATATTTTTAATTCAGCTTTTCCTGTGTCTGAGCAGGGGATTTGCCATAGCCTGTGGCTGGCTCTTTATTAGCATAACTTAAATGGCTGGCTATAAATAGAAATGAAGGGAGGTGCAGACAGAGACTTGCTTCACTAACCTGTCTCTTGGGCCCTTGTCTGTGATCTTCCTTTTTTCTAGATTTTTTCCCCTTTTCCACGGTGATAAATAGTTAAAACGCAATTACAATGTTAATTTGTTGTGTTAATGTGCTACAGCAGGAAGCCGAAGGGATCTGCTCTGGCAAACCGGAGAGCCAGTCAGCTCCCATTAACCACCCAGGCTGCCGGGGGACTGCTCTGCCCCTGAGAGCCGGGAAACGCCATCAGCATCTGATCGAGCTGACACCAAAGTGATGCAATCAGCTTCGAGTGTCCCACAAGGACCGCGGCGCTGAATAAAGATAAAGCCACTCAGCCTTTTCTTGCTCCAGCGGGGTCATTGGGAAGGGAAGGATGTCATTAACCGAGCAATAAATCTCATTCCCGAGGCTTCCAGGTTTGGTTTTCTCCCCTGCAGCTCCGTGGTGCGAGGCAGGGGATGGCACCCAGGACCACTTTGTCCCGGCATGGAGGGCTCTCCCCTGGCACCCCTGCTTGTCCAGAGGGAATCCTGCTGGGGGCAGGCCAGGGGTCCATGGGCTCCAGCCCATGCTGTCCTTCCCTCAAGTCCCTTTCGTCTGCTTCTGCTGCTGCGTTACCAAGGGCTTCAGTCCCCCTCTCACAGTGCTTTTCTTGGCTCTCCTCTGCCCCACCAGCAGCTGGAAGCTGTCCAGCCCTCCAAACTCTATCCCAGTGTTCCTTAACGCCTTGTTCTTTAAGGGACAGCAGGTTTTTCATCTCCTCCCCATTCATCTGACACTCCAGGCTCTCTCCCAGTGAAGATGGCAAGAGGCAGAAGTGTTGTCTTGTCACCCTGATTTTCTAAGACTTTGCTAAGCCTTCTGATGTTTGCGTTCTTGTAACAAACTTTCTCACACACAGTTCTGTAAACAACTTATGTTTTGCATTCTTTCATGGAGGAGGAGAGAAATTTGATGGACTCTTGGTCTGTCCAATGTCATTGGAGAGGTGGCACTGTCACCCTCCAGTCCACTGTCACTTTTGGAAAACTATAAATGTTGGAGTCAGAAAATAAAGGTCCCTCTTTTTTGTTCACCTGGAGAGCAGCAGTGTCCGTGTCGTCTTTTCGTGTCGTATTGTGACATTGTCTTTTCTGTTCTTGAGGCTGGAAGGATTTCTCCTGCCATGGGCAGACAACCCCCAGGTGAAGAGCCCAAATTGGGAATTAAGATCTGAAATGTTGTTCCTGTCTTGAGAATGATCTGTCTGCTGCTGTTCTTCCTGTGGGGCCTAAAGCACTCTGTGGGTGTTTTAGTGCTCTCAGCACATGGAAATTCTGTAAATACCAGGTAGGAATGCTCAGACTTTTCCCTTTGGTTAATATGTCTATTCCATTCCACCTCTTATGAATGCTTACAAAGTACAACCTGCTTCAGCAGCACCACTTAGAATTTATTGGAAGGCCAAACACAGCCTTAATCAAATACATTTTTAGTCAGATCTTACATAAATAAGTAAACCAGTCTCCAAAGAAGATGATTTGCTGGTAATAGAAAAATATATTTTTATTGTAGTAGCTGGCTTTTCAAGGAATTAAAACTCATTAGACTCTACCATTTAGGGGAAATATAAAAGGCTTTTAAACACCAATTCAGAATCCATTTACAGGCTCTCTCAAGGCCCTGTGTTACCACATGGATCCAGGGTTATGTCTCTCTAATAAAATACTGGGAAGTGTGGAAAAGCAGTTGGGGAACTGGAATTTCTGAAAGATGTCCTTTTTTTTAATGAAAATATGTGTTCAGATGCTAAATTACCATTAAAAAAAAAAAAACAAAAAAACAAACAAAAACCCCCAAAACCACAAACAAAAAAGAACCCGCAAAAAACCACCAAAACCAAAACAAGAAAATCCCCAAACCAAACAAAAAACCATCCCCTCGAACTTTTGTAAACAGGAGAGAATTAGAAACTCACTACCAAAATATGCAAAGGATGTAAAGTTCAAAGAAGCCAGATGCCATACTCCTGTTTATCATAGAACTGGCCTGGTTCAGTGCTCAGTGCTTGCAGAGAGGATTAATGAAAGATATTGGCATTACAATTAACGTTATCAAGCTAAAGAATATTTGCTTTTCAAAAACTGCTCACTAAATGTTAAAGATCTACATTAGCATTTCACAGCCTGACCTCTGAAACCTGATTTTTGAGTAGTTCCAACTCCTCCAGTCTGCAATTAAAGGCAAGTGGTTTGGATTTTGAAGATACCAGAGGTGGGAGAACATGAAAGTCCTTTGGAAAACCAGGAGATGCTGTGTGTTTCGAGCTGACTACACACCAAGCACTCTGCTGCCAAGGTGAGATGGGACCGATGCTGCTGTGTCCTACTGAATCATGGGCAGATGTATTTATCAGTGCTTGAAAGATCTGGTTGCTCTATTGGCCATGAAAAACAGCCTGTGGGGAAACACAAACTCCTCACTGAGAACAGTGTCTACCTCTGTGCAATGAATGGAGCTTGTGGCCACAGAGTGCACAGCAGAAATGGATGCTGCTGCTGCTCTGTGCTCCCTCCTGGAGCAGCGTCCTTCCCATGCGTGATGTGAAGCAGGACTTGTGTGCTGGCTGGGAAGCCTGCCGTGGGAGAATACAGGGCAGGGGGAAACTTTCCAGAGTAGAGATAAAATGAAGTTAAAATTTAGATAGGATATTTAAATGTGGCAGGAAGTGTTTAAAAAATATTAGTGAAGGCCATCTGCCAAAGTAACTTTTGCTCCTCCTAAAGTAGCCTGAAGAGAAGGGCACTGTAAATAAATCAATATAGTCCTGATTTACAGAGATCATGCCTTGAGATAGCTCCATGTGCCTGTGCTCTTCCCTTGTAACACCTCATTGTGAAGCCTTGGGTCCTGCTCCCTCTATCACCATCACATTCATGAGCTCATGCTGCTCCTGTGGGTTCTTTTACAGCGTCCAAAGGCACCTCACACACCAGAGCTAAAGACCAGGAGCGTACTGCAACCCATCCCCTTGGTGAACTTCATGAAATCAGTGATTGCTGACACAGTGTTGGTGTTTTCCTACAAATTGAGGGGTTCACAGCCTGAGCCATTCCAGTGCTCTCCCCCTCAGTGCAAGGTTCTCCTGATGCTGAGGTGAAGTTTCTTGTATTTTGGCCATTTCTCCTCATCCTGTCACTGGGCACCATTGAAAAGTCTGGCACCATCCTCTGACATCCCTTGGAGATGTTTATGTGGATTGTTGAGATCTCCTCTCAGTCTTCTCCAGACTTAACAGCCCCAGTTTATTTCCTCTCATAAAGGAGATGCTCCAGACCCCAAAAGAACTTTGTGACTTCCACTGTACCTCTCTGTAGCTCCTTCTTGTTCTGAGGAGCCCAGAACGGCACACAGCACTCCAGATGTATCTTTTCATATGTCTCTTTGCTGTAAAATCCTGTTTAATGGTGGTATGTCAGCACGGACAACTATTTTTAAAGGGTATTTGTCATTTTATATAGATTTAAATACTTTGCCATATTTGCCAAGGGAGACAGATTGTTAAAGGCCAGAAAAATCCTCTCCCTCTCTTGGCACTACACAGGGCCACACAGCTGGAGTGAATTTTAATATTATTGACTCTAATTTTTAAAAAATTAAGCCAATTTTAGTAAAAGAAATAAGGATCAGGATTTTCCAGTAAGCCTAACTCATGCCTGCCCTTTAAGATGTTATAAATAGAAAAACATCATCAACAAACTCCTTCACTGTGCAAGAGCCTAATTTCTTCCTCTCCGCTGGGATCTGGTGTGTTTTTCAGAGTCTGTCATTAATTGTGCTGTATTGTGAGCATTTTCTGCTTCACTAGTTAGTCAGATAGGCAGCAAATGGAGTCAGCTCTAGGTCAGAGAACACAAAAAGCCAACTCCTGCTGCCTCCCAATCAGGTAGGGATATTGAATTGGCCTCCACATAATTGAAAACATTAGCAGGCTGGACAATAAGCCAATTCTTAAACACACGAGCATGAAACACAACAAAGAGGCAAGGTCTGAAATTCCCAATATGCCTGATCCATCTGCCCATGGAAGCAATAGAATTTCCTCCACCTCTGGCAATGGGATCAGAGTAGGGTGCCTGGAAAGAAA